>NC_077223.1:55521140-56247550 GCF_024763615.1 Phlebotomus papatasi
CGATTTGCATCAAATTGGTTACATGTTTTGACCATTGTGAATCACTTTTTCCAATGCGGCAACAAACTTTTGGCGTATCAAATATGATCAACTTTTGTAAAACAAGTAGGCAACAAACTATTGACATCCACTGAGTTATATATATATATATATAACTCTGCTTAAAGAGCATACGAAAAATATTCTAAATGTAAAAAAAAAAGTATAAAAGAATGCAATGAGTAATGTAAAGGTAAAATTGCAATATATACATATTTAGTATGAGACTATATACATTTAATCATATTAAGACAAAAAGCAATGAACGTCCATTATTTTAAACAAAACTCTTTTATAATACTTTTTTTATAAGTCTAAAACCTAATATTTGAAATAAAATAAGGTACATATTACAATTTATAATATTAAAGAAATTTAGATTTAGAAAGTTAGATCTTATTTTAGGACATGTTTTTAATAATGAATTTAAGGCAACTAAAAACGCAATCATGTATAAAAGCAGAAACTTTAAGTGCCTTGTAAGTATAATCTATCAAGAATATACATAACACTATGCAATATGTATAAAATTTGTATTTGTGTTCGGGTTTTCTTATGTTTCTTTTTCTTATTGGATCCAGACCAGACGGTAATCATATTAAAAAACAAGGATATCGGGTACATACATAAATGTAAAGGGATTTCAAACCAAGTTTTTTGTGAATGAAAACTGTGTAGGATGATAAGTACGTATTGATTATATTATGTCTTATAAGGAAGGATTAAAATTTTGCAATAAAATTATTAAGAATTAATCTTTCAATATTGATAATTTTAGTAACTAAATATTTGAGTTATTACTTGTTTTTATTTTTATAAAAATTTTACTCCGGTGTCACAATTATTATGCTTCTAAAAGCTGAAATATGCTCAGCGCACAATAACTTTTGTTTGTAAATATGTTTTCAAAATTTCCTATGAGAGTGAGCGAGATGACTAGATCTAGATCTCACTCACTCTCATTGAAATGTCAAAAACATGTTTACAAAACAAAAGTTATTGTGCGTTGGGCAATACAAAAAATCCAATTTATCAGAATTTTTCGAATTTTAATAATATTCTCTATTTTTTATTTTGTTATAAATCCTAGTTAACAGGTCTTAAAAATCTTTCGATAAAGTAATCAATAGGCGATATATAGCTAATAAAATTTTGCATAAATAGCAAAAAATGTGAAAAATAAAAAAAGGGCAAGGAGGGGAAAAAGTCATAATTATGATATGAATGTCGATTTCGTGACCTGAACTTTATGGTCACCTTAATAACATTTTGACCTAAAATTCTCATGATAGTCAGATGTGATTTTCTGGAAAATATCTGGTCCTCAGATGTTCTAAAATAATGGGTAGTGGAAGGTGGAAATATTGAAGTATCGAAAAATCGAAGAAGCAAATTCTTATTGTCCGTAACCAAAAAAAAAAAGTAACATGAGAATTAAGAACCTAAATTTATCGTTTTGCATAGTGTCATTTATATTATTGTAGAAAAGAAAATCGCAATATAACAAATTTCTGTCTTTCATATCTAAAAAAAAGTGTAGCAAAATATGTTATAAACCTAAACTATCGACAAAATTTGGTATATACAAATAATTTCTATAGTTATTTAGCAAGAAAAAGCAATTAAAACTTACATGTTTCTATATCTTAAATATAGTTTTGTAAACTATGTATCTCCTATTTTTATTTCAGAATTTATATGTTCAACAAGAATGTATATGACAGAAAACATTACTAAAAAAAAAAAGTAGTAATAGTTTTATGGACATTGTGTATTAATTCAATAAATTATGATACCTAAGATAAAAGTACGCCGCATCATGGGGGAAAAAACTTTGAAATAGAAAATAATAGCTTTTTAACGTTACTATACAAAATGGAATTTTTGTTTGTTTCCCTGTGAATGTCAACAAAAAATAAAAAATAAAATTAGCAATTAAAAGAATAAACCTTTTATTTTGTCGTGTCGTAAAGACAGCTTATGAAATAATTCTTGAGGTAATTAATCATCTATAAGTAAATAATTGAAGGGTTGGCATTAAGAAAAATTAAAAGAAGACGTCTAAAGCTTATTATTTTTAAATAAAAAAAAATTGAATTGGTATTATTAAACAAAAAATAAAATGTATTAGGAATTTCATTGAATTTGTTTGAGTAAAATCTTATTTTTAGTACCATCTTTTATACCATAAAATCATACCTTTGCTATCTTCTTAATATTTAAGTGTGAAGAACATCACACATTAAGCCATTTAAATTATATATAATATATAAGAGAATATAACTGAAAAATATTTAAAAGTTTTATCGTTATTTTTTCATCAATAAATTGACCTGCCAATTAAAAACAATTTCTCCAATAATTTTTTTTTTTTCAAAAATAAACCATCAACTTTTTATGACCGTAATCATACACTCAGTATCCTATAAATTTGATTTTTAATAAACCTCTTGATTTATTTCATTTTCTGCCTTTATGTCCGCTCAGACAGAGATAAAGAATTTTCAAGAAGATCACGAATAAATATGAATTATTAAACCGTCCATTAATACGTAAATTGAGAATTTCTTATGTTTTTTTTTATCAATTAAAAAATAATAATCAAAACAGTTCAGTAAGGGAATACAAAAAGTGTTGTGATAAATGTGAGAAAGAAGTTTGAAAAGCATAAAAATTTCTAAAAAGCAGGTACCAGCATTTTTCTTATCATATTTAAAAAAAAAATCTAAACGTTTAAGAATTTATTAAAATCAAAATACTTTTAATACTATAATTTTGATCACAGCACACAAATCTCTTTGATTTCAGAGATTTAAGCGTTGCAACTGAAATAAGTGATTTAAATATTCTTTGAAATTATGCAAAATATAAGATTTATACTTCTATTGATAATTGAGTTAAATAAGAAAGCTCAATATCATTATCTACAATTTGCAATGCAAATAATAGATAAATGATATCTACATGATATTTTTAATAAAAATTTAGAAAACTGACAAATTATTACTCAATTTGCTCAAATTTTATGCAAAAAGGAAATATAAAGTGAATTAGCTGGATTTTACAAAAAGAGTATTATTGATATATTAGAGCGAAAACTTGTTATTATTCAATGCTTTGTCAGAAAGAAATCTATTACATTTTGATGGTTGCTAGAAGTGAATGTATTTACTGAATGTATAATAAATTAATTGTAATGAAATAAAAATTCAACGATAACTGATGTAATTTTTACCAGTCATGATCGTGCTCAATGAGTTGAGCTTGAATGGGCTACTCTTTCAATGGATACTCTTTAGCTGTCCAATATGGAGATAAGCTATTGAGTTTAGTAATGCCCAATATTTCCCATCTTTCATTTTCCTAACCTATAGGGCCTATTCTAGTCAATAGCTGAGGCCCAATTTTTGAAACTCTCACTCGCACTCGCGAGCTCTTTAGTGGCCGAGAGAAATTCACTCGCACATTCCATAGATTCAAATCCTTCTGTAACGACTTAATTATAACATAAAGTACTCGTTGCACGTAGGGTAGAGTAAGTACTTTTCGCCACCTCAAGGTTTGACAGAGATGTGCGCCAAGCCAATTTTAGCCGCTCGGCGCAAGCCGCCGAGATTTTTGCTTAGCCGCCGCCGCCAAAAATTTTTAATGCGCGCCGCCAGCCGCCGCCAGTTCTTTTTTAGCGCGCCGCGGCGAATTTTGTTTATATTTCAATTTTCTGATAATACCCATAATAGATAATTTTCATTCTTATGAAAAAAATGTATAGTTAGGATAGTTAGTTATTATACTTTCTATTGTCAAGAGGCTTTTGCTTAAAAAAAATTGGATATAATTACAAAAAAAAAATAATAAAAATCTTTCATCAATGCGGTAGTTTGAAAATTATTCACTTTTGTGCTTCAATATTTACTAGATAGCAAATAGCTGTACATCTGCAAAAATATTATGGATTCCTGCAACTTTTTACTTTACGATTACGTATAAACATTAAAATAAAATAACTTTAGATACAGAGAAATCGTCAATCAGAGTAAATGATACTCAAATCATCCAGTTCTTTCTCAGTGGAGACAGGAAAAATTCCCGCCTCCACCCAGAATCGAACTGGAGACCTCTCGTTAACTAGACGAGTGCTCTACCAACTGAGCTATAGGGGCCACAAGCTCTGCTTGACTTGCTACAGCGACCTTTAGCCACTTTAGATATTCAGGAAAAATCTTTTCCTCTCTATTGGACACTTTTGTTCCAATGGTCCCTTAAGGGGTTAACCCTTTGGGGATGATTGGAATACCGGTGTCCCATAAAGAAAATAATTTTTCTTGACTACCTAAAGTCATTTTTTCTCATGTTTGTACATAATTACAAAGTAGAAGGTTGAAGGAATCTAGGATAATTTTTGCAGGTCTCCAGCTATTTGCCACCGTCAAATCATATAACTTTGTGCCAGGGGATGCAACTTTGTGCCACCCTATTTTTAGACATGAAAAGCTCTCTAGCGGAATTGGTAGTTGCGAGGAAGCTCTCCAAAAATTCTGAAAGATAGCTCTAACCTTTTTGTTTTGGTGCTGTAAAACGATTTTTAAAGGTCTCAAGGATGACTTTTCTAAAACAAATTCTAACCTTTTGTTTTTACTTTCTGCGTGGCTTTTTGGATTTTCCTTATAAATCATTAAAAATTCTTTAATTACGTGACAATTTCTTTCTTTTCGAAAAATATATTACTGAATAAATCTATTACTGAAATTAAGTTATAAAAAGAAAGCAAAAATAGTTGTGAAATATTTGCCTTACACCTTTTAAAATGTTTGAATGTAGTACAGTGGGGGAAAAGCCTTGCCCTGCCCTTAAACAAACCCCCCCCCCATGGGGCTTTTATTGTTTTTGAGTTTTTATGAGCTCATTTTTGTATTGATACTGTACAAAAGAGCAGTAAAACATCAAGTTTGAGAAGTGACTAAATTTACAATTAAAATCAGTAGAATTTTCATGAAAGTTTCGATCTTTATGGATAGAAAAATTAAATTAAATCCATTTTTGAAAAGATTTGTATTTTTTACTTATCAAATTTAATTTTTTTGCTGACCAAATATAATTTTCTACTTCTCATTTGTTTTTGTCATCTTTGATGCTTCTAGGGGGAGGGGCAGCTGCCCCCCTGCCCCTCTAGGTACGCCCATGAATGTAAGATTTATCATTGATTAAGTTCACCAGTAAGGGCCTCGAGTGGGTCAGTGGATAGAGTAGTAGCTCTATGACTGCGAGGTCCGGGGTTCAAAGCTGAGCAGCAGCAGAAAAAGATTTCTCATGCCATATCGGCTTTGAATTCGTCCAGTGAATGAATGAATAGTAATGTCAATGGTGCATATTGACAAAAAAGTGAACCGCCTAAACAATAGAGGCTGGTACGAGAACGAGTTTCGATGTGAAAGTGGTACTTCAATCGATACAAATATTCGCTGTCACTGATCCCAAACACACACCGAGAAGGGATGCTGTGACATAGTAACGGCACTGACTGCTCACAGAGCTGTGATATAGAGCGGCTACCCGTATCGGGAGATAAGATAGAATAGGAGTGGGGAAGCATAAGGGGCCCAATTGGTGGCCTGGATGCATCGGAATATCCGAAATGGAGAACTGACCCCTGGCAAAATCTTATCTTATCTCTCTTAAGTTCACCAGTTTCATTTTTATTGATGATTTTCGGTTCGTAAAAACTGTCCCTTCGTTAAAGGGTTAAGATTTTAAACATTTTTTAAAATAATGTTTTAATCGTGCATCGAATTCAACATTTCTTACTAAATATTTCAACTGTTATCAAATGTTCATCGAGAAATATTTTTGTTTGTAGATAAACAATTTTTCTATTGGCTATTGAATTTGAGTTTATAATTCCAGATAAAATTATTTTAATTTTTACGTCTACGAATTTCAAAAAGGTTTGTTAATATTTTTATTGAATTTGTCTTTCTGAAAGATTATAAAAATGTTGTGCCTAAAATTGACAGATTGTTTTCTATCTGTTTTGTTGTTACTATTTTTTTTAAATAGATTTCCATGATTAGTAATTATAGCAAGAAAAAAATTGAGGAAAATCGAGAATTTATGTGGATTGTAATCGAAAAATGTTAAGGAAAAGTCTGGCGCGCCTAGCTGAGCCGCAGCCGATTGCTTCAGCTGGCGCGCCGACGCGCAGCCAGCCGCCAATATTTAAATGTTAGCCGCCGCCGCCGAAATTATCTTGGCGCACATCTCTAGTCGGGTGCGGGTCGGATATGCAGAGGGTCAATTTTTGAAATTCTCACTCGCACCCGCGAGCTCTTTAGTGGCCGAGAGAAATCCACTCGCACATCCCGGAAAATCTTGAGTACGTGCAACGAGTACTTTATGTTATGAAGAAGTCGTTACAGAAGGATTTAAATCTACGGGGTGTGCGAGTGGATTTCTCTCGGCCACTAAAGAGCTCGCGGGTGCGAGTGAGTTTCAAAAATTGGGCCTCAGATCTCTAAGTTAGTTCACTCATCGCTTTAGAGACGTGATGCACCCTTTGCCAGAAGAAAGACGTCAACAACTACATATTCACATGGATTTCCCGTAAAAGCAATTTTTTATTTGCTAGAAATCTTTTATTTTTATTAGCGTTATAAAGGACTGAACAATTAGTCGAAAGAATAATCGAAATAAGAAGAATCAAATACTTGTACACGCACAAAACCATCTTCTCCGCCGGTGGCAAAACTCTTTCCATCTGGATGGAAAGCTAAGCTGTTGATAGGCCCGAAGTGTCCTTTAACACGGGCAAACTCTTCTTCATAAATTAGATAGAAAAAGCGTGCATCAAATTTTCCAGCCCTTGCAGAGGTTGTTGTTACTTCCATAGCATCTTGACCACCACCTTTCAATTTTCAATTATTTCAATGTAAAGATATAAAAGATGATACTTTATTTTATATATATACTTACCCAAAGCAACATGATCCATGATAGGGCTAATGGAAGCAGAATTGACATGTCTTTCTGTCTTGTAGGTTTTCAAACACATGAGTGATTCAGAATCAAAAAGTTTCGCGGTTGTATCCTTCGATGCACTCACAAACATTGTGCCATCCTTGGACATCTGCATATCATTAATCACCATTGTGTGATCATTAACAGAGTTGACCTCCTTGCCCATTCGTAAATCCCAAACAGTTATCTGCCCATCTTCATGGCCAGTTATAATAGTTTCGTCGAGAGGACCCCAAAGCATTGAAGTGATTTTTGACTGGAGAATGGGAATGCGTAGAATGGCATTTGCAGTAGCCAAACCTTCATCAGGATTCCTCACATCAATAATAAATAACTCGCAGCTATGACCCATAGCTTTATCCGTGGAATAAGCCGCTTGATTTCCAGAATAACTAAAGTTGCACGTTCTTACAGATGATTTGCATGGTATCGTAGCAATTGTAGTGCCACGTTCAACATTCCACAAACGAGTACTCATGTCTCCACTGCCAGTCATGAGTTTTGTTGTAGTCCAATCCACATCGATGCACCATACAGCTCCCTGATGCCCATTAAAAGTACCCAAACGCTCCCCATTCAAGGAAAACCAAACATTGGGCTTCTGATCCTTTGAACAGGAAAAGAGTAAATCTCCTTCTCGGTTATACTTAATTTGAGTTATTGAACGTTCATGACCCTGAAGCACTAAGGGTTTCTGAAAAAAATGTTAAGTAATATCTTTAATTGAGACATTTTTACCTAATATTCTATCGAAACAATGAAATTTTATTGAGGTTATGGACTCAATCATGAAGGAAAACAGTTCATAAAATCAAGCGCCCCAACTCAACACATTTATTTTAATTCTTTATTCACATTTTTTCACTCATGTGTTACATTTTTAAACTTATGTATATTCTTCTTCTTACCATATTTACTTTTTCTCACTACTTTATTCAATAAAAAACCAATTTTCCGCAAAATGCACCACACCACACACGAGCTAAACGTCAAAATTTGAGTACTACCGCCAAAGTAGACGGTACTAGAATTAAAATACCGGAAGTTATGACCTGTGGCGCTACCTTTTAGAATTCCTTTATAACAATTTTGACATTTTAGACGACCTAAAAAAAACAAAGAAAATTTTTGCATTGTTGTGTCAAGTATATTTTATGCTTTATTTAAATTTAAAAATTCTTTGTAAAAATAACTTCAAATTAAAATACCAAACTCTATTAACGTTATATTGTGAGGTGTACGATGATAATCGTAATTTTGAAAGAAATTTCAAATTAAGGTAAACTCGGAGATTTAAAATTTAATAAATCATGCATACTGCATACTGCACCATGCGTATAGGGTAAGTGAGCCAAATTTCGGCATAGTTGCATGCAAGCGCCAAAGTCTCAATAAGTTTGAAATGTAATATCTTTAATAGAAATTGATTTTTTTATTCCTTCTACTTAAGGAGTGTTGCTTAAAACCTTGTAGACAGTTTTTCGTCTTTATTTATTCTAAAATCATTCTTAATACATTTTAAAATGAACAAAAATGTAGACATAGCTTTGGTGCCCTATTTCGGCCACCTTCATTCTCATAGTTCCTTGCCCTTCAGGAATTCTTCCAATGCCTTTTTCACGTCATCTTGTTTATCGAAGCTGCATTTTTTGTTATTCTTTTGCATTGTATAATCTCTAGAGTCTAGAGTATGTAAATACTAAAAATTCATGGAAATTTGAGGAACAAAAAATGTGGCCGAAATTGCAAGCTGGCCGGAATTTGGCACACTTACCCTACCTCTCTAATGCTCGGGCATTATAAATTTGAATAAATCAAAGTGAAAATTTTAATATTTATTTATCGGCTAGGTATAGAGAGGACCGAGAGAGATCTTTTTCTCTAAAATTGATTTAGAAAAAATCGACTGACACAACAATTCTAATTCATTTTCAGTGTTTCCAACTATTAATTGAATTGAAATCGTAGAGATAAAACAAAAGAATATGGTACGTGCAGACATAAAACAAACATTCCAAAACATCAGCTAGCTGAAAATGAAATCTGCAACGTTCATTGCTATAGCTGTTTTTCCTGTGTAATAAAATTGATGAGCTTAGTGCAATGACTGGTAAAATAACTCATTAAATATTTATTCTAGAAATTTTATAATGTTTTCTTTAATGATACTCAGGACCAGGAGAATGCTCCACTTCAATCAACTGTCAAACTTCTCACGTAGTTTTGGACACAGATAGTGAGGAATTGAATGAAAGAACACCACTTCTTTCCATTCCGAACGCTCCACCAAGAAGTTGCTTGGAAGTATGTATTGTGTCAATAATTTTCTTTTGTGGTATCGCAATTGGAATATATCTACTTATTGTTGAAGGTATAATAATATTGAAGATATGGTAAGTGTGCCAAATTTCGGCATAGTTGCATGCAAGCGTCAAAGTCTCAAGTTTGAAATGTAATATTTTAAATACAAATTGATTTTTTTTTTAATTCTTTCTTCTGAAAGAGTGTTGCTTGAAACCTTGTAAAGAGTTTACCGTCTTTATTTACTCTAAAATCATTCTTAATACATTTTAAAATGAATAAAAATATAGACATAGCTTTGGTGCCCTATTTCGGCCACCTTAATTCTCATAATTTCTTACCCTTCGGGAATTCTTCCAATGTCTTTTTCACGTCATCTCGTTTGTTGAAGCTACATTTTTTTGTTATTCTTTTGCATTGTATAATCTCTGGAGTACGTAAAATCTGAAAGTTCATGGAAATTCGAGGAACAAAAAAGGTGGCCGAAATTGCAAGCTGGCCGGAATTTGGCACACTTACCCTATAGATTGAAATGGGATATTTTAATTCAAGATTTTTAACAATATTACAGGAAAAGAAAGACCTACGAATTTTCCATTTGATCTCATCGACAGGAGTTCATGGACAGCCAATGAAGCTCACGGAAAACCATTCAATCAATATGTAGTAGATCACGTTATAGTGTTTCACACTCGTGGGAAACGTTGTGACAACTTTCAGGATTGCATCAAAATTATTAAGTCTCTCCAAACGGATTTACAACGACGCAATATCTCAGATGTTCCTTACAATTTTCTTATTAGTGACGATGGTCTAACATATGAAGCACAAGGATGGAAATTTCAAAGTGGATTTATTGGACTGAAAGAGCGAAATCGTACATTTGCCTTGGGGTTTCTAGGGAATTTTACAAAGCAGACACCAAAAAGACGTCAACTTGAGGAGTCTCGATCCTTCATCAATGAAGCTATCCGGAGAGGTAAGTTACAAAGTAAATATGGTGTATTTGTGGCAAGGAATAAAACAGAACAACCGAGAGATTCTCAGGCATTGATTGATTCCTTGAAAATATGGGATAGTTGGCGAGGTGTGATAGAATACTCATGAACTTTTTTTTTCTTTATTACAAATTTTCATGCCACATATTTTGTTTCATACAATTTTATTTCCTTCATTGAATAAGAAAAGAAAACAATATATACAATATTACAATAAAGAAGGAATAGAAATTTTAGATAGATAATTTTAGCATTAAAATGTAAGCAAAAGGCTGATGAGACACTGTATAAAAATTATTTTTAGTATCAACGGTAATGAATTTTAAAGCATATATATCTCGAATTAGTATAAAAATTCGTTACTTTCTTCAAGGTTTAAGTCTGTTTCCCAAAGAAAGAAATTTATTATTTCTATTTTATATTTCTTTAAGTTTAGTCCTTTAAGTTCCTTTAACTTTTGAATCTTAAATATTTCGAAACAGCTTCAAACTCAATAGTTACATTTATGAACAGTGTCTCTTGTGAGAAAAGGCAAAGAACAAATAAACAGTAAAAAGTCTAGATTTTTTTCTTTCAAAAATGGGACTAATTTATATATTTCAACTAAAAATATTGCAGGCTACACAGATTTTTTTTTAATTTGCATGATAATTACACTGTTTTGAATGTTTGCTTTTTTAAGATTGTTTTTTTTTTTATAAGCGTCAGTTGAAGCAAGCATATGACACAAATAATTCTACACTATAAGTAAAAACAGGAAAAGTTCCTGCCTTCCACACTGAATTGAATTTACTGCCCATTTTTGTAACTTGTCAATTTTAAATTTTTACTGCTTATTTGTACAGTGCCCTGAAAAATTTCAATCCCCGAGATCAAACAAAATTCACCGCTAACAAAGATTTGTAGTAACTGATATTACATACAAATAATTTTCTACAGAAAAATATTTATAAGTATAAATTGTTATATTTGAAAGTCTTTTTTCAGCAGAAATTTATTGATAAATAAAAGCAAAACATGAAAGCGAATTACTATTGGTAAACTTTAGAATTGCATAAAAAAGTTTCCAATTAATTGTCTTGTATATAGTTGGTAAAAAGTGAAAATTCTCATGTAAATAAAAATGTAAGAGAATAATAAACTTCTGCAATGGAAAATGGAATAAAACTAGCCTAAGAAAATCAGTATGAAAGAACCAAAATCAAGCAAAACATTGTTATCAATCGACTTCGAGTTTCCGAAAACTTCCAGCGATAGAATCCATCTGTGTGAGACTGTTGCTATTGTTATTCTTATCACGGCTACTAATGATACCTCTGTCACTCAGCAACGCCATCTCATCTAGAGACAGGATAACATCCCGTTTTGCTGCCATTTCGGCCTTCCATAATTCAATCATTTCGGCCATGGGCATTGAACCGCCCATTTCGAGTGGGAGACACTCCTTGTCCACCTTCTTGATTAAATTCTCCACATTCACGTGGATCTACAAATAGTTAGAAAATAACAATTATATAATGAATATCAGATTGTTTAAAGAGGAGCAATGGTGCTTACACTGAGGCGGTCATTAATTTTTTTTGACACCAAAGATTTAGCAAAGTCCACAACATATTTAACTGTGGTGTGTACATTAACGATATGAATTTCTTTGTGGCGCATTGGTACAGATTGTTCTCCCCACTTCATGATTCTTGCAAATTCTGTAACGTTCCAACAAGTAATATGTGCTGCTGAAACCCCACTCATGTCTCCAATATGTGTGAAACCCAAAATTTGATTTTCAGGATCCTCTAGGAGAGTTTCGTATGTAATAAAATGAGCACGTGCCATATCAGCGCTACAGTGTCGTGATGGATCAAAGTTCTCTGTAATAAAATTGCTGTCTATTATTAATTGCAACGTATTTACCAATTTTTGTTCCCGAGGATTTTCCGTTTATAAACAAAAAAAAAACTAGAGAGTTATTAGGGTAAGTGTGCCAAATTCCGGCCAGCTTGTAATTTCGGCCATAGTTTTTGTTCCTCGAATTTCATTGAATTTTTAGTTTTTGCATACTCTAGAAATAATACAATACAAAAAATGACAAAAAATGTCACTTCGACGAACAAGATGATCTAAAAAAGACATTAGAAGAATTCCATAAGGGCAAGGAACTGTGAAAATGAAGGTGGCCGAAATAGGCAACAAATGTAATGTCTACATTTTTATGCATTTTAGAATGTATTAAGAGTGAATTTAGAGAAAATAAAGACGATAGACTGCCTACTGGGTTCCAAGGAACACTCCTTATAAAAAAAGTAACAAATAAATTCAATTTGAATTTAAAATATTACATTTCAAACATAAGACTTTGGGGCTTGCATGCAACAAGCCGAAATTTGGTACACTTACCCTAGGGCAAGTGAGCCAAATTTCGGCATAGTTGCATGCAAGCGCCAAAGTCTCAAATTTGAAATGTTATATTTTAAATTCAAATTGATTTTTTTATTCTTTCTTCCTAAAGAGTGTTGCTTGGAACCTTGTAAAGAGTTTACCGTCTTTATTTACTCTAAAATCATTCTTAATACATTTTAAAATGAATAAAAATATAGACATAGCTTTGGTGCCGAATTTCGGCCACCTTCATTCTCATAGATCCTTGCCCTTCAGAAATTCTTCCAATGCCTTTTTCACGTCATCTCGTTTGTCGAAGCTACATTTTTTGTTATTCTTTTGCATTGTATAATCTCTAGAGTACGTAAAATCTAAAAGTTCATGGAAATTCGAGGAACAAAAAAGGTGGCCGAAATTGCAAGCTGGCCGGAATTTGGCACACTTACCCTATAGCTTTTAAGAATGAACCAGAAAATAAAAATTTTATAACTGTAAAATAATTTTAGTTCATCCAAACTTAACATGGACGTGTTTACATACTTGCAAATGCAATAACAACACGGCGTCCATTCTTATCACGAATCGGTGATGCAAAGATATATCCACCAGAAATGAGCTCATTGACTGTAGGGGACAGGAAGTCTAGTTTAGTGGTCATATGGGCAAATGTACGTCGGAAATTGAGATATTTAAGGAGAGTCTGTTCCGCCATAGGGATACTAAATTTCTTGGCACGAAGAAATCGTAAAAGAAATTTATCATCCATTCGCACATTATTCACATCAGGATTTTTCTTAAGCCAGTCACGGATTTGTTGTAGGCATTGTTCACGAGCACATGAATCCTCACGCAATTCTTTGCGTGCAATTTTAAGCACCTTTTCACTGATACCGAGATCTTCTTCGGTTGATGTCTTATTCAGACCCTTCCCGCCGCCGTTCCACGGGTAACTCAAGATCACTCTGGTCGTGGCCATTGGTGGACTCTGCATTAGGATAAACAATATATGATATTTAAAATCATTTAGTAAAAGAATTAGAAGGAATTTTCTAGCTGAAAGTTAATGTCATTAAGTAAGAAATATTATTTAATTAAATCATGTTGGGTTTTGAAACTAAAGGATATACGAGACGCTCAGAGCAGAAGTGGACTGTTTTAATAGGGAAACAAAGGAGAGAACTTCTGCTCTGAGCGTATGAATACAAATTATTTAATAGAGATTGTTTAATAAAAATTTATTATAGTCTCAACAATAATTAAATCGCGCCATAAAGCAATGCTCAAATATATACTTTTACTGTTAGAAAATTTAATTGAAACGTATAGAGATAAATGCTATACGAGAATTTCCAAACAACTTGCACTGAAAACTGGTCTTCGTGGTCACTCTTGTATTTCCCGGTTTACAACTAGAGTTATTTAAAATTACATAAGCTCTTTTCTCGTCTTTCTTAGTGTATGAGAAGAAGAGAAACACCACTACTTCACCCATACTATTCAATCCAAACAATCTGCTAAAATATTATTCCCAATTTTCTCTAATTACGAATATAATAATAACTATGATAAGCTAAAATCTTCATTTTTATTTGGGTTACTTAATTTGTCCTTTTTTTCGTTTCGTGCATTTTGTTTATTACTAAAAATAAAATACATATAACAAATTATTACATTAAGTGCTTCATTTCACTGAAACATTTAATGTACGTCAGGGACGTTTGTTAGGAATATTTTATTCCTGAGATTGCACTTAGCAACTAATGAAAATTTGGTGAATTTGGTGGTTATCCGATGTTTGGGTGTCGAGATATTTAAAAACAAAATGGTGCCTGAAAAGTCGTTGCACCTGAAAAGTGTGGACTGGAACCGTCAATATATAAATTGAATAGCAAATTTACTATTATTAATTTACTGCAGGGTCACTGTCCTCAGAAGCCAAAACGTAATAATAGCATTGATAATATCTCAGATGACTTTTTTTGTTAGTCACTTTAAATCTTTTTAAAGTATTATTAATAAATCTAAAACTACGTTATTTTATTATTTAATAATCAAAATTTTATATTATAGTTTTTATGTGATACTTTTATAACATATATTCATATAACGATTGATCTTTTCTGTAATGTTATTGACTATTTTTTCCACGTCCTATTACTTTATTTTTACTTCAATTACATATCTTTTTTTATGTCCAGTACAAATTTGTAAGTAATAATATAGTTGCGTAACAATTGCACACTGCCACTTTACAACTGTCGTAATTTTAAAAAGTGGTAAGATAAGTAAGAAGAGTAAAAAAAAATGCCGAAAGGAGCGAAAGACAAAGAAAAGTAGATATTGTGAAATAGAAAAGAAGAATGATGCGGTAGAAAAAGTATATCACTGAAGATTGAGGTCACTTTTTAAGGTCTAGTGATGTTGATTTATTATTTTGTCTTATTTTGTTGTTGCTTTTTTTTATATGCATTTAAAACAAAATCGAAAGTTTTCTTACGCTTTCTGAGGCATTATGTCTATGGGTCAAGCGTTAAAGTGATTGAACTTCAACAAAGTAAAGCCAAAAAGAGAATGCATTTTTTGAAAGGTGATCGTATTGCAAAAAAAACATTTCCCTTTCACATTTCTTGCAGTGCAACTGTAGAAATTACATCTTTCATTTCTTATTCAAGTAATTCCATGGATAAATTATTCGTATGAAACGTCTTAAAATAGCAATATATACTTCTGCTAATATAAAATTATATAGTTTATTTTCTTATTATTTTGAAATAAAATAAATAAAATAAAAAGAATAACTATAAGAATAATTAGCAATAAACTTGAAAAGTGTTTCATGCGTCACATTGTACAATAGTTTGATAATGTTCTATTAGCTGTCGTACAAAAATATGATTAAACAAAAACTTATCTGCTTTCTCGGATGTATTATCAAATATAAGATTTTTATTAAAGATTTGTCAAGTTCTATCAGAAAATAGGATTTATTAATGTCTTGCAATCTTGCAAACTTTTTTAACAGTAATAAAAATGCATAAGTAAAAAAAAACAAATTAAATACGATTTAAGTAAAAAATTAATTTTAAAATTTTGTGATTCAGCTCACAAATTAATATTACAAGTGAGAAACAGTGAGAAAAACAAGTGAGTAAAAAATGCATCTATTGTGCAAATAGATGAAATGCTAATTATTTCAAACTTGGTAATGACCATGATGATTTCTGTCATATATATTGTTTTTTGTGTTCCTCTATCTAAAGTAAATATTAGTGCAAGTGAGACACGGTGACTCTGCATATTTTGCATAAATTAAACTGCCCAGTAACACATTCTGACTGGGTTTAACACATGAGTGTTAAAACTAAGCAAAGCTTATAAAAAATAAGAAATCTTCACGTTACATTTCCGTATACAATTGAGTCAATTTTATTAAAGAAGACATCAATTGTATTATTCGAAATGCTTCAAAAAAAAACCAATGCGAAATCAATCGTTCGAAACTTGGTTGAAATGTAAAAAATATGCATTGCAAAATAATTTTTATGCAATTTCTCTTTAGAAATGTTCCTTGAACTATGCAGAATATTGGTAAAAAATAAGAAACCACTGACTTTTTATGCTGAATTGGTACTTATTTACAAAAAAAAGCTTGAAATCTCTGAAATATTGAATGAGCTTAATATAACTTTTTTTTAATTCATCATTTGAAAAAAAAAAAACAAAGTTGTACGAACATCTTAAAAGTTCATCACGTTTAAAATTTTATGAACAAAAATTTTCTTGATGTTGTTATATAAAGACGACAAAAAATATTGCGCCAGTGCCATTGCCCATAACAAAAACAGTATTCAATTTTGTCTCATTGTTACGCACAATAATAATCGTTTTTTTTTTTGCATTCCTCCAAAACTTGCAGGTTACAACATACAGATTTATGGGTACTTTTTTATATTATGAATGAGATGCTCAAATAGTTACAATTACCTGTAATATAGATAATCTGCCTGATTAACTAAAATAAAGTGACGTTGTCAGTTGTTGATAATGCCCGAGTTTGTTTAGTTGGGCTGTCTTAATAAACTATCACTAATAAAAAATTAAATACACTTTGCACTTTTCATGAGACACCAACAGTTTGCAAATGAAACTGCTTTAAAGCACGGTATTAGGTTGAGTGTTCAGCTCTGGATAATCATCAAATGCGGCACCTCACGATACTATATCCCCACCGTACCCACTATGATCTAAGAGTCTTTTTGACTCGAATTTGTCCCCTTCTCCTCTATAATTCCTTCTACATATGACTTCTACTTACGCACTTTCTGTATTCTTCAGTAATGCACTTTCACATGTGTTATATATATATATATATATATATATATATATATTATATATATATATATATATATATTAGATGAGCACATATATTCTGTCAGTAGAAGAGGTCTAAAGTTTGGAGTGGTATATCTCAGCTCCTGATGAATATAATTGGATGAGTGAACTATTGTTGGAAAGCTTAGTTTATTAGCTTTTAGAATCTGGTATACTTAATCTGCTATGGATAAACTATGGTCATCCAGAACCATTTATGTCGAAGAAAACACTTTTTGCAACGTCTTTTTTGGCCATCTACTGCTGGGACCAGGAGTAACCCACAATTCTCGCACAAGGACTATTTGTTAGAGGAACTCAAAGGGTATAATTTGTGGAAGAAACTTTTTTTTTGGACATCTTACTTTTTTTATTCATCGACTTTTTCAAGAATTTTGAAGTGGTAAACGCAAGAAAAAAAATTACAGAAATCCTAAAAGAGTGGTTTCTGCACTGAGAAAAAAAGAGGGTGTGATTAACTTTTTTCCCTCATAACTAACACTTTTAAGGTGTAAAAATATATCAACATTTTTTAATGTTAATTTTACACCTTTTTAAGGGTAAAATTAACATGAAAAAGGGTAATTTTTACCCCAATACACCTAAAAAGGGTAATATTTATACCGATTTCGGATCAATAATGCAGGGTAAAATTAACATTTCCGGAATGTTATTTTAACTTTTTCGGATTTCTCTCAGTGTGGAGGGGAAAGATAGACGTGGGGATGAAATTGATGTGATATTTGGATTCCTTGGATCAACTTATGGGGGAGTACTTAGAACATTCCAAGTCGATATCTTCATTAGTTTGTCCAGAAAATGAGATAGAATGATTTCTGTCATTTTTTTTCTATGCGTATAATATGTTAAAATTCTTGCAAAAGTCGATGAATAAAAAAAAAATAAGATGTCCAAAAAAAAAGTTTCTTCCACAAATTGTACCATTTGAGTTCCTCTGAACAGTCCATGTGCGAGAAAAATGGGTCACGCCTGGGTATGAATTCTGAGATGCGTGAGTTTTTCACGTGAAAAACTCACGGCTTTTAAATCGTATTTTGTAAGAGTTTCGTTAAGTTTTCATATAAAGTATCATGTACAACTCTTACAGCACATAAGAAAGCACGGTATAGTTTTTACGAAAGCTTCACAAAACGCTTACTAAAGGTGATTTCAGAGCCGTGAATTTCTCATGTGAGTAACTCACGAATCTCAGAATTCATACCCTGGTCCCAGAAGTAGATGGCCAAAAAAGACGTTGCAAAATGTGTCTTCCTCGACATAAATGGTTCTGGATGACCATGGTTTATCCATAGCAGATTAAGTATACCAGATTCTAAAAGCTAATGAACCAAGCTTTCCAACAATAGATCACTCATCCAATTATATTCATCAGGAGCTGAGATATACCACTCCAAACTTTAGACCTCTTCTACTGACAGAATATATGTGCTCATCTAATATTTCTAAAAATACTTAGAATAAAAAATCAAAATGTGCTAAAATTGTCCATTTTCTTCTGCAAAATCAAAACTCGGTAAAACATTGCCACATTTTTGTAAAAAATTAAGAAAGACATACTAGTTATGTGGTATTCATGTATTGATCTTTAAAAAATTTACTATTTTTCAAGTTTCAAAGCAATATATCAATAAAAAAGAATTCGAGAGCGCCTTTGTAAAATATATCCAAAACAAAACTTTTTCAAATTTGCCTTTGTGGTTAAAGACTTCTTTTTTTTAAATGTAAAGGCATCTACACATTATTGGGAGCAATTTTTGTCAAAAATCGCATTTTTGACAGATTTTTTACGTTTCTATCTACAGCACTGCAAGCACTTTCCTTCAAAACCGCATTTTTTAAGGAAAGAAATGTTTAGAGTTCATAAGGAGCAATTTTCGTCGAAAGCTGTTCTCTTAACAGATTTTTTGTACATTTCTTCCTGGAGGAAACTAAAACAATTTTTGACATAAATTACTGCCAGTGTAAATACCTTAAGAAACAGTTTCTTGGCTGATCGATTTTCTTTCAAATCAATTCAAAGAAATATTTATTAAACGGTAAAGTAAACAAGCGTATTGCTTTACTATTTCACGACAAAATTTTTGAATGAAAATTGATTTTTTTTAATTATTTAAAAAGTTATTCATTCATTTATTTTCAACCGCTTATCCCTATTGGGGTCGCGGTAAAAAGTTATACAAATGGTAATTTTTATTTAATATTTTAGTTCATATCGCACATTGAATATTACAATGGCGGATGTCAGATTTCAGCATTTTTCAGGAGACGGCCTCAAAAACTAAATTTCATAATATTTTCTTATTTTCATTTACAAATTTTAAAGATTGTTTGTATATGATTCCACTGGAAAGAGCACATATGTGGAACTCGAAATATTGGACTTTTATTACCCAAAAATATAGTTATTTAAAAAATTAAAAAATTATCCGTCACTTTTACACTTATGCGGCAAAATTGCCAAAATTATCGTCACTGTAATACTAAAAATCCAGACAAGGATTTTAAGATACGCCTCTTGTTTAGTAATTTAAATTTTAATAGAATTATTTTTTATTGGATTTCAACAATATTTCTTTTGTTGTTTGACTATAAATTAATTTTAAAAATCATAGACCCATTGAAATTAAAAATAAATAATGAAAAGTTGTGAATTTTATTTATATTTCATTTTATTTGTCCATGAATCCATTTCATTTCTTTAGATCTCTTTGTACTCTATATACAATTGATATTTTTTATATAAAAAAGTCAAGTTTCGAATATTTACTTTTACAATTTAGTCAAGATTTAGATAAAATGTGTGGTGCTTTTTTGGAATAAGATTTCCCTCACACAAAGAAATAATATCACGTTTCTTTGTGTCTTTTAGAGGCAGTGGTCCATTGTAAACCTTTTCCATCTTGCAATTTCTTTCTAAAAAACAATCCACTGCACTGTACGAGCGAACTATGCAGGTTGTTGTCACTGTTTATTCCTCGAAATGTCAAAAAATGAATGCCGTTTAGTGATACAAGTGGCGTAGGATTCATGGTCAGTGGAATAGTGGCGTATGATTCGTCAGATAACGCCATTGTAACACTAAAAACATTCAGAGAAATAATTATACGCCATTTTTATACTATTTTTGTTCTGCAAGCTTGACAAATACTCAAAATTATGAAAAATGTTTCTAACAAAGTTGTTGAGATTATTAAATATAATGAATATTTAATAAATTTACTATGAGAATACAGCAATATCTCAAAATTGACAAAAACCAAGATCCGCCGTTGTAATATTCAATGTGCGATATCTAGTAAAAATTTTGATAATTTTAATTTTTTCAGAGCAACTGGATCTGTCAAGTATTTTTCTTCATCATTACAACAATCAAATATCATAATTTCTGCATATATTTACTCTTAAAAAAATTTGACATATATTTTTTATATGTAAATCAAAACTCTATACAAGATTCATCAATATGTACAGAATATCATATACATCTGTCTTTATACATCATATATCTCTCTATATATTCTTTCAAAACGTAGCAAAGTAACTGTTACGTGTAAGAAAATGTGCGAACTACAATCATATTTTGAGATCACCTGTGATATATGTATAGTGATATATCTGTATTGCATTTAAAATATATGCAATTTAACGAGTGTGGCAATATCGAATGCAATTTCCGCATTTTAGCACGTTTATTGGAGAAAAACTACAAGTTACTATACTATATATTATGCTATCTTATATTACACGGATGATATGAAACAACCTCATTTGACTGATAACATAATTTATACAAATAGATGGTTTAAGGTTGAGAACTATAGTGATATCCTGGATCAGTTTACTGTAGGTGAGATTCTTGGCATGAGCTAACTCAGAATGAATGTAAATTCGATTTAGAGCTGAAGTCGAAAGACGCCATTCAGTTATCTTGATGTTTGGGACACCTGAAAGGGGATAAATGGGACGTTGATTTTCGACAAGATTGTAGGTGGTATGCAATAACTGTTTATTGTCAAAATGAAGAATATTGCCCAGTTTCTACTGGAAATCTCCCTCTTGCGTAAAGTTTATCAGTGCAGCAGATTTCTCTAACTACAGGGACAATTAAACCATCATTGTCTTGGGAATCAATAATTCCTTCCCAGAGGATATTCGATCGTAGCCCAATCTAGTTAAAAACTATTTTTTTCGAAAATTTCTCGAACAAGTTCTCCAGAAAAGGCAAGGCAAGAGCTAATTCAGAGAAATAATGAGAAAACAGGTACAATGCAGTTGTCGTAAAATCAAACAGGAATCCATCAATGAGTGCAAAACTAAGAGTTGCAAGAAAATCTACTCACCTGAGGAATTTGATAATCATGATTGCAATATTTAGAATAAAAAAAGAAAAGAAAGGTAGATGGAAAATAAGAAGAAAATACTTTAAATAATTGATTGACAATAAATGACTCTACTGTACAAATAAAACCGATATTCATTTCTAAGTGTAAATAAAAGATGAAACATTTTTATTTTTATCAGAAATATTTTTAATCTGGTATTTAAAATTAATTAACGTGTTCCAGTAATACAAATTATGCGAGAAAAAACGCATCCCGAACATTCCCTTTTGCGTCCCATTTTGCCCCACATCGGGGAGGTTTGGGACAAAGCGTCAAGTAAAATGTTTTATCTTCTCCAAGAAAACTCAGTTGTTTTCCAAGTTCTATCGAGTACTTTTTATAAATTCAATACCCATAAGTATCCTATAGACCGCATAAAATTGTAATACACTATCGTGGTTTTTTGGAATAGTGTCTCAAAGTCAAAACATGAAAAAGTGTCCCAACCTCCCCGGTCTCCCCTACATATAAAAATCAATAAATGGTCAAAAAGTTGCATTATAGAGTCTATTAGATCTTTGAGACCCCGATTGATTGTTTCATCGATCAGAAAGGCAAAGTCTACCTTTCGCGAGTAACTCAAGTCTTTCGCAAGGAAGTTCAAAATATTGTAAGTTTTCAACAAAAATTGCACAGATGTCCTCGTTTTTTTATTTTCTCTCTTCACCTTCAATATCAAGAAAGTGTTTGATTTATTCGTTACATTATTCTCGATTTCTACGCAAAAATCTCAAAATTTAAGTATAAGGTATTATGTACACATATGTACTTGTACATGTAAGTAGATATTATGAAATATAAACTTGAACTTTTAGTGAAAACTGAGCTTTTCTGCTTTCGCTCATCCTATAGGGGATAGCGCGCTACTTTCGAACCACACAACCTTCGAACAATTCACTTTTTATTTTTCTTTATGTTCCTTCTATTGATTTTTCCCATAGAACTTCGTAAAAACGCTCGTTTTATAAAACGACAAAATTACTCCCAATGTATGTTGTAGGCCTTTATAGCTGAAAACACAAGACATAGGGTGGAATCACCAGTTCTCGCCAGTGCCCCACTTCTCGCCACTTACATTGAAATCGCTATTTTTCGCAATTTATGAAATAAATGAGTCGCAATTTTTTTGTATTGATTCTGCTTCTACGCATAGAATCGAAAAATAATAATTATTCGTTTTGGATTCACGATTTTGATCACTTTTTAGAGCAATATTTTAAGCAAGTGCATCGAATCCAACATCTCTTACCAAATGTACTAAGTGTCGTCAAATTTTCATCAGGCCAAAAATACCTATTTGGGTAAATAATTTGTTTATTGAATATTTAATTGCACTTGTGGAATACATAAAATTTGTATTTAGTCAATTAATATTTCATTTTATATTATTTTTGTATAAAAATGAGGCATGGCGAGAAGTGGTAATATTCTGGAATTGATTTTACCACCTGTCGCCATATCTTTTCAATAGGTGACGCTAACTTCACTTCGTACATTCTCAGTTGTCAAATCTGCATTGTTTACTTTCTGCAAAAGCCCCATAATTTGATTTCTCAAATAAAAGTGAAGAAAAATCATTTAAAGAGAGTAATAATAAAGTGATCACAAGGAAAGAGAAATGGTGAATGTATTCTTTTCATAGCATTGCCTAAAATAACCGAGTGTGGTTCTTTTCAAGTGGGTGGCGAGAAGTGGTTACAAATTTTACAAAACTGGCGAAAAGTGGTAAAAAGTGGCGACGAAATGGTTATTTTTGCATTATTAATAAAAATCAGTTTTTTAAGTAGTCCAGCGTTATGTTCTAGGATTATTGTTTTCACGTATCTAGAGCCAATACATCTAACTAAGTAACTTTGTGTCAAATTTGACTTATCTTGTAACAAGGATTCAAAAGTTATGATTAAATGAATTTAATTTTTTCCTAAACATGGCGATAGCCGGTTATTCCACCCTATCAACTCCGTTAGTGACATTCAAACACACTTATATTATTATACAGTTATTTCGTATATTTTCTATTTAAATTTTATTGCTCGAACTTAGTAATGAGAGCAATATATACAATGCAAAAACTTTCTTATGATTTTAAATGTGTCCTACTGGTTCTACATGTAATCCATCTACATGTCCCAACAAATTATCATTTAAGTATTTTGTAATATTAAAAAAAAAACTTATATATTACATCTAGTGGTTTTAGATTATTTTCTATTTTTAATGTGTGTAGGGTAAGTGTGCCAAATTCCGGCCAGCTTGCAATTTCGGCCACCTTTTTTGTTCTTTGAATTTCCATGGACTTTTAGATTTTACGTACTCCAGAGATTATACAATGCAAAAGAATAACAAAAAATGTAGCTTCGACAAACGAGATCACGTGAAAAAGATATTAGAAGAATTCCCGAAAGGCAAGGAACTATGAGAATGAAGGTGGCCGAAATAGGACACCAAAGCTATGTCTATATTTTTATTCATTTTAAAATGTATTAAGAATGATATTAGAGTAAATAGAGACGATAAACTCTTTACAAGGTTCCCAACAACACTCTTTAAGGAGAAAGAATTAAAAAAAATCAATTTTAATTTAAAATATTACATTTCAAACGTGAGACTTTGACGCTTGCATACAACTATGCCGAAATTTGGCTCACTTACCCTACGCACGATAGCTCATTATTATTAATTTTTAATATTGTAAAGAAAAATCTGAGTTCTTTATAATTGTGGTTTCTATAGCCCTAATGTACTTATATAATAATTTATACGTTAAAAGCAAACATTCAATAATGAAATACATTTTTTCTTTTTAACCAAGAGTAGTTTTTTTTTAATTCTTTAAAGTAATATTTATTTTCTTCGCTTTTCGTGATGAATTAGCACCTCTAACATCACTTTCATCCTCCTCATCCTATTAAAAAAGAAAAAAAAAGTGTTACATACTAGAAAAAAACATCTTAATCTTTAACTTACATCAAATCCAAAGCAATCCTTCATATCTTTAGTTCCTGGTTCTGTTTTCAATTGTATTTTTTTGCCATCTATGTCCTCAAGAGCTTGTTCTTCGATATCTAAAGAACAGTAAAATATTAGAATTAGATGAAAAGTTTACCTTTAATAATTAAATTATACACATACGATCAGTTAAGAGGAATTCCTCGTTGAGTCTGGAATTTTGCTCTTCTTCATCCTCCTCAGGGATTTGAATAACTTCCAAAACTACATACTGATTATCATCTTCCTCATGAACCATCAAATTCCCCTTATGATCCTCATTTGTTTCATCCTCCTCAATTATCTCCTCTGCCTGCATTTCCTCATCTTCATCAAGGTCTTCCTCTTCATCTGTATCCATTTGTTCACTCTTGAACCCACCATCCGGGTATATCAAACGCTTCTTGCGGCCGGCCTTTAGTGCCTGAGCATCTTCATGTACAGAAGACTCAGGATCGTGCAAAGCCAAGTGGCGAATAAGATTGCCCTTGTGTCGGAAACTGCGATTGCAGTGAGGGCAATGATGGCCTTTTGGTTTGGGTACTGGCGGCACATAATCTGGATTGTGGTAAAGATTGATATGTCGTTTGAGCAGCTGCTTTTGACGAAAGGATTGCTCACACTGATCACATTGGAAAGGCTTCTGATCGGTGTGGATCAACATATGAGACTCGAGATGACGTGCAGAAATTGATGCATATGGACATAAATCGCATTTGTAGCATTTCTCGCCTTCATGTGTTTTCGTATGAATCTTATAAGTGTACCTAGTGATAAATTTTGAAATACTTTAATGATAAAATTTCTTACATTTTTTTTTCAAACAAAAAAAAATAATCTATTAAATATTAGAGAAAAAGAAATTTTATATTTATCAAAGATGGCAATATACTCGAAAACCAGTGTTAAGCCCAGATAATCTTATGGTAGCCGAGATTCTTTACAGGTGACCTCGAAATGCGTGCAACTCGGGGTGCTAGCAAATTGGAATGCGTGAAAATTCGATTGTGAGTTGAATTTTGGGGATAATGGCTCCGGCACATCTTTTATATCAGGAAAATTTCATGAAGTCGAAATTCGCATTCCTTTCTTTCTCACATGTTTTGCACATGACTATCTCATTCTTTCGCATATCAAATTCGATTGAGCTAAATTAAATTTGGTGTGATGTTTAAAAGAAGAAGAAGAGTACGAGATAATGAGATAGACATATGCAAAATAGGTGATAATTGCTCCGGCACACCTTTTAGATCAAGAAAATTTCATGAAGTCGAATTTCGGATCCATTTCTTTCTCACATGTTTTGCATATGTCTATCTCATTCTCTCGCACTCTTCTTCTTCTCTTAAACATCACTCCAAATTCAATTTAGCTCAATCGAATTTGGTATGCGAAAGAATGAGATAGTCATATGCAAAACATGTGAGAAAGAATGGGTTTCGAATTTCGACTTCATGAAATTTTCCCGATCTAAAAGGTGTGCCGGAGCCATAAAGAAAGGGATTTGAATTTCGACTTCATGAAATTTTCCTGATCTAAAAGCTGTGCCAGAGCCATAAAAATAGAGTAAAACTTTTCTTGTCGGTCGAAATGGATAAAAATTGGCTCGACGCGATTCTTTACCACCAAAATTCAATTCACAATCGAATTTTCACGCATTTCAAGTTGCACGCATTTCGAGGTCACCTGTAAAGCATCCCAGCTACCATAAATTTATTTGGGCTTATAACTGCTCATTTTTTATTTTAAATATTGTTTGAGGGTGAAGGCCAAAAAAATAAAAAAATGTTCATTGAAATCAGTTAATAAACATTAGTATACATTGGATACAGTAAGGGTCAGGGTACAGTGGGTTGGAGTAGTGACAAGTCAGATCCACCATTTGAAAGATCTAGATTTTATATACAATATAGTAAAATTTCATCTAAATCGATTCATGAACACCAAAATTGTAGTCCATCAAGGGAGAAGTGCTATACCCAACGTTGGAAATGTCTCGACCTCAGCTACAACATCAAGGGCCCATCAAACCTAATAAAAAGTGAAGATATTTTTCACTTTTCCTTGTAAAAATTTTACAGATATTGCACTACGACTTAAACAAATTTCCTCGTATAGTTCTTGTATTATTTCGGCGAGCATTATGAAATGTGTATTTTTAGATAGATTTTAATGAACAATTTCGAAATATATCAGACTGATGTCAATTCTCTTTGGGAAAAAAAAACTTGCCAATACTCTTCAGTGCTTCTATACAAAAATATATGGAAAAATGAAATATCAAGAGGCCCTTGACAATATACTAAAATTTAAATAAAAAGCATCGTCTAGTTTTGGAAATATTCGAAATCGCAATTTTGAAAATCAATTTTTCGATTAATCGGATCTTCGGTAAAAAAAAGTTGTAGTATTTCACTAGAGCTTTCCAAAACAGATTTTTTTTTAAATTCTGATAATTAGAACCGGAGATATGCCGATTTGGAAATTAAATTTTTGACCCTTTCTAGGTCGGCTGACATACAAAATTTGGGCCCGATCTGACGAAGTCGGATTTTACGTGTGCTGTGGCCAAAAAAGTTGAGATTGTAAAGAATCGGAGCTAAATTATATGAAATAATAAAGGTTATATACTGCATGCCCCACTTGTGCGTGTACATAATTTCTTTCCGGGATTTACAAGTAATCCCAATTTATACACTCCTTACCCCCTTCCCTTCATAAACATGCTTTTTGGTTAACTCGAAAACACGTCGTAATAGAAATTTTTCAATAACAGAATACTGATAGTTTTTTTTTTTAATTTTTCAAGGTCAAAGGCCTCTAGACCTAGACTCAACTGAGTTTTGTTTAGTTAGGTACGTTGCAAAGGTCTTGGATTTTTTAACAATTTAGAATCGGTTCCAATCAGATATGAATCGATAACTGATTTTTATCCGATATTCAATCGTGTTACTCCTAAGCTATTTTAGTCGATATTTTCAGTTATCGTTTATGAACTATAACAGACTAAAAATTTCTATTTTAATTATTAATTTGAAATGTTAGAAATTTTAATTCAATTCAATTCAATTAAAAATACTTAGGACAAACTGTCCTCTTGTACAATACGTCTTCTGTATAAGTATACAGAATTCAGAATTCATTTCATTTTAATTAAAAACAATTTCTGGGTGTTAAAAACTGCATAAAATTGTATCACTAAATTTCATAAATGAGACGCTCAGAGCAGAAGTGGATTGTTTTAATAGGGAAACGCATACAAAGGAGACCACTTCTGCTCTGAGCGTCTCAAATGTTCTATATTAATAATATTTCGCCGCAGGGGGGGGGGGGGGTGACATTAGCTCTGAAAAAATGCAACCAGTTTTAGTGTAAATTTTTTCCTATTTTCGTACACATTTCACGAGATATCTCCAAAACTACGTAGGTTGCCAATTTTGGGTTTTCCGTTGCCTATTCTACATTAAATGGGCTTTTATTTTGTATTTTTATTATTTGATAATTCATTCTGCAATGACAGAAAACAGCTAATAAACTCAAAAGTTTTTTCGGCACGCTAGAAACATATGGGAAACATAGGAAATGGTTTCACCGCTTATCTCTACATTTTATCAGTATTTCTTCTTATAAAAATCTTCATTAGGGTAAAGGCTCATAATTTTGGACAGTCTGCTTATAAGCATCGATGTTCCAAGTTTGAAGTGCGATATTTTCAATACTAAATTGATTTTTTTGCAACTCTCTTTTTCCGAAGGGTTGTTTAGAAACTTGGCAAGGGCTTATTGTCTTTGATTTTACCAAAATTAGTCTTAATACGTTTAAAAATGAATTGATATATAGAGGTGAATTTGACTCGAATTTTGGACAACTTGGCTGTAAATTTGGACATCTAATCCGCCTCAACAGGATGCCCATTGTTCTTCATTTCATGAACCAATCTTACCAAGTCCTCTTCCTGTTCATGTAAGGGAAACGTAGAATGTCATAAGAAGCCCGGAAACTTTCCATATCATTTATTAACCCATTCAGTCAATGTACCAGAAATACTTCAGATAGAATGTTCATATTTTGGGTTTAGTTTCCTATAGATTAATAGATGATTTTTTTTGAAAAGAAAAAAAAATATCTATTATGGGGGCGCGGGGATTCGCCCTCAAACACACGTCTTAACGGTCACTGAATTTAAATTCTTTACTTCAGTATAAACTCTATTGATTTAGATAGAGTAACTATCCAAAAAAAAACAAATTGGCAACCAGAATTCAAATCAGGAAAGAGTAAAGAGGCCAATTTTAATAAATTAGACGGGATGTCGAATTTTCCGTCCGCCATTTTGGGCAAAAATTTTGCATGACCTTCTGCGAAGCAAGAAAATAATAACAAAATGTAATTTCATCTCTGTCGTACTATTTTTCTCAAGTAATTGAAGAACTAAAGTTACTAAAAATCTATTCCCGACAGCAATTCGAGTATCAGTTGCCCAGGAATAAATCATCTAAAATTACTCAATTTGCGTATGATGTATAATACCATGGTAAGGTATGGGTTAAAGTGAGTTGACTTCGGTACTCCAAGTACGTGTGGATTAGCGCAATCCTTGACCTTTCCGGGAGCCTTTCAATGCATTTCTCGCTACATCTCGTTCGCAGAGATGATGCTCCTTTGTTTCTTCAGGCATTTGTCCAACCTAGTCATCACAAAAGCTAAAACTTCACGAAATTTCCAGAGAAAAACACCTGTCCAAAATAAGGAGTATCACCTCACTGGTGAACCTCTTAGAAAATTGCCCATTTTTCACACGAAAAATCTAATTCACAAGGCAAATCTCACTTCAGGTCAAATGTACAAATCATCAGTAACGTGAATCAACACAATATTCAATGAATATTCAATAATATCACTCAAAAACAGCGAACAAACTTTGTTAGTACTTCACCAAAACTAAATAAGACTGAAGTAAGCCACGAAGTTCTGTCATATTTCTCGTAAGCAATTGCTCACACTGAATTTTCAACAAAGCAACCCGTCTGACCAGATAAGCGTGGATTATAGCCTCAATTAACCCCTATCTTTCATACCTTACTTTTAAGAAGCTCCCATACAAAATACCCCTTACTAAATATATGTGAAGGACACTGTTTTGCGTTCATGGTGGTGAAGAGCGGAACTACGAAAATTATGTTGCCGGCCGTGTTGCTCAGTTGTCAGTGACAAGATGGAATATTTTCCAAAACATTTTATTTATTTTTAAAATTCTCATAAAGATTCTCAGTGTTTTTAGTGTTTAATTAATAATAATAAATGTGCGTGAGTGCGTGTCGTGTAGAGAAAAGTGTCGTGGTAACTATAAACAAATTTCCAACCCTGAAATACGTGTTTTTATTCCCTTTTGGGGATGTTTTTTAGGAGACATATTTTTCGGAATAGTTTTTTGTTTTTCTAAAGTGTTAAATCGTTCATCCTGGTTAAATAAAACATATCCCTATCTTTGTAGCTTCTATAATTTATATAAAATTTGAAGGTGAAATCAGGATGTGAATTTGACAGTTTCATTCCACCGCCATTGATATACGTGGCAAGATTCAGTCCTTAATTTATGCCTACCACTCGGATCTTGCCTATGAGGGCTAAAATAGTGCCTAAAGCTGGGTGTTAATTAATGACTAAACGCTGGGTCCCCCTTACCCTGTGTCAGACGGGAATTTCAACTCAAATCATATTCAAAATTTAACGTATTTAGTGTCAAAATCTTCCAAAAAGAACAAATATTTAGATAGAATTCATTTTTCATCAAATATTGGAATAAAAATCCATCATTTTAATCAATTTTTTTAGTGTCCAATTTTATCCTCAAAGTGTCCAAAATAAGAAACAGGACAAAATTATGAGCCTTTCCCCTATATCAGTTAGGGTAAGAGTGCCAAATTTCGGCATAGTTGCATGCAAGCGCCAAAGTCTCAAATTTGAAATGTAATATTTTAAATACAAATTGATTTTTTTTATTCTTTCTTCTGAAAGAGTGTTGTTGGGAACCTCGTAAAGAGTTTACTGTCTTGATTTACTCTAAAATCATTCTTAATATATTTTAAAATGAATAAAAATATAGACATAGCTTTGGTGCCCTATTTCGGCCACCTTAATTCTCATAGTTCCTTGCCCTTCGGGAATTCTTCCAATATCTTTTTACCGTCATTTCGTTTGTCGAAGCTACATTTTTTGTTATTGTTTTGCATTGTATAATCTCGAGAGTATGTAAAAACTAAAAATTCATGGAAATTGGAGGAACAAAAAAGGTGGCCGAAATTGCAAGCTGGCCGGAATTTGGCACACTTACCCTATACAAAAAAAATCGAGAAATTACATAAATTGAATGTAAATATGCATATACCTGTCTGGGAATAATCCATCACAACGTTTACACTTGAGGGGCTTATCGGATGTGTGTAACTTCTGTATATGAATTCTCAGATCAGTTTTGCGGCCACAGGTTGTGGGACATAGTTCACACTGAAACACGGGCTTATCCCCAACATTATGTATAAGTTTGTGAGCTTTAAGAGAGTTACTCTGCGTGAACTTGGCATTACACACATCACATTCATATGGTTTTTCGCCTGTGTGTATACGCAAATGTCGCTTCAATTTAAATGTATCTGGAGACGCGTAAGTGCAGTGGGGACACTGATATGGACGTTCACCTGTGTGACAACGAATGTGACGTTTAAGTTTGCTCAATTCTACACTCGCATAGTCACATTCTGAGCACTTATGGGGCTTCTCATGGGTATGACGATAGCGTACATGTCGCACAAGTTCTCCGGACGTCGTGAAGGAACTCATGCAAAACTTGCAGTGATGGGGCTTGGTTCCAGTGTGAGTATTGACGTGATTATGTAAAGATGCCACGGTTTTAAAACCTCTCTCACATACTGAACATTTGTGGGGGCGCTCATCTGAATGTGATTTCATATGACGCGATAAAAGATATCGCTTTGTGCTGGTGTAATTGCAATAATTGCAAAGATGGGACACTGTCTGCATTTGACTCTTTGAAATAATCTTCATCACTTTTTGCTTGTCATCTTCTGCATCAGATAATCCTATTATTTTGTCTGTGTCATCCTCAAAGTCATACACATTGCCATCTTCTTCACCCTCGTAATCAGCTTCCTCTTCGAAATGTTCTTCATTGGCACTTCCACCAGTTGCCGATACACTCTCTTGATTCTTTCCATCCTGTCCATTCATAATCAGTACATAGCTAACCTCATCTGAATTCCCATCTGATGGCATAATCGTCACATAATCCTGATTTCCTGGTCGTTCCTTTAGTTTTGACTTGTCCTTGTTGTCGTCTTCAGTTAGGAAATCTGGTGGTGTTGTCAAAACTGGTTCAGATTCTTTTGTGGCCTGATAGTAGTAGTTTCCGGATGAATCTATGAAATATGTTCCAGATTCGTCATCCTCTATTTCTTCCCCACCAGAATCACCCTCTTCGTCATGGATGATTGTAATTGTGTCAGGTTCTGACGGAGCAACAGACGAAGGGCCTGCTGCTGTGCCAATTTCTTTGTTAAAGGTTTCCAAATAAGACTGCAATTCACTTCCTTCGAGTTTAATATTAACGCCACCAACATTCATATTTGGATTTGACATTATTGTTTCACCCAGTAAAATTATATCTGTAAGGAATAATATAGAAATAACTCAGCCTACTAATTTTATTTAGAAAGAAAATTCAAATCGTTATTCTCGAAGAAAATATTATTTTGGCCTCACGATAAATCAAAGATAAAAAAAATATAGACGGCCATATTGGAATATCAGTAAAAAACAAAGCCCCGGGAGCCCCGGGACTACGCATTAAGCATACGTCTCCATAGAACGGAAATCAGAAGATATTAAATAGCAAAATTATTAGAATAATTCTTTTGACAATAAAAACATAATAATTTACAAATTTTTGTTGTCAGGGGGCCTCCATTTAGTATAAAATTTCTTAAATTTATCACCATCGGCGCTGAATTCAACATGGCGACACAATAAGAATTGAAGTAAAGTGCTGTGCGAATATTGAGCCTCGTTTTCATTATAGTATCAATTCTGATTTAAAATAAATCAATTATACAATATTATACACTTACCATTAATTCACCTAACTTGCAAATTAACTACCGAAAATTACGTGAAAAGATTTCAAGCAGGTTCTTGAAAATGATGCGAACTTGACGCTTTGAGTTGTACTCGTATAATATCCCCCCTCTTTTTTTTTATAATTTTAGCGGAGTTTGCGCTGTTTCCGTCAGAGGCGCTGGTGCGCCATGTAAATTTTGGAACGTCAAAATAATTTTTGTTTTTCTTCCTTCAATAATTTTTAACGATAGTCCAATAAAAATAAATAACAAGTAAATATAAGTGTTCTTAAAAGTGAAACAGGGTATCAACTCGATATAAGTTGTGGAAACTTAAAAATATTCTATTAAAGAAATAATAAACAGAAGAATTTACACATGGACTTACATTCACCAAAAGAGCCAAAAGATAAGGGAAGAGTGGTAGAAAGTAAGTTTTAGGTTTAATAAAACATTCATTAAACGGAAATGGAAAATATTAAGAAAATTTTGTTATTTTATTCTCAGATATTTGCGGAGAACAGCAATTACGGCAATTTGGTAAATTTCTTGACTCTCACAATCGTCTTCTAAAAACCCTGGAAAATGAACAACATATAATGCACAATGAGAGTCATGCATTTACGAAATTTCGTACGACAATTGATCATGGATACCATGGAAAATGTGAAAAAGTTTCGCTTTTCCAACTTGTTGAGTCAGATAACAAAATGCTTAACAAAAATATAATTGTTTTCACATCCCTCTGTGATGAAATTGACTACCTAAATGCAGAAGCTGAGAGTTTACAGTTAAACCTGCTTTATTATGATGAACACGCAGAGTATTTTAAGGAATCGGCAAGTTTAATCACTAAGAAAATTTCTACTGTTCTAGAATTTTTGTTCTATGTAAGACAATTCTTTCATCGATGTAATGATGTTCTCGAACTTACCATCCGGCAGTTTAGTACCTTGTCTGATGAAACTAGATGGATTGGAAATGCAAATAAGGCTTTGTACTTTCAAGTGAGTTTTTCGATTTTATTCTTTACAATTTTTAACCCCTCGCAAATCTAATGTAAAACTCCAGTAGGAGAATTCTGTAACAGTATTACAATGTCATATGACAAAAGTAGTGTTTTTATGGGGTGAATTCAGCAAAACTATTCGAAAATGTGATTTATATCAATCATTGAGAAGTTCATAGAGCTGCTTGTTATGGTCATTCGATACTCACCGGTCTTTAGTGTATAGATCTTTATGTTGGTCTTTAGTTTCATTCGCCCGCTCCCGAATTAGCCACGAAAATTTGTCATTATGACATTGTCATTTTGTTACAATATTCCCCTACTAAGAAAACTTAAATATATTTTTTTAAAACTTTAAAAAACCTTATATTTTCGGTGAAGCAGATTTTTCAACCGTAACTGGATGGGTCCTTGATTTTGACTATCAGGATCCTCAAGTATAATCGACGCTTCCATTCCATACTTACAGTCAGTGGTGGAAATTAATTTCACCCACTAAATCCTTAAAGAAACTCAATAAAAAAAGAAATGTCGAAAAAATTCATACGTAAATCATAATATCCTTTCATGCCAACATAAAAAATCGACATTTTGATTTTTTATTCTAAGTATTTTTAGAAATATTATATACACTAACGGCCAAAACATTAAATACACCCTTCGTAAGCTTAAATACACGTGATTTGGACCGGGAAAACGCTGTAATATCCAGTTCTATTAACTGAAATAGTTTCATATATAAACTTAAGAACAGTTTTAAATAAGATTTGAGAAAATACATGAGCTACAAAATTTATAATTTGAGGATCAGTCAAAAAATAGCTTTTTGGAAAAAATGCAAAAGTAGCCCCACATTCTAAAACTGATCTAATCTTTTAATAATCATTTAATATAAGCTAAATACTATTAGTAAATATTATTAAGAGTCAGAAAAACTGAAAATAATATCGAGGGAATATTTTTGGTACGGATTGTGGTCGGTTTCCGGTGTGATGTGTTCTGAAAGGGATTTCTTCTTTGAATATTGAAATTTTCAGCCCAAATTCTACTTTTTCATATATTTTTTATTATTTTTCAAATTACTATTTATTATTGTTGCAATTTCATTTCTCTTACTTCATTATTTTATTAAAAAAAAATGAATAAAATCATCAAATTTAGTTTTCCTCGAAGAATCCTGCTTTAACTTTGATAACAACGCTAAGACAACGCTAAGACGGCGGCAGACGCATGGGAGGGTGGGATATGTAGAGTTTGAATAAAACATTATTATTATAAGCGCCTCACATATTCGAGGCATCCTGTTGATCAATTTCTACAAAATGTCTGAAGGAACTTTGCCCACACATCCTGAAGTGTTTCCACCAAGATTGGAACTGATGTCGGCGCCTTCTCTCGAACCATCTGGTCTAGAAAATTCCAGAAAATTTCAATGTGGTTACAATTGGGTGATTGGGGTGGCTAATGCATGTAGTTTAGGAATCTGCGTTTCTCTTTCTCAAGAAGGAAACCTCTACAAAGCTTTGAGGAATGCTTGGGATCGTTATCCTCTTGAAAAAAAAACCCATGCCCAATAAACTGAATGCATTAGCCACGCCAGTCACCCGATTGTAGCCTCATTGCAATTCTCTTGGATTTTCTCGACCACAAGGTTCGAGATTAGGCGCGACATCAGTTCCAATCTTGGTGGAAACACTTCAGGATGTGTGGGCAAAGTTCCTTCAGACATTTTGTAGAAATTGATCAACAGGATGCTTCGAATATGTGAGGCGCTTATCAAAGTTAAAGCAGGATTCTTCGAGGAAAACTAAATTTGATGATTTTATTCATGCTTATTTAAATAAAATAATGAAGTAAGAGAAATGAAATTGCAACAATAATAAATAGTAATTTGAAAAATAATAAAAAATATATGAAAAAGTAGAATTTGGGCTGAAAATTTCAATATTCAAAGAAGAAATCCCTTTCAGAACACATCACACCGGAAACCGACCACAATCCGTACCAAAAATATTCCCTCGGTATTATTTTCGGGTTTTTCTGACTCTTAATAATATTTACTAATAGTATTTATCTTATATTAAATGATTATTAAAAGATTAGATCAGTTTTAGAATGTGGGGCTACTTTTGCATTTTTTTCCAAAAAGCTAATTTTTGACTAATCCTCAAATTATAAATTTTGTAGCTCATGTATTTTCTCAAATCTTAGGGTAGAGTCAGTACTTTTTCGCCAGTAAGCACTTTTTCGCCACCTACAAATAAAATCACTTTTTCAGGGAATTATGAGCTCATGGGACTACGAAATGACTATTACTTCGTAACCACTAGTCCAACGGATCAGAAAACCATAACTGGTGCTCCACCGACTAGATTATTTGCAAGTTAATTGAAGAAATTGTCGACAAGGTGAACAGTCACCAAAAAAATATAGAGTTCTTATAAACTTGTCAACGCTCAGACAAATTGTCTTGCAATATTTTATGTTTTTGCAGTACAGTATTTGATATTTTTTCATTGAAAGTCACTTTGTTATTAACTAAGCTTCGCTCTAATATAATTATTTAATAATGTTTTCCAAAAAAATAAAGAAATACGGATGTGGTGAAATAGCCCCATAGCAAAAGAAAGCGGAATAGGAATAACAAGCGAAAAAATCCTCGGAATTTTCCACTATTTGCCTTAAAAAATTCCATAGGAATTTTCCATAATAGGTTCCAAGGAAAATTTAATGGATTTATGCTGGATTTTTCATATAGAATACATCCATGGAAATGCTCGTGGAATTTATGTGGATTTTTCCACCAAAATAAAATGGAGAAAAAATGAAGCTGTCACATGCACCTCGTGATTTTACTTCCGAATATTAAAGAAATAGCAAATATTACGAGGATTATAATATGTTTTACTAAATCAGCAATAACGAATTAACACTTTAAGGCAATAAAAAAATATTTTGTAAAAAAAATAATTTTTTCGAAAATATTTATTATTTAGCATAAAAACAGTATTATTTTAGGTTGGCGACCTATTTAATGTAATCACTTCATTATTATCTACACGAAACGCAGTGTCGCATAATTAATTATATTATAATTGCCACATGAATCACTAGAAATGTTTGCGGAAGGTTTGGAAACAAATTCTAAAAGTTGCCGCAACACCATTTTATTTGTTTGACATTTTAGAAAACTAGTGGAAAAATCCATATAAAACACTATGGAAAGATAGTGGAAATTTCCATATGTTTTTTCCAGCTTTTCCCGCGGACGTTTCACGTGTAAGTTTCCATATAAATCTTCCGCGGAATACCGCGGAATTTAACGCTGGAATTCCAGCATGTCGTACTAGTAAATTCCATGGAGCACTATGATTTCCATGGAATTTCCGGCTTTAAATTCCATAGGAAAACTTAGTGGAATTTTAGCGTCAAATTCCAGCGAATTTAGCCATTTGGACGCAAGTTTTCCATTGGAATTCTTGCGGAATTTTGCTATGGGGAGGGCTTACTTTTTTCGGTTGTGTAAGTACTTTTCGCCACTCATTTTTCCAAGCATATTTTACAAATGGCGCACCTCGCGGAATTTAGTTGAAACAGACGTCAATTGATTTTTGTCGCAAACAAAAAATGCGCAAAAAATCATTCGAAATACTCTAATAATTGTCCAATATAGGTGTTAACCCCATAGCAAAATTCCGCAAAAATTCCAATGGAAAACTTGCGTCCAAATGGCTAAATTCGCTGGAATTTGACGCTAAAATTCCACTAAGTTTTCCTATGGAATTTAAAGCCGGAAATTCCATGGAAATCATAGTACTCCATGGAATTTACTAGTACGACATGCTGGAATTCCAGCGTTAAATTCCGCGGTATTCCGCGGAAGATTTATATGGAAACTCACACGTGAAACGTCCGCGGGATAAGCTGGAAAAAACATATGGAAATTTCCACTATCTTTCCATAGTGTTTTATATGGATTTTTCCACTAGTTTTCTGAAATGTCAAACAAATAAAATGGTGTTGCGGCAACTTTTAGAATTTGTTTCCAAACCTTCCGCAAACATTTCTAGTGATTCATGTGGCAATTATAATATAATTAATTATGCGACACTGCGTTTCGTGTAGATAATAATGAAGTGATTACATTAAATAGGTCGCCAACCTAAAATAATACTGTTTTTATGTTAATTAATAAATATTTTCGAAAAAAATTTTTTTTTTTACAAAATATTTTTTTATTGCTTAATGTGTTAATTCGTTATTGCTGATTTAGTAAAACATATTATAATCCTCGTAATATTTGCTATTTCTTTAATATTCGGAAGTAAAATCACGAGGTGCATGTGACAGCTTCATTTTTTCTCCATTTTATTTTGGTGGAAAAATCCACATAAATTCCACGAGCATTTCCATGGATGTATTCTATATGAAAAATCCAGCATAAATCCATTAAATTTTCCTTGGAACCTATTATGGAAAATTCCTATGGAATTTTTTAAGGCAAATAGTGGAAAATTCCGAGGATTTTTTCGCTTGTTATTCCTATTCCGCTTTCTTTTGCTATGGGGAAATAAGAAAAGTACTGTGCAATGTACTTTTGCGGGTTTTCGAAAGCTGCTGTTTCTTAAAAATCAATTAAAAACAAGTGGCGAAAAAGTGCTTACACAGTGGCGAAAAAGTGTTTACAAAGTGGCGAAAAGTACTGAAACACGCATTGTTGCAGGAAATGTATTTTTTCAACTAGATCCCCAAAAATTCCCGGAAAGTCTCCTGGTTGATTAGAGAGACAATGCTTCAAAGCACTTGTACAGAAAATTTCTTTTTATTTCGACAAAAATTGTAAGAATTACAAGGGTACAAAACCTTAAGGTGGCGAAAAGGGCTTACTCTACCCTCTACCCTATTTAAAACTGTTCTTAAGTTTATATATGAAACTATTTCAGTTAATAGAACTGGATATTACAGCGTTTTCCCGGTCCAAATCACGTGTATTAGGTGAGATTCTTAACAATCTCACCTACTATAATCCTAACAAAATTTCATGTCGTCCGATCGACCTCAAATTTGGCCAAAATGTGTTTCGCCACTTCCTGATTCCGAATATATATGTGGCTAAGTTACGTTCCCGGCCGGCCGGCCGGCCGGCCGCTCTTTGGAGCTTAATAGCTCCTAAACTAAAAAAAGATATCGACTTGCGGTTTTCGGCAAAGGTTATATATCGGGTGAAAATTGCAACTTGGTGCATAGACCCCCCACCCCTCCTTCCGCCATTTTGAAGACCCCCCTTTTTTTGTTTTCTCAATAGCTCCGCCCCTATGGCATTCAGCGGACTCAAATTTTAGTATGTTATAGCTGGGCCTTAGAGCTTTCCATCAATACCAAACTTAAGGTCCCCCGACCCCCCCTGACCCGAGCTATAAGGGTCCAAAAAAAATTTCTTAAAATGGCCATAACTCCGGTTCTAATTGTCAGAATTTAAAAAGTGAGGGCTTTTTGGAAAGCTCTCGTGAAATGCCACTTCTCCTTCTAACATTGCAAGTTCATAAAACCACCGCTAGGGGCGCTTTTTTTAAAAAGAAAATTTTTAAATCTTAAAAGTTAAATAACTCAAAAATTCCATTGTGCATCGGGCTGAAAATTTAGTATGTTGTAGCCGTTGATTATACCTATCAAACAAAAAAAACCTTAAGTCGATCCATAACCCCTGACCCGAGCTATAAGGGGTCAAAGTTCGAACATTGACCGGCCTCTATCTCCGGTTCTAATTAACATATCGACCTAAATTTTACCTTTTTGGTTTCGTCTCGATGAGCACTTTCAGATGGAAGTTCAAAAAGTCACCACAGGTGGCGCTGTGATAGCGTCAAAATTCATCGAAATTCAAAGTCACTTTTCTCAAAAACGGCATTGTGCAAGTTAATGAAATTTTAGTATGTTGTAGTCCAGTCTAGGACGTTTCCAAAATGGTGCGTATGTGCGCTGTGGTTTCAATAGAACCGGAGATATGAGGGGTCAAAGTTCACGAAATTCAAAAAATCATATCTCCGGTTCTATGTGACCTATTTTGATGAATGAGGGCTTAAACGAAAGATCTCACCAAATGCTACAACTTTCTAGAATGTTTGAACTTCGTGGGACCAACACCAGGGGCGCCACAGTCGAAAAACCAATTTCAATATCACATAACCTCAATTATCTCGACTGTCGCTGAACCGATTTTGATGATTACTTCAACATAATTGTAGAGCACATTTGTCTCTACATTTCGTCCATACATCATTTTCCGCTCAGACTACGCTATCACTCCGATTTTGCCGTTTAAGTGTGAAAAAATTGATTTTTCCCATAATAACGCTTTGAAATCACTCAGATGCCAATTTGACTGCCTCTACTCCACCAAGACACTTAAAATAGGGTTTTAAATGGAAAGTCCCGCAAAATACAACAATTCTTTGATATAGTTGAAGTTCAACAAATGACTACTTGGGGAACTCTGGATGAAAAAACGAGTTAAGAAACAAAAAACCTCGCTTATCTTGGCTTCTGAGTAATCGATGAGTTCAAGTTCTACGGCAAAATTATAGAGAACATTCTGGTCTACATTTCACCCATATAACACTTTTCTGTCAGTTCATCCAAATCCTTGACATTTTGGTTCAAATACAAAACTTGTATAATTTCACGAATTTAATTCAAGATAACTGAATGGCGTCTCCCTACTTCAGCATCAAATCGAATTTGCATGCACTCCGAGTTAGCTCACGTTAAGAATCTCACCTACATAAGCCGGTTAGGATTATCTGCCCCTTTAAGCTTACGAAGGGTGTATTTAATGTTTTGGCCGTTAGTGTAATAGAATTTTGTTTTTTAGGGTGGAAATAAGTATAATTCCACTCAATAAATTGAGCGCTGGGGTATTTATTTTTGATCAAATGTAGGTTAATATCTTTTATTAATTTCATTTTTATCTACAATTAGTAAATTAAGGTCCATTTTCTAAAGTTTTGCATTAACTTTTAATCGAAATATCGTAGGAAAAATCTTTACCGAACAAAAATAAGGGAAAAATTAGTCTTGGTGGGGGTGGATCCTAGAAACTAAGAAAAATGACTAGGTTATATCAGATAATTTTCAAATTTGTCAATATATCCACCACCAAGGGTCAAAAACCTTCAGTTGTTAGAGGCCAAAAGAGCTTTTTGCCTGTACACTGAGAAAAAAAGAGGCTGCGGTTAACTTTTTTTCGTCATTACTTTAACACTTTTTGGGTGTAAAAATATATCAACATTTTTTAATGTTAATTTTACACCTTTTAAGGGTAAAATCAACATGAAGGAGGGAAACTTTAACCCATAATACACCTAAAAATGGTAATATTTACACCGTTTTCGGATCAATACTGCAGGGTAAAATTAACATTTCCGGAATGTTATTTTAACTTTTTCGGATTTCTCTCAGTGTAACAGTGTTGCTTTTCAGTGAAAAAAAGAACTTTTCCACCGAAATTTGATTGTAAAACGTTGGTTTCTGTTTAGTGTGGTTATGTTCTGATGCTTTTGTCTCAAAATGGCATTCGTTAGTGACCTCGGGTCATCGTCGCATAAAAACTAAAAATTTATTGCAAAAAAGGCTTCTTTTAACAGTTTAATCAAGATGACATGTTTTGCGCTATTTTAAAGCTTCAAAGTTATTTTTTTGCACAAAAATGAATGATAGATCTTGTTTTCACTTGTTTTTACTCAGAAAAACTAACTAATTTTGAAGCTTTAAAATTCGACTTAACATAGTATGGAATGGAGCCGTCGATATAGACGAGAGAGAAATAGAGAGTTTAACTCCAATTCAGTTGAGATTTTTAGATAATGTTCTTTACGTATTAAGGAAATTAAAAAATAAATCGATTTTCCTTCAAACTATTCTTCATTATCTCTTAGTTTTTTAGGCGCTAGGTGAGAAAATATAAAAATTTTTTGAAACTCTTTTTGCTTCTAAAATTCACATTTTTAGTTTTTTCAAATTTGTTTAAATAAAATATACAAAGTAGAGTGGCATATCTTTCAGTAAAAAATAAATTTATTTTAGTCAGATAACTTTAAATCGGTATTTTTATGGAAATTGGAAATGAGTTTTTTTGCACTAATATTTTTTGTTGCTTTTTTTCTGACCTGTCACACAAAACTGGGAATTGCAACAAAACGAAGAGTCAAAATGAGTTCAAACTTTCAAGAGATGTTTATAAGACTTACCGAGAACACTATAGCACTTTTAAATAAATGAAACCTTTATTGTCGCTGTAAATGTGATTTTTGTGAAGATCGTCTGGAGGCGGTCTTACCCGTTAGAGGGTTATATAATTCGAGCTAACACTAAGAGAAATCCAAAAAAGTTAAATTATCATTCCGGAAATGTTAATTTTACCCTGCAGTATTGATCCGAAATCAGTGTAAATATTATGCTTTTTAGGTGTATTAGGGGTTAAAGTTACCTTTTTACATGTGAATTTTACACTTAAAAAGGTGTAAAATTAACATTAAAAAATGTTGATATATTTTTACACCTAAAAAGTGTTAAAGTTATGAGGAAAAAAAGTTAATCGCACCCTCATTTTTTTCTCAGTGAAAAAATCTTTCTCAAGGATAGAAATTGTTATTTCTGCTAGTGATATAACTGTTTTTTGCAAACTCGCTCGTTTATTTTTTTCTCTCATTTCATGTATATAAAATCATTAGAGAGCCACTAGCATAGACCCACCAAAATCTTTGACCTCTTAAGACATATTGTCTGAAATTAAAATTTTAAATTTTATTGATTCCAAAATGCAAATAATTATAATAATATAATTTAATTTAATAATTTAATATAATATAATTTATAATAATAAAATGTAATAAATAATTAGATAAGACTTTATCTAATTAGCTCTAAACATTATGAATTATTGAAATTGTATTTCAGACAGTTTTCGAGAAAATATGTGATTTGATTGTGAGCATCTATATTTTTGATGAAATCTTCTATGGATCCCGACTGAAACAATTTTGGGGACCATTTAAGAAGCAAATAACAACCATGTGTGTAAATGGAGATCAATTTATCGAATTCTCTGTGCTAGATTTAAGTGGATTGCAACAGATGATTGCTGAAATGGATGAACTTTTTCAAGGAAAGCTTGTGGAAATTTCCCTACAGAGATGTGTTAGAGTTAAAAAGGACGTTTCACCGAAAGCTCTTGGTCATTTTGCCACCCACATTCAGTCCCATATAAAAAGGACTATGTCTGATGTAATGAAATACCCCCAAGATTTATCAGAACTCAGTGAGTGCAAAGAGATTGTCCGAATAAATGCCATGTGTATCTTTTATCATGCTTTCTTTGGAAATCTAGATCATAAAATATTTAAAAGTCTTATTGAATTAAGCAATAAATTCTGCGGAATAACTCTTATCAGCAATATTGTATGGTGTCCGGAAGTCTTCATAGGACAACATGCTGCGACTCTCCTCAAGGGTCATGAGAAATTTGTTAATGATGCAAGTAAAATCAGACAGGTTTTTCTTATGACTAAAACTTCAAATCTTTCCAAAGATGTAAACACCTTCACTTTTCGTACGCTTTCTTGGATTTTGCAAATGACAACAGAATTCAAGTTGTTCAAAAATGAGGTAAAAATTGAACAAATACGTACGAGGGCAAATCTCTTTGCATCGGGTGCAAGATTGGCAGGGCAAATAAATCACACAATAAAGTGTGTGACTAATCTACACGTTATTGTTCAACAGCCAATGCAAAAGTTAACTCTCATGAATATTTGCAAGCTACTGGAATTTCTCATTACCATTCATGAAATGTTCCAGCATTGCCGAGGATTTATTGTCGAAAATATAAACAGCATAATTCAACACTATAACTATCAAGGAATCTATCTGATAAACGAGGCGAGAAAAAGTCTTTCATGTGAAAATTATAATGAAAGGATCTTAGATTCTCTAGCAGCTCTGCAGATCACCGAACGGTGTCTTTATGGACCAGCAACAAAAAATCGAATTACAATTGCCAAGATCACCCTGAGTGTCTTCGAGTGCAATGCATTAAATTGTCAGGAATATATACAAAAATTGTTTAAAATCCTTGGAAGATTGTCAATAATCTTGGATCTGCAGGTAATTTTTATTGGATTTATTTTTATTATGAATATTGTTTTTTTTTTTTTTTTAATCAAGATCAATAAGATACTACCCACAGAAACAGATTTCAGGTTAAAAATACCTTATACGAAAATTAATAATTAAGCATGTCGAGTTCTTTTACTATTAGGTGAGGATTCTTAACAATCTCACCTACTATAATCCTAACAAAATTTCATGTCGTCCGATCGACCTCAAACTTGGCCAAAATGTGTTTCGCCACTTCCTGATCACGAATATATATGTGGCTATTTTACGTTCCCGGCCGGCCGGCCGGCCGCTCTTTGGAGCTTAATAGCTCCTAAACTAAAAGAGATATCGACTTGTGGTTTTCGGCAAAGGTTATATATTCATTCATTCATTCATTCATTTTCAACCGCTTATCCCTATTGGGGTCGCGGGCCCATGACATCCAATCTAGCAGCCCACGCCTGTCGGTCCTCCGCCACTTCAGGAAGATGTTCGAGTTCGATCCCGAGGCGTTCCAAGGCAAGATTCTGAATTTGATTCAGCCACCTTGTCCTAGGTCTGCCTCGATATATCGTTATATATCGGGTGAAAATTGCAACTTGGTGCATTGACCCCCCACCCCTCCTTCCGCCATTTTGAAGACCCCCCTTTTTTTGTTTTCTCAATAGCTCCGCCCCTATGGCATCAAGCGGGCTCAAATTTTAGTATGTTATAGCTGGGCCTTAGGGCTTTCCATCAATACCAAACTTAAAGTCCCCTGACCCTCCTGACCCGAGCTATAAGGGTCCAAAAAAAATTTCTTAAAATGGTCATAACTCCGGTTCTAATTGTCAGAATTTAAAAAATAAGGGCTTTTTGGAAAGCTCTCGTGAAATGCCACTTCCCCTTCTTACGTCACAAGTTCATAAAACCACCGCTAGGGGCGCTATTATTAAAAAGAAAATTTTTAAATCTTATAAGTTAAAAAACTCAAAAATTCCATTGTGCATCGGGCTGAAATTTTAGTATGTTGTAGCCGTTGATTATACCTATCAAACAAAAAAAACCTTAAGTCGATCTAAAACCCCTGACCCGAGCTATAAGTGGTCAAAGATCGAACATTGACCGGCCTCTATCTCCGGTTCTAACTAACATAGCGACCTAAATTTTACCTTTTTGGTTTCGTCTCGATGAGCACTTTCAGATGGAAGTTCAAAAAGTCACCACAGGTGGTGCTGCGATAGCGTCAAAATTCATCAAAATTCAAACTCATTTTTCTCAAAAACGGCATTGTGCAAGTTAATCAAATTTTATAGTGTTGTAGTCTAGCCTGGGACGTTTCCAAGATGGCGTAAGTGCGCTGTGGTTATAATAGAACCGGAGATATGAGGGGTCAAATTTCACGAAATTCTAAAAAGCATATCTCTGGTTCTATTTAACCGATTTTGATGAATGAGGGCTTAAACGAAAGGGCTTAAACACCAGAGGCGCCACAGTCGAAAAACCAATTTTAATATCACATAACCTCAATTATCTCGACTGTCGCTGAACCGATTTTGATGATTGCTTCGATATAATTGTAAAAGACATTTGTGTTATATTTCGTCCATACATCATTTTTCCATCAGATAATGCGATCTGTCCGATTTTGCCGTTTAAGTGTGAAAAAATTGACTTTTCCTATAATAACGCTTAGAAAACAACAAAGATGCCAATTTGAGTGCTTCTACTCGACCAAGACACTTAAAATAGGGTTTGAAATGAAAAGTCTCACAAAATACAACAATTCTTTAATATAGTTGAAGTTCATCAAATGAACACTTGGGGCGCTCTGGTCGAGAAAACGAGTTCAGAAACAAACAACCTCGATTATCTCAGCTTCTTATTAATCGATGAGATCAAGTTCTACAGCAAAATTATAGAGAACATTCTGGTCTACATTTCACCCATATATCACTTTTCTGTCACTCCATCCAAATCTTTGATATTTTGATTTAAATACAAAATTTGTATAATTTCACGAATTTGATTCATGATAACTGAATGGTGTCCCCCAACTTCAGCTCTAAATCGAATTTGCGTACATTTCGAGTTAGCTGACATTAAGAATCTCACCTACATAAGCCGGTTAGGATTATCTGTCCCTTTAAAATAGAAAATGACCAGTGATATAAGCCCAGATAAATTTATGGTAACAAACGGTTCTCGGCCACCGAAATTCATAAAATTTGCCTCTGAGCTCCATAATAGAATTTTCACACATTCCTAGTTGCTAGCACTCCGAGTTGCACGCATTTCGAGGTCGCCTGTAAAGAATCTCAGCTACCATAAGCTTATCTGGGCTTATCACTGGTTTTTTTTCGTACGATATCCATTAACTCCTCTGAGCTAAGATAAATTTTTATAAAAAAAAAATCGTGTAATTAGTTTGCTTGGCTTAGTGCATATATTGCGGTTCGAAAGAACTATCTGGTATAAAATTAAAACGTATTTGATCATAGTGTATCACTGGTATCTGCAAATTTTTTAACTGCTCGAACTCCAAGAGAGAGCAGTTTTCACAATCGACTTTTTTTTTCAACTTTGCAAAATTCTAGCTGCTAAACGGTAAGAGATATTGACTTCCGGTCTTCGGTGACCCCCCACAATGTCAATACATTCTATTGAACTAACTTACCCAAATTACCCCCCACCCCTTCATGCGCTCCCTATCCCCCAAAAATAGGCAAAAAAATTGTTTTTCTAATTTTAAAAATAATTGGCCCTGACGATTTCCTTCGTTTTTGGATATGTTATGGAGGTAGTCCAGCTGAACATTTCGTCCTTAGACACCTATCACCGGAAAAATCGCCATCTTGAATTATTCAAGGTCAAAGGTCACCAAGCCTGGAGGGCCTAATTTTCAACGGATTTGGACAAATTTGGACATTTTTGAAAGATCTTTTAATTCTGAACCCGACTGCATTGGTCACAACCGGTGATGGATCGGGAAAGTAACGGTAATAGTCCTATTTAAAAAAAAACAGTTTTTCGCAATTTTCAGTCTTTTGACCCATTTAAAAAATCAACGGTAAGAGATATCAACTTCCGGTCTTCGGTGACCCCTCCTCTAATGACATTATCTTGAACGTAATTTTTTTGTTTTTACCCCCTCCCCCTTCATACGCTCCCTATCCCCCAAAAATAGGCAAAAAATGAGGTTTTTCTAATTTTAAAAAAAATTGGCCCTGACGATTTCCTTCATTTTTGGATATGTTATGGAGGTAGTCCAGCTGAACATTTCGTTCTTAGACACCTATCACCGGAAAAATCGCCATCTTGAATTATTCAAGGTCAAAGGTCAACCAGCCTGGAGGGCCTAATTTTCAACGGATTTGGACAAATTTGGACATTTTTGAAAGATCTTTTAATTCTGAACCCGACTGCATCGGTCACAACCGGTGATGGATCGGGAAAGTAACGGTAATAGTCATATTTTAAAAAATACTGTTTTTCGCAATTTTCAGTCTTTTGACCCATATAAAATTTAAACGGTAAGAGATATCAACTTCCGGTCGTCGGTGACCCCACCTCAAATGACATTATCTTGAAAGTAATCTCTTTGGTTTTACCCCCTCCCCCTTCATGCGCTCCCTATCCCCCAAAAATAGGCAAAAAATGAGGTTTTTCTAATTTAAAAAAAAATTGGCCCTGACGATTTTTTTCACTTTTGGATATGTTATGGAGGTAGTCCAGCTGAACATTTCGTCCTTAGACACCTATCACCGGAAAAATCGCCATCTTGAATTATTCAAGGTTAAAACTTAATTTTCACCCGATTTGTTCAATTAATTAATTAAAAGATTAATGATTTTTTGAGACCCTCTTCTTGAACAATTTTCAACTTCAAGATGGTTTTGTGGTGATTTATAGACAAATTTAATTCGACAATAATTTTCTATACATCAGAAAGCTTGCGAAAAGGTATATAAGGGAGAGCTCTTTCTCGGGAGTTCGAGCAGCTCGCAAAGCCTCGGACGCTTTGCCACCCCTTTTTCGCGATGATCTGCTTTTAGAGCCCTATGTTTTCATTGTGATTCCAATTTAAAAACTATGCATAGGGTAAGTGTGCCAAATTTCGGCATAGTTGCATGCAAGCGTTAAAGTCTCAAATTTGAAATGTAATATTTTAAATACAAATTAATTTTTTTTATGCTTTCTCCTGAAAGAGTGTTGCTTGGAACCTTGTAAAGAGTTTACCGTCTTTATTTACTCTAAAATCATTCTTAATACATTTTAAAATGAATAAAAATATAGACATAGCTTTGGTGCTCTATTTCGGCTACCTTCATTCTCATAGTTCCTTGCCCTTCGGGAATTCTTCCAATATCTTTTTCACGTCATCTCGTTTGTCAAAGCTACATTTTTTTGTTTTTTTTGCGTTGTATAATCTCTAGAGTACGTAAAATCTAAAAGTTCATGTAAATTCAAAGAACAAAAAAGGTGGCCGAAATTGCAAGCTGGCCGGAATTTGGCACACTTACCCTATGTTGCGGTTCGAAAGAATTATCTGGTATAAAATTAAAATGTATTTGATCATAGTGTGTCACTGGTATCTGCAAATTTTTTTTCGCGATGATTTGCTTTGAGAGTCCTATGTTTTCATTGTGCTTCCAATTTAAAAACTATGCATAGGGTAAGTGTGCCAAATTTCGGCATAGTTGCATGGAAGCGCCAAAGTCTCAAGTTTGAAATGTAATATTTTAAATACAAATTAATTTTTTTTATGCTTTCTTCTGAAAGAGTGTTGCTTGGAACCTTGTAAAGAGTTTACCGTCTTTATTTACTCTAAAATCATTCTTAATACATTTTAAAATTATTAAAATATAGACTTAGCTTTGGTGCCCTATTTCGGCCACCTTCATTCTCATAGTTCTTTGCCCTTCAGGAATTCTTTCAATATCTTTTTTTACGTGATCTCGTTTGTCGAAGCTACATTTTTTGTTATTCTTTTGCATTGTATAATCTCTAGAGTACGTAATATATAAAAGTTCATGGAAATTCGAGTAACAAAAAAGGTGGCCGAAATTGCAAGCTGGCCGGAGTTTGGCACACTTACTAATACATATATGTATTTTTTCTTACGGACTATAACATAAATCATTTTTCTCAGTAACGATCAATATATTCCTCTTAAATGATAAACAAAATAATATATGAAGAATTTATTGACATTTTTTATTATTTACAGGAAATTGTCGATCGTCTCTGTGAGACATCTTTTCTTTTCTGGCATCAATCACTTTTTTGTAACTACATAAAGCAGTACTTCGAACAAAGAACAGATCATCAACGAATTTTGGCTACATTAGATGGTATTGATAAATGCTTTCATGGAATTGGAAAATGTCAAAGATTGGAATTTATTTGCCAAGAACAATTTTTTGAAAGTGTTCTAAAAACCCTTTATGGAAATGTTATTGGTCAATTGTGTGGCCAGATTGAAACAAGTTTAAGACTAGATTTTCATTCTAATCTTCAAGTGGAGGTCATAAATCCTTTTGCGAAACCATCAAGCCTAGTAAGTTGCAATGCATGGCTTGGAATCGGGGCATTTAAACTTGCTGATCGTTACGTGAGCTTTAAGCGGTATGTCGAAGCTTATCTAAGTTATATGTTTTACAATTTAACAACAATATCTCTGCATGATTGGAGAACATATGGAGAAATGAGACGACTAGCACAATTGAAGATGAGCTTAGTAACCGTATATGATCACTTGCCAACACAAATTCTCGAGCAAGGTTGCGATGTGTTAGATATCATGCGGAATATTCATGTTTTTGTGAGCCAGTATGTATATAATTTAAATAATCAAGTGTTCATAGAGCGCACTAGTGCCAATAAACACTTAAACACCATAAATATTCGTCACATTGCTAATTCATTGAGAACTCATGGTATTGGGGTTGTAAATACCACAGTAAATTTCACGTATCAATTTCTTAAGAAAAAGATTTACCTTATGTCACAATTTCTCTATGATGAACGTATCAAGAGCCGTTTGGTGAAAGACCAAAAGTGGTTCAGAGATAATTGGGAACAACTTGGACAGATGTATATTTACGAAAGAGCAGACGCTTTTAATAAGGGTATCCGGAAATTGGGTGTCACAGAATGTGGCGATAGTTATTTGGATACCTTCCGACTGCTCGTGAGTCATATTGGCAATGCCATGGGGTATGTTAGAATGATGAGATCAGGATGTATTCACACTTGTTCTATGTCTAGCGCTTTTCTACCTGGGGCTGAAGAACGTGGAAGTCTCACATTAGGTGAATTAGTTCGTAGTGAAGGTCTTTCAGCAGCGACCTGCTCTTCAGCTACAAACCTTCAATCGAATATTGAGCATTTGTGGCAACAATGGAGTGAAGGAACGGAGTATTTTAAACTTCTTGTTGACACACTGGCTCCTTTTCTCCGGGCTGCAAAAAATGTCCACCTCAAGACATTTTATCTGATTGTACCGCCGCTCACAATAAATTTTGTGGAGCACATGCTGAGCATGAAAGATAGAATCGGAAAGAAGAATCGTCAAGATGCTGTTTTATTCACCGATGATGGATTTGTTATGGGACTGGCTTACATCCTTAAAATTCTTGATCAAATTGATGAATTCAATTCACTCCATTGGTTTCGAGCGGTTAAGGTGAAATATATGGCTGAAAAAGATAAAATCATTTTACAAAGAAAGAACATGGGCCATTCAGATGATGTAAAACTTCACCAAACTCTGGCGCTCACTGAGAAACGTATTCATATATTTCAGCAAGAATTTGAGCTCCTTTATTATAATTTGAGCAGTGCTAAAATTTTCTTTAGCAGTTCCTAAGTAATATATTGATAGTATACAATTAAGAAATAATAAACCGATGTAATTATATACAAGTCAATAAATTTTTTCAACTATATCAATGTTGTAATATTTTCTGATTTCTTTAAAATTAACTTAGTAAAATTTAGTTCATCCGCATTAGTTTAAAGTTTTTTTTTAAATTATTAAGAAAACATTTTTTGTTGAAATAATTATCAAATTTTCAAACAAACGATGATTACAAAATATTGTAATTTTTTTTAGAAGGATCTAACTGCATTCCCTGCATTCCTACAGTGGTGGAAATAAGTATAATTCCACCCACTAATCCTTAACTCTTTCGTCTCTTTTGAGACTCTGAGTACCCAACAGCATATGAATGTTCAGTGAAAAATAGTGTTTTTTTAATTATTCAGAAGTGATAAAAATCCTATTCTTGTGGATGATTACAAACTATAACACCCTATTCTATAATAAATCGTTTTAAATATCATATTTTGCCTATTAAAAAAAATATTTTTTTAGGAAAATTCTGAAACGCTTCCAAACAAATCTTACATTCTTTTAATATTATGTAAGCATAAAAATAATGTTTAAAACCTTGCAATTATTGCTTAATATAAAAATTATCACCATAATCATAATCCATATTCCGTTTCTCAAAGCTTACAAAATATATTTGGGAAACTTCTTTAATTCATCGTTCTCTTCAAATTTTTCGTCGCTTCTACTCCCTGCTCTTTCAAAACCATAAGTTCAATTTAAAATGGTTAAAAAAATTTATTGACTTTCCTTACAATAGCCTTTTTTGATTTGTGACATTTTTCTTCTCAAGCTTGAACGTCTACAAAGTCTCCCGACGTTTGATATCCTCAGCTTTCTTCGTCTCATTGTGATTTTAGGGTTTTCATTAGACACTTTCTGGAGGTCCCAAGTTTTATAGTTGCTACTACGGAGGAATCCTCAGTGGTGTGCCTATTATTTGTTGCAAAATGGAGTTCCTTTGCAAGCCTAGAATAAAAATCTGTGATAAACAAATGTCTTAATTTTTTAAAAATCACATTATCTGAACATTTCTGCCACAGAGAGATCGCGAACCTCTCATTGATTTCCACATTCTCTACTACCTCCATCATCTACTCAAATTCCATCGACTCCTACTTATCTTGCAACATTTGTGTAGTAGCTCGGCATATTTGTACGGCCGGCTTGTGAATTCTAATTCCACTCCCGGATAACACGACTAGTCGCACTCTTGAGCTGTCAAAAATACCGACGTCGAGATTTGGTAACTGAGACCACGGGCTTACGTAATGATTTTTCCATGATTTTTAAAAGTAGGAAAAATTATGGAAAATTTCGGGGAAAAATCCAGTTTGATTATTTGCTTATTGCCAAAAACTTTCTCTGTATACTTAAATTTGGCACACTTTCACATAATTTTCCAGAATCATGATTGAAAAATGCAATGCACGTTGGCAATAACGACGTCGAAATTACGTCAGATTTAGGTAGAGATTAGGTGATACTAAGGTAAATACTGCAAGATAGCACTACCTGATTATTACGTAATTCCAACTACACTTGTTACCACGCTAATATATTAGAGAAATTCATTAAACAATACAGTACATAGGAAAAGTTCGTGCAAAGAGTTCGCTTATTGCCACAAACTTTCTCTATATACTTAAATTTGGCACACTTTCACATAATTTTCCAGAATCATGATTGAAAATGCAATGAGCGTTGGCAATAACGACGTCGAAATTACGTCATGCTGAAGTAATATACTCAATCACAAAATGGCGTATGTCATACATTTACATATTTATGACCTCTTGATTACCACATGTAAATTGCCTATTTTCATCAAGTCGTAATGAAGTAAATTTTAGGTAGTAACAATTAATATCGTGCCCTGACGTATTAGTTACTTAAATTCTCCTAGTCAGACTTCAACAGGTCAGTAGATAAGTAGTGACGACGTCCGTATAAGGTTTTCATGTCACTTAGTAAGCCTTGTGTTACATGGGTAACGTCCTTTCATGCCAACATAAAAATTCCACATTTTGATTTTTTATTCTAAGTATTTTTAGAAATATAATAGAATTTTGTGTTTTAACAAAAGGATGCAGAAAATCATAAAACTCTGCGGATCTTGCCGCAGAATTCAATATAAACATTATTTTTTAATATTTTGTTGAAAATAATTTGCAATTTTTTTTCGCAAATATTGCATATGTGGTAAATAAATAAAGTTGTTTAATAAAATGGTAAGTTTATGAACTAGCTCACTATGAACATAGCCCAAAAAAATGCAAAATATTTTCAAAAAAATATTGTTATTAATTTTCCGCATCCTTTATCATTGGGATATTTCGGTTAATTTTCAATTTGCAGATTTTACAACAGAGGGAGGTAATTGTATTATGGTGAAGACGACCTGAGCACCAGTGTTGCCAACTCTAAGAGATTTTCCCTAAATTTAGGAGATTCGAGTGGTCATTTAGGTTCGAAAATTGTGATCTAGGAGTTAGGAGAATATTTTTCTTATAGAAATTATCGAAATTATCTATAAAATTTATCAGAAAAATTGCGACAAACACAATCTAACGTGAAAAATGTCAACAAAAGCATTTTCAAACGAAACTCTCGCTTGAATTAAAATTAAAGACTAAAAGTGTCTACACTTCTACACATTGGATTGGAACTGATTTCATCAAGAAATACTTCAAAAATGTTTTAAAGAATAATTCCAATTTTTGAAGAAGTTTTAGGAGAAAAATGCTTCCACATTATGTTTCTTTTCTTCAAACATTTTTGACAAATTGCTGATATATTTCCAAGTCTCTTGCTCTTGTGATCGTTTTTCAAGAAAATTTGTTTTTTCACTGCTGAAAAATGTGAAAAAAGTGTTTGTGGAAGTTCCTTATGATAGTATTTAGTGAATTTTTGTGGAAAATATCTCAAAAATACAAAAGAAGGGTGTTTTTCTGAAAATGTCATTCTGGTGGAATCCCCAGCTTTGAAGGAAGGAACATTTCCATATATTTTTCCCCTTTTAACATAATCTCAGCTTGATTTTTTGAGTTTCCCTATTTTCACTTTGTTGTTTTTCTTTTTACATGTTTCTTTGACGGATTTTTTTTGCATCTCTCTATTGACTTTTTGGAATACGCGAATAAAACCTCAAAACTTTGTCCTTACTTTCATGAATATTGCGTGATCGTGGTATTTGCTGTGGATAAAAATAATTTTTTATCGTTAATCTTAAAAACATTTTCAACAGAAGAAAAAAAGTGAGAGGAAATGTTTCTTTCTTCAAAGTTGCAGTGGATTCCACCAGGAATGAAATCTCCAGAAAAACACTCTTCTTTCACATTTTAGGGATATTTTCCACAAAAATTTACTAAATATTATCCCAAGGAACGTCCACCAACGCATTTCTTATTTTTCCCAGCAGTGAAACAACAAATTTTCATGAAAAATAATCTCGAATTGTGATATTTTCCTTCAAAAATTCTGTCAAAAATTACTGTTGAATTTTGTTCCAATGTGTAGCGAGTAATTTCTTTTAGAATTTTTTTATTAAAATTACTTCTAATTGAATTGATTCGGGAAAGAAATTGCCTACACATACAAATTTACTTCAAAAACCCATCTTTTTATCAAAAATTCATACCAATGTGAAGGCAAGTTTTTGAAGCACACATCTTGATGCTAATTTTTGATAGAAATTTCTCATAATGTGTAGACAGCTTTGCGAACACCAAATGTGGAAACTCAGAAAAATATTACTAATAGTTAGCAACATTTGTATAAAAATGCTAAGTTTTAGCACTTGGTGTACACTGAAAGTTATAGTCTCGCAAATGTGTGAATTGAGGAGACAAATATCATCCAAATAATGAATAATTTTAGGGGTGAATTTTAGGTGTAAAAAATATCCCGATCGAAAAAAGAACTAAATTACAAGCAAGAGTTACTGTATTTCATTCTTAAGAAATGAATTGCTTAGAGTTTAGAAGAAGATTACACTATAAAGACTTATTATTTTTGACTAATTTACGCGTTTTTCTAATAAAACGTGTAAATTATAAATCATAATATTTTAAAATGATTAATTTTACTGAATTTGTATAAAATTTATGAAAGTAATAAAATTTGTTTTGTCAAGTTTCATGTGCAAATTACAAATATGATAATTTGTGTATCCTCACTAATTCTGTTCTTTTTCAATTGGAACACATTTTAGCTCAGAGTGTATAGTTGCATTTAAAAAGAAAGTTTGGTTACATTTTTCAATTTTGATTATGTTTGCCAAATAGCGGAAACAAATGTTTTCTGCTCAAATTGGCATTTGATTTTTTTTTTGTTGTGTTCTAACTGCATAGAAGTTTTCTTGACAAGTTTGCAATTATTATTAAGACTTTGCAAATTTAGATTGATCATATAATTTTTAAAAAAAAACTTGATTTACATACTATTATTCTACGTCCAAATTTAACCATAAATTGGATGACATTTCGCTTCCAAATGCACGAATTTGAAAGACTTTTTGTTTATAAAACTTAATTTCTCTGAAACAAATTCAAGGTAATTTTTATTAATCATAATAAAGGCAGTTCTATAGAATTTTGTAAAATATAAAATTTGTAATAGATAATTAAAAATTGTTCATATAAAATAAATTTATAAAACTGACCGGTTTTACTTACAGAGAGATTTTATGAAATAAATAGATGCTATCCACTTTCAGAATTTTGCAAAAAAAAATAGATGGAAAAATTAGATTTTTGTGGTTTTTGTCGTGGAAAAGCCATTGACTTTTATAAAAAAAATAATAATAATTAAAAAAATAGGGATAATTATTCGAACCATTTAACTATCCTCCTATTCCGTATTCTGATAAATAAACAAAAAATATTTTGTTTTCCAACCACCAGTAAAAAATTTCATGTGAAAATTACTAAGGATTCGCATGCAATAAATATTCTTAACAAAGGCAATACTCCCGGTGAATATTCAAATTCAAACATTTGAAATTTAGGAGATTTGAGCATATCTTAGGAGGAACTGTCACTGTCACCGAAGTGTTGGCAACACTGCTGAGCACGCGGAGGCTGACACATCGATAGCTACAAACTCGGAGTTTTTTTTCACTATCGTTCAATAAAATACTTAGTTTTTGAAACTCAAAATAAATCGAAAAATCTTTCTAAAGATATAATGGCACCGAAAAAAGTGGAAGAGCCAGAGAGAAAACAGCTAATTGGTCGTGTTGGTACAAATTTACGTGTTGGAATTGTTGGGGTACCAAACGTCGGAAAATCAACATTTTTCAATGTGCTCACCAAAAGCGCAGCTCCAGCGGAAAACTTTCCCTTTTGCACTATTGATCCCAATGAAAGTAAGTAAAAATAATATACATTTCCCTTTTTCAACATTGACTGATAAAAAATTGAATTTTGCAGACCGGGTTCCAGTGCCGGATGCCAGGTTTGATTATTTGTGTGACTATCATAAGCCAGCTAGTAAAGTACCAGCGTATTTGAACGTCGTGGACATTGCGGGATTAGTGAAAGGAGCTGCAGAAGGTCAAGGCCTGGGAAATGCATTTCTTTCACATATAAGTGCATGTGATGCTATATTTCACCTCTGTAGAGCTTTTGATGATGATGATGTTATCCATGTTGACGGTGAAGTAAACCCAGTCCAAGATTTGGATATTATTTCTGAAGAATTACGTTTAAAGGATGTTGATAAATTGAACAAGGACCTGGAAAAATTGGAAAGAGCAGTTGTGCGAGGAAATGATAAAAAACTGAAGCCTGAATACGTAAGATTTTCAGTTTGTTTCAATATTTTTTTTAACCCTTTTAATTGTTACAATGTATTCGATGAGCACATATATTCTGTCAGTAGAAGAGGTTGAAAGTTTGGAGTGGTATACAGTGCACGAAATTCAAATAGGTATATATCGAAATTGAAATAGGTATGTGGGTGGTCGGTGGGTCGGATCAACTTAGTATTATTATGTCAAGTAGAGGTCTACCCAACATCCATTTTTATCGTAGTGACCCGCACTCACTGTCGTCCGTGCGTGCATACTGGCCGTTAATTCAGTTTTGTGGTATGAAAAAGTGCGAAATTCAAATAGATATTTTTATTTTTTAATGTTTCTAGAACCATTCTTTAATAAGAAATGGCTTATATTGACAATAAAATGATCAAATCTGTCTTTTTATTCAAATTGGAACCTTTCAACAGTAGGAAAATTTTATTTGAAAACTAGAATTTGTGATTGATAGAGGCCATAAGCTTTTATGTAATGAAAACGGCTTAATCAAAGTCTCTAGGGGAATTAGTGTAAAAATGAAAACTTTTACGAAGAGGATGAGTCGTTTGGGTAACATTATTTATCAATTCTTCAAGAAATAGGACTCCTAAGGACGAAAATACTGCACTTTCAAAGGTAATACCATGTTATCTGATATGGAATTGGTACAAATTTATTGCGAAGCGGTGACTTTTACTTATAAAACTTCTCAAATACTGGAACGATATTGAAGTACCAATCACTACACGTTGAATTCGACAAATCCTGATGACTAAAAACTGCCTACAGTGAATAAAACCGCTAAAGAAACCACTACTTAAGAAGCACCATTTTGCCGCTCGATTGGAATTCAGAAAAAATAGATTTCTTTGGACGATAAGTGACGGAATATTATTGGCCAAAAAGACGTTGCAAAATGTGTCTTCCTCTACATAAATGGTTCTGGATGACCATGGTTTATCCATAGCAGATTAAGTATACAAGATTCTAAAAGCTAATGAACCAAGCTTTCCAACAATAATTCACTCATCCAATTATATTCATCAGGAGCTGAGATATACCACTCCAAACTTTCAACCTCCTCTACTGACAGAATATATGTGCTCATCTAATATATTCCTGTTCCTAATTAGGATTCTCTAATGAAAGTCAAAAATATTCTCTGCGAGGAAAAAAAACATCTTCGATTTGCTGATTGGACAGCACATGATGTAAGTTTTTTTTTATATTCTTCATTTGTTCTAAATTTAATTTTGCACTTTTGTTATTTAGATTGAAATCCTTAACAAATATCTTTTCCTGACAACAAAACCAGTGGTTTATCTAGTTAATCTGTCAGAAAAAGATTTTATAAGGAAAAAGAATAAGTGGCTCATCAAGATTAAGGATTGGGTAGATAAAAACGATCCTGGAGCATCTATTATCCCATTTTCTGGACTTTTTGAAACTAAATGGGCGGATTTTGAAACAGATGCAGAACGTGAAGCATATGCTGAGGAGAACAAGATCCGTTCGATTTTAGATAAAATAATTCTGACTGGATATAAAGCACTCCAGTTGGAATATTTTTTCACAGCAGGCCCTGACGAAGTAAAGGCATGGACTATTCAGGTATATTTCTTTTAATATTTAAATGTTTATTTAAAACTTATCTTCACATGTTTTATATTTACAGAAGGGAACAAAAGCTCCCCAAGCTGCTGGAAAAATCCATACAGACTTCGAAAAGGGGTTCATTATGGCAGAAGTAATGCATTTTCAGGATTTTAAAGAGGAAGGAAGTGAAGCTGCAACTAAAGCCGCCGGCAAATATCGCCAACAAGGTCGCAACTATACTGTTGAAGATGGTGACATTATTTTTTTTAAATTTAATGCCGGTGCTGGTCTGAAGGATGCTAAAAAGAAATAATTTGTTTACTTATTTGTAAACAAATAAATATGATAATAAAAAGCGAGATAGCCATCGAAACCGTTTGCAATCTTTTAACAAGGCCTTTTGTTTATTTAAAAAAAAATTGGTAACCAAACTCATCCCCAATAAAACCCACAATCCTCATGTGAGCAGGAATTCTGACTTCCGGTTCATGAGCCCATGAATATAATGCCCTACCTAGACACACTTACGACTAAAGTCCAGAGACGACTAAGCTCGTTCATAGCCAAATCAGTTCCTGACACACTACAAACGAGGCTTAGCATTCAATGGTATCCACAAAACATAAATTGTAAAGTAGAAGGTTGAAGGAATCTAGAATATTTTTTGCAAGTCTCTAGCTATTTGTTATGTAGTAAATATTTGGGCTCAAAAATGACGAATTTTTAAATTCGCAAATTCATAATTGATTTTATTTATTTTTTTATACCTCTAATTTTTTAAGCAAAACCATTTTGGCAATAAAAACTACAATATTCATACGTAATATTTTTCATTAAATTGAAAAATATTATTCATTAATATTGTCAGAAAAATTACTTATATTTTTGGGCTACTTTTTTCCCTATCGTTCTCGCAGAAACAATGTTAAATTATTACAACTCAAAAAACGATATTTTATTCTATTTCTTGGAAAAGTCTAAAAAACGTGAAGCAAAACGATCTTTGGTTAAATTGAAGAGAAGGAAAAATTGAATAATTGAATTCAGACTAAGGATTTCTCACTGGGAGCCTGTAAGAAATAAATAACCATTTTTTATTTTCCACACCGTTCTGCCCAAATTCTCAACATTTTCATAAAGAGATGGGAAAGAAGCACGAGAATTGCCTGTCCAGAACAATTCTGGGGATAGTCACTATGTGGATGGACTCCGAATTCGAGCAATTCTGAAATGTTGTCTTATGTTCAGAAACTCTAAAATTGCTTTTTGTTTAAAATTCCAACTCAGTTTTAATCCTAGAAATGTGTTAAATGATTTTTTAAATCTGTAATTTTCTATAGCCGTTTTTAGTTCGCAGGATTTCTGTAGATGGTTTTTGAACTCACGACAAAAGTTACAGGGTTTTTTTGGTATAAAGGGAGTTATTATCGAAATGTTTTTTTTACTTTATTGGTCCACTCAAGTTTGTGGTCCATGAAAATCACACTCGCTAAAGCAAAAATTTATATGTTTCCAGCAACGTATCTATAAAATAAGATTCCTTAGCATATTTTTCTTTAGTCTAAGATTTAAATGCTCCATTTTAAATAAAATAATCAGGTAGGGTAAGTGTGCCAAATTTCGGCATAGTTGCATGCAAGCACCAACGTCTCAAGTTTGAAATGTAATATCTTTAATAGAAATTGATTTTTTTCATTCCTTCTACTTTAGGAGTGTTGCTTAGAACCTTGTAGACAGTTTATCGTCTTTATCAACTTTAAAATCGTTCTTAATACATTTTTAAATGAATAAAAATGTAGACATAGCTTTGGTGCCCTATTTCGGCCACCTTCATTCTCATAGTTCCTTGCCCTTCGGGAATTCTTCCAATGTCTTTTTCACGTCATCTCGTTTGTCAAAGCTACATTTGTTGTTATTCTTTTGCATTGTATAATCTCTAGAGTATGTAAAAACTAAAAAATCATGGAAATTGGAAGAACAAAATAGGTGGCCGAAATTGCAAGCTGGCCGGAATTTGGCACACTTACCCTATTTTATTTATTTAATTTTCTGTTAGTTTGGTGAGTTTTTCATTTTTTTTTTCTTAAGGCACCCCTAAATTTACTTCGGCCGGTCATCACTGCTCTATTAGAAAAAAAATCGACCGTAAAGTTTCTCAAATATATAGCGTAAAATTGTTTTAAATTCTGATTTTTTAAGGTAATGTACTCTATGTCGACCACTTAAGGATAGATTTTGTGAAAAACATATGAAAAAACAGTTATAATTTGTATTTTTTGATAGGGTTTTTACCTAAATCTATAGAATAGATCTTTATCTATCTAATTGTAAACTTATATTAGCCATAATATAATGTAAAATTACAAAAAAAAAATGAAAATGTTTCAAAAATGGGAAGTGTTCCTCTACTCGAGATCTTTGATATCAGAGTGCCTCTACTCAACCGCCTGGGGTTTCTCTACTTGACCACCCATTTTTTCTTAAACTTAAATGAACCACAAAACTATAAAGTGATTAATTTAACTTGGGCTTTTTGTACACTTCACAGATAACACTTAAAATTAAGAATTCATTAAAATAAAATAGGAAAATACATTTTTAAGAATTGTTCCAAAATAGAATAATATTTCAGTGAAAAAAACTTCACTTACTATGATTCGTCGACCGGTCGAATTGTGGAACATCATATATTAAATACACCTTCAATTTTTAGGACTCAAAATTAATATTTAACTTCAGCATAGAACTAAAATTGATGCACAGTAATATAGATAAAGTCCTTGACTTGCGATTAGACTAAAAATTTAAATTTTCTAGTAATCTTTAAGGGTAATAATTGAAATAATTCCTTAAGAAAAAAGTCAAGGATATCAAAAACATACCATAATTTAATGGGAAAATTGCGAATTTTTATTTAAGAAATTTCTTTCACGCTTCGCATTTTTATTAATTTTTCAGTCTTTAATGGTCAATTTTTACAAATTTCCAACTGATTCGTATTATTTATGAAATAATTGACTCAATGATGTTAAACCACTCGCTAAATATTATTGCAAAAATAAATAAATTGAATAAATATTTCCACCGGTCGACTTAAGGTACCCAGAGGGTGGTCGAGTCGAGAGGCAGTCGACTCGAGGATATTTTACCTTACATTCAAAATCACGTTTCTTAAATTTTTTAACTCATAAGTTTTCCTGTGAACGAAAAGTGTTGTGGCTGGTGGCTAGAGGCTTCTAGATTTGAAGTAAAATTCAGTTTAATTATTCAAAAAAAAAATGGTTCTAGAACCGGTTCCATGGCTAGGAACCGTGTAAATCCGTGAAAAAACCTGGCGGGTCCGGGTATTCAGGAACCGGGTACCCGGTGCTGCAAACACTACAAACCAGTAACAAAAATTGGTAGCCAAACTCATCCCCAATAAAACCCATAATGTCTCATGTTAGCAGAAATTCTGACTTCCGGTTTATGAGCCCATGAATATGATCCATGTAAGAAAATTCAATAAAAATTAATCTCTTTCAAAGCCACCCGATTGTAGCCTCATTGCAATTCTCTGGGATTTTCTCGACCAGGCGGTTCGAGAGAAGGCGCCGACATCAGTTCCAATCTTGGTGGAAACACTTCAGGATATGTAGGCAGAGTTCCTTCTGACATTTTGGAGAAATTGATCAACAGGATGCCCCGAATTTGTGAGGCGCTTACGCTTACCAAAACTAAAGGAGGATTCTTCGAGGAGAACTGAATTTCATGATTTTATTCATTTTTTTTTTCAAATAAAATAATAAAGTAAAAGAAATGAAATTGCAACAATAATAAAAAGTAATTTGAAAAATAATTTAAAAAAAAAATTTGAAAAAGTAGAATTTGGGCTGGAAATTTTAATATTCAAAGAAGAAACCCCTTCCAAAACAGATCACACCGGAAACCGACCACAATCCGTACCAAAAATATTCCCTCGGAATTATTTTCAGTTTTTCTGACTCTTAATAATATTTACTAATAGGATTTAGCTTATATTAAATGATTATTAAAAGATAAGATCAGTTTTAAAATGTGGGGCTACTTTTGCTTTTTTGTCCAAAAAGTTAATTTTTGACTGATCCTCAAATTATAATTTTTTTAGCCTAGGTATTTTCTCAAATCTTGTTTAAAACTGCTCTTTGGTTTATATTATGAAACTATTGCAGTCAATAGAACTGGATATTATACAGCGTTCAAGGGGTAATTCATACTGAGAAACCCTCGTCAATTGTCAGAGAAACGCTTCGCGAAACCCAAGAATTGCATCGCGAAACTCGAAAAACCCAAAAATTGCATCGCGAAACTCGAGAAACCCAAAAATTGCATCGCGAAACTCGAGAAACCCAAAAATTGCATCGCGAAACCCGAGAAACCCAAAAATTGCATCGCGAAACCCGAGAAACCAGCAACCCTTGTCAGAAAAAATGGGAATGAGTTACCCCTTGACAGCGTTTTCCCTGTCCAAACCAGGTGTATTTAAATTTACGGAGGGTGTATTTAATGTTTTGAACGGTAGTGCAAGTCGACCCTGGCACCATTAACATGCCCCTGATTTTTCTTCCACTGAATTGATTTGATTGAATTGAGGATCTCAGTGGCGCAATAGGCAAGATGTGCGGCGAGGTCTCTGATTCGACCCTCACAGTTGTGAGTTCGATTGAGAATGCAAAATTTGGGTCCGATCTGACGAGATCGGAATTCATCTAGGATTACTGATGCTGAGATTGTAAAAAATCTCAGCTAAAAAATACAATAAATAAGAATTTTACTAATACACAATTTTATTGTACAAAAAAAAAAGATTGTAGTATTTTACCTGAAATATCTAAATGGAATCCTCATCCAGTGCCATACTTTTTAATTTTCAGAGGAGGTGGAAGTTGTTCAAGGAGGGAATCTTCTGAAATTTCTACAACCACCATCTCTTCATTTCCCAACCAAGTTAGAAGGGCTAAATGCTGAAAAAATAAATAAAATCATTAAGTACTATATTTTTTTTAACAAAGAACAGAAAGAAATTCTACCTTTGTTTCTCGGATGATTTTCTTCGAGAATTTCTCCTTTTCATCCGACTTCTTAGTCTTCTTAACTTTCTTCCTCTCCTGAATATTTTCAGTGTCCTCTTCAATTTCTTGAAGCTTCCTGATACTGAAAATAGTTTCTTCATCTTGCAAAACAAAGAGATTTGGATCACGTGGATCCAAAGCAAGATTCATTATAGATCTCTGAAGACTTCCCTCCTGAATATGAACTGAGAACGTGAATTGCAATTCTTCAAGATCATATTCAATTAGTTTCCCATCTAAATAAACCACCACAAGACGCTGCGATGCAGTATGAATTCTCATAGCTGTGGGTGGGTTTATGTATTTGGGCAGATTTATGTGTCTTTTCCACCTGCCAGATCCTTCTTCAAATCGCCAAATCACCACACTGTTGCAAAGACCAGCCAAAGCAAGAAATTTTCCACCAGAAGTCACCAAGTGAATCAAGTCCTTGATGTCTGAAGGTGAAGGGAGAGAGATAGGAGCCCAACAATTAATTATGTACGATACATCATTTCTATATAAGCTGCTTTTCAAACATTTCCAATTCACAAAAAAAGGGACAGATAATCCTAACCGGCTTATGTGGGTGAGATTCTTAATGTGAGCTAACTCGGAATGCATGCAAATTCGATTTGGAGCTGAAGTTGTGGGACGCCATTCAGTTATCTTGCAAAATATCAAGGATTTGGATGGAGTGACAGAAAAGTGATATATGGGTGAAATGTAGACCAGAATGTTCTCTATAATTTTCCTATAGAACTTGATCTCATCGATTAATCAGAAGCCGACATAAGCGCGGTTTTTTGTTTTTGAACTCGTTTTTTCGACCAGATCGCCCCAAGTGTTCATTTGATGAACTTCAACTATATCAAAGAATTGTTGTATTTTGTGAGACTTTCCATTTAAAACCCTATTTTAAGTGTCTTGGTCGAGTAGAGGCAGTCAAATTGGCATCTGAGTGGTTTCAAAGCGTTATTATGGGAAAAATCAATTTTTTCACACTTAAACGACAAAATCGGACAGATAGCGTAGTCTGATTGAAAAATGGTGTATGGACGAAATATAGAGACAGATGTCCTCTACAATTATGTCGAAGTAATAATCAAAATCGGTTCAGCGACAGTCGAGATAATTGAGGTTATGTGATATTGAAATTGGTTTTTTGACTGTAGCGCCCCTGGTGTTGGTCTCACGAAGTTCAAATGTTCTAAAAAGTTGTAGCATTTGGTGAGATCTTTCTTTTAAGCCCTCATTCATCAAAATCGGTCAAATAGAACAGGAGATATGATTTTTTGATTTTCGTGAACTTTGACCCCTCATATCTCCGGTTCTATTGAAACCACAGCGCACTTACGCACCATTTTGGAAACGTCCTAGACTGGACTACAACATACTAAAATTTCATTAACTTGCACAATGCCGTTTTTGAGAAAAGTTAGTTTGAATTTCAATGAATTTTGACGCTATCGCAGCGCCACCTGTGGTGAATTTTTGAACTTCCATCTGAAAGTGATCATCGAGACGAAACCAAAAAGGTAAAATTTAGGTCGATATGTTAATTAGAACCGGACTAAAGTTTTTTTTGTTTGATAGGTATAATCAAGGGCTACAACATACTAAAATTTCAGCCCGATGCACAATGGAATTTTTGAGTTATTTAATTTAGAAAATTTAAAAATCTTCTTTTTAAAAATAGCGCCCCTAGCGGTGGTTTTATGAACTTGTGATGTTAGAAGGGGAAGTGGCATTTCATGAGAGCTTTCCAAAAAGCCCTCACTTTTTAAATTCTGACGATTAGAACCGGAGTTATGGCCATTTTAAAAAATTTTTTTTGGACCCTTATAGCTCGGGTCAGGGGGGTCGGGGGACCTTAATATGAAGCAAAAAGTAAGAAAAACCGAAACAATTTATGATGTCTCACGGAAAAAAAAAACATCAATGCCACGTGTCGCCGCTTGTTGTTTGCATTGGTCCAACGATTTGCAGTCTTTTGTGTTTTTTTTCTAAAATAGCTTGAAAAGCGTTTTTATCGTTCAAATAGAGAAAACGGTGTTTTACAAAGGTGTAGAGGAATAAATTTCTTATGAAAATATGTTATCTAGGAATTTTTTTAATTTACGGAATCACGTAACAAAGCGAATCAAAATGTGATAACATCACATACCTGATACTATTTGCCCCAGCATTTTTGATAATGGTCACAAAATTACGTTTTATAAAACGGCTCGATAAATGTATTTCCTTGCAAAATAGATGAAAATTACTTTCACAGAGTTGTAGAGCGGTAAATTTCTTATAAAACTGTGCTAATTAGAAATTTTGGAGTTGTTCGAGTAGTTTGTAAAAAAAATAAAATATTCGTTTTGTGACTTTTTGCCCCAGTCTCCCCTACTATTTAAAAAGCGCATTATACTTATTTTAATAAATTTTGTTAAAATAAAAATTGTATGGAAAAGCCTTCAGGCTTCGCACACTCCGGCTTCGAACACTTCGTATTTTTTCTCATTATTAATTTATTAATGAATCTGATCTAGGGTGAAAGGAACACCTTTTGACACTTTAAGAACTTGTGTCAGGACCTATTGACACCCACCCTAATCTGTACCATTTAGAGTACAAAATTTGAACACTTATCCTTATCGCAAAACGTAGACTAATGAAAAAACGGCAAATTACTTAGGGGAGGGTGGGGCAGTTAACGACGGGGCAGTTTTAATTTTTGCATATTCTTCTTATCCCTTTGAAAGGAATGAGATAGAACCATTATGTTATTGAAGAGATAACTGAGACCCATGTTCATAAAAATAATTAATTTCGTGACGCTTCTCGTTTGAATTGTGTAATTGATTTTATAAAACTGCATCTAAATGGAACTTTTTGTAATGCTTTATTTTCAACAATTTCTGAACTATTGCACTTATCTCTCGAAGTAACATAATTATATTAAATTACCAGTGGTTTTATGATTATTATAAGGCATTTAGCGTTGAATGAAATCCAAAACGGTTCTGGCAATTTTCATTTGAGTTCCGAAAGTTCGTGAGGGGCAGTTTCATGCAAGCACACGGAGAAGTTTCCAGTGTCTAACAATTTACTTTTTTAATTAAAATTAACTTAAAATGATCATTGAAAATGTTTTGTAGCTGTTTTTTCGATAAAGTTTAAAATTATGGAAAGTAGTATTTCCTAAAAGTTCATAAAATTTTTTTTTTTTAAATCTTTCAGTGTTTTTTAAGTGCTTAAAAATGATGAATTTAATTGTTTTAATATATTTTCAGAATGTTTTCAGCAAGATATTGTAATTTTTTTTAGAATATAAAAATTCAAGACTTTAAAATACTATTATAAAACTGTTATAACTAAAAAGGACATGTCCTAAAGCGATATAATGACCCAACAATGTACAGAATAAGCTTAGCAACAAAAGACATTTCATTCGTATAAAAATTCAAAGAAAATTGCTCAATTAATGAGAAATAGGCTTGGAAATTTTTGGCGATATTTTATTTTCTCTGTATGATCAATTATAATTTTAGAGTCTTAGAAGACTTCAAAATAGTAATTTTAATCAATTCATATTTATCTTGAAATTGCCCCGCAATGGGGACTTTCACACATTCTGTCTTTCAAGTGAAATGAATTTCTCCACAATAGACTAATGAAATAGAAAGATTATTGTTATTATTTTTATTAACCCTAAACCCAATTGTAATTCAGAGAATATAGGGTGGAGTAACCACTAACGCCACTTTTAGGAAAAAGTGAGATTAGGGTAGAGTAACCACTTATCGCCACTTTTAGGAAAAAGTGAGATTAGGGTAGAGTAACCACTTATCGCCACTTTTAGGAAAAAGTGAGATTAATTGTATTATAACTTTTGGCCCATTATTATCAGATACCTCAAATTTGACACAAAGCTACTTAGATATATTGGCTCTAGATTCGTCAAAACAATTGTCCTACAATTATACGCGGGAGTACCTAAAAAACTGATTTTTATTAATAATGCAAAAATAACCACTTCGTCGCCACCTTTTACCACTTTTCGCCAGTGTTGTAACCACTTCTCGCCACCCACTTAGAAAAGTTCAAAATCGATTATTTTGAGCAATATTATGCAAAGAATACATTCAGCATTTCTTTTTCCTCATGATCACCTTATTATTACTCACATTAAATGATTTTTCTTCACTTTCATTTGAAAAACCAAATTATTTATCTGAAATTATTTATTTAAGTGAAGTTAGCGTCGTCCAGAGTCCGCAAAAGAGCGCGACGATAAGTCCATATTGAATTCAGAGCATAAAGAAAATTATGATATTGATAAAAATTAGTGCTATATCATGTAAAATGAGTGCCCAAATTAAAGTTAAAAGTTCAATGATTAAATTTGAGTAGAAATTTTATAAGGAAATTAGATTCAAAGTGAAATCAGTAAGATAAATATAATTTGAGGTTAAATCCGACGGCGTCCCCAATGAATTCATGCAAAAGCAAGCAGAAAAACCCCCACCGGCGATGCAAATTTTTCAATGTGGGGACAACTAGATGATATTTGAAAAGAACTAGAGGAAGCAATAAACTGGGAGCACAAAGTTATTTAGACCGAAAGGAAAATCTTGGTGACCAAGACCAGAGGAAGCCTTTAAACATGTGAGAAGTTGAAAAATTGTTCGCAGAAAAAATGCGAAAATTTTGATCACAGACAAAATATCTCAGTAAATAGAGGAATTCAAGAAGATTACAAAATAGGGAATATTACGGTGAAAATAGATTAATGTGGAGCTTCACTGAGAGAAATCCGAAAAAGTTAAAATAACATTCCGGAAATGTTGATTTTACCCTGCGTTATTGATCCAAAATCGGTGTAAATATTACCCTTTTTAGGTGTATTAGGGGTTAAAGGTACCCTTTTTCATGTTAATTTTACCCTTAATAAGGTGTAAAATTAACATTAAAAAATGTTGATATATTTTTACACCTAAAAAGTGTTATATTTATGAGGAAAAAATGTTAATCGCACCCTCTTTTTTTTCTCAGTGTTGGAATCAGTGCAAAGCATTTAGTCAGAGACGAGTAAATGATATAAATGGGATAAAAAAAAGAAAAAAGTGAGCATAAAAACTTCATGGAAAAGTAAATCAAAAGACATATGAAGAAGACATATTTTCATTCATTAAATAAACAAAAAATGAGCATATAATAATTAGTAAAGTGATAAATGAAAAAAATTTGTGAGCGAACGAAATGGCTATATGGACCTAATTGAGTCCGATAGCCAAAACGTAAAACAAAAAAAGAAGAAGAAGTTAGCGTCGCAAATTGAAAAGCTATGGCGACAGGTGGTGAATCAATTTTAGAATATTACCACTTTCCGCCATGGCTCATTTTTACATTAAAATAATATAAAATGAAATATTAACTAACTAAATACAAATTTTATGTATTCGCCAAATGTAATTAAATGTTCAATAGGCAAATTATTTATGCAAAATCGTAAATTTTGTTCGATAAAAGTTTCATAACACTTACTATATTTGGTAAGAAATATTGGATTCGATGCGCTTGCTTAAAATATTCCTCTCAAAAATGCTCAAACATTTAAATTCAAAACAAAAAATTAGTGTTTTTCGACTCTATACGTAGCAGCAATAAAAATACAAGTAACTTTACGGCTCATTTATTTCACAAATCGCGAAATATAGCGATTTCAATATACGTGGCGAGAAGTGGGGTACTGACGAGAAGTGGTGATTCCACCCTACAAAGTTTTACTTCTGTTTATCATCTTTTTGCAAAATGGTCCCAAAATCCATTTTGCAATTTAGGGGTGAAACTGCCCCACCCTCCCCTACACTTTATTAGATACAGTAAATAAATTTCAACATTTTGACAAAAGTGGCAATAGAGGTTCCCTGTCGAAGAGTTGTTCCTTCGAACCTATGGCAATATTTTTTAATAGCTAGTCTTGTCACACATTTCATTGAAAAAAATAGGTCAAATGCATTAAAGGGACACTGAGAAAAAACGGGGGTGCGATTAACTTTTTTTCCTCATAGTTTTAGGTGTAAAAATATATCAACATTTTTTAATGTTAATTTTACACCTTTTTAAGGGTAAAATTAACATGAAAAAGGATACCTTTAACCCCTAATACACCTAAAAAGGGTAATATTTACACCGATTTCGGATCAATAATGCAGGGTAAAATTAACATTTCCGGAATCTTATTTTAACTTTTTCGGATTTCTCTCAGTGAATATGAATAAAAAATATGAGGTGTTTGAAGCCGCCAATTGTGTGCGAAGCCTGAAAAAATTCCCCTGTATATTTTATACTTACATTTGTGTGTTTCTATTGTCTGTATGTGATCCAAATCCATTTGACTTGTGATGCTAAAAACATCCACTTGCCCAGTATTCTTCACCAGAAAGATCATTTTTGAATCCTGGGAGAAAACTACGCCTAGACTCGGTGAAAACTGCGGAGATGTTACTTTGAGAGGTGTCAAAAGAGCTGGTTTAGTCTTTGAATCAAAGTGGAAGAGTTTAATTAGGGTATCTGTTGAATAGATCAGAATCTCTCCACTTGGTGCCAAAGCTGAACTAATAATTGCTTCTGTATCGCGACTCTGAAGCTCAAGAAGCTTCTGTAGATCATGAGAATGTTCCTGAACAGATCCCAGCTGCCATATTTCCAAGTGATTAAAATATTTAAGGAGCAATAGGCGATTTTCCGTAGCTTCTCCGCAAGTTGGTCGAAGCAATGGAGCAAATTTTGTGGATGAAAATGGTGAGAGATTTGAGACTACAAGATGACTATCAACACCTCCTGAGAACAGGACATTTCCAACCAATGATAGTGCTTTAACATCGTGCGAATGCAGATACTTCTCAATAGATTTCACCCATTTCTTCACCATTTGACTGTCCTTCTTCATTGTTGTGAGAGTGTATGTCCTTATAACAGGTTCTGTGCCTGACACAAAGATTTTCGTCGCATCTTCATTTACCGCCAGGCACAGTGCATTTGTCTTGAGAGCTTGATAGCTCTCAGTTTGACTACCTAACTTTCCATCGAAGAAAACTACCCTGCCAGCCGAATCCGCTGCCACGATGACATCATCAGGAAGATACTGTATTGCCCATACGACAATTTCTGTCTTCAGCCCAATCCTTGAGAGTGTCATTCGATGCAAGGCATGTCCATTTTCAACATTCCACACTCTAACCGTGCCTACAGACCCCGTGGCGAGAAAATCACCAGAAGGGCTAAATTTGCAGCACAGAATCCTCCCTTCCTGCTTGTCAAAAGTTCTTTCGTACACCAGCATCTCTTCCATTCGACAAATATTGATGTATCCCTCTTCTGTTCCCGCTGCTACTTTGTCTTTGTGCACATCCAGACACCATATGGATGTTCCTGTAACCATGAGACTCTGCTGTGGCTCCAGAGTCTTTAGATTCCAGCACACAATTTCCCCGGAAAGCCCTGCAGACAACAAACACTCATTCACCCAAGCCAGAGTCTCAATTGAAGCATTTTGTGCACCAAAAATCACTCTCTCCATATAGGGAGTACCCTCAACATTCCACAATTCTATAGATGCATCTGACCTGAAATGAAAAAGGCTCCGTAGATTAGTTTCCGGGAAGGGATTACAAATATGTAAACAAGAATCCTAACCTCGAAAGAGCAAGGCGCCTATCTGCTGCATTGTAGGCCATACATGTTATCCCTCGTGGTGGTAAACTGTAGAATCTCACAGTATGGAGGTGGGAGAGGTTTTTTCTGTCCACTTCCATCACATTCTCTTCACTTTTTTCACGATTTTCCACCATCACCGCGAATCAAAACAAATCCACATGAGAATTTTTTACTTTCACTTCCCCTTGTTTAATTCATATGTTCGTCATATGAGGCGCTACTAGTCTTCGTTAAGTTCAATTTTCATAAATGGGAGGGGAGAAGGAGAAGGAGATTGTGTTTTGACGGATTGCTTTGCAAAAAAGTTTTTTGTAATAAAAGATTTTCTGACCAAAATCTCTCCCAGGGAATGATTGTGCTACAATAAAAATAACCATGAGTGACTCTATGATGTCTCTGATGAGGTATCTTGTGGTATTTCTTCTAGGTAAGCACATTGAGCTCGATTTATTGAGTATTTGAATTGATATATGGTGTTTCTGGTCAGTTGTTCTAGGGCCTTTCTCAGCCGGCTCCAGGGTAATTGAGCTCAGTGATAGGTTTCTGGATGTCCGGCACGAGGGTCAGTGGTTTGTAAAGTTTTATGCACCATGGTGTGGTCACTGCAAAAGATTAGAGCCTGTGTGGTAAGGGATTTTTAGGGACTAAGAGAAAAGAATCCCCCTATTTAAAAACATAATTTTCCAGGTCCCACGTCGCCCAAACGCTCTACAATACCAATGTCCGAGTAGGAAAGGTCGATTGCACACGATTCACATCTGTAGCTCAGGCCTTTAGCATAAATTCCTTCCCAACTATCATCTTCCTGAAGGATGGTGTGGAATTTGTTTATAATGGCGAGAGGTCCAAGGAGGAGCTCATCCACTTTGTGATGCGAATGTCTGGACCACCAGTGCAGCTGGTCACACGTACAGATAGTGTGGACATGCTTAAAGCAAGTCATCCGATATTTTTCGCATATATCGGAAGACAGGAAGGACTTCTTTGGGATACTTACGCTTCCGTAGCTGAAACCTTTCAGCCCCATGGTTTCTTCTATGCTACTTCAATGGAAATAGCCAGGGAACACTTCGACATAGACACACTACCTGCAGTGATTGTCTACAAGGAGAGGAGCCACTTTTACTATCCACGTAAGTATATGATTTGATATGCGTAAATTCCTTTTTTTCATAATTTTATTGCAAATATTTTACTGCTCGTACTCAAAGAGCGGTATAGCCTTTTTGTTGTCATAGCCAACTACACACTCAATCCCGGTATTATGCACATTTTCGGGACCGAAAAAAACGTGCGAAATTAAGCTAATTCAAAATCTGCTCCAATTGGAAATTTTTCGCTACTCCAAATGGAAACATCACTGTTTTCATGATAAATACAATACTAAATTACTATATTTATATATTTTTTATACCACAGTTTCATTATTTAGTTAATTTTGCTCCAAATAAAGCGAAAATCCATTCATATTCACAAATTATAATTTGATAATTTCTCAGAAATATTTATTAAAAGTGTACTTTTCACCATCGAATTTTTCATCGATCGACCATGTTTTCCAATGAAAAACAATGAGGTGACTGTTGTTTATTCATTTTGTTTAACATTTATGTCATATTTCTGGCTAATCTTAGTTAAATTAAGTGCTAATCTTTATTGTTATCGGTACGCGAAATTTTTGAGTGAAATCATTGCCTATTTGATGAAATATGATTTTTTTTTTGGAGAGATTTTCTTATTGTTTTAAAATAGGAACGGAGAAAAGACCAGGAATAAGAACAAATCCTGCACTCAAGAGCAACTCAAAAATGTTTTGGAAGCCTTTCGTCGTGGTTTCACGTTTTGTCTCCAATTAGAAAATTTCCCTTGTCTCCATTTGGATTAATTTGTTTCCAGTAGCAGCGTTTTGCACTCGCGTATTTTTCTTGTATTTAAGAAGTTTTCAAATTATATTTAAAGAATTCTCACTAAACCGTAACACTCTAGAAGAGTCAAGGAGCAAATTTATGTGATTTTCTTCAGAAAATAAATATGAATTTTATGTGTTGAATCTTCTGTCAAAGTTAAAGCATCTGGAAATGATTTTGAATTAGGACATTTACCCTACGCATCGAGAAAATTTGCATACCTGCAGGGGATTTCTTTTGAATAAATTTGCCGTAGAACGAATTTCGCACGGAAAATAAAAAGATTCAACTGTTTAATAGAAATGCATTAACAAACAGTACTTTTTGACCAAAGTTCTTCAATAAATGGTTAGAATATTTAAAAAAAAGTGATTGCCATATTTCTGCGGCTGTTATTCGGAATTTCTATTGTCAGGCTGGATCCTACACTGAGAATAAAAGAAGGTGCGATTAACATCTTTTCCTCAGAAATTTAACACTTTTTAGGTGTAAAAATATATCAACATTTTTTAAGGTTAATTTTACACCTTATTAAGGGTAAAATTAACATGTAGAAGGTTAACTTTAACCCCCAATACACCTAAAAAGGGTAATATTTACACCGATTTTGGATCAATACTGCAGGGTAAAATTAACATTTCCGGAATGTTATTTTAAATTTTTCGAATTTCTCTCAGTGTAGAAGCAATTAATTTGTTTATTGAACATTCTTAATTTATTTTGAATTCTTGTCATTCTCTATTGTTATGTTCCTCTTTTTTCTGATTTTTTTTTATTACAATTGTAAAAGGGATGACCCCATTCTTGTGATTTAATAAAGTAATAATAACACTGTGCAACAATTTTAAATTTTTTTTGTCCCTGGGGGTGCTCACGCTATTTTTTCTATTGCTAGGGTCAATTGATTTACGAAAATACTTATGATTTTGATTTCATTTTGTTTTTGCGCCTGGAATCTAGGCGAAACCGTTTTTGCCGTTTTTTGATACTTGGGTACCTATTATTTCCGATTCTGCTGAACCGATTTATTTCTTAATATGGGAACATTTGTTCTTCTTTACGTGCCCGATAATCCTTTGGACAGATGGAGTTCGTCCAACTTACACCAGGGGCGCTGTAGTCTCATATGTCAAAAAAAGATGGAAAAATCGAACTTTTTTTAATATGCCTTTTTTGTAATAAATTTTTTTGAGATTGAAAGCAAGACTGAAATCTGTAATTACTAAGGATATTATTTGAATTATAACCTTGTATTATATCTAAACACACTTTATAAAACAGTAAAAATGATTAAACTTCTACAGTTGTCAGAAGTAATTCAAAGAAATACCCTGAGTTTTATAAATTTCAAAAGAAAAAGTCAAAATATGAGAAATAGTAAAGATTTTCTCTAGTTGGCTAAGTGCTCGATTTTCGTTTGAACCTCAATTGAAAATCGTTTGAAACCTACTGAAAATGTAGCTAATAAAATTCTCTATCAAATCCATAAAACAGATTGTTAGGAACAGTCCTAGTTTTCGAGATATTTTTATTAAAGTTGCTAAAATGTTAAATTTTTCCATGTTTTCTGACATATATGAGACTACAGCGCCCCTGGTATCAGTTGCACGAACTCCATCTGTCCAAAGGATTATCGAGCATGCAAGGGAGAACAAATTTTCCCATATTAAGAAATAAATCGGTTTAGCAGAATCGGAGATCTATGCACCCAAATATCAAAAAACGGCAAAAATGGTTTTGCCTAAATTCCAGGCGCAAAAACAAAATGAAATCAAAATGATAAGTATTTTCGTAAATTATTTGATCCTAGCAATAGAAAAAATACCATGAGAACTCAGGGACAAAATCACTGTTGCACAGTGTAATAATAATAATAATAATATTTACCTTAATAAAAGAAATTAAAATTTAGTACATTCAGGCGCATTTAAAAAACGATTTCATAAATTGACTCCCAAAAGTAGGCAAACTTGAATAATTGTAATGTGCATAATTCCGTCAGGTGCATAATCCCGAAGTGCATAATGCCGGTATTTTTTATATAATATATAATATAAAGATATGAGTGTATTTTTATTTGTCCATCTGCTTATTAGGGGGAAGTGGGGCACCTTTGAATTGGGGCAGCTTTGAAATTAGGCTTTTTCTCCTATTTTTAAATGAAAATGGGTCTTATTATGCCTCCAAGCTTCCACCAAGTTGGAAAACTTCGCAAAGAGGAGGGTTTATCTCAAACCGTTTGAAATATACTCCTGCTCTTCTTAGTAGCTCCTATCTGAATCTCTCGTGACTTTTGGATTATCAGTAATTTGGCTTTTTAGACCAATTTGGACCTGTGTTGACAAGGTGATTGCCGTGATTGCCTTTCTTAAGGGTTAATAGGGAAGAAGTTTTTATTTATTTATTTTTAATTATTTATTTAAAAAAAAACCACTGCAAACAGGGAACAACCCTCTTACAAATGCGTGGCAAGCAAATATGCAAAAGAAAAAAATATATAAAAGATATACAGTAGACTCTCGCTCAATCCGGCTCTTGTTCAATCGGGCACAAAATGTTGTTAAAAATTTTCACGTTTGATTTTAAAGCAAATTTGTTCAAATTCGCTGTATTTCCCCTTGTTTTATCGTGATTCTTTAAATTTGAGCGCTTTTTGTGGAATTTATAATGATTTTGATGCCCAAATCTCTCGATAATTTGGATGACATTTTGCCCCATATGCCCGATTGAGAGAGAGAGCCTACTGTAGAGGCAAGTTACCTGCAATCCGGCTATGTTGCACCTTTAGAACCACAATGTGTTCAGAAAAGTATCTCTAGAGTCTTCTGTTTTTTATTACCTTAGTATAGAAACGATCCACTGGCAACTGGACTCATTTGACCGTATTAAATTTGACACATAAGAAAAATATGTTTTTAATACATTAGCTAATGTTGAATCTTAACAAACAGTATAGGTTACTTACAGAAAGATCATCAAATTTTTCTTATTCTATGTCTCCTTAATTTGCAATCAAACAGAAATCCGTTTCTTTGCGTCTTTTTCGGGTAAACAAACAAAGTGCTGAACTTTATTGTTGGATAATGAGCTGGCGTGATGGATATTCTATGGGGACACCTCCGGTAATCGCCAGTGTAAATTTATTTCACCTCAAGAAGAAAAACAAATTTTCTGTCTTGCCCAGAGCTTTCGGTCCGGATGTGGACCTTCTTCAGTGGTCGACTAGACTATGTTTTTTGATTTCCTAAAGTTCGTTATTTTGGAAAAATAGAGGTTCATCACCAACAGTAATCACTTGGGAAGGTTTTAACTAGTAGATAATTAGTTTTCGGTTACCGGAGGTGTCCCCATAAAATGCTTAACGTGATTTTCAGTGCAGGCAGTGCACTTAGTGCATTGCACGCATTGGTCAAATGTCAAGTTAAAATGCATAGATATATCTCCTTAATTACTACTAATAAGAAGTTACAACAAATTCTAAGGTACATTTAGTGGATGAAAAAATGATCTTGATATAATTATATTTAGAAAAGGTGACCTAAAAGTAGTTTTTGAGGGTTAAAGTTGTGCTTTTTTTTTTTTTTTGATCCCCCCCTTACCCTTGATATAGGTCTGAAACCTATCGGCTTATTGTGACCAAGATCCCATTATAATCAAACACTTAACAATTATACAAATTACAAATGTTCTTAATAAAATCAATTATATTCTAACGTCGTTACAGTTTAGAAACGCCACAATCTTTTTCAAGAGTCCTGGAAGCTTGTGCTCCATACACAGCCCTAAAATGTCCCTAACACAAAGATTAGGGGATATACGGCTGCAGGAGTTCACTAGCTCATCTCTTCCAATTCTGAAGCGCGGACATTTAAAGAGGACGTGATCAATATCCTCATGTACATTACACACCTGACACAGCGGATCCTCTACAACATTGATACGATACAAATGTGCTTTAAGTCTATAGTGATTTGAAATTAGCCGGCCAATAGTTGTAATAACTCCTCTGGTTAAATCACCCAAACCTTTAAACCAAGGACCTCCTTTGCAATCAGGTAGGATAGAATGGCAGTACCTGCCCATTTCATCCTCCTGCCATGCAACCCGCCACTGAGTAAAACTCTCCCATTTTAATAGCGCAAACCAGTCCTCAGACCTTTCTAAATATCCTTCTTCACTGGGTATCTCTGCTCCTTGTTTAGCTGCTTGATCCGCCCGATCATTTCCATCCACTCCCACATGAGATGGAACCCATATAATGGTAACAGTTTTCCCTAATTCCTCCAAACACTTAGTCAATCGACATATTTCTCTTAAGGGATCCCCAACATCGCCCCTATTTTTGTAGTTTTTAATTGCCAGAATACTTGACATAGAGTCTGATAGGATATTAACCTTCCTGTGTGGAGTAGGGCATTCAATTGCTTTTGCGAGCGCCATTCTAATCGCGACTATTTCTGCTGTGAAATTGGATGAGTTGCGATTTAGGGTTAAGGACTCCAGCGATTTTGTTGTTTCATCCCATATTCCCGCTCCTACACCATTATTTGACTTGGATCCATCTGTGTAAATTACTCTTCCTGTCAGGACTTGCTCTTTTTGAAACATTTCAAGTAGAAACAGGTTTGCTACAGATATCCATGTATCCTTAGGGAAACCTCTTAGTTGTTCCCACATGGAAAGTGACACTGACATATTTATGTGCTCATAAGTGAGATTACCTCCATAATTGTTTTGCCCTGATTCCTGTGAATGCCACCCAAGTTCGTCCAATGCTAGAACTGATTCCGAGAGGGTATATTTAGCACCTGCTTGCTGTAGCTGCCTAATATCGCTCCACAGATCTGGCTGCCTAGTACTTGCCCTAATTAAAAATCTTTCCACGAGCATATTAAACCTTAGCTCCAGTGGACAAATGCCAGACAAAACTTCAACCGACATTGTGTGAGTTGACTTCATAAGTCCCATACATATTCGCAAACACCGCCATTGAATTCTGTAGAGCTTTATTAAGTGACTTTTTGCTGCGGTTCTAAAAACTATACATCCGTATTCTAATACAGATCTAATTGTTGTGATGTACATAACTCTTAGAACCGACGGATGCGCCCCCCAAGTCTGCCCCGAAATCGCCCTCATAAAATTAGTTCTTTTGCTGCATGATGCCACGATACTCCTTATCTGGGCTGCCCATAAACACTTGGAATCAAAGACAACTCCCAGATATTTGAAGGACCTTACATTTTGTACCCCAATGTTATCCCACTGCACACTGATATTAGGAGGATTATGCTTACGAGTGAACAGTTGAAACACGGATTTCTCAATCGACAGACTCAGTCCCTTAGACTCAAGAAAACTCTGGACAGACGCACATGCTTCAGACAAGGATTGCTCAATCGTATTTGGGTCGGAGTGAATGATACCAATTGCGATATCATCAGCATATTGAAGGATAAAACAGGATTCTGGAATGACTGTTTCTATTTCCCGTACATATAAATTATAACACAGGGGTGACAGTGCAGATCCTTGCGGTAGACCCTTAAACCCAGTACGTACAAGTGTGACCTTATTACGCCAATAGAACTTCAATTTCCTTTCACACAATAAGCGGCTGAGTAGTATGCCAATTTTTCTCGGAAGACCATTTTGAACCAAATCACTGCATAGAATATCGACCAGAACATTATCGTACGCAGACTTAACATCCAAGAATACGCATCCAAGCATTTTCTTTCTAGACCATGCTATTTGAATTTGCGAATGCAGTTTGACCAAACAGTTCTGGGTTCCCATCCCTCTTCTGAATCCCATTTGCGACATAGGAATTATATTTCGGTGGTTTGCCCATGAGTCAAGTCTAGAAAGAAGCATTTTTTCGAATACCTTCCGCACGATAGAAAGCAGGCATATTGGTCTATAATGGTCACAGTGAGAGCCTTCTTTGCCTGGTTTCTTAATAGCGATAACTTTGGTTACCTGCCAAGAGATAGGTATTTTTGTCGAATCCAGGAACTCGTTGAAAATATCAAGCATCAGACTTATTCCTTCCTTAGGCATATTTTTAAGCAGACTCGCTTTAATGTTGTCCTCACCAGCAGCCTTATTTTTAATCTCCTTCAAGGCTGTCATAATTTCCTGAATTGAGAACCTGTCCCATCCCTGGTTCTGATACTCTCCTTCATCTTCATTATGGAACGCTTTATTTACAAAAGTAGGAGCTAGCTTATCCGCAAAGTTGTCTAAGAGCTCTCTATCCATGGTTGCACCCTGCCGTCTCTCTTCACCACGAAATGCTCTTGCAATATTCCATAATTCTCCCAAGGATGTTGAGCTTGAGAAGCCTTCGCACCTAGCTCTCCAATTATCAATTCTCTTCTTTCGAAAAGTTGTTTTAGCAAGGGCGTCTGCTCGTTTATACGCCAAAAAGTCTTGTCGTGTTCCTGAGCTCCTAAACAATCTGAATGCGCTTTTTCTTGCCTCCCACATATTAATACACTCGGAATCAAACCAGGCTTTATCTCTTCCAGTAGTGCCTCTCGAATTTATTCTGCCTCTCCGTGAAGGTACAGTTTTCTGGGATGATACAGCTGCATTCCACAAAACCTGAACAAAATTGTCCAGTCTTTGAGAACTAGTAGCATTGCTCTCAGCAATATTCCTTGCTTCTCTTCTTACTATTTGTCGGTATTTGTCCCAGTCAGTTCGAGCATCTCTGATGTTCTGATTTACTATCCCATCGGTTCCGTGTTCCCCACCCTGACTAGAATTAATATATGTGGCAATTATGGGGATATGATCACTCCCGAGAGGATCCTCACGCATATCCCAGTTCCACATCAAAGCACCTCTTGCGGTCACTAAAGTGACATCAATTGCACTACTTGACACTGGCGGACAAGCCACACGTGTTGGTCTTCCGTCATTGAGAACTACAAGGTTACTAGATTCAATCCAACACTGCAAGGTATTCCCTCTAGACGCAGTGGCGGTTGATCCCCAAAGCTCCGAATGTGCATTAAAATCTCCGCCCACTAACATCTCTTGCACGTCCACGCCAAAAACTCGGTCCAGGTCATCTGTTCTTATCTCTGATGTATTTGGTATATAGACAGAGAACAATCCAAAGCTTCTTCCTTTCCAGTTTAGTTTTGCTCCTATCATCTCGCTAGAAGTCCTGTCAGAGTCTATGATATTTATTCGAGTTGACGGTATTGTATGTCTTATCCCCACTAGAACCCCACCCCCTCGATCAGTTCTGTCACTTCTAAAAATGTTATATCCCGGAATTCTCAATCTACACCTCGGGGTAATTTTAGTTTCTTGCAACAATATCACGTCAATGTTCTCTTGATTACATAAAACTATGAGGTCTTGAAGTTTAGAGCGAATTCCATTGACATTCCATTGAAGAACTTTAAGATTGATAACTTCATTGTCCATGGTTGTTATACAATTCGCTACGGAGCTTAGGCCAGATTTGTTCTATTAATGGAAACAACATAGTTTCCACCATTCCCAATAGTTCATTATTCAACCCAAATTTTTGCAAAACCCATAATACTATATCTCTCCAACCCATACTTGATGTCGAGTTATTCTTTTTCGGCATTTCTTTCCTAAGAGGGAAAATCTTTTGTCCTTCGCCAAGGGTGGCAGGAGGGCTGTCAATTCTTGCATTTTTCCTAGCATGCATCGTATCGTGGTTTTCAGCCCATTTAAACCAGACGTTCTCATCTTCAGAATCCCTATTTCCGCTGCTTTTTCTTTTCAGCACTTTGCCGCGGCTGGTACCTTCCATTGGATCATTTTCATTGACTGAGGACACATCACTTGTATCTACTTCTTCAACATTAATCCCATTGAAGCGATTCTGAGTTCTGAGAGGAGGAAACTGCATGTTAAAACTCACCTTAGGGTTTTTGTTCTTACGGATCTGATGATCTGTATCAATCTGCGAAACCTCTCCACGGCTTAGACGTGAGACTTTAGCTTGATGTCTTCCTGCTAGAGCTTTCTCTACTGCCGCGTCCTTGATCTCATCGACCCTTGGACAGACATGAGTTTTTTCCTTATAAGTCGCCTTGCAATTAGGACACCGAAAAGCGCCAATAGTACACGGAAACGTATTCTTTCCCTCCTCATGATTTAGTCCACATTGATCACATCTTTTCCTGTTTCCACAATGTGATTCAGAATGTCCCAGTTTAAAGCAAACATTACATTGCATAATTCTGGGAGCATATGGATTGACGGGGATTCTAAGCTTATTAAGAACAACATAGTCTGGAAGAACCGTACCTTCAAATGTGATTCTAATGAAAGGAGTTCGCCTCAACTTTTCTTCATTATCCACTTTCATCCTCTTCATCAGGCGTGAAGCTTCCACTATTTTAATCTTTCCGTCAATACCATCAAGAATACCATAGCCAGATTCCATGATTTCAAAAGCATTTGCACAGTCGTTCAGCAGAATTTTTCCACTGATTTCCACGTCTTTTGCTGGGATGTAAACAAAATACTTGTCACAGAAATCCTTGTTGAATACCATCAAGTTCGCTTCTTGCTTGCTTCCGAAGAATATCCTTATCTTATCCCTATTGACTGGCAAGACCTTTTCTATAGATGCATATTTTTTAAAAAGTTCTCCAGAAACTTTAGGGATATTCAACGAGTGCTTCTCTTTTGCGCGCAAGTAAACCACATATGGGGTCTGACTATTAGCACAGTATTGTCTGACTCTTCCCACTTTAGTACTCTCTTCACTCGTGCCCTGTGTATCCATCGCATCTACTCTTTCCTGTTGTGAATTACCATTCATCGCATTTTCTAAACTACCTCCATTCGGATCTGGTGCTTCAGGCGGCGATCTTTCGCCCATACTCTCGCTACTGTGTGTATCTACACAGGCCTCAATCCCCCTCTTGATTCTCCCACGAGAACTGGTGCATGTAGTGGACACCACTACACCAACAAATTCTACAGTCTCAGCGTGCACCTCGGAGAGGGAACAACGAAACACTTCTCCCAAAAACCCTTAAAATTATACCCTAAACCTAAAAAAAAACACCCCAACCAGTAACAATCTAAGAGAAATTATAATCCAAAAATATATATACAAAAAAATATGTTCAAAAAATCCAATATTCTATATAATAAGCTCTTCAGAAGAAAGGGTTTGCACGATGCGTCACCTTCGGTGGTCAGAGTGCGAATGAAAAGTTGTGCTATTTTAAGTAAAAAACAGGTCAACTTTTTTTTGCCTAATTGTAGGGTAAGATGGGGTAATTTGGAATTATGTTTAATTTAGAATTATGAGATTTCCTAACAGTTTTAGATAGAAAAAAGACAACGAAGAATAACTTTAGAATGTAAAGTCTTATAATTCTTCATGGTTTTCTTTTTTTTCTTTGTCCATCTGAAACAGTGAGAAAATCTCAAAATTCCAAAATAGACATGATTCCGAATTACCCCGTCTTACTCTAATAGAAAAATATTATGCATTAATGATTTTTATGTTATTATTATAGTTTTGAAAGGTCACAAAAATAGTGTAGTAACATTGATTTCAAATAGAATATATTTAGGGTATGTGCGCCAAATTTCGGCATAGTTGCATGCAAGCGCCAAAGTTTGAAATGTAATATCTTTAATAAAAATTGATTTTTTTCATTCCTTCTACTTAAGGAGTGTTGCCTAGAACCTTGTAGAAAGTTTATCGTCTTTATTTACTTTAAAATCATTCTTAATAAATTTTAAAATGAATAAAAATGTTGACATAGCTTTAGTGTCCTATTTCGGCTACCTTCATTCTAATAGTTCCTTGCCCTTCGGGAATTCTTCCAATGTCTTTTTCATGTCACCTCGTTTGTCGAAGCTACATTTGTTGTTATTCTTTTGCATTGTATAATCTCTAGAGTATGTAAAACCTAAAAATTCATGGAAATTCGAGGAACAAAAAAGGCGGACGGAATTACAAGTTGGCCGGAATATGGCACACTTACGATAGAAATTATTAATTAATAGCATTGTATAAATGAGCAGTAAAAAGTTAAAATTGAGCAGTAACAAAATAATTTGTAACAGTGATATTATAGTCCAAATTTTGACAAAGGGAAAATAAAGGGCTTTATCTGCAACAATTTTAAATGTTAAATATATAAATTAGACCCATTTTTGCAAAGATTTAATTTTTTACTGACCATAATTAGACATTTTACTGCTCATTTTTAATTGTTTACTGACCATTTTGAATTTTTTACTGCTCGTTTGTTTTTTTCCCTTATATTATTAATTATTTTTCAAATCAAATAAATACAGTTTTACAATAACTGATTTAAAATTGTGAGTTTTATCCTAAAAATGTTCATCCTGAACATTATGATATAATTTCAGCTTCACAAACATATGGTGAAGCTAAATTATATTACGATGATCACGATAAGGTTCAATTCCATTTAAAAATAGGAGAAAAAAGCTAATAAAGCACAATTTCAAAATTGCCCGAATTTAAAGGTGCCCCAATTTCTTCTACTTATGCTCAACATTCGCATCCATTCTAAAATGCATATTTAATTCGTAACCAATTTGCGATTTTAGAATGTTTTCATTATTTTCAAGATCAATTTATTTATTGACCTAAAGAAAATTTCAAAAATACAAGATGATAATTAACGAAGAGCTCTTTCTCGTACACTTAAAAGAGAACAGTAGGGTAAAGTGGTACAAGTTGGACAATGGTACAAGTTGAACAATAGTACAAGTTGGACAGGGCTTTTTGTCTTGATAAATTTAGTATTACTTCATTTTTATTTGTATATTTTTAATTCTTTAGTTTTATAATTTGGTTCCTTGTGTTTAAAAAAAATTAGTACTGTATTTATCAAGAAAAAAGCCTTGTCCAATTTGTACCGGCGAATTATCCAACTTTAACACTATGTTCAACTTGTATCACTTTACCCTATAACACTGAGGGCTTCTAAATGCCTCTACACACTAGGAGAAATTTCTTTAAAAAAAAATGCCTTTTTAAAGAAAATTTCGTCTAACTTCTGAAGGGAATCTAAAGAAAATTTGAGATAAAAACCTTATTTATTCTCATCTAAATTTTTATTCATATTTTTGTGCAATAAATAAATCATTTGCAATTTTGCGAAGGTGTCAAAAGGAGGGTGGGAACGTCATAATTTACACAGCAGAAAACACATCTAGAAGGGGATTATATCTTCTAGATCCCCTATCTGAAGACAGTCCAATATTCCAGTACAATGACAAATCCAATGATAAAAATTCCCACAGTTTGGGGAAGAATGTTAATGGCATGATTGCAGGGCTTTTCATTACGTACGCTCTCACATACACAAACTTCAATTTCTCTTCCGTTTCGATATTCCTTGTAACAGCCAGATGTAGCAGCTCCTTCATTGTCTATTCGGACCTTTGAGCAGAAATACGTAATGTTTTCCACTGGAAGAGGAAACCAGATAAAAGAAATCGTAATTTAATTAAAATGTGTCATCTGATCATTGACACTCATGAGAATTATCATGAAATTTCTAAGACTTGGTTGATATAACTGATAAGGCCAGAAGAGCTTTGCATCAAGATAATTATCCCTTAAACCAATGTTACATACTGAGTTCCGGAAATATCAAAAATAGATTTAGATTTTCGCAATACTTTTCAGTAATATATAAGCCGAGATAAAGCAAAGTGAATAAGACTTTAAATAAATACTTCAACGTTTCTTGAAGATTGTCACTCAAACTTTAAACTTTTCAAGTTTAAAGATTTCTTTAATCCTATAGATAGAGCAAAAAAATCTTTCACACTTTGAGGCTGATTGGAATACTGGTGCACTGAGAAAAAAAGAGGGTGCGATTGACTTTTTTTCCTCATAACTTAAACACTTTTTAGGTGTAAAAATATATCATCATTTTGTAATGTTAATTTTACACCATTTTGAGGGTAAAATTGACATGAAAAAGGGTAACTTTAACCCCCAATACACCTAAAAAGGGTAATATTTACATCGATTTTGGATCAAAATTGTAAGGTAAAATTAACATTTCCGGAATGTTATTTTAACTTTTTCGGATTTCTCTCAGTGTGTCTCAAAAAAAATTCCTTAGGGACTTCCAAAGTTATATTTAGCTCTTAGAAGACAGATTTTTTCTTATCCCCAATATTTGACTTTCTTGTCCTTAAAGGGTAAGACCGTCTCACAACGGTCTTCACAAAAAACACATTTACTGCGATTACAAAATTGTTATTTATTTAAAAGCGCTATAGTGTCCTCGGTAATAGTCTTACTAATATCTTTTGAAAATTCGAACTCATTTTTACTCTTCATTTAGTTGCTCTCCCCAGTTTTGTGTGACAGGTCAGAAAAAAGCAACAAAAAATATTTGTGCAAAAATAAACTTATTTCTAATTTCAAGAAAAATACCGATTTAAAGTTATCTAACTTAAATAAATTTATTTTTTACTGAAAGATATATTATTCTACTTTGTATATTTTATATGAAAAAATATTTTAAAAAGTAAAATTGTGACTTTTAAAAGCAAAAAGAATTTCAACAAATTTTTATATTTTCTCACCTACCGCCTAAACTAAAAGGGATAGATAATTAAGAATGGATGGTTTTTTTTCGACTTTGTTGGATCATAATTAAAATAGAAAACATTTTCTTACAAGTTTTTTTTCGCACATTTAAGAAAATAGTGTTAGAGGATCAAGCTTACATTATATCATAATTTAAATATTTTCCAAGAATTAAGCTTATTGCTACACCAAAAAATAAATAAAATAAAATAGAGTAAATAGGGGAAGTGCTTATAATTTTGGACAGTCTGCATATAAGCATCGATATCCTAAATTTAAAGTGCCATATTTTCAATACTAATTGACTTTTCTTGTTACTCTCTTTTCAGAAGGATTGTTTAGAAACTTGGCAAGCTATTTATCATCTCATTTTTACTAAAATTAGTTTTAATACGTTTAAAAATGAATTGATATGTAGAGGTGAATTTGACTCTTATTTTGGACAACTTGGTTATTAATTTTTACAACTTGTCTGTAAATTTGGACAGATAATCCGCCTCAACAGGATGCCCATTGTTCTTCATTTTATGAACCAATCTTACCAAGTCCTCTTCCTGGTCATGTAAGGGAAACGTGGAATGTCACAAGAAGCCCAGAAACTTTCCATATCATACATTAAAGTGAGTTGACTTCGGTACTCCAAGTACGTGCGGATTCGCTCATTCCCTGCCCTTTCCGGGAGCCTTTCAAGGCATTTCTCGCTACATCTCTTTCGTAGAGATGATGCTCCTTTGTTTCTCCAGGCATTTGTCCAACCTAGTCATCACAAAAGCTAAAACTTCACGAAATTTCGTGAGAAAAACACCTGTCCAAAATAAGAATCATCACCTCACTGGTGAATGTCTTAAAAAATTTCCCATTTTTTACACGAAAAATATAATTCACAAGGCAAATCTCACTTCAGGTCAAATGTACAAATCATCAGTAACGTGAATCAACACAATATTCAATGAATATTCAATAATATCACTAAAAAACAGCGAACAAACTTTGTTAGTACTTCACCAAAACTAAATAAGACTGAAGTAAGCCACGAAGTTCTGTCATATTTCTCGTAAGCAATTGCTCACACTGAATTTTCAACAAAGCAATTTCAACTCAAATCATATTCAAATTTTAACGTATTTAGTGTTAAAATCTTCCAAAAAGAACAAATATTTAGATAGAATTCATTATTCATCAAATATTGGAATAAAAATCCATCATTTTAATCAATTTATTTTTAGTGTCCAATTTTATCCTCAAAGTGTCCAAAATAAGAAACTGGACAAAATTAGAAGCATTTCCCCTATATTTTGTTCCCGTCAGTTGAATATAGCCATTCTAACTTCTCAGATTGAAAAATCGTTAAAAAGAATGACTCAATGTCACTGGCAAGGACCCAGAAAACCTGACTTTTTATATATTTTTTTTAAATCATTTTATACGCGGCAAAACAATATCTATTCTAATTATAAGATACTTAGGAAGTGACCACTTTGCGTAATCGACTGATGTGGGCTCGAGATTGTCGTGAGCTCTCCACGGAGATAAAGTGCCCTAAAGTTGATGGGTTCCTCAACTTGACCGGTGTAATTCTTTATTCAATTTTTCAATGGTTTATGGTCAATTTCTATGAAATTGTCACTGATTTGTAATTATTTATAAAATAGTTTTGACCTATTAATGTTAGATCACACACTAAATATTGTAGCAAACATACCTAAATAAATAAAATAAACAACTCTACTGGACGAGTTGAAGAATCAGTCGACTTTAGGGCATTTTACCTTAGTTAAAACCCTGTAAGGGTGGATTGTATTTTATTAGAACATGGAATTCCGGGCTCCGGTATTTCGAACTTTAGTTAATTCAGTAAAAATTCATTTAACATTAAGTTTTAAGAGATTTAACTGAGTTGTTCGGAATTCATATGACAGTACCATGCCCAGCTTTCACGCTAGAAAACCAAACTTTTGACATACAGGGAGTTCCGGCTTGAGAGAAAACGGACTGAAAGAATTTTATCTGCTGAATTGCCTACTATTGAGAGCTAATTTGTAAAAATCATTTTTAAAATCCCCCTAAATGTATGCGAATATTTTCCACGTGGTAAATTTGAAATGCACTTCTTATGAACCCGTCAAATAATATCTGCAGATATCTTTAAGATTTCTGTAGAGAAAATCTACACCTCTACAGAATATCTGCAGATAAATTCTGTAGATATTCTTACGAATTTTATTTGGGCTTGGGACAAAATTCGTCAGAATATTTCGGCAGATTTTCTGACGAATCTCTGACGAATTTCTGTAGATATTCTGTCCCAAGCCCAAATAAAATTCGTAAGAATATCTACAGAATTTATCTGCAGATATTCTGTAGAGGTGTAGATTTTCTCTACAGAAATCTTAAAGATATCTGCAGATATTATTTGACGGGCGGGAACTGTTAGCGCAGAAAATAGGCTGTAAAATAGGCGCCGAAAATATCTTGCAGACATCACGGCGTTTTCGTAAGTTATTCCAAAAATATCTCCTGCTACAGGAAATTTTTTTCTGTATCACTGGAGTTACCTCGAGGGTTTTTTTTCGGTCCTGAAAAAAATCTTTAAAAGCCGAATTCCCTGTAATCTTCGAAATGATGATTTTTAAAATATTTCTGGCAGCCTTTTTATCTGACCATCCAATTTATCTGAACATTATCAAAGCTAAAGAATAAACTTTTAAGAAGTTGTGTAATCAAAAATTTCATCCGTATACTAAAATGCCATTGAGTGATTCCTAATGCCTTCGGCACACCTTTTAAATCAGGAAAATTTAACGAAGTCGAAATTCGGATCCCTTTCTTTCTCATATGTTTTGAATATGTCTATTTCATTCTTTCGCACTCTTCTTCTTCTCTTAAACGTCACTCCAAATTCAATTTAGCTCAATTGAATTTTGTATGTGAATGAATGATATAGTCATATGCAAAATATGTGAGAAAGAAAGAGTTTCAAATTTCGACTTCATGAAATTTTCCTGATTTAAAAGGTGTACCCGAGCCATTATGAACCGGTAATGAAGCGATAACTAAATTTTAAATCGAAATTCATTAATTATGGTAATTAAACTTCTGCAGGTGATCTTTTCAATGATATAAAAATCGACCAAATCGGTTATACACAGCAAACCGGTAAAAAACAACTCATTCAGTAAAAAAAAGTTCACGGTAGATTAGATTAGATTTTAATTTATTTCCTGCCTTTGGGATCCAAAGATCCTCTTTTAAGACATGTATAGTATGCTCGAACTCGTGAGCACGATGCTTTTCTCTATGAATTCAACGTCTAAAGTACTTTATTTATAAGTATTTGAATGATGCTAAAGTTCTTCTTGAGGTATAGCTTGTAAGAAATCTCGAATTCGAGCATTTCGCAAAGCTGGGTGGAATGGTTTGGCACCCCTTTTGTAATAAAGAATCGATATCTTAAGTAAGTAAACCATTTGGGCTACTGTCTGTGAAGCAATAATTTATAATGAAAAATATTGACACAATGAAAAAAAAAGGTTGAAAAATTCTCATACTTTTCTTGAACACGATATTTACATCACAAGTTGAATTGATAAAAAAAATTATCCATCCAATCACTAGGTGATATTAATTTTTGAACTCACGAGTTCCATCACTTCACCAAGCTAGAATACCTGGCCACCACTTTTATTATATTTTATTGATCTTAATACTAATTAAAATGAGTAGCAAAAGCGTTTTTTACCTACCTTGGTGATTAAAGGAATAAGTGTATTTGACACAAACATCGCCGGGGGCCATTCTGCATGCAATATGTTGTGGATCACTCTGGTAATATTCCCACATGTACGTTGTGTTTGGTATACCGCCGTTATCTGACGAAAGAAATTGCGTCAAAAGAATATATTTGTGCACTTAAGAAAGATCGGAGCTACTTTCACCTGTAATGGTGAGAGGAAGTTGGCAAGGAATTCCAGATGCGCCATTTAGAAGATGATCACATGTAGCATTTCGAAATCCATTACTCTCATTGTAAAAATTTGGTCCTAGCCACGTAAACCGGAAGCAATATTTCTGATTGGCCATTTGATGCTCTTCTAAAGAAGAAAATATCATTTAGAACGGATAATACTCTTAATAGTACGATAAGAGAACAACGTACGAGAATTGACGTACACTGAGAAAGTTATTAAAACTAATAAAATTATCACAAATTTTAACATTATGTACTATTTTCTTTAACAAATACTTTCATTCACAATTCAGCAAACTTTTCTATTGTTTTCAGAGAGAAGATATCACAAATACTGTCTATAATCAATCGAAAAAAGCATTCTTTATACTTCCAAGAATTCCCGCCTTATCTTATCTCTTTTGGAAGAGTGTTTTAATTTTTTTCCGTAGAGATCTAATTGGCCCTACTCACCGTCTCAATTATATTGATATAGTCATACCAATTCAAAAGTCAACGGAATCACCTTGAATTCACATTTCGCCTACGCGTAGATTTTTTCTAATTTAATTAAATTTTCTTATTCTACTTTTTAGGCTCTTTATAATATTTTAATACTTTAATTTTAATGGATATACAGAATTTATTTATTAATTAAAAATTACTGAACTGAGAAAAGATTGATAACTTGATAAATGCACTTAAGCAAAATAAACTTATTTCAATTTAATTTTAGATTTAGACTATTTAGACCGGGGAGGTTTGGAACAGGGGTAGTGTGGGACAAGGCGATTTTTTCATTATTTTTTTTTAAATAAATGGAATTTAACCACTACTCAATCGTAACCCATATTAAGATGTATCTTGACTAAAAGAATGGATATTCTCAGTTTTATTGTTTTAATTCTATGAACACTTTTTTAAAAATTGATAAAAATTGTATATTTTGACGTCTCAGTTTTCCTCTTTATATTTTATATCAGCGATATATAAAAAAAACTTTTTTATCTCATTAGGTAGCAGTGTAATCTGGGAACATATTTTCATATAAGTTTCTGAGATTGTACGCTCTTGTTTTTTACATAAAGGTTTTAAATACCAAAACTACACGCGGGGATGTTTGGGACACCTGAATCGGGATGAATGGGACGTTGATTTTCGACAAGATTGTAAGTGGCATGCAATTGTTTATTGTCAAAATGAAGAGTAATGCCCAGTTTCTACTGGAAATCTACTTCTTGTGCAAAGTTTATCAGTGGAGGAGATTTCTCTAGCTACAGGGACAATTAAACCATAAATGTCTTGGGAATCAATAATTCCTTCTCAGAGGATATTCGATCTTTGCCCAATCTCGTTAAAAACTATTTTCTCGAGAATTTCTCGAACAATATCCTCTATAATTTTTACAAGTTCTTCAGAAAAGGCAAGGCGAGAGCAAATTCAAAGAAATAAGGAAAAAAACAGGTACCATGCAGTTGTCGTAAAATCAAACAGGAATCCGCCAATGAGTTCAAAACTAAAAGTTGCAAGAAAATCTACTCGTGTGAAGAATTTGATGATAATGATTGCAATACTTAGAATTAAAAAAGCAAAGAAAGGTAGATGAAAAATAAGAAGAAAAAATTTTTTAAATAATTCACTGATAATAAATGACTCTACTGTACAAATAAAATTGATATTAATTTCTAAGTGTAAATAAAAGATGAAACATTTTTATTTTTATCAGAAATATTTTTAATCTGGTATTTAAAATTAATTAACGTGTTCCAGTAATACAAATTATGCGAGAAAAAACGCGTCCCAAACATCCCCTTTTGCGTCTCATACTGCCCCACATCGGGGAGGTTTGGAACAAAGCGTCAAGTAAAATGTTTTATCTTCTCCATGAAAACTTAGTTGTTTTCCAAGTTCTATCGAGTACTTTTTATAAAGTCAATACCCATAAGTATCCTATAGACCGCATAAAATTGTAATACACTATCGTGGTTTTTTGGAATACTGTTTCAAAGTGAAAACATGAAAAAGTGTCCCAAACCTCCCCGGTCTCCCCTACCTTAATTTATAGGAGGAGTACTTACAGTTTAGGCTTTTAAGGAACATTTTTACTCTGACGGGAAAAACTTAAAGATATATTTTACAAAAAAAAATTGTTGAATATCTTCCACTATAGAAATTCAAAGTATCGTCATTATTAATAAACTTAGGAAATTCTTATTTAGATTGGGATGATACTTTAACTTTTCTACTGACTTTATTATGAAAAAAAAGTAAAAAAAAGTTGTAAATGTAAGACTTCCTGAATGTAGCTTTTCATCATATAACCTCTATATCAGAAAACTTCTTTAGTGGTCATAAAAACCGCCAAGGAAATATCTGTAACTATTTGAGCTCTAGTTTTTTGGCAGCCCCATATGGGATAGGATAGACGAACAGCATCGTTTTCAAAAATCGAACTGTATGCAAAGATATGTCAAAAAACGGTTCTGAGAGGATAAAACGTATTACAATAAACATAGAAGAGTATCTAATGTTGAAAGTGATGAAGATGAATGAAATAACATCAAAGTGTTTATTTATTTATTTAGTTAATTATTTATTTTCAATTTATTGGAAACCACACAAATTAGGGATTTTACTTATTTATTATTTTATTAACCCTTTAAGGACGAGAAGGTCAAAAATTTGGGGTCAGAAAAAAACATTTTTTTCTGAGAGTTTTTAGAGCAAAACACAACTGTTGAAGGCCATAGGAAAAATTTCTTTTTTGGGTCACTGGTGACCCAATCCAACAAAGTCTGATTCAGTGTATTTTTTACCTCTATAAGCGGTAGGGACAAAAATAGCCTAAAAATTTAAGTAATATTTTTGACAATACCAATGAATGATAATTTTCACTCTATTAAAAAATATTATATTTGAGTATTGTAGTTTGTTTTTCCAAAACAGTTTTGGTTAAAAAAAATTGGAAGTATAAAAAAAAATTAAAATATTTTTTCAATATGAGAATCTAAAAATTCGTCATTTTTTAGTTTAAATATTTACTATATAGTAAATAGCTGGGGACTTGCATAAAATATCCTAGATTCCTTCTACCTTCTACTTTGCAATTACGTAGGGTCGGAGGAACGTCTGTTCGACAGGGAACCCCTATTGACACTTTTGTCAAAATGTTGAAAATTATTTAATGTATATAGTAAAATATAAGTAATATAACGTTTTTTTCTGTAATATATCTTTTACTACAAACAGAGATGTTCAAATTTCATATCGCAAATGGTACAGAGTAGGGTGTCAATAGGTGCTGACACGAGTTCTTAAAGTGTCAACAGACGTTCCTTTCTCCCTACAAACATAAGAAAAAACTAACTTTAGGAGGCAGGAAAAATCATTTTCTTTATGGGACACCGGTGTTCCAATCGTCCTTCAAGGGTTAAAAAGCTACTTCAACGATTTTTTTTAACTTTGAAATATTCTTGGATAGGCTAATATGGACATTTCGCTTATTTACAAATGTCGAAATGTCCTTATTTTCAGTGAGATTCTTAACAGTGTCTCACTTAAATAATTTTTAAATCGAAATAGTTTTTTTTTTTAGAAATCTGGTAAATTAATATCAGTAATTTTATCTAAAATGAATAATGTTTCAATGTTTAAAAAAATAAACTTACCTTTAGCATTTCTTTTTCATCCCTTCTAGTATCTGGCGAGATGACTTTCGTCGAACCTTCGCACATGAATAGAACCCTACATTCGTGGGTGAATGAAGAGCGCTTCTCTCTCTTCCCCAAAGTAACTCGAAGTAATATCAATGAGCTGATGCTCACGCGTAAGTACCTGGTTTTGGCTGTGGTTGAGGAGAACCGCCTGTTAGAAGTGGCTGCCCATGAACTTGAATTCCGAGACATGATTGAATCTATCATTCGCATGAACCACGACAAATTCCATGCACGCTTCCAATTTGGATGGATCGGCAGTCCAGAACTTGCTCATTCAATTGCAATGGACACCCTGGAAACTCCACATCTACTTGTTCTTAATTCTACTACTTCTGAGCATCACATTCCAGACGATGAACCCCTCAAGCTCACTCCAGAAGCTGTGCAGGTGTTCTTGGAGAATATTCACAATCAGAGTGCTCCGGCATACGGGGGAAATTCTCTTTTGGTCCGAATCTACCGGACATATTTCGAGGCTAGGCGATCATTAAGTGAAATGTGGCGTGGAAACCCAGTACTGACCTCAGTTCTCTTTGGACTTCCACTTGGTTTCCTTTCCCTAATCATCTACTCAATCTGCTGCGCCGATATTCTCGATGCAGATGAAGAAGACGATGGACACGAGAAGAACGAGTAGAGCGAAAGATAAGTAGATCCCCTTTTCGAATCTAGTCAAAAATATCCTTCCCAAGAAACTTAAGATCTCTCTCTATCAGGAATACAACGATGAGGAATCTGATTGGAATATTGGGATTATTTCTGAGGTTTCAATTTCAGCTGAATAATTCAAGAAAGATCAATTTCAAGATATTTGTTTTTCAGATATTTTGATTGTAAATTTTGTTTCTCGGTCTACCGAATAGTGGTAGAAAATTTAAATTGGGATTTATCAATGAATTTTACACTTTCTCTGAAGAGAAAATATTACAACATAAAGAAGCCTCTGATCATCCGGAAGGACTGATTAAGCGAAAGTAACTAAAAATCTATCCCTGACAGCGTGTCTAAGTAATCATCAAGATCGGTTAAGCGGGAGTCGAAATACTTGGGCAAAATCTTTTTGTTCAGTAAAAAATTCTGATTCTGTTAGTAAAAAATCAAATTTGGTCATCAGTAAAAAACTTTTAAAAAAATCAGTAAAAATTAAATTTGGTCAGTCAGTAAATTAGTCAAATTTGGTCAGTAAAAAATAAAATTTGGTCAGTAATAAATAAAATTTGGTCAGTAAAAAATTAAATTTGGTGAGTAATAAATAAAATTTGGTCAATATAAAATAAAAATTTGGTCAGTACAAAAACAAATTCGGTCAGAGAAAAGTAAAATTTGGTCGATAAAAAGTCAAATTTAGTCAGTACATTTTATATGGCAAAAAACAAACGATCAGTAAAAAGTTCTAAATGGGCAGTAAAAAATTAAAAATGAGCAGTAAAATATCTAATTATGATCAGTAAAAACCTTAAATCTTTACAAAAATGAACCTAATTTATATATTTAACATTTAAAATAGTTCCATATAAAGTGTAAAGCCCTTTATTTTCCCTTTGCCTAGATTTGGACGAAAATATCACTGTTTAAAAGTTTTTTGTTACTGATCAATTTTAACTTTTTACTGCTCATTTATTCAATGCCATTTTATATTAACCCATTCAGTCAATGTACCAGAAATACTTGAGATAGAATGTTCGTATTTTGGGATTAGTTTCCTACAGATTAGTAGATGAATTTTTTGAAAAGAAAAATTTTTTATCTCATATGGGGGCGCGGGGAGCCCCTGTCAAACACACGTCTTAACGGTCACTGAATTTAAATTTGGTGCATTAATTCATATTACAAACTCTATTTGCTTTAGATAGAGTAACTATCCAAGAACACCAATTGGCAACTAGAATTCAAACCAGGAAAGAGGAAAGAGGCCAATTTTAACAAATTCGACTGGATATCGTATTTTCCGTCCACCATTTTGAGCAAAAATTTTGCATGACCTTCCGCGAAGCAAGAAAATAATAACAAAATGTATTTTCATTTCTGTCGAACTATTTTTCTCAAGTAATTGAATAACTAACGTTACTAAAAATCCATTCCCGACAGCAATTTGGATAAAAATTGCCCAGAAATAAATCATCAAAAATCACTCAATTTGCGTATGATGTATAATACCATGGTAAGGAATGGGTTAATCAGTAAAATGTGAAATTTAATGAGTGGAAAATTAAATATGATCAGTGAGTAATAATTTAGTCAATAAAAAACTAAAAGGAAATCAATAAAAGTTAAAACTTTGCATATCCGAATAAAAAGTATTGCACATTTCGTATTGCGGAAACTTCGTATTTTAGTACATTTCGTATTTCATATTTCGTCTTTCATAAATTTTGTACAAAAAATAAACAGGCGCTACTGATAACTTTCCAAAGCACAGAAAATTTCCCTTTGCCCCAAACAGGCAATACTGATAATTAGAGCTTGAAGTTCGACTTTAAACTCAGACCCGAGGCGCAAAGTGCGCTTAACCCCATAAAACTGGAATTATATTATTTTATTGGTTGATTATGCTTGTGTAAAATGTATGGCTGACGAAATATTCAATTTTTGTACAAAATGTATGAAAGACGAAATGTGAAATACGAAATGGTAAAATACGAAATGTACCAGAATACGAAGTTTCCGCAATACAAAAAATACAATACAACATTTGATTTTTTACTGACCAAATTTGATTTTTCCCGACCAAATTTGACTTTTCTCCGACCGAATTTGATTTTTTACTTACCAAATTTAATTTTTACTGACCAAATTTTATTTTATACTGACCAAATTTTATTTTTTGCTGACCCTATTTTATTTTTAACTGACCACATTTGAGTTTTTACTAACCAAATTTAATTTTTTACTGACCAAATTTTATTTTTTTACTGACCAAAAATTCGCAGCCAATTAATTGAGGTTATGTTTAATGAAAATTAGTTTGTCGACTGTGAAGCCAGTAGAGTTGATCCTACGAAGTTCAAATGTTAGAAGATAGTTGTAGCACTTAGTAAGAGCTTTCATTTGCGCCCTTAAGGTCTCTACGTCTACACACCAAGAGCAATTTAAAAAATAATGCTTTTTTAAAGAAAATTTTTTTTTAAAGAAAGGTAATTTCTGACGAAAATTGCTTCTAGTGTGTAGACGCCATTACTTATCAAATTCGATGAAATAGAACTGTAGTTATGCCGATTTGAATTTCGTTGTAATCACAGCGAACTTACGACATTTTTTGAAAACTTCATAGCCTAGGCTACAACATCCTCAAAATTTGATAAAAATGTACAATGGCGTTTGAGAGAACATATTAGTTTAATTTTTTACGCTGTCGCAGCACCACGAGAGGTGAATTTTTGAACTATCATCTGAAAGTGCTCATCGAGACAAAATCTTTAGGCAAAAATTTAAGTCAAAATGAGAACAGGAAATATAGACCGGTCAGTTTTTCAACTTTGACCCCTTTTAGCTCGAGTCAGGGTTGTCCGAGATACTTAGCCTTATTTTTGTTTGACAGATATAAAGTGCAGCTAACATACTCAAATTTTAGCCTGATTTTTGTGCCATAAGACCGGAGCTTTATTTTAGAAAAAAAAAATTGTTTTTAATAATAATACCCCTAGCGCTTGTTTTGCGAACTTTCGATGCAGAAGTAGATTCGACGAGAGTTTTTAAAACGTTTTTATTTTTCAAATTATGACAATAAGAACAGGAGCTGGTCATTTTAATTAAAAAAAAAAACTGACACGTTCTAATTCGAATCAAGGGTGTCGGGGCGGCTTAAGGCTTTTTTTTTTAAATCGAAAGGTCTTTGACCAATCAATAACATACTGAAACCTGAACCCGATCGATGCTACAGGGGCTGAACTTTTGAGAAAAGAAAAAAAAAATGAAGGTCAACGCTGAAGTTGCAATTTTCACCCGATATTAATAACCTTTGCCAAAAACCGGAAGTATACATCTCTTTTAATTTCGAAGATATTAGTAGAACGAACGGGAGGGAAAGTTTTCTAGCCTTCCATATATTCGTGAACAGGAAGTTTCCAATCACATTTTGGGAAAGTTTGAGCACGATCGGAAATAATGCAATTTTCTGACGATTATAATAAGTGAGATTGTTAAAAGAATCTCAACTTATAGGGCTTCTTTATCTGACTGGGAGGAAGTTGGGCACCGCTGAATTGGGACAGCTTTCACTGAGAGAAATCCAAAAAAGTTAAAATAACATTCCGGAAATGTTAATTTTACTCTGCAGTATTGATTCAAAATCGGTGTAAATATTACCCTTTTTAGGTGTATTAGGGGTTAAAGTTACCCTTTTTTATGTCAATTTTACCCTTAAAAAAGTGTAAAATTAACATTAAAAAATGTTGATATATTTTTACACCTCAAAAGTGTTAAAGTTATGAGGAAAAAAAGTTAATCGCACCCTCTTTTTTTTTCTCAGTGTTGGAATTGAGCTTTTTTCTCCTATTTTTAAATCGAATTGATACTTATCAAGATGCTATTTGGCTTTACAATCAGTTTGTTGAGTTAAATTATATTAATAAGCTTCAGTTTCATATAAATATAGGAGAAAAAATCCATTTTCAAAGCTGCCCCAGTTGAAAGGTGCCCCTAAATGTTTACCAAGTGGATCAGATGGACTATAAATGTTTTTAAAAGAAATTATTATAAGTTGATTTAATTAATTTTCTTGGAGATGGAAAGAGATCTGGAAATTCAAGAACTGGTATCCTAGGGTTTCAATTTCAATCTATATTTTGATACCGCATCCATCTATGCTCTTTTCAACTCTGAAAGTATCATATTTCCCCAGAAAGATCTTTAAATTGTTTTTTTTTTTTGTTCAGCTGAGAAACCTCGAAGTAATCTTCTGTTGTGTTCCCTAAATTACAAAGGAATCCCAAAAAAAAGTAGCATTTATACCGAATATAAAGGACTTTCTGTGCAATTTGTAAAAATTATGCGACAATTTAATTCATTCTGGCAGACACAATAAATTACCCTCGAGATAAATGAGTGAGTCTTTGTGATTTGCCGGATGGTGTCCAAGCGTTTTTGATGCAGAATATTAGCAGGCTGTGCTTCCGGATGATTTTTATAAACCATAATCCTCATCGTCAGAATCGAGGGCTGCGCGTCTTCTGTCGAACTTCACGGCGGATGTACTGCGAGGCATTTGCCTATTTACACTCTCAAGCAACTGGACAAGTTGAGCATCATCTAGTTTCCCAGGAATTTGACCCATTTGAGCCATTCTTATGATCATCTGCTCGACCATTTGAGCCTTTTCTGGCTTGCTCAACTTTAAGGTGTTTAATCGAGCTCTGGCTGCTTGATCCAAAATCTGAGCTAGAATGGAGTTCTTCATGTCCTCCTCTTGACGACGACGCTCTTCCTGTGCCTCACCTTGTTGCTTCTGCTCTGAACCACCCTAGAAATCATTCAGGATCCACCAGAATGAGGTTATGTTGCATCTTTTCAATTACAGTTTTTGCCATATTTCTAAGCACTTACATATTGCTTCTGCATCTCGGCCAATCTCTGGGCACGAATGGCATTAAGATCATCATCTGCCATTGTTAAAAATGCTACAAATCCACGTTAAAAGCGATATTTTTTCCGGGACAAACACTCACCGGATACCAAAACACTCTGACAAATTTGGCGCTGCGATCTCCAGCATCAATCGTTTCGTTAAGTTTTTTCAAAGATGTTTTTTTTTGGCATAAAATTCTTAAATTTATTAAATTTCCTACCGTAGCTTGACTAATTCGTAGGCCGGGGCCTGAGAATAAGCTTCCCTGTGTCATCGCAAGACATATTGAAGTCATTGAGAACTGTTCTCGTTCGTGATGTAATGATTTGAGGCGCTATAACGAGCCGATGAATCCCATAAGCAAACAACGTTACTGAAAAAAACAATTAGAATTATAGTAAAAATTCTTTTGTTATTCACGATAAATTCTATTTACCTAGAATAACAATGCCCACTGTAAAGATTGGATGGTTCAGGAGGGATTCTGTGAGAGGAACGACAGAAGTTCTAGGGTCCGTGAGCCAATACCAAGCTCCCAATGCTGTTAAGGTAGATATCACAAAGAGGATTACTGCAAAATATAGACAGAATATTTTAAAATATTTCCATAAAGACAGATAAGATCAATTTTGCTCACTTCTCCAGCGAAGAGTAGGCGGATGAAGAGCTGCAATCACTTCAGTTAATCTCCTTTCGAAGGCTTTTAGATCTGAAAAGATTTTCTCCGTTATTTGATGTTATTCAAAGTAAAAATTGCTACTTACCTTCACAAGCTGACTGTTCCATTTGCGACATTATAGATTTTGTTGGAAAAACTAAATATTTTCAATATTTTTTGTTACAGATAAAAATTGCTACTCGCTCTGACAAGTTGAGGTTATTGTACGAGTTTTAATTGAGATGTTGTCCGAATGGAGGCGCTAAAGTATAAAATGATTTTTCAGATTCCCGCTAAAATTCATATTTATAACAGATTCAATACCATTGCACAACCGGGCGCCCATTGCATTATCGAATCCAATGCTGCGCACTGTCTGTGTTTTTATTCTAAGTTTCCTATATTAGGTGAAATTCTTTTAACAATCTCCCCCATCTCCCTTATTGTAATCATTAGAAAATCTCATGTCCCCTGATCCGGCCCCAAACTTTGCCAAAATGTGCTTGGTTGAAATGTAATGATTTTTTGTTCACCTTAAGTTTACATGTTCATATTAATTGTAAATTTCATGAAAGCCCCTTAATAATGCAAAATCACATAACAACTGAGACAAAGCAGGGAAAATATCAGCACATTTACTTCATTCGATAATCACAATCATAATCGAACTTGAAAAATGTCAACAAACTTTTATCAAATTTAACTGTTGCCCGAAATTAAAAAGTACATATACAGTGGTGGCCATAAAAATAGAGTCACTTCTGAAAACTTGAGTTTTTTTTAAACTTTTTTCTAGTATGATTAAAAAAATTTACTTTATAATTGTTAAAGTAATTGCCTTACGTCGAAAAAGTAGAGTAGGGGAAAGTGCCCATGCTTGATACTGTAAAATGATGTTCAATGTTTGTGATTTTTTTTCTGATTAACACACAAACCGAAGCGATTCTTGCACTATGACAAAAAAATGTCTCACTTATAAGGTTCATAATCCCACCTCAAATAGTTCCTAGAAATCCTTAGATTTTCCTCAAGAAGAAAATTGAAATTCAGCGGCGATTTTTATACAAGTTGGGTCCGGGGCCTTCCTGTATAATAATTGATTCGACAATTCGGAGGCCCATTTTCACTGCAAAAATTTCACTGGATACAAAAAATTGCACATCAATATTTAGACGGAACTCTTAATCCATCTGCTAAAATCGTTTGTACGACTGGTTATTATTTTTAAACTCACTCTTATGTAATTTTTCTAAGCCGTGTTTTTATGACACTAGGGCACTAGCAAAAACCATTTTTTCACTTTGAGTCCATGAAAATGTCACTCTGCAACCTTAAAATTCAGGCAAAAGGGTTGAAGGTTATGTCAATTGTCGATAAAATGAAGGATTACAATATGTGTAATTATGAAAGATTCACATCTAATGATAGAGTTGCCACTTTTAAATTATCATTCATGGACCCTTTTTAAAATATAGGATAGACACAGGTAGAATTTATGAATTTGTCACCTCCCACAAAAACAGTGTCCCCAAGTAAAAATATTTTTACATAAATATTAATACTGATAAACCCTCTATGTGCCTATGATGGCAGTTTTCCTGAACAGCAACATTAATTAAGAAATACTTATGAAATATCATGTATCGAAATTACAGTTTTGGGCCTATTTTTGATTTTTGCTTCCTGAAACTAGGAAAAAAAAGCTCGGATCCTAATTTTTTCAGGAAGTGTGAGACTTAGGACCAGCTATTAAAATATATTGCTATGAGTCACTATTGATTAACACAGGAAAAAATAGTTATTATTAAGCTTGGACCGTATCAAGCATGGGCACTTTCCCCTACTGGCCTGGCCGCAAAAGGTCTGTATTTTTACTCAGAATGCGTCAATAATGATGTTCTGCTGGGATAAAAAAATATAATCACTTTCATTTATAGTCATAAACTGAAATTTATTTCGAGTATTTGAAAAAAAAAAATAAAATAAAATTTTAGTGTAATGTTATTAATTATTTAGTGTCTTGACAATTAATTTTTCGAGTTTAAGCTGATAAAGAAAACTATGAGACATTGGAGAAAATGTTGGACTTTCTTGTTAGATGCTCTATTAGATTTTTGAGGCTACGAAAGCATGGAATGATCGTGAATATCATAGCTGACCACAGTAAATTGCGAAAATCAGTAATCCATAACACAATATAGTTTTTACGTAAACATAGTACTCAAAATTTTGGCTGCCACCGGTTCCACGAGTCAATCGGATTAAGAAAACAACAACAAATCAGGATTTTCGAAATGTTCAATGTGGTAAAATCAATCTAGCATTTCTTCACAAGGAATTCTATGGGACAAATAAAGTTGAAAAGATCCTCAGTAAGTCCTGGCTAAATTAGAAATAGATTTTTATCAACAGGGTTACTTGGAAAGACGAACATGATGACGTGGTTAATTACCCTAATAAAAGAAGTTTGAATTTTGAAATTTCCAATAAGTGCCAAGTCTGGACTGAAGCTAATCATAAAAGAGTCCTATTTTCTGATGAAGCTGAATTTGTTCAACATTTTTTCGAAGTAAAATGCTGTATATGGCTCCTCTCAGACAAAATTTTTGAATATATGGCATACAAGAGCAACTATAATTTTTCTATGTTTCAAGGATTTAATAAACACTGTGTTTTCATGTTCGTCCTTCAAAGTGATACAAATAATCGAAATCTATTTCTAACTTGGCCAGAGAACTTACTTGAAGACCTTCTCAACTTTATTTTTCCTATAGAATACCTTACGGTGAAATGCTAGATTGATTTTACCACATTGAACAATTCGAAAATCCTGATTTGTTGTTGTTTGCTTAATCTGATTGACTCGTGGAACCGGTGGCAGCCAAAATTTTGAGTTTTATGTTTACGTAAACACTATATTGTGTTTTGGATTACTGATTTTCGCAATTTGCTGTGGTCAGCTATGACATTCACGATCATTCCATGCTTTCGTAGCCTCAAAAATCTAATAGAGCCTCTAACAAGAAAGTCCTACATTTTCTCCAATTTTTCATTGTTTCCTTTATCCAAACTAGAAAAATTAATTGTCAAGAAATACTGGAAATCAATTTCAGTTTATGACTATAAATGAAAGTGATTCTATTTTTTTATTTCAGCAGAACATCATTATTGACGCATTCTGAGTAAAAATATAGACCTTTTTGCGGCCAGTACAGTAGACTCTCTCTCAATCGTGAATATGGGGCAAAATGTCATCCGGTTTAGCGATAGAATTTAGCGTCAAAGCCTTTGTAAATTCTACAAAAAGCGCTCAATTTCAAAGAATCACGATAAAATAGGAAGAACTACAGCGAATTTGAGCTAATTAACAAAATTTGACGCCCGATTGAAAAAGAGCCGATTGAGTGAGAGTCTACTGTATTGTACTTTTTTGACGTAAGGCAATTACTTCAACATTTATAAAGTAAATTTTTTTAATCACAGGGGAAAGTACTCTCCCTTCGAACGTTCGTGCCTTCGAATAATGTAAATTTTCTTTCAGTTTTCGTAAGAGACTTACACATTTCTATTAAATATTAGTTAGCTTACTATCAATTATTAATAATTATGTGTAAATCTCTTAGGAAAACTAAAAGAAAATTCACATTATTCGAAGGCATGAACGTTCGAAGGGAGAGTACTTTCCCCTACTAGATAAAAGTTAACAAAAGTTAGAAAACTCAAGTTTTCAGGAGTGATTCTATTTTTATGGCCGCCACTGTATATAATGAATTCTAAAATAAAAGTAAATTTCAGGTAATATTTTTTAGAGAAAATGAAAATGTGCTATTTAAATTGGCCGTATGAATTATACCTAAACTTATAAAATGACAAAAACAGATGGTTTTACGAGATACAAATATTAAGTAATTATCATTTTTAAATAATGGGCATTATATTTTCTAAAAAAAAAATTAAAGCATGATTAGATATAAAGATTGTTATTGTATTATAAAACATAAAAATGGAAAAATCGCTGAAGAGTGCTATTTATCGTGGCGCCACTGGAAATAATAAGAATCTCACCTAAACTGATCTAGGTTTATCTATCCATTTACTACTGCGTTCATTGCGTTGATCCGGAGGTAATTCCAGACAACATCGTGAATTTGCTTCAGCCAGTTTCTCCTATAGATCTGCACGGAGGTCGAGGTTCCTGCACAATGGGTTGTATAGCTTTTCTGGGAGAGTTTGAACCTGCTACTGATTTCATTACAAATATACAGTGGCGGCCAATATAATAGAATCAGCTTCGCAAAGACCATTATTTTACCTTTAGCATTTTTGTTTATTCCAATTCGCTGAAATAATTTTTATATATAAATGTTGAAATAATTACCTTACGTTAAATAAGTATTGTTTTGGGCGCTAGAGGTCTCTTTTTTTTTTACAGAATACATCAATAGTGAAATTTGGTTTGAACAATAGGACCACTTTTATTTAAATTAAAGGATGTGGCCTAAAAATCGAATAAGTTTAAATAAAGCCATATTTAGGAACCATAAATGACAGTTTTCTTTTTTTTTAGCCGAACTAAATTTAAATATTGACGTACACTCGACTCTTCGTTATCTGGCTGACGTGGGGACAAAATGACATTTTGGTTTTATGAATCTGCATGGTCAACATTTTTTATTATTTTCTTCTGTGGGAATTTGTTTTCTGTCAAAAAACAACAGAATTTTCATTGTGGTGTGTTTATGTTTCATTTTGTAGCACGATTGTGTGTCAAAAACTTTGATAAATTGAAAATAATACATTAATTCACTCTGGACAAAATGCATGCTTCGTAAAAAAATCGTTTTGAATCGCCAGCGTTTGGCAGCTGTCACCCGGATAACGAAGTGCCGGACAACGAAGAGCCGTGTGTATTCTGTGTAAAACAGAGACCTCTAGCGGCCAAAACAAACCTTATTCCCACGCTTCTAATAATACGAAGATTTTAACTTCAGAATTATACCAACAAATTGGAAAAAAATACAAAAGTTAAAAAAATATAAGCTTTGCAAAGTGATTCTATTATTTTGGCCGCCACTGTATGTAATTGGTGGCTCTTATGATGCCTGGGACTCGTATTGATGCAACAATAATACCAGGGGAAGAAAAACAAAATTACGCAGTATTACATAATAATTTAATAAATTGTAATATTTTATACAATTGCAATATAGTAGCATTTAAAAAATTAGCAAGATATCTCTTTCAAATACAACTTTATCCATTGATTTTTTTTCTCCGCACATTTTGTTAATTCTGCATTTCTTTTCGTCCACTAATTTTTTTTAACTTGTAAACCATTCACCAATTCTTTTTGATCCACCGTCTTCACCAGTCTTCATTCTGAGTTAATAAATTAAATTGGAAAAAAATATATGAGAAATGCATGACAGAAGATTCAGTGAAGACTCTTGACTCGCTCAATATTGCAAATTGTTGGGTACAAAAAAATAATAGAAGATTAAGAGAAAACTACCTAAAATATATATAAAATCTTGATGGAGCGGGGAAATAGAGTGTAAAATTAATGCATGTCTAAATTCATAGTTTTTTTTCTTTCCTTCTAATATAAAAATGAGTAATTTAAGTGTTTATTTTTCTTTTCATCTTCATTTCTTCAAGACTTTCTTCTTCTACATAAAAAAAAACGCACACTTGAGCGATTGTTGACACATCACTTGTCGACATTGCATTGTTGACACGTCGGCAAATCTTATTTTTAATTAGCATTATGTTGTAGATCTTGGGGAGCCATTTTCAAAGTATTCTTGCTACAACTCCTTTAAAACTAGTCACGTCCATTTTCACTTAATTTATCACTAGCAATATCAGTTGAAAAATATTATTGATTAATGACATTTGTGCGAAAAATGTAAGAATTCTGCAAATGAACTAGGGTAAGTGTGCCAAATTCCGGCCAGCTTACAATTTCGGCCACCTTTTTGTTCCTCGAATTTCCATGAACTTTTAGATTTTACGTACTAAAAATGTAGATTCGACAAACGAGAGGACGTGAAAAAGATATTTGAAGAATTCCCGAAGTCAAGGAACTATGAGAATGAAGGTGGCCGAAATAGGGCATTAAAGCTATGTCTATATTTTTGTTCATTTTAAAATGTATTAAGAAGGATTTTAGAATAAATAAAGACGGTAAACTCTTTACAAGGTTCCAAGCAAGACACTTTCAGAAGAAAGAATAAAAAAATCAATTTGAATTTAAAATATTACATTTCAAACTTAAGACTTTGACGCTTGCATGCAACTATGCCGAAATTTGGCACACATACCCTATAAAGTCTTTCGACTTTTGCTAATGAAAATATATTTTTTAAGTCGCAATAATCATAAGGTTTGATTGAAATATATGCTGGAAAGCCTAAGCATGATTTAAGCAGTGATTATATAAATATAACACTCGTTATCTTCATTTATTCTTTTACTTGATCTAAAGGTTATTCTGTGCTGAATGTGAGGTTATGTATTGTGTATAATCTACTATCTACTTAATCTTAAAAGCAGATGATTTTGGGTGTAAAACCTTTGAAAATTTTGATGCATAAAAAAACATATATTCCCTGAAATCTTCGATTTTTTTGTTATTTTGATACATTCAGTCCCGGCATTAAGTCCTTCGGGATTATGCACCTGACGGAATTATGCAAATACAATTATGCAAGTTTACCTACCATTGGGAGTCAATTTATGAAATCATTTTTGAACTACGCCTAAATGTATACTATGTTGCGAGGCGGGAAATTTGAAAACATTTTGCTACTTTTTCAGAATAAAACTTTATTTTCCTTTAAAGGTATTTTTTTTTTAAATATTCTAACCATGTATTGAAGAACTGTGGTCAAAAAGTACTGTTTGTTAATGCATTTCTATTAAATAGTTGAATCTTTTTTTTTTGAACTACTTTTACTCCGCGCGAAATTCGTTCTACGGCAGATTTATTCAAAAGAAAGCCCCTGCAGGTATGCAAATTTTCTCGATGCATGATGCAATTTCGCGCGTTTTTTTTTTGGCCCCAAAACTGTGCATAATGCCGGAATCTTGTGTATTAACAATTAATATATTTTGTTCTTTTTTAATTAAATGCACCAAAATTTTGATTTTGCATATATTAAGTTCCAGCTTCAGAATTCATTCGTGGTTACTGGACCCGATGCTCTTATTTGCTCAAGAAGTTAGTTAACAATTTACAGATCATGTTAAACGTAACCTTAAAAGCCGAAAAGTACTTATTGTATTTACAAATTTCGTTAGATTTTGCATTTAAATTCAACTTTTATCACTAATTTATGCTGAAAAAAAAGATCTGATCTATTATAAGTACTTCAAATTATTTTATTAACTTTTAAAATTACTAATTTACAAAAATTGAGATTTGAGGTTGGAACAAGCATAACCTCACATTTCAGACAATTTAACCCAGCAAAAAATGAAGACAATAAGTCAAACACAAACTTCTGCAAAAATCTACAGCGATGTCTCTCTAAGAGACACACCGCTGTACTCTGTAAAATCGCTCCCACGCCAAGAACCACAAACAAAAATATAGATGTATGGCAAAAATTGCTTTTCCCTAATACTTTTAGCGATTTTACGTTCACCTTATATTAGTCTCTAGTGGTTTATTTTTCTCACTAAAGAGCTGACTTTATACAACTATTGCAACGTAATGTCATCTATTGTCGACAATTCATTTTCTTTCTACCCAAAATCGCTCATAAGACTATGATATTGTTCTTTTTTGCGCAACACTCTGTGCAATTTTCAAGTCTACGTGCGAAAAAAAATAGAGTAAATTCTGTTCGAGTGTTGATATTTTTGTCATTTTTGTTTGATTGATAAGGAACTGATATTTAAGAGTTATTTTCCTTTTCTCATACATTCTTTAAAAAAAAAAGTTATTTCTCATCTAAAATCAAAACAATCCCATTAGCACAAAAATTTGGACAATAAAAAAGTTTCATATACATACTAAATGGAATTTTAATGTTTACTAAAAAAGAAAAATGAGAAAAAACAAAGTCTCAAGTTACATTTTTCATATTCATGAACGATATAATGAAAAAAGATATGACAGAAAGAAAATACTTTAAAGATGTCTTCAAGAGCTTATTTGATACACAAAACAAAAAAAATATCATGAATGAAAAATTAATGTAAAGATTACTAGAGTTTACATAATGGCCTATAAAATGTGTGTTTTCCTCCCAAAATAAAAAAAATGACACTCGCAATATGTGGTTGATTTCAAGAGGTCTTATTTTTTATGCTTTAATTTACAAATCAAGTAATTTTTTTATTAAACAAAATTCATTTCTTCACTTTTTTTTAAATAAATTTATCAAGACAAATTTGTTGCACATTTTTGCCTCTCGAGATGTATATTTCTTTTCTTGTTTTTGTTTTTTTTTTTTGACAATACTATTTCTTGAGGCCTGACACAAATTTAAGAGGATTAGAAAACAAACCGTACAATGGAGCTCAAGGGGATTTTTATGCTGGCGATTAAACAGACAACCACGTTACTCTATGATCTCCCTTAGACTTTTTTTTCGTTAATTTTAATATTCTTCCTGATCCGGGGGAGTTAATTCATCCGGAGGAGCAAAACCATCCTGGAAATTGGCACAAAAACCATCACTCACTTGGGGAGATCAACTAGAACCAATACTTTCAAGTAACACTCACCTCAGTCGCATAGAGAATGTCCAGGATTTTTTGTACAATTGGTTGTGGTTCCGTCTCATCGGCATCTTGACATCTATCATAAACATACCATTATAATTAAGTGACCAAAAGAGTTTAGAAAAATATTTCTCTCAATTCTGAAATGAAGTGTCTTCTGAGATGTTGAATTAACTCTTTTTCATTGTAATTTTCGATTAACTATATTTTAGAGTTGATTTTACTTCTATTTAGAAATTTAGATGTAATATCCGGAAGAGTTGTTTTAACTTTTTTTTTTCCTAAAATTTACATGACAAAAGAATGTAAATAACTCTTTTAAAGACTGAAAATAACTCATTTTAAGAGTTAAAATAACTTCAAATCCCAAAATGGAATAGATTTTGTATTTTTATATTTTTTAATTTTATCATTTTCTTTATTAATATTTTATTTATCTCAAGTTCTGCATGTTTCGAGCGAAATATCACATATGATGCACTGTACATGTTTCCATGAAACACTGTTAGGCAGGAATATTTCTAGTTGATGTTCCATATGAACTTTGTCACACGAAAATCTTCTTGACTGAAGTATATTCTTGAAACGAAAACACTTAAGCATATACTTCAGTCGAGATGAAATTTTACATCGAAAAAGAGTAAATAATTACATCGATATCCCACGAATTAATTCAACTCGCACAAAGAGTTGTTTCAACTCTATTTACTAAATTTTACAACGAAAAAGATTAACAATTACATCGATATTCATAGAGTTAATTCAACTCTGCCATAGAGTTGTTTTAACTTTTTAGGTTTTCTCTTAGTGGCAAATTTTTACTGGCTAAATATTCTCGAGGATGAAGCGGTCTTCAGACTAAAGGTTTAGCCCAGTTCCCGAAGATCTCCAAATCCTATATAGCGAACAATTTTATTGCTTTTTACGTTAATTATCTTTAATAATGCAATCCTAAGTTAAATCTTTCCAAAAAATTGTGATTGATAAGAAATTAGTTCAGTTAAGCCATATGGCTAAGCCTTTAGTCTGAAGCCCAAATCAGACTCATTTTATTTCGGCTCTAACTCTGCTAATGTATAGATAGATAGCCAGTTTGACAGACAGAAAAAATATAATAAGTATGATGTCATTTCTTACAAAACCTCATATTTACAAAATTCTAGATGCCAAAATTTTGCATATTCACATTTCAATATTATTAATATAACGAAGATCTCGATATTATATATTAAATATTCATACTAAATAAACATTTATCATTTCAGCATTGAGATAATTTAAAATAATTTAAAAAAAAAACTACTTACAGAATTTCAATATCTCGCAATTTCGCAAAATAGAAGTCTCTCTCTTTCTCCAGACCTTCCAAATTGATTCTCATGTCCATGACCTTTAGAAAAAATTAAATTATATTAAAATAAATCTTTTTCTTTTTAATAATCTCCAAATTAATTAATTACAATCCATTTAAACAGTAAATAAATTATTTTAAACAAAAGTGTAAAGAATGATCCCGACGCGTGTCAACAATCAAAAGGTAAATGCACAATTCTACCCACTCATCAGTAATTCAATTGTGATTTATGGCTTTTTCGTCGGTGAAATTATTATAGATTTTGCACGCTTCTTGGTATTCTTACTTGATTTGTAAGTTCCTCCATTTGCTGGTTCGTCACCGTCGTGCCTTGATGGTTCCCAATGGAATCCTGTTTCTTTGGGGGTGTCGCATTCGAAGCACGATGTCCTGGAGCAGCGGCTGGTCTCGATGTTGCTTTGGAAACTACCCCAGAGAGGTAGATGATATATATTAATTAAATATCTTCCAGGATGTTTTATTGAGGATAAACATGAGAGTTTTCGTGTTAATTTAGATCATCATGCAAAGCCTGAGAAATGACTTTTTTTGTTTTTATTTTTTCGTCTTTTAGTAACATGCAGAAGCTAAAGTTTTGCACCTGAGTTCGTCACTTTATACAGCAATAATCGTTGGCTTGGAGATTATTCATAGATTTAATTGGAAAAAATTAGGAAAATAGCTGAGAAAATATAGGTATAGGAATATAGTTTCATATATGAAAATGTTCTTTTTCTGCTATATAAATAGCTAGTTGCTTGCCACTCAGTCCACAAGCAAGATGTTTCAAGTATAAGGAGGGTCAAATCGAACTGCCAGTGACGTAGTAGATACTTTTACCCGACTGGTACAGTGTTGACAACTCAGATTTGTCAAAGATTTGTAATAGAAAAATAAGAATCGAATAATTTTGCAAAGATTTATTAGTTTTCTTCATAAAAGAAAATATATTTATTGTTTGGATGTCCAATATATGTATTATTGTTCCTCGGCTAATGAACTTCAAATAAGTATAATATGATAAATTTTGATTTAAAAAAAAAACGACTTTTTACTAATACGACCTCATTGGGTATGATATAAAAATTGCCTAGGATAAAATATCGTCCTTATATGCCATTAAACACAATAATTTCCTTAAATCGATTTTCCATTGTTAAATTTTAAAGTTTAATCTTATTTTGCAGATAATATGTTTAAAGATTGCATTTCAAATTGTACACTTCTTAGTCAATTTTCAATTTTATTAAGTTTTTTGAAAAATTATAGACTACAGTGCTGTCTCTCTATATGCACAGCTTTTGTGTCGGTTGCATTCAAAATCAATTTGTTTACATTTTGACAAAGTAATAAAGACAATTATTTTCTTGGTAACTAATTTTTCTTGTTTTTAATTTTCTTAATTTTATTTTTTCTGTCTCATATTATATTTAAAATAACACGGGAAATTCTAGAACAATAAAAAAATGATAATTTACTAAAAGAAAGAAAAAAACCGTTGGGAATTTCAAAAAAAGTTGTGCATATTCAGAGAGAGAACTGTCAAAAAAAGTACCCAAACTGTGCATATAGCGAGACAGCACTGTACACAGAAAAAAAATTCACAGCGTTCTAGTCAAGGCTAGCCTTACTGGCCAATCGAATATATGGGGTTGTGGAGCACCACATTTCTCTTTTTACGTCGCATTTTATAATTTCCATATCGATAAAATGGGTTTTTTAACAATTTTATTTACAAAGGAAAAGTAATACTTCAGAAAAATTGATTTTTTTTTATGTTTCACTACAATGATAGTTTCAATGAGTGTATTAGGCCTCAGGATTATAAATAATACCTCGTTTGATGTTTCGACAGCAGTATTTTCAGAAACTGTTCTAGATTCAGAGGCATGTACTTTGAAGGCAAAATTGTACCATATGCCTTGAAACAAATCGATATTGCTTTTTTATTTGTCTTGTAGCAAAAAATTAAGAAATTTGAATATTAAATGAGGTTGGATCTTAATGAATCACAGATTTTTTTTGTGTAATATAAATTAAGATTTATTTTCGATTTTCCCAGAAAAATATGGTAAAATCTGAACTGTAGAGAGCACTTTTCCCTAGTGTATAGAATATTTAATTAACTTTCTCTTTGTGGAAAAAATTTTTGATTAAATTTTTATGATTTAAATTTAAGAAAATAGACCAGCCCCCCAATTCCGATGGCCGTCACGAAATTTATCCAGATTTTTCGGGATGGTGGTTGTGTGTGTGAAGCCGCTTCAGCTCATATTTTGTGCACTTTTGAGCAAATTATTCACATTTAAACACAGAAACACCCTTTATGAGATGAAAATTATTGTAATTTGATTTACTAAAACATTAAATTCGCGAAAAACTAGAGAAAAATCCGTGAAATTCAACGCTTGTTCAATGAGGCTGTCATTTATCAATCATGCATTGCTCTCGCTCGCACTCTCTCGTTCACTCTTTAATTGCGGGATATTTTCAAAATCATTTCCGTTACATAGCCGGCTTCATTAAATCACTCAAATTTTAATTTCTTTGTTACAAGTGTGGTCCAAGGCAACAAAATAATTTTTTTAAATGATTTTTCCATATGAATTTATTAATGCCTTGGGCATTTAATAAACAACTTCGTTATGAACTATAATACCTAAAGTTTTTTTTTCTAAAAAACAGTGGAATAAAATGAAATCCTTTCTTGTGGGGGATGCAAGTGGATGAGTACTTTTGTTTTCCTTTTGGTGTTTCATGAACATGTTCTCCCAAGACATTTATGGAGGAATATCACGTCAAATTTCTGAGATATCTTTAGGTAAAAATTCTCAAGAAATTAATAAACTTGCTTGTTTAAACTCGTATTTATCTCAATAATTGTACATTACAGAACGTTGGTGTCTAGAATCCAGAAATGATTTTTGCAGGAGAATTCAAGGAAAAATTTCCTAGAACAAACTAATTTCCTATCATTTAATTTTTCCTGTAATTTTCTCGATTTTTCTCATAAATCCTTGAATATTCTTCAAACTTATAACTAAGGCTGTATAGGACAACTTGTGTCCTTCGCGAAAATATTTCCTTGAAGAAAGAGCTGGGGCCACTGAATATCATAGGATGGGAAGGAAGAGGTAATGTTAACATCATCGTAAAACATGAACAAAATAATCTATTAAAATATGAATATTTTGTCTTTGGATTATAAATCTTTTCTTCCTAGAGATTTCGGTGCCCTGCGCAGCACACCTTCTTCATTGGTCGAAAATGTCAGGTTTTGGAGGATTTGTCTTTCTTGGGGCCAAAGGGATGTCTTTATTGGGTACATGCGGTATATGGGTCCTGAATCACACACTCCACGAACAATTTTACGGCGATATTTTACTTCTTACAAATAAGTTACTAAATGCGTTAAGCAAAACTTAATTAGTAGCCAAGAAAGATTTTTATTTCATTTTGTTTAACTTGTGAAGTAACTAGTAATCTTATTTGTAAAAAGTAAAATATCGCTGTAAAATTGTTCGTGAAGTGTGTGACTCAGAACCCATGTACCCAATGAAGACATCCCTTTAGAGACCCCAAGAAAGACAAAATCCCAGAAACCTGACATTTTCGATCCGTGAAGAAGGTCCGCAGGGAACCGAAAAAGCTCTGAGAAGAATTTTTTTTTTTTCTGGGCTGAAATGTTCCATTCAACGACCATCAGATTACTGTTGTTAATAAATTGTTACACCGGTCCCTTACCCTTAAGTTCTCCGTGTTTATGATCTTCAGAGAACTTAGCTCTTTTTTCGAGAATATTTTCGTGAAAAACACAAGTAGTCTTGCGCAATCCTTTTCGGGGTTCGCAGGATATTTAGGAATTTATGAAGAAAATGAAGAAAATTATAGAAAAAATAAAAATAAAAATTAATTTGTTTAAAAATGTAGTTCTAGGAAAATCTTCTTTGATTTTTTTTTGACAAATCGTTTCTGGACAACACCATCCTACTCGTTATTGAAATAACATGCATTTAATCAAATACTTTTACCCATTTCTTGAGAATTTTCACATTAAGATATTTTAGAATGTTGAAGTGATGGACCATAAGTATCTTTGTGGGTTCTGGAGACACCAAGAAACCCCAAAGTATTCATCGATAATTATTTCAATTCTTCCTCGTGGACATTAAATTTATGTAATTATATATTACATAAAATTAATAAAACCAATTTTAACAAAAAATTTTGAGCACTAAATCGTGAAATTTTCACTTAAAATGCATCTATTTTGCCATCTCACGACCTCCAGGAGCTCGCGAGATAAAATTCGCGGGATATTCAAAATAACAGCCATTATTCCGCTTTTTGTGCACTACTACACATGCCATCCCTCTGAAAGCGCCACACTCTTTATCCGTGCCCACTCATACAGAGTGAAGACTCTGTGTATGATGTATATTTCTATTTCGCAAAATCGGGAAAATTTTGGCGGGATAGCAATGTGACGGCGTCAGAATTGCATCACAGGAATAAGAATATTGGGATATCATTCCAAAGTGCGGTAAAGTGCCACATTTTTTATACGGAGCATAACATCATAAATGAATGAACAATTGAATGGGTTTTACCACAATTAAGACTACAATTATCAAAAAAAAAGATCACGTTTTAATCCATAATAGAAATTATGAGAATAACTCAATTGATTCTCAAAAACTCCGAATATCGTAAATATTTATCTCTCAAGTATTGCAATATTCAAAAAAAAAAAAACTCGCTAAAGGCGAGAAAATGCCAATCTTGTCTTAATGAATTCCCCTCGTTGGCAAAACTTTAACAGGTGATGACATTTTATAGGTTTCGTGGAATGAAAATTGGTTAAAAAACACAATATAATTGTGTAAAAATTTTCGATAAAAATTAAGTAATGTAAGATCCAAAATAGTCGTAAAATAGTACTGAAAGAACCATAAGTTGAGAATTCAAATGTCATCTTAAATTTCTTTTCTGAATTCCTCTTGACAGTTCTAACTAAGAAAACTCATACCAGATACTTAAAGATGTCAATTTTAGAGGAAAATTTTAGAAAGTTTTAAAAAAAATAACTTAATATAATAAAATAGCTTTTTGCTAATAAAATCAATGAAAACTCATTTTAAGATTTTTCTTGTTTTTTCATAGTTTAACACAAAACAAAAAATGTGAAAATCTTAATGGGGAAATGGATTTATGAGTCCTTAGAACTGTTGTAGAAGTCTTACGAAATTAAAGAAAATTTAATTTGCTTTTTGTTTAGAATATCTGAACTCGACATTTTATATCAATTTGGTATTCTACGTGATTTATATTTTGAATTCTGTGTTATTTTACTTATTCTGAGTTTTTCCAGAAAACATATATTTGTATTGAATGTTCTGACACATTTGTGATATGCTTATATGGTGTATGGTCTGCCGGGTTTCGTGGGAATAATTTTTGTCCAGTGGAATTTTGTGGCAAAAAAGTATGAGAAAAACAGAAAAAACATCAAATATTAGTTTAATTGACAATAATAATCATTCCTGTTAACAACAAAACAAATAATTTTGATATATTCCTAACATTTTATAGAAAAGTATTCGCTTGAGATTTTGGCGCGGGGCACGGACAGATGATTTTTGACATAATCTCCAAAAAGTATCTACGTCATCACCAGGCCGATCTGGCCCACCTTATTACTTTGTTATTTGTTTTTAATCATCTTGGTCTACAAGGTACTTATTTATTGAAAAACAATAAACCTCTTAAGAATCTTCGATAAACTATAAGTCTTTAACAACAAATTCAATGAAGGCCTTCTTTATAATAAAATTAAAAAAAAAAGATGTAAATTACGATAATTGCTGATGCAAGTGACGAACTCTTCAACCAACTATTGTACACATTTGCCTTATGAGCTCTATAATGTTATGACAAATTTTTGTCAAAATGAAGCATTTTGAATTTTTTTTAATGCGATTTATTTCAAAATGCTTCAATTTGACGAAAAAATCTCACAATGTATAGAGAGACCTTTATACATACAACACATATTTTGACCTACAGAATCTTCTTTTATTGCAAAATCAACTAGACAGAAAGAATTGCATAAAGAAAATCAACAATAGACACAACAAAATATTGGCAAGTTACCACAAAACAAAGAGTCTGAGATAGAAAGATCTCAGGATAAATTTGGGATTGAGAAGGCATATAATAAGATATAGAGTATTTTTTTTAAGACGTACTGGGTTTCGCCGCAACGCGCGGAGCTATGGCCACCGCGGGAATGGTTCTCTTCGGACCGGCAAGGGCGCTCTTGGATGAGGCCGCCGATCCCATTCCCATCGGCATATTTTCGCGTGCCAACAGTGCATTGTAATCTTTCCCATCGTAATTTGCATCGAAAAATTTTTTGAACCATTGCAAAAATTCAAAATTATCTTGGAAACGACCCTTAACTAATCTATCGATTGGGATTATCTAGAAAAGAAGAGATAAAGAAAAAGAAACAAAACACAAAGATTAAAGAAAAAAATAAACAAATTTAAAGAAATAACATATTTTTCACAAATTCCAAAATAAGGTAATTTTTTGATCAATTTGTTGCAAATCTGAAAAAGATTTTTGTTTTTTTTTTTTTTTTTAAATATAAAAGAACAGTTATTTTTTGGTTGTATTGTTTCTAGGCAAAAATTCTTCGATTAATTTAGTAAATTGTTATTTTTATTAATTTCGAGCAATTGATAAATACTTTCACACTATTTTTCTTCTATAATAAAATACAACTATGTTTAAAATTTCTAAAGTATACATAGAACAAGAAAAACATAAAAGTATCCATCATCCTAAATATTTACACTTATATACAGAAATTTATACAAAAAAAAAAACAAACTGTCTAGAAGCAAAAGAATGTGAAAGTATCAAATATCCCATCTCTGATTAATTTATAAGTCAATGAATGAGTAGCTCGAGAAATGACTAAATTAATTCACTTGTTAATCGAAGAACTTCTACAGCAGCACCAATAGGTAATAATTTTAAATAAAAATTAGAAAACAAGATTACAAAAATAATATTTAGTGGATAATTCACCGCCACGCCCTGTGTTCTAAAAAAACGAAAAAAATTAACATAAATTGCTCAATAAACATCTAGAGATCGAGGAATATCTTTGTAACTAAATAAACATTTTTTTTTACACTGAAAGAAATGAGATGAGGTAAATGCATACTTTTAGAATCACGTTTTAATACAAAATATTCTCCACTGAGAGAAATCCGAAAAAGTTAAAATAACATTCCGGAAATGTTAATTTTACCCTGCAGTATTGATCCAAAATCGGTGTAAATTTTACCCTTTTTAGGTCTATTGGGGTTAAAGTTACCCTTCTTCGTGTTAATTTTACCCATAAAAAGGTGCAAAATTAACATTAAAAAATGTTAATATATTTTAACACCTAAAAAGTGTTAGTAGCCGTACTCACTATGGCGTTGTTATCTCGTAATCTCCGTAATCTGTTATCTTGTTATAATTTTTCATTTATAAAATACATTGCGAGAACATAACGAGATAACGAGATAACGATATTACAAGATAACAGCGCCATAGTGAGTACGGCTAGTTATAAAGAAAAAGTTAATCGCACCCACTTTTTTCTCAGTGTACCTTTGATAACGATTTTTTTTTGTAACAATCGAACTTCTTGTCCTCATGTAGTATTTTTAAATCTCAAAATTAAAAAATATATAATTATAAAGTATCTGTTCCAAATTCCGGACAGTACATCTTAGCACTGATGTTTTGAGTTTTTGAAGTTATTATATTTTTAAAATATTTGAATTTCTGTCACTTCCTTATGAAAAGTGCCGTTCGGAACATCGTAGAGCAATTTTTAACTGATCTTTGCTTTTTTTTTTAATAATTCTTAATATAGTAAAAATGAATAAAAATACAGATATGGTATTATTATAAAGTTTCTTGCCCTTTTGTAACGCTTCAAAGACAAATTGCACAGCATTTTATTTATTAAGAGATAATTCATTTTTTTTACTATTTGGCATTCTACAATCTATAGGTCCAGGAAATAAAAAAAAAACTAAAAATTTATGGAATAATTAGGAAAACCAAGTGTCCGATATTGCAAACATATCGTTCATTGGTTGATCGTGTTCTTCACGTAAGGGTAAGGTAGAGTAGTTTCATGAATGCATGATTTTAGAATATAAATACAAAAAATTTAGGATAAAAATCAATATTAATATTTACGAAAACTGTTATATATTTTCAAATAAATAATACCCATGAGAAACCAGCTAGACTGATCTTAAATATAGTTTATAATTATTTTCCAGGGCACTCAATGGGTTAAGTGATAGAGCGCTCGCTCTATGATGCAAGTGTCCCGGGTTCGAATCCCCTTTAGGTCACCAGAAATTATTCTGGCGTTAAAGGTGTTCGGATTGCATCCAGTGAGCTTCATTGCACTTGATTCCACGGGCATGGAAGGGGACTGACAATCTCATCCCGTACAAGAAAAAATAATAATGCATGTCTAGAAATCCCCTTGCGGGAAGGCCTTGTTCCTTCATGGAATGTTGTGCCAGCATTATTATTAAGTAGAGTCTTCTAAATTCGAACGCTCGGGGGGTATTTTTGACATTTCTCACCTCCCAAATTCGAACGATTTTTTCAAAACTAACGAAATTTATGTGATATTAAATTGTATTTTGAATCAAATTCCCGTACTTTCTGACAAGTCTTAGTGGTAACATACTTTCTTTTCATTTTATACGATCATAATGTATGTAAACATCCAGAAAAAAGCACATTTATATGATTTTCATTAATCCAGAATACGAATTTTTTAACATAACCCCACAATTGAGATTTTGAATCCAAACGTCGTTCGAATTTGAGAGATTCAGATTTGAGAGACTCTACTGTATTATTATTAATTATTTGCCAAATTGATCTTAAAAAAAATCATATATGGACGAAATATTTGCCTAGGTAACTTCTAAAAATAAATCACAACGCGTCTCCGACAAACCCCCAAAAAATATGATTTTGGTTAAGACGAGGCTGGAGGAAAATGATGGGCATGTTGATGGTTCCAGGGTCGACACTTATAAGTGGCCCTCCGAAGGTCCCAAGTGTCTATGTCTAACCGTTCGGCCTTTAGAGCTGGTAACAGCCAAACGAACAAACAGCGTGACGTCAAGAAACTCGAAACTGCAGATATCCGAGAGTTGAAATTTATACATACAGTGCTGTCTCTCTATATGCACAGCTTTTGTGTCGGTTGCATTCAAAATCAATTTGTTTACATTTTGACAAAGTAATAAAGAAAATTATTTTCTTGGTAACTAATTTTTCTTGTTTTTAATTTTCTTAATTTTATTTTTTCTGTCTCATAATATATTTAAAATAACACGGGAAATTCTAGAACAATAAAACAAATGATAATTTATCCAAAGAAAGAAAAAAACCGTTGGGAATTTCAAAAAAAGTTGTGCATATTCAGAGAGAGAACTGTCAAAAAAAGTACCCAAACTGTGCATATAGCGAGACAGCACTGTAACTCAAAATTTATGGATTATATATAGGGGAGACTGGGGTAAAAAGTCACAAATTGAAAATTTAAAAATATCTCTCAAGATAAAAGAGATAACGGCTTAAATTTTTTCCATAGATGGCCTCCATAGACCTTCTTCAAAGTCGTAAGTTTCTTAGAATTCGAACAAGGAATTCAGAAAATAAAAAATATTGAAATTTTTAGCCGTATTTTTAAAATGTTTTCCTTACAACAGATATCAATTTTGTCCTACTTTTTTTCCAAAATTTATGCACTGGTAAGTATTTCCTAAATTATTTAGATTCTTTGAATATGAAACCACTATATATTTTAGAATTTTACAAAGATTCTTTTCTCCAGAAATCCTTTTATTAAAAATGGCCACTTGGGGTAAAAAGTAACAAAAGGTATGAAGCAAAAGTAACAAAAACCGAAGCAATTTCTGATGATGACGGCAAGAAGAAACGTAATTTTCACGTTTCGCCGCTTTTTGTTTGCATTGGTCAAACGATTAGCAGTCTCTTGTGTATTATTTTTCTAAAATAGCTTGAAAAGCGCTTTTCTCGTTCAGATAGGGACAACTGTGTTTTAAAAAGGTGTATGAAAATATGTCACCTAGCTATTTTTTTTAAACTTACGAAAGCTCGTAATAAAGCAAATCAAATTTGATAATATCCCATACTTGATACTATTTGCCCCAGCATTTTTGAGAATGGTCCATTACCTTTTTAGGAAACAGCTCGATAAATGTATTTCCTTACAAAATAGAGGAAAATGACTTTCACAAAGTTGTAGAGCAGAAAATTTCCTATAAAACTGCACTAATTAGAAATTTCTGGGGCGCTAGGGTAGCTTACAAAAAATAAAATATCCGTTTTGTTACTTTTTGCCCCAGTCTCCCCTACTGCTCTCTCTGTGGAGTTCTAGCAGTAAAAACCTAACAAAAATATCAACAAAAAAAAATTAAAACGATCTTAGCAGTAAATTTATAAGTTTTGGCTTATTGCAAATTTCTTTGATGTTCTTTTGTGAACATCAAAATGACAAATTCGAATACACTTCAGCAAGAATTGCTTGACATACCAAACTTATCAAATTCCTCGATCAATCGATGTGGAAAAAATGTGTGAATGTCTTTCCCAACAATTTTCAGACAAATCATCAAACAAATAAGTGGGAAAATAGGGTAAAGTGGTACAAGTTGGACAGTGGTACAAGTTGGATAATGGTACAATTTGGACAGGGTTTTTTGTCTTGATAAATTTAGTACTTCATTTTTATTTGTATATTTTCAATGCTTTAGTTTTACAATTTGGTTCCTTGTGCTTAAAAACAAATTTTGTACTATATTTATCAAGAAAAAAGCTATGTCCAACTTGTACCGGCGAATTGTCCAACTTGTAACACTATGTCCAACTTATATCACTTTACCCTAGTCATGAAACAAGAGCAATTAAAAGTGAAGAGAAAAAATATGTTTCCGCCACATAAAACGTCCAACTGTGTGCCACATTTGGGAAAAATAATATTTTGTAAATGAATTTATAGAAAATAAAATATGTGCAAATTAACAAAGCAATAAAAATCTGCCAAGAGAAAAAGTATTGAGTGTTGTTTTAATGTGTGATGAAATCAGAATGCAAGACACTAACTGCCTTGATTTCTTGCACGCGGCTGCTGAATTTGCCTGGGTTTCTCCACCATTGCTGCCATCTCATTCTGACCAGTACCCTGTCCCAGTTGTATCCCAAATCTCGCCTCCATCGGATCATACTCACGACCATCGTAGTTGGCATCGAAGAACTTCTTGAACCATTGCAGAAATTCAAAATTGTCTTGGAAGCGTCCCTTGATCAGTTTGTCCACAGGTATTATCTGAACTCAGCACAGAAAATCAATGCTAACAGAGCTAAAGAAAAACTCTTTCCAACTTTTTGCTTCCATCTTTCTACTCCATCCATCACTAATTATAATTTTATCTCTCTCTCTCTCTCTCTTTCTAAAAACTAGGAATGTACCAATTTTCTTTTTGAAAATGTTAGAAAAATATGTCACCTACCTTGTCCACACTCATTTTCTTGAAGGCGGCCTGAAGGATTTTGAAATTCTGGATGTATTCGTGTTCGAGATTTGTGCGAAATTTCACCCGCTTCATGGGAACTGAGCCGGGAAACAGCATATCCATGTATTGACAGTAGGCAGCTCCTAAATAATTTTTTCACAAAAAATATATGATTTAGAAAAAAAAATCTTTGAAAAATATTCAGAGTATAGTTCAGGGAGTTTTTTCAGAGTTGAATTTCACTATGAATAATAGATCTAGATTTCTAGATAAATACTATAGGGGAGACTGGGGCAAAAAGTCACAAAACGGATATTTTATTTTTTTAAATACGTTTATCGAGCTAATTTATAAAAGGTAATTTTGTGACTATTCTCAAAAAATGCTGGGGCAAGTAGTACCAGACATGGGGTATTATCATATTTTGATCCGCTTCATTACAGGCTTCCGTAAATTTGAAAAAATACCTAGAGGACATATTTTCATAGAAAATTTATTCATCTACAGCTTTGTAAAACACCATTTTCTCTGCGAGAAAGGTGAGAAAACGAGAAAAGCGTTGTTCAAGCTATTTTTAGAAAAAAACAAACAAAAGACTGCAAATCGTTTGACCAATGCAAACAACAATCGGCAAGACATGATAATGACGTTTCCTTTCGCCGAGAGACATCAGGAATTGCTTCGCTTTTTTTGTTACTTTTTGCTCTATACCTTTTGTTACTTTTTACCCCAAGTGGCCATTTAAAAAAAAGGATTTCTGGAGAAAAGAACTTTTGTGAAATTCTAAAATAGATAGCGGATTCGTATTCAAAAAATCCAAATTATTTAGAAAATATTCACCAGTGCATCAATTTTGGAAAATAAGTAGGTAATAATTGTTATCTTCTGCAAGGAAAATATTTCAAAAAAGGTCTAAAAATTTCGGTATTTTTTATTTTCTAAATTCCTTGTTCAAATTCTAAGAAATTTACGGCATTGAAGAAGGTCTATGGAGGCTATTTATAGAAAAAAATTTGAGCCGCTATCTTTTTTACCTTGGAAAATATTGAATTTTGAATTTTTCGACTTGTGACTTTTTGCCCCAGTCTCCCCTAACAAATAAACTAAAATAATATAGGGTAAAGTGGTACAAGTTGGACAATAATGGTACAATTTGGACAGGGCTTTTTTCTTCATAAATTTAGTACTTCATTTTTATTTGTATATTTTTAATGCTTTAGTTTTATAATGTGGTTCCTCCTGCTTAAAAACAAATTTTGTACTAAATTTATCAAGAAAAAAGCCATGTCCAACTTGTACCGGCGAATTGTCCAACTTGTAACACTATGTCCAACTAATATCACTTTACCCTAATAAAAAATTATGAATTTTTATTATGAAAACATTATGAAAAAATATATATAAACAAATATTACAAATTAGCGTCCAATAGTAAGCAACATGCATATTTATGTGTGGATAATCTCGTTAAGTGCATAAACCCGAAGTATACAATCTTGGGAAGTTCTGAAAGTATATGAGGGCAGTTTCACTTCAGTTCATGGGACAGTCTCCTACTTCCTAAAGTTAATTCACCTGATCTCAAACAGCCGAAAATGTTCATTGTGAGAAATTTCTACAATCTTTTTTTCACAAAAAGTTAGAAATAAACCCAGCGAAATTAATTAAGAAACTTGCATAAAGTGGGTAGTGTGGGTCAAGTGTAGATCCGATCAGCCTAAAATTTTGATGTACAATATAGGCTTGTATAACAACTTTCTCTATGGTAGTGAGCTGCGCTCACTACCAGCCGTGCGTGAACGAGAACCATTTTAAGCAAATTTGGTCAAAACTGGTACAAAAATTAATTAAGTTCACCACCAATTTTTTAATAAAAACTTAACGAAAATTTAAAAAATATACATTTTTGTATTCTACGCGGTCGTCTTTATGCAGAATAACAGACTAGAAATGATTTGTTATTTTCACATAGCTTTTGACGCGGCTCTTCAGTAATTTCCTTCCACATCCGTTTTATGGTAGTTTCAGTGCCAAAGTTGGAATGTATTGACAGCATCCCTCAAAAATTTGACCGGATAGTATCACCCACGGGTTTTTCTGATTGAACCCGAGTAAAGCGCTGACTAGTTAAGAACCTTCAATTTTTTCTCATAAAACCATTCACTGAGAGAAATCCGAAAAAGTTAAAATAACATTCCGGAAATGTTTATTTTACCCTGCAGTATTGATCTGAAATTGGTGTAAATATTACCCTTTTTAGGTGTATTAGGGGTTAAAGTTACCCTTTTTCATGTAAATTTTACCTTTAAAAATGTGTAAAATTAACATTGAAAATTGTTGATATATTTTTACACCTAAAAAGTGTTAAAGTTATGAGCAAAAAAAGTTAATCGCACCCTCTTTTTTCTCAGTGTTGGATTTGATAAGACTGATAGCTTTACAAATTTAAAATTAAATAAAAAACACGATAGATTTTTATCCATTTCGATTGCCAAGGGCAATTTGTCCGACGCGATTCTTTAGGGCTCCGGCACACCTTTTAGATCGGTAAAATTTCTTGAAATCAAAATTCCCGTCCCTTTCTTTCCCATACGTTTTGCGTATATCTATCTCATAATTTCGCACTACAAATTCGATTGAGTTAAATTGAAATTGTTGTGATGTTTAAAAGAATAAGAAGAGTGCAAAAGGATGAGATATTCACAAAAGAAGAAGAAGAAAAAGATTTGAATTTCGAATTCAGGAATTTTTCCTAGTCTAAAAGGTGTGCCGGACCCATTACCAAGCATTCCAAGATCACTTGTCAAGAATCTCAATCTTCTTGTAAAGAATCGCTTTAGGGATGTCAGTGGCGCAATAGGCAAGATTGCTGGTCTTGGGCGGACGAGATCTCTGACTCGACTCTCAAAGTTGTGAGTTCGAGTCCCGTCCGGTGACTGTGACAAAACGTAATATAATATACTACCTCTGCCCATAAAAACTCTGGGAGCATGAAAGAAGCATCTGCACTACGGGGAAGGCGCTCCTGTGTGGTCTACATATGGACATTAGCGGATTCTTAAACCACGGAATGCATCAGCAATATAACATGATTACATTGAAACAAAGTATTCCGATACGAATAATAATATTAATCTGGGCTTTTTGTATATGCCAATTGGTATAGAGGGTAACTGTTACCAATTTTTTGCATAGTTGCTTCAAGTGCTATAAAGCTTCAAGTTTGTAATATAATATTTTTTATACAAATTGATTTTTTCATTACTTTTCCTCAAGGAGTGTTGCTTGGAAACCTTTAACAGAAATTTATTGGAAAACTTGGTAAGTTTATCGTCTTTGTTTTCTCTAAAATCATTCTTAATACATTTTAAAATAAATAAAAAAAATATAGACATAGCTTTGGATAATATTTCGGCCATCATGATTCTCATAGTTGCTTGCCTTTGCGGAATTATTCCAAAGTCCTTTTCACATCATCTCATTCACCGCAGCAAAATTCTGTGTTCTTTTTTGCATTGTATAATAACTAGAGTATGCAAAAACTAAAAAATCATGGAAATTTTAAGGAACAAAAGAAGTGGCCGAAATTGCAAGCTGGCCGAAATTGGGTACAGTTACCCTGCTAGTTCTGCATTTAACAATTTCTATTTCAACTAAAGACGTACTTTTCCTTCTAAGAAATAGCCTCATGCTTGCCAGAAATTGTCTTTCATTATTACAAAGTCTTTCTCTCATAACAGACCAATTAAAATCAAGTAAATCGTGAATGTAACTGTAATTCACACAATAAAATCAAGTTTTATGTCATCTTGTGAATTTTACATTCAAAATTTATGCATGAAAATTCTCACTCCACCCAAAGCATTTTTAATTTATTTTCATATCAAATTGAGACATCCATGCATCCATCCATTCATCCATACACTGAGAGAAATCCGAAAAAGTTAAAATAACATTCCGGAAATGTTAATTTTACCCTGCAGTATTGATTCGAAATCGGTGTAAATATTATGCTTTTTTTATGTGTATTAGGGGTTAAAGTTACCCTTTTTCATGTTAATTTTACCCTTAAAAAGGTGTAAAATTAACATTAAAAAATGTTGATATATTTTTACACCTAAAAAGTGTTAAATTTATGAGGAAAAAATGTTAATCGCACCCTCTTTTTTCTCAGTGTATTGAATAGAAGATATACATTAGTGTTAAAATTATTCTTTTTCATAATCTACAATCTTTTATCTGGAATCTTATCAATTCCATCTAATGTCCATCTCCATTAGCAAAAATCGATTCATTCTCACATCATTTTTTTTCACTATACGTGTTATTATATTACGTAATTTAAATAATTTATTGACCAAACAAAAATTTTTCTATAACTGAGAAAATTAAGAACAAAGTTCAGTTGTTCAATTATTTTATGAAAGGAATATGAACATGTAAGCTTCAATATTTTGTATTTCCATAAATACTACAGTATTTTATGACTAAATTAACTGCACTGTATATACATGGTATGAGAAGAATTTTTGATATAGTGTTTATCGCTTCTCAAAAAACTTTATCAGTTCAAAAAATCCCAAAAAAAAATTGATGATAAATTCTGAGCTTAAAAACGAAGAAAACTGTGATTGTTTGCAATATTTAATGAGAAAATTAATGTAAAAACTTACCGGTACAGAGCTCTTCGATCTTGGTGAATTGAGCATTGAGACAATCATTAACCCAAGAGAGCATATCATGGCGAGAAAGATTCTCTGTTGTCACATTTGTCGAATATACATTGACAGCCATTATTTCCTCTGAAAGAAAAAAAAAGAGAACAACAAAAATATAAGAAAAAGATTAAAAAGAAATGAGTCAGATATTCACCGAATGATGTAAATATTTAATTAATTGACTCATGCACAAAAGAAGAAATGAAGTCAGCCAGAGAAAGAGATGTTAAATCGATCTTAAAAGTTCCAGTCTACAGGGAAATTTGAGAAAAATTGATAAAATAAAAAAAATAAAACAAAAGTAGACTGATTGAAGATAAACAGACAAGAGAAAGAGTGGAAAAGTGTTGAGAATAATATTCAGAATTTCCTCTTCTTATTTCAATGCCACTTCACAATCGCACTTTTAAGTGTCGTTTCCGCTTTCAACTGAACACAATATATTGCTCCCCAGTTTTTCTCTTTCTCATTGATCTTTATTCGTTTTTGGGAGGTTCCCATCGATTGAGATTGACAGTGGAAAAAAAAATTTGTAAACCCAAAAGACTCCAATAGAAAATTAAATTATGGTTTATCAAGAGCAATTAAGCAATTAACAGGTTCAATTATAACCATATATCCCATCCAAAAAAAAACAAGTGAAAATATTTTTCGTGAATTTCATAAACTATATAATCTCATCAATTTGATATAAATCTTTTTTACCCGCAATAATTGAAAGAAATAATTATATTTTATTATTCCTTCAACACTAATAATCACATGCAATAAACACGCACCATCCTTAGTAAATTTATGATCAGATGACAAATCTCATAAATCCCTTGTGTAAAAATCTAATATTGCTTGTTTCTTTTTCTCTCATTTCTTTCACTTTGAGAATTTCTAAAGCATAAATTTCTCCGTGAGTCAGGAAATGCGAGATAGATGTGAGTTAGGTGTTTACTAGGCAAAAATCTTGGGTGAGGCTTTTGGAGAGAAAAAGAGTCAAATGCCATTGAAGCGCAAAATTATGCTGTGATCATCACGGTTTTCAATTTATTTTGGGTTTGGGAAGACTGTTTTCGTATGATTTTTTTTAACCACTATATTCCAGGTATAATACGAGAAAAGAATTTTTGGCTAAATTTAAACATAGCACCATCCGTTCAAAGTTGAACAGTCTTTTGTTAAAAGATCTCTTATGATCGTTTATTATAATAATTGAACTTACTAATCTAACTATGAAAATTCTCAAGGCTTGAAGAATACGATCTAAAGTTTAAAATATAATCAGAATTGTTGATCGAAGTCAGTGGACATATTCATTTTTTTTTGTGTAAAGGCCTCTACACACAGAGCAATTTCTTTAAAAAAAAATGCCTTTTTAAAGAAAATTTCCCCTATTTTTTTAGGCAGAAACGTCAGAATTCTTTAAAAAAGACAATTTTTGACGAATATTGCTTCTAGTGTGTACACTGAGAGAAATCCAAAAAATTTAAAATAACATTCCAGAAATATTTATTTTACCCTGCAGTATTGATCCGAAATCAGTGTAAATATTACCCTTTTTAGGTGTAATAGGGGTTAAAGGTATCCTTTTTTTATGATAATTTTACCTTTAAAAAGGTGTAAAATTAACATTAAAAAATGTTGATATATTTTTACACCTAAAAAGTGTTAAAAGTGTTAAAAACCATAAAAAGTTAATCGCACCCTCTTTTTTTTCTCAGTGTAGACACCATAAGACGATAGTAATGGTCTTCGACCAACTCTCTAATTATTTTCATCCTTCAAACCATAGAGGTGGAATGATAACTTCTCGATACAATCGAATCGATAGGATCGATAATAATTCTGTATCTGTTAGATTTAGAGAATTATGCATTTTTAAAAATTATTTGAATATTTATTGTACCATTATGAAAAGAATATTTATGTATGCTACAAAAGATGCAACTATCATTTTAATTTTGCAGAATCAATAGTCGATACTACCGGAAAGAAGCTATCATGTCACCTTAGTATTCCTTAGCAATTCCGTGAAGTCAAGTTCTTAAACGTAAAAGCGGAAATAGACTCAGACTAATCTTCAAATGTTTTGTGCGTAAACTTTTCCGGTAATGGTCAAAATATCCTGATTTGATCACTAAAATTTATCCATCCAGATTTGAATCCAATTTAACCACTAAATTTATTTATTTTGATGAATTATGCCGTCTCCCAATGATCATTTGAAAAACATGTTCACATTACAGCTACAGTAGACTCTCGCGTATCCTTGGACTCTTTGTCCGGGTGACATAAAAAAGTCCGTGAGACAGTTGAATTTTAAAAATGTATTGACATATTGTTCACGTGTATTGGGTTTTTTTTTGTTATGCTGTCTACACACTAGAAGCAATTTTTGTAAAAAAATTGCCTTAAAAAAATTCTGACGTTTCTGCCTACAATGATAGGAGAAATTTTCTTTAAAAAAGCATTTTTTAAAGAAATTTCTACTAGTGTATAGAGGCCATTAACCCTTTAAGGACGATTTGAACACCGGTGTCCCATAAAGAAAATAATTTTTTCTGACTACCTGAAGTTACTTTTTTCTTATGTTTGTACGTAATTACAAAGTACAGTAGAGCCTCGCTATAGGCCATATTTGGTTCCAGATTTGACACTTGGGTCGCACTATATACAGTAGAATCGCTAATTCGGCTCTTTTAAGATCGGGCTATTTTTTAATTCGGGCAGCGGTTACATTTGAAAAACGTTTGTTGTCATTTTTCAAGTTTAATTATGATTATCAAATGAATCAAATATGCTCAAATTTGGTATGGTTTGTCTTAGTTTTGATGTGATTTTGCATTATTGAGGGATTTTCATGAAATTTACTATATATATCAGTGTGTAAACTCAATATCTATATGCACATGAATAAAAAATCGTTGCATTTCAAAAAGTTTGTCGCCCGAATTTCTGTCTAATTCGGCTGACATTTCGGTCCCATATGCCCGAATTTAAAAGAGTACTGTAGTCCATGTCATTTTTTAAAATTATCGACTTATAGTATTGAAATTGCTCGACAGCTTCCACTTTCTTTGCGATTGTGGTACTTGCCCTAGCTCTCTTCATTATCGATCACAATTATCACAACTACTCAATAAAGTTTGCCAAAAATATTAAAATAATTATGACAACATTGCATGTCGCGTACTAAAAAACAGAACCTTACTTAAAATCAGTGTTTTGAAATCAACGCTCGATAAATTGTGGACTATAGAGCGATGGCCTATAGCGGGGTTCTACTGTAGAAGGTAGGATGAATCTAGGATATTTTTTTGCTAGTCTCCAGCGATTTGTTAGATAGCAAATTTTTAAGCTTAAAGATGACGAATTTTTAAATTCTCATACCTATTGAAAAATGATTTTAATTATTTTTTATACTTTCAATTTTTTTAAGCAAAACCGTTTTGGAAAAAGAAACTACAATACTCATAACATAATATTTTTCATTAGACTGAAAATAATTGTTCATTAGTAATTGTCAGAAAAATTACTTAAATTTTTGGGCTATTTTTGTCCCTATCGCTTGTAGATATAAAAAATGCATCGAATCAGAATCTGTTGGATTTTCCAAAGTCAGACGTTAGACGTTTCATTGATTTTGTTTATCAGTTAAATTTTTATTGTTGATTTTCTGTCCGTGAAAAGTGTCTCGTCGTTAAAGGGTTAAAGCAAATGTACTCTATCTACTGTAATTCTTTCTCAATGTAACTTTTTTGGACAGTACGCATGTTTAGAGAGAATATCGGTTCAGTCAGGTCAGGATTCACTTCACAAATCTACGTAAACAAAAAAAAAAAACCGTTGGATGTTAAACAATTTTATGTGTATCAATCTGAAAATCCGTATGACATTTTGGTCCCGCTCTTATCGGTTAAGCGAGGGTCTACTGTAATTCATTAAGACATCTACACATTGAGACCAATTTTCGTCAAAAATTACATTTTTGAGAAAATGTTAACGTTTCCACTTACAGCAGGGCAGACGATTTCCTTTATAAAGTACTTTTTTGACGAAAATTGCTCCCAATGTATAGACGTCTTTATACCGACTCACAAGTGATTATGTATTTAAAAAAAAAAAATTAGGTAGCAGTCAAAATTTGATGCAAATCGGTTGAAAATTGTAGACGCTAGGAATAGGGCCTGTTCTAAAAAAAAACAATACGTTTAAAGTTAAAAAAAAATTTATATAGTGATAGCACATCTTATTGTAGAAAAACTTTTTTTTCTAGTACATAGGGATTGCCTGTGGTATAAATATTTTGAATTTTTTTTTTTCAATAAATTATAGAGACTGATGGCCTCTACACATTAGAGAAATTTATGTCCATATTGAAGCAAATTTCCTACGTTTGAGTAGGAAAAACTCTTCAATATGGACATAAATTTCTCTAGTGTGGAGAGGCCATGAGTCAATTCTTTTTTGTGAAACTTTTTTTTTTCAAAGATGATGTTACCGCAATAAATAATTTTGGGCTCTCTATAGGATATTTCTTTACCCTCAAACTTCAACTCACAATTACAGTAGACTCTCAATCAGTCAGCTTCTTTTCAATAGGACCAGTTTTTTATTTGAGTTGCTGATGCGTGCAAATTTTAACAAATATGCTCAAACTTGCTATGAATTTCATTTAATTTTATCCTGATTCTAAATTGGGTTATGCAGATGAACAAAAATCATGTCCGAATTTTGTCAATTGTTCGGACGACAATTTTCTCCAAACGCCCAATTGTGATAGAGTCTACTGTAAATTTTCACTTAATCCGAATTTCAAGCATCTGTCGCACATCACTTTCGAATGAATAGGGGAAACCGGGGAGATTTGGGACAGGGGTAGTGTGGGACAAAGCGATTTTTTCATTAATTTTTGAAATAAATGGGATTTAACCACTACTCTATCGTAGGCAATATTAAGATGTATCTTGACTAAAAAAAAATGGATATCCTCAGTTTTATTGTTATAATTCTATGAACACCTTTTTAAAAATTGATAAAAATTGTATATTTTGACGTCTGTTTTCCTCTTTGTATTTTATATCAGCGATATACAAAAAAAAACTTTTTTATCTCATTAGGTAGCAGTGTAACCTGGGAACATATTTTCATTAAGTTTCTGAGATTATACGCTTTTGTTTTTTACTTGAAGGTTTTAAATACCATGCTATCTTGTAGATCTCGGTCATTTTATCTTAAGTTCCCACAAAATTGGATAATTTTAAGCCAAATACTTCTATAATAAAGCTTTAGAAAGGCCATTATATGCAATTTTATAACATAAATCATGCGTTCTTAGGAAGATAATAGGGGAAAAAATTTTTTTAATAAAAATAATCAACAAAAACGAAGTGGATTATTCTAGCCAGATAAATTTAGATTGAATCTGGGCAATTTACTGCTCTGAAATCGATTTTGGAATTGCACCTTCAGATAACTTTTTCACGGAGGCGTTTTTTGACAAAATACCTATACTAGCATTTCATTGACTATTACTGAAACTACAAGAATCCTTTTGGGGATCATTGTACCTTACTTGGTACATAACATATCCCTATATACTTTGACATGGTAGACCGGATCGGCGAAGATCATCAATAAGTGCTAGAATTTATGAAAGTCTTACGGACAGCAGAGTGCAAAGTCACCCCCTGAGTGCAAAGTCACCCGCAACGACGGTACCAAAACTACACGCGGGGATGTTTGGGACACCTGAAAGGGGATGAATGGGACGTTGATTTTCGACAAGATTGTTGCTGGCGTGCAATTTTTTATTGTCAAAATGAAGAGTAATGCCCAGTTTCTAGTGGAAATCTTCCTCTTGTGCCAACTTTACCAGTGGAGCAGATATCTCTAACTACAGAGACAATTAAACTATCAATGTCTTGGGAATCAATAATTTCTTCTCTGGAGGATATTCGACCGTTGCCCAATCCCGTTAAAAACTATTTTCTCGAAAATTTCTCGATCAATATCCTCTACAATTCTCACAAGTTCTTCAAAAAAGGCAAGGCGAGAGTTTATTCAGAGAAATAAGGAAAAAAAAAAACAGGTTACTGTGCAATTGTCGTAAAATCAAACAGGAATCCGTCACTGAGTTCTAAACTAAAAGTTACAAGAAAATCTACTCGCCTGAGAAATTTGATTATCATGATTACAATATTTTGTATAAAAAAAAAAAACAGAAAAAGGTAGATGGAAATTAAGAAGAAAATACTTTAAATAATTGATTGACAATAAATGACTCTACTGTACAAATAAAATTGATATTAATTTCTAAGTATGAAATAAAAGATGAAACATTTTATTTCTATCAGAAATATTTTTAATCTAGTACTTAAAATTAATTAACGTGCTCCAAAAATGCAAACTATGAGAGAAAAGCGCGTCCCAAACATCTCCTTTTGCGACCTATACTGCTCCACACCGGGGAGGTTTGGGACAAAGCCTCATGTTAAATATTTTATCTTCTCCAAGAAAACTCAGTTGTTTTCCAAGTTCTGTTGCATACTTTTTAAAAAGTCAATACAAATAAATATTCTATAGACCGTATAAATTTGTAATACACTATCGTGATTTTTTGGAATACTGTCTCAAAATCAAAACATGAAAAAGTGTCCCAAGTCCCCGGTCTCCCCTACACATTTTTTTGGATGGTAAAAAATTAAAAACTGTATATTTTCAGTTATTCTATTCTGAGAGCAATTTACCGACCTTAGTTTAAATATAATTTATAAAAGTTTAATGTTGACTCTTCAAAAAATATTAACTGCTATATAGGGGAGACTGGGGCACATGTAATCATTTTCGATACATGCGAATTTGAGGTGATTTTCCAAGGACACCGTGATTTTTTGGAAAATATTTCTTAGCTCATGTTTTACCCTTGGGTATAGGCAATTCGTCGAGGGTAATGCGGATGCTGGAAAACAATTGAGTTTTCCATAAAAATAAAATTTGTGTCCCTGTGCATTTTTCTCTTTTCACAAAATACCTGGGGTAGAAGTAAGCACTTTCTGGGGAGGATGTAAACACCCTTTTTTCCACCCTTGAAATTAACTTTGCACCATTTTCGATTATTTTAATTACTTAAGAGATATATAAAGACTGTATATTTTTCAAAAAATCACGACACTTTTTACAAAGAATAATTAAAATAGCAAAAAAACTAAAAGCATGCATATCAAAGACATTTTTCAATGGATTTTCCCCATATTTTGACATCATGTGACTTTTTATTGAACACAGCGCCACCAATTTTTTTCGTAATCTATGAATTATAGATATTTCGAATGAAGGTCAATTTCCCGCTCTTTTACCTACTCATTTTGTGAAACTGAAATTGCCTGATTACATCTACCCCAAATGCTGTTTTCTGACCAATTATTAATTCTTTTGAAATAATGAGAATCTCAATTTCTCTAGTAAATGCATTAATATAATCCTAAAAGATGTAGGAAAGAACTGGTATTGCTACATTTCGATTATTTTACACAATTTTTAATTTCCAGGTGGAAATCCAAATGATCAAAATAATCGAAATATCAACATTTCAGGAAAATGATTTTTATTTTTAAAGTATATTAGGATTTTATTGACCAATTTATCTGTGGACATACATCCCCATGGTATCTATGAATGCTTATGGGTTTTATCCTCTGGAGTCTTAAAATTAATGAAAAAAATCACAGTGTTTACAACTACCCCAGATTACTACTGCCCCAGTTCCCCCTACGTGCTGCCCCATCTTTCCCTAGAATCACTGATTACCCTTAAATTTCTACATTTTGAATTTTTTTTAAGTCTACATAAATGTATTTCGTTTCCTGTTTCGTTTGCAAATTTGTTCTTATATATTTTTTTATAAATTATTCTTTTCTAATTTCGAACATTGCAAGTTATTTCTCAAAATTGAATTTAAGGTTCTGCGCCTTCTTTAATGCACTTAATGTCCGATACTTGTTTTTCTTTTTTCCCTCGGACAAGATACAACCCCAAAGATCTCTTGTTAGATTCCGATTATGCAAGAGATGCAATTCTTTTAGATGGGAAGCTGGATAGGACAGCAAGTGGGCCATCTTCAAAAAATCGAGGAAAGTGGACCGAAGAAGCGCCATTCCAATATACTCTGTCCCTTTCACACCACCTTATATTTTTCATTTTTGATCGCCAGGGGGCATGTAAGGCGGCTCTGCGGGGGAGCTTACACTTCCGAATGATTTTTTAGGCTTTTGGGGACAGAAGCACAGCCCTAAGTTGTTGCAAAAGGGGTACGGTAAGACTAGAGTAATGTTGAGTGGGAAAAATGGCCCCCGTGGGCGCTGATTCATCGGGAAATTGAATGATTTTGTAAGCGGCCAACGCACCGCTTTCGTCACAATCCAAGTCTTATAGGGCGGTCTCGGCCACAGCGCCCCCATCGATAATACCACTTGGATGTGACCAGTACCCGGAAAATGCGGCATTTTCCCACCCCGAGACTCCCCGGAACACGCACACACACGCAAAACCACAAACACGCACGAGGAGTCTCCATCGGCATGTTGGAATTTTCCCACGTATTTCCAAATGAAACAATCACAATTCAGTAGATAACAGGAAAATAGCACCTCAATTACCTTCTTTACAGCTTAATGTTCAATTTTCAATAGATTTTGAGAGATTTTGAATGGAATTACCTTTTCAGCGATGATTTATTTCTTCTTCTTCTTCTTCTTCTTTATTTCAGGCTTTCTTCTAAAAGAAGGTATCGCCCTCTATATGTTAATACATTTCCTTACATTTCAGTTTGGTTTTGAAAATAGTAAAGTGTACGGTGTACACGTACACATACACACTATACTTTACATTTACATATATAAAGGAAAGTAATACTATATGCAGACATGTGCAAGATTTGAAAGAGTGTCAGAAAGTCATTCTGAAGTTGGCTCCATGAAAAAGTGACATACACTGAAAAAAATAGAACGACATTTTGCTCGTTGCGCGCAGTGGGCGCAGTGATGAAATAACCTCACTTGTTTCGTGATTTGTTTCTAAGGAAAAATAATAAGATCATAGTGAATTTTAGTGCAGAGTAGTGAAAGTAAATTTCTCTAAACGAAGAAATACAATCTCTGCTTTAGCTACAATCATCACAATGACTAGAAAAGTGAATAAATAGATGGATGCTTATGAAGTTCCGCACCACGCACCAAATTGTTGTGGATTGGAAGTCTCGTCGGATGTAACACTTGAAGTCCTGCATTTTAGCGAGCTATCTGCTGCTCAACATGTAACAAAGTTGTCAACCTTAAGGTTACAGAGAAGCTCCACAAAAGTCTGAGCGTAGCTCATTGAAGAAAATATTCGAGAACATTTATTCCCGGGATTCCCAGCAGTTGGAGAGCTCTGAAATGGCATGAAGGAACTTCACAATAAATCTCAAGTTCTGTATCAAATCCGAATAAGATTCTAAGCAACGTAATGTCTTAGTGGCATTTATTCCTTTTCCTTGAGGACTTGGAATTGCCTTTTCATTCCTAATGTCTCTTTTTATCTCAAAAAAGAGGAAAAAAACATTTTGAAGGACATGTTTAATTGTGCTTGTGCGACCTTTTTCGAAAACAGCGAGGAAAGTAGAATCTCGAGTAGATTTTTTCAAAAGAAATTCTGATTCTGTATGTATGCAGAGATGTGAGTATTATTGACAATCTTCTCAAGCCTCTGAGGTAGCCCAAAATTGGTTTTTACTGAAACCAAAAAGGCTGGAAACTTACACAGGATCGACTATGACAAGATTTATGAGACATTTTTGGATCTTGGGCACAGAAAATTATATCGAAGTCTTTTAATGATGGATTTTGAATTGACATCGACACTCCGCCTAATTCTGGACTCTTTTGAGACTTTGAGGAAAGGATTTTAGACTTATAGGCAAGTAGTAGCATAAAATTGATCTTAATACACTGCCAAGCCAAATGTTCTGAAGATTTTGTCAAGCAATTGTGTAGGTAAGATTGCTTAAGAATTCCTCAAAAATTGAATCTCGACCTTTTCGAACTTTCCAGAATTTCTGCGACTTCCAAAAAATGCAGAATTTTTAGTTACGTTACATACATCTAGTCTAGTCTGAAGACTACGATTGACCTTGAAATACGTGCAACTCGGGGTGCAGGTGCAAAATAAAATTTAAAAAGAAACCGCAAAGCGTTCCAACTTTGCAGAAATCTCAAACACACGAGATAGAGCTCTCCGTGAATTATTTTTTTAGAATGGTCTTTTGGTGCTTACTTGTTTACTAGTGATTAAATTGATTCATAAATCGCAAAATATTTTAAAACAAAAAAAAATAGTAAAAAATGATTATTTTAGATTGTTTTAGATTAGATAAAAAAAAATCCAAATTTGTCTAATGGCCTCTACACACTAGAGGAAAATATGTCCATATTGAAGAGTTTTTCCTACACAAGTACAAGAAATTTGCTTCAATATGGACATAAATTGCTCTAGTGTGTAGACGCCGTAAATCGGTTGAAAAATAGACCCTAATAGAAAAACTTTTCCTTCAAATATTCAAGGTGGCGATTTTTTTATGTCATAGGTATGTTTAGACGAAATGTTTGCCTGGACCACCTCCAAAACATATCCAAAAATAACAGAAATCGTAGGATCCGTTTTCTAAATAAACGAAAAAATGGTTTTTAGGTGGGTGAAAAAGAAAAAAATCGTCGGACAATTTTTTTTTATTAGGGGTCATTAACTCTTTCGCGTCTTTAGGGTCATATATGACCCGGGGAAAAAAGTTTCTTTTTGGCTATTTACATTAATTGAAATCTAACTGGAGTCTTGAGAAAATGAGCCAAGAATCTTACATCCTTCTATTATGATGTCGTGCACGAATAGATAGATTTCAATTAATGTAAATACCCAAAAAAAACTTTTTTCCCCGAGTCATGACATTACCCTAAAGACGCGAAAGAGTTAAAGGCCTGAAAGGGAGGATCATTAAAGTCAGGCTCTAAGGCCCAGATTTCAAAAATACAAAAAGGAATGAGATATTTATTTCTAGACTAGGTCCAATAAATTCAAAAATACTTAAAATTTAAATTAAACACAATTAAATTAAAATTTACAGCATAGAACATACCTTTCAGTAAAAAAAAAATTATTTTAGTCAAATTTCTTTAAATTGGTATTTTTCTTGAATTTGGAAATGAGATTTTTTGCACAAATATTTTCCTACTTTTTTTCTGATATGTCACATAAAACTAAAGAAAAGTCAAAATGAACTCAAACCTTCAGAAGATATTAGTAAGACTATTACTGAGGATACTATACCACTTTTAATTAAATAGACCTTTATTGTTCTATTTCTATTTCTAAACCTTTCTTCTAAATAAATTGAATTGAATTGAATTGTTACTCTTAATATAATTTTTGTGAGAGGGTTAAGCTCCAGGACCATGACAAATTGAAACAAAAAGACAAATATGTAACTGCTCTCTGAGTTCGAGCAGTAAGAAAGGGCTTACCAACATTTCAGTCTAATCGGATGAGTTTTAGGTTTTGTGAGTTATTCAAAATGGAAGATAGAAACCTCAAATCAAGCTGGCAATCACGCCACCTTACAGATCTCGAGCATTTTATCTGAAGTTGTCATATAATTGGATAATTCTAATAATTGGATAAGTTCTAATATAATTGGATAAATCTGACATTACCTACTTCTAGGCACCCATCGACATTTAACTTATGCCGAAAACTACTTGTTGATATCTCTTTCCGTTCTCTCCTCAGAAGTGGTTATACGACCGATGGACGGGACGGGACAAGACGGGACGTCCACGAAAATCGATTTTTATCGCATATGATATTCGCAATCTATGAGTGTCAAAAGATGTATATCCAAAATTTGAGCCCGATCTGACGAGGCCGGATTTCACCTCAGACCACAATCGCTGATATTATAAAGAATATCAGCTAAAAATAAAAATGAACGCACATTTTCTTCTACCTACAATTTAAGAAGCCCTAGTTTCCCCTACAATTGCTCTTAAATTACAAAATAAAACTTTCAACATATCACAGTGTAAAATCCTAAAATATATTATCCTGAATATCTGATAATATTTAAAATTCTTTAAAATCAGGAAGCCCTTAATTTTTCTGTGTTAGTTCTGCCCCCGGGCGGTGAATACTGGAAATTTGTTAATTTAGTAAGTTTTTTTTATTCCATCAAAAGTACAGGTAGGGTGGAGTCTTCGCTTATGGCCGTTATACAGTTATAGATAGCTTGCAAAATTTTAATCTTTGTTTTAGGTAAAAGCTCGAGATTCTTGTACGTCCGTGCCGTCCATAAAGATCTCTACTCTACACACTAGAAGCAATTTCCTTAAAAAATGCCTTTTTCTGTTAGAACTCCACGAAGAGTAGTATATATAATCCCTCGCTCGATTTTGAGTTTTATACATATTTCGACTCCTTACCCCCCAAGGAGTCGTGTTTTGGTGGAATTTTGGAAATGTGAAGTTTCGAGTTTTTTGGCGTCACGGTGTTTGTCCGTCTGTTCATCTGTCCGTCCGGCTGTCATCAGCTCTAGAGGAAAAACGGTTAGAGATAGCGACTTGGAACCTAAGGGGGACCCCCCGTAAGTCGATCCAAGGATCGTTAACGCCCCTCATTTCCCCTCACCCCTCTCTTTCCCCTCCAAAACCGTGTTTTTTTCAGGATTGCTCGAAAACGCGTTTTGCGATTTTTTCATTTTTGGATATGTTTTAGAGATTACCCATGTGGACAATTCGTCCTTAGACGAAAATATCCTTGAATCATTCATAATAACGATTTTTCAAAGTCAAAGATTAAAAGGCACTAGATAAATGCACTCATCAAGCAAATGGGGTCACATTTGGGCTCGATGGAAAGGTCTTGGAATTTCCAACAAAACTGAACCGGTTCCAATCGGTTTTAAATCGGTAATGCATCGGTAATGAACCCGTTTTGTTCGAATTTAATTTTTACTACTCTTTAAACTATTTTATGGAATATATTGAGTGGTTTACGAATCGATTCAAATCGGTAAAGTACCTGTAAACGGTAAATTATGCGAAAGTACTTTTGAGGTATAGCATCTAAGTTCGAACATTTCGCAAAGCCTGGGACGCTTTGCTACTCCTTTTAAAGAAAATTTCCATTTTTATATTACCGTTTCTATATTATTAAATGAAAAAAAATTAAGCATAGTTAGACAATGTGTCAATTACTTTTAAGGATTGCTAACATTTTTCAATAAATAAATAACTTTAATTCGCTAGTTTCTCATTTCTATCTAAATTTTTGTTTAAATATACTTTATTTTTTAATGTTTATTATATTTAATTAATAATAAAATGAAAACAAAAAGAAAAAATGATCATTTATAAACCTTGGAAGAAAATCAAATTATACAAGGCATAATTTTTATTAGTCTTTTCTTAATTCAACTTATTTAAACTTAATATCACAATCTGCTGCAATGCGGGAACACTTAAATATGGGGGTGCTATTATGTTTTCCATACTTCGTTGCGGTTCAAATAACTTTCATCTTGAGCTCAAGGAAATCCAAAGAGAAATATCCAGAAATCTGAAATATATATATATATATATATATGTATATATACATTAAATAGTGTTATTAATCAGAAAATTTGAGAATATAATGACGAATTCTTCAAACATATTTATTTATTTATTTCTTAATTGTTTATATAGAAGCTCAGTACTTATGAGAGGGTCTAAGTGAAATAGGATTTTAAGGGCTTTATTCTGTATTACTTGTATCTTCTTGAGTAGTTGTTGATTAGCCCCGCCCCATACCATGGTTCCATACGAAAGCATACTTTGATACATGGCGTGGTAGATTGCTCTTCTTGTGTGTTGTGAGACGCTTCCGTTGAGACTCCTCCTGAGGGCACCCGTCAGTGCGGCCAATCTAGTTTCGTGGTCCGTGATATGGTTTTCAAACTTCAGTTGTCGATTTGCACACCTAGGCAGCGGAAAACCGCAACCTCCTCAATGACAGAGTCGTCGAAAAGTATGTGAAGACTGCCAGGGTCACATCCAAATGAGACATATTTCGTTTTCTTGGGATTTGCTGACATTTTATTTTTGCAACCAACTTGTTCTCTCAGAATATTTTCCAGAAGTAGTCCCAGTTGTAGTGCATTATCAGGAGTCTTTCATTTAGTAAGAGACTTCTTCCTTAAACCAAAAAGGATTTTGGTATTTTGCTGAAGCAGCAATAGGCAAATCCGACATCATTGAAAAATAATGAATTTGACATCACCTTGTGAAAAGATTTACATCGTAGTCCAAATTGTTCTTAGTTCAGAAATTTGTGTCAGCAGTTTACCCACAAAGAATCTGAGAATGATTTCAAAAACCAACTTGTTCTCTCAGAATATTTTCCAGAAGTAGTCCCAGTTGCAGTGCATTATCAGGAGACTTTCATTTCGTAAGAGACTTCTTCCTTAAACCAAAAAGGATTTTGGTATTTTGCTGAAGCAGCAATAGGCAAATCCGACATCATTGAAAAATAATTAATTTGACATCACCTTGTGAAAAGATTTACATCGTAGTCCAAATTGTTCTTAGTTCAGAAATTTGTGTCAGCAGTTTACCCACAAAGAATCTGAGAATGATTTCAAAAACCAACTTGTTCTCTCAGAATATTTTCCAGAAGTAGTCCCAGTTGCAGTGCATTATCAGGAGACTTTCATTTCGTAAGAGACTTCTTCCTTAAACCAAAAAGGATTTTGGTATTTTGCTGAAGCAGCAATAGGCAAATCCGACATCATTGAAAAATAATGAATTTGACATCACCTTGTGAAAAGATTTACATCGTAGTCCAAATTGTTCTTAGTTCAGAAATTTGTGTCAGCAGTTTACCCACAAAGAATCTGAGAATGATTTCAAAAACCAACTTGTTCTCTCAGAATATTTTCCAGAAGTAGTCCCAGTTGCAGTGCATTATCAGGAGACTTTCATTTCGTAAGAGACTTCTTCCTTAAACCAAAAAGGATTTTGGTATTTTGCTGAAGCAGCAATAGGCAAATCCGACATCATTGAAAAATAATGAATTTGACATCACCTTGTGAAAAGATTTACATCGTAGTCCAAATTGTTCTTAGTTCAGAAATTTGTGTTAATAGAATGACTTTACCCACAATGATTCAGATTGATTTTGAAAACTAATTTGTTCTCTCAGAACATTTTCAAGACGTAGCCGCAGTTGTGGTGGTAGGACACCTTTTCATTTAGGATGAGATTTCTTCTCTACACCATTAAGGATTTGCGTATTTTGATATAGGAGCGTAATTCATAACTTGCTAATTCATAATTCATAATTTGTGAAATTCAGAAATTAGTGTGAGCTATTGTACAGAAAACATTTGCAGTTCAATAATGTTACCAAAGTCGTTTAAGTAGCTACAAATTCATCATAAGAGTATTTGGAAGTATAACATAATAATAAATTCATCGTAAGATCTTCAAATTCAATATTATCATCATCATCATCATCATCATCATCATCTTTCTTCATCATCATCATTACCATCTGCATTATCATTTTTATCATCTCCTTTATCATTTTCGTCATTTTCATCCGCTGAATACTATTAGGGTCGCTGGCCCATATCGAGTTTAGCAACCCATGCCTGTCAACCTCTGTTACAGATTAACTGATTTAATTTCCTTTCTTTGTGAACCAATGTTCATTCACCCTTTCTTTTTCTTGGATGGTTTAATTTTAGAATTGTAGAACTTGATCTCCTCGTGCTCTTCTTTGTTATAAAGATCGTCGTCTGAGTCCACAAATGAAAGTTGATATTTGGAATCCAAATATTCCGCCAGTTCATCTTCGCATTCTTCCTTGTCGTTTTCGTCTGAGTCCTCAAATGAAACTTGGTTCTCCAAATCCAAATATTCTGCCAGTTCATCTTCGCGTTCTTCCTTGTCATTTTCGTCTGAGTCCTCAAATGAAACTTGGTACTCCAAATCCAAATATTCCGCCAATTCATCTTCACGTTCTTCCTTGTCATTCTCGTCTGAGTCCTCAAATGAAACTTGGTTCTCCAAATCCAAATATTCTGCCAGTTCATCTTCGCGTTCTTCCTTGTCATTTTCGTCTGAGTCCTCAAATGAAACTTGGTACTCCAAATCCAAATATTCCGCCAATTCATCTTCACGTTCTTCCTTGTCATTCTCGTCTGAGTCCTCAAATGAAACTTGGTACTCCAAATCCAAATATTCCGCCAGTTCATCTTCGCGTTCTTCCTTGTTATAGACGTCTATATCTTGAAATGAAATTTGATGTTCAGATTCGAAAAATTGAGCATGGTCGTCGTCGTCATTAAGGAAACGATTGTCGGACTCAAATGAGGCATTGGGAAGTTCTGGATTCACCAAATCAATTTCCATTTGTTCCTCCTCACCATTACGACGACCATCTTCATTCTCGCTCCTATAATCGATATATTCCCGCTCCTCTTCCAGATTCTCTTTAATGGGTTTCGGAACAAAATGCTTCTTCTCAGGACGAGTAAGAGCAATCTGCAAATTTGCTTTAAGTCTCCGATGTACAAGATTGCCTCTATTTTTGGTTTTTATCTGCCCAAGGGCAGAGAATCCGGCTTCACATCTATATGTTGTGGGGAAGATTGAAAGATGCTTTTTTAACATGTCTAAGTCCTCACAATTTTGATTCGGCAGGCTTATGGGGAATTCCGGATATATCAGAGCAATGTCCCGAATGATGTCATATTTTTGGAATCTTTGTTTGAATACATCGTATAGACTGTCAACTTCTCCTGAGAAACGCGTAAAATCTCCGGAACCTAATTTTTGACACCATTCGAATTTTTGGAGATTGTTGGTTGAGAGGTCATGGCTCAAATCTTTCAACTTTTCGGTAAAATCGTCAAGTTTTCTCACATGGTCAAAGATATTATGATCCCTTCCCTAAAAACACATGCATACATGCACTACAACTACATATGGGCCGATCCATCTCAAGACGACCGAGAAAATCGCAAATCGCGGGTTCATGGTCTTAGATGTTTTTGAATTTTACATATGTTAAAGTACACGATAAAATAATATACCCCTATTTTTTTTCGCCCAAAAAAAATTCCTGGCCGGAGACACATGGCGTCAAAGATGGCGTCTCGCGCTTCATTTGTCAATTGAGATTTTTGGCAAATATTTCAAAATGCTCTATCTCGCGAACGGGTTGAGATTTCTTCTTACTCTTTTTTTATTTGAAAGATAATTTTATACTCTTTAAAACGATATACTAGTTTTCGTATTATCTGCTCAAGTTTTTTTGAAACCGTCTTTTAAATTTTTTTTTGAAAAAATTTAAAAATAATTTTTCTCAAAAACCCCATTCTCAAAAATTTTCATTTTTTTACTGTTGATCAGTAACATTGAGTACTACATTCCCTGAAAAGGCGAGCTTCCACTTTTGGCCTAATTTTTTTTTTAAAAATATTCAAATTTTAACAACATTTTCAAAAAAGGAAAAATACCAGTTAAACTCAAAATTTTGAGTTCAATTTTTCAGGGAATACAGTACTCCACATCCACAATACTTATAAACAGTTAAAAAATCAAAAATTTTTGATCTCCCGTTTTTGAAATTTTTTTTTTTTGATTTTCAAATAAAAATCCCTTTTATTGACAAAAATAAAGCTTTAAATCATATTTAATAAGTGTACTAATTATGTTTTTTTGTTTTCTTTAAGTTCCTCAAAAAAATTTTTTTTGAAAATTTTTGGATTTTTTTTGAAAAATTAAAAAAAAATTTGATTCTAGGTTAAAAAAAATCAACATTTTAACACGTGTATTAAATGTATCTTAAAGTTGTAAATTTGTCAATAAAAGGCATTTTTATTTGAAAATCAAAAAAAAATTTTTCAAAAACGAAAAATCGAAAAATTTTGATTTTTCAACTGTTTATAAGTATTGTGGATGTGGAGTACTGTATTCCCTGAAAAGTTGAACTCAAAATTTTGAGTTTAACTGGTATTTTTCCTTTTTTGAAAATGTTGTTAAAATTTGAATATTTTTTAAAAAAAAATTAGGCCAAAAGTGGAAGCTCGCCTTTTCAGGGAATGTAGTACTCAATGTTACTGATCAACAGTAAAAAAATGAAAATTTTTGAGAATGGGGTTTTTGAAAAAAAGTAATTTTGAAATTTTTTCAAAAAAAATTTAAAAGACGGTTTCAAAAAAACTTGAGCAGATAATACGAAAACTAGTATATCGTTTTAAAGAGTATAAAATTATCTTTCAAATAAAAAAAAAAGAGTAAGAAGAAATCTTAACCCGTTCGCGAGATAGAGCATTTTGAAATATTTGCCAAAAATCTCAATTGATGAATGAAGCGCGAGACGCCATCTTTGACGCCATGTGTCTCCGGCCAGGAATTTTTTTTGGGCGAAAAAAAATAGGGGTATATTATTTTATCGTGTACTTTAACATATGTAAAATTCAAAAACATCTAAGACCATGAAGGGTACCCCTATGGTTGTCTTGAGATGGATTGGCCCATATACACTTAAAATATAAAAAGGGATACCGGCTTATGTAGGTGAGATTCTTAACGTGAGCTAACTCGGAATGCCAGAATATTCAATTTAGAGCTGAAGTTGGGGGACGCCATTCAGTTATCTTGAATCAAGCTTTGAAGCTTTATAGCTCCCGAACTGAGAGAGAACTGAGACAGAGGCAAAGGTTATATATCGGGTGAAAATTGCAACTTGGTGCATTGACCCCCCACCCCTCTACCGCTATTTTGAATACCACCTTTTTGTTTTCTCAATAGCTCTGCCCCTATGGCATCGATCAGGCTCAAATTTTAGTATGTTGTTATAGCAGGGCCTTAGAGCTTTCGATCAATACCAAACTTAAGGTCCCCCGACCCCGCCCTGACCCGACCTCTAAGGGTCCAAAAAACAATTCTTAAAATGGCTATAACTCCGGTTCTAATTGTCAGAATTTAAAAAGTGAGGACGTTTTGGAAAGCTCTCATGAAATGCCACTTCCCGTCCTAAAATCACAAGTTCATAGAACTACCGCTAGGGGCGCCTTTTTAAAAAGAAGATTATTCAATTTTCTAAGTTAAATAACTCAAAAATTTCTTTGTGCATCGGGCTGAAATTTTAATATGTTGTAGCTGCTGATTATACCTATCAAACAAAAAATACTTAAGTCGATCCATAATCCCTGACCCGAGCTATAAGGTGTCAAAGTTCGAAAGTTGACCGGCCTCTATCTCCGGTTCTAATTAAAATTTTGAGCTAAATTTTGAGTTTTTGGTTTTGGTTTCGTTCAAATGAGCGAATCCGCACGTACTTGGAGTACCGAAGTCAACTCACTTTAATGAATGATATGGAAAGTTTCCAGGCTTCTTGTGATATTCTATGTTTCCCTTACATGAACAGGAAGAGGACTTCCAGACTAGTTGGCTTATCAGCCACTCATTAAAATCGACTGTAACAAATCGAATTTGTGTACATTCCGAGTTAGCTCACATTAAGAATCTCACCTACATAAGCCGGTTGGATTATCTGTCCTTTTGATTAATTTTTAATATTAAACGTTATCTGTATAATTTTAATAGAACTCTAATTTTATAAAAATATTTGTATGCAAAAGTGATAATAATTATTGTTTATTCTGTTTTTTTCGTCATAAATAATGGTTTATTTTCATTTCTTCAACACTAAATTGTATCATAATGAAACAATATAAAAGTAGGGGAAAGTGACCATGCTTAATACTGTAAAATGATGTCCAAGGTTTGTGATTATTTTCTGATTAACACACAAACCGAAGCAATTGTTGCACTATGACAAAAAAATGTCTGACTTATTAGGTTCATAATCCAACCTCAAATAGTTCCTGGAAATCCTTAGATTTTTCTCAAGAAGAAAATGGAAATTCAGTATCGATTTTTATACAAGATGGGTCCGGGGCCTTCCTGTATAATAATTGATTCGACAATTCGGAGGCCCATATTCACTGCAAAAAATTCACCGGATACAAAAAATTGCACATCAATATTTAGACGGAACTCTAATCTATCTGCTTAAATCGTTTATATGACTGGTTATTAATTTTAAAATCACTTTTATGTAATTTTTCTAAGCCATGTTTTTATGACATTAAGGCGCTAGCTAAAACCATTTTTTCACTTTGAGTCCATGAAAATGTCATTCTGCAACCTTAAAATTCAGGCAACAGGGTTGAAGATTATGTCAATTGTCGATAAAATTGGCGGATTGCAATATGTGTAATTATGAAATAATCACATCTAATGATATAGTTGCCACATTAAAATTATCATTCATGGACCCTTCTTAGAATATAGGATGGACACAAGTAGAATTTATGAATTTGTTACCACCCACAAAAATAGTGTCCACCAAGTAAAAATATTTTTACATAAATATTAGTACTGATGACCCCTCTATGTGCCTATGATAGTAGTTTTCGTGAACAGCGACATTAATTAAGAAATACTTATGAAATATCATGTATTGAAACTACAGTTTTGGGCCTATTTTTTATTTTTGCTTCCTGAAACTAGGAAAAAAGAGCTAGGATCCTAATTTTTTTAGGAAATGTGAGGCTTAGCACCAGCTATTAAAATATATTGCGATGAGTCATAACTATTGATTAACATAGGAAAAAAATAGTTATTATCAAGCTTGGATCGTATCAAGCATGGTCACTTTCCCCTAATTTTTTTTTACATAAAAGGGAAAAGAGATTGTAATTAATAATACCTGAAGCTGAAGATTGAGCTTGTTCAGATGGCCAGTGATGTCACATAAAAAAGCGACTTCCTCCCAGAACGAAGTACTGCCATCCTGAAGATCTTCCAGTATGTCGTCATTGAACTAGTGATGAATACATAAATTTTCAAAAATTTTCTATGATTTTGCTGAAAGTTTGTAAATTAAGTTTTTTTTTTTTGATTAAGTTAAGCGTCCGAGGCTTTGAGAGCTGCTTGAACTTTCGAAAAGCAGCTCTGCCTTATATTCCTTTTCGATTTTTTTGAGTGCATATAAGATTAATAACTTTTTAAATATAAATTTTTGTTGAAAATCTGTATGAAGTCATACAATCTGGACATTTTTGGTCACAATAATTTACTTCGAATGGCTTTGGAGGAACTTAGCAGCAAATTACTCCCGATACTGCAGCTTCATTCCCGTGCAAGTTTATCACTGTAGTTATCTTATTTTATCCTCACAAATAATATTAATTACGAGTAAACAAATTTTATAAGAACAATTTGGTTTAAAAGTCTACGTGTTTAACTGCAATAAAATTAAAATTAATGAGCAATTTTAACATTTTAATTTGCTAAATTCAAGTTAATTTGAGCTACCACATTCATGCTATTTTACCAGATTTAAACGTGTTTTTGTGAAACAAGTATAAGTTTATTATAAATAAATAAATAAAAATCTATCAATTCAAATGATTTTTAATGCAAAGTAACGCATAGGAATAATTCATTTGAAAATTAAATTGAATGAACAAATTGAAAAAATTCTAGTGTGATTGCATGGTGAAGAAGATACTAAAAAAATAACATTGTTATTCAGGGGGGGTGACATTAGTTCTGAAAAATGCGACCGATATTAGTGTAAATTTTTCCCTGTTTTCGTACACATTTTACAAGATATTTCCAAAACTACGCAAGTGGCCAATTTGGGGTTTTCGGTTGCCTCTTCGTTATTAAATTGGCTCTTATTTTGTATTACTATTATTTGCTAATTCATTCTACACTGACAGAAAACAGCTAATAAACCCAAAAGTTTTTTCGGCGCGCTAGAAACATATGGGAAACATAGGAAAATGTCATGCCCCTGTTGTTATTAGTTGATTGACCAAACCTCTTTAAAATTAAATCGTTTAACCTTGAATAATCCAGGATAGCGATTTTTCCCACGAAACAATGAACCAAACATGAACGAAATTCACAGGGCCAATTTTGAACAAAGTTATAAAAGCCGCATTTTTGACATATTTTGTGGAGATACAACATGCATGAAGGGGAGGAGAAAAAATAAGGAGATTAGCTTCGAGATTATGTCATTTTAAGAAGGTTATCGAAGAGCGTATCAGTCTTATCACACTAGGATTTTCACAATTTAATTTTGAATACAATTGAGCCAATTGAGTATTAAAAGATTTCTAGGACAAGGGCAGAATCACATTGACAGTAAAATGCTCACCGTATTTAATTAATTTACGCATTCTCATTGCAATTCTTACGCAAATTCTCGCTTACCGTATTACCTTATCTCATACTCGGTGGCATTAGGTGAAAATAGTATAAGAAAATTGAAGAAATAAAACGAAAATTCAATAAACGGCGAGCAAAAAAAACTGTACTGTAAATTTCTCTTACAGTTTTTTTTTTGCTCACCGTTTATCGCATTTTCGTTTTATTTCTTCAATTTTCTTATACACTGAGAGAAATCCGAAAAAGTTAAAATAAGATTCCGAAAAAGTTAATTTTACCCTGCAGTATTGATCCGAAATCGGTGTAAATATTGCCCTTTTTGGGTGTATTAAGGGTTAGAGTTACCCTTTTTCATGTTAATTTTACCCTTAAAAAAGGTGTAAAATTAACATTAAAAAATGTTGATATATTTTTACACCTAAAAAGTGTTAAAGCTATGAGGAAAAAAAGTTAATCGCACCCCCGTTTTTTTCTCAGTGTATCATTTTCACCTAGTGCCACCGAGTATAAGATAAGGTAGTACGGTAATCGTGAATTTGACTAAGAATTGCAATGGAAATGCGTAAATTAACGAAATACGGTGAGAATTTTATTGTCAATGTGATTCTGCCCTTACTTGAAAATTCAGTCAGGACACATTTTGCAAGAAATTTGCTCAATTTTAAATAGTGTCGCGAAATTTTTGATTGTGAATGCCTTCGGAAAATGTGTGATAGTACTTAATATGTCTTATAAGTCACTTATAAGGTAAAAATATTGAAGAAATAAAACGAAAATTCGATAAACGGTGAGCAAAAAAAAACTGTAAGAGAAATTCACGATATACAGTTTTTTTTTGCTCATCGTTTATCGAATTTTCGTTTTATTTCTTCAATTTTCTTATAATATTTTCACCTAGTGCCACCGAGTATGAGATAAAGTAAGACGGTAATGGAAAATTTGCGTAAGAATTGCAATGAAAGTGAGCATTTTATTGTCAATGTGAGTCTGCCGTTAATTTAAAATTATGTGGTACATAGATATAAAAGCCTTACCGAAATTTGTTCCATTGACACAAACATGACAATGAGGTGACGCAACCTGAAAAATCTTTCAAGTGCTGCTGCTTTCGAAAGCCAGCGTATGTCGGTATATAATAACAGGTCACGGAATTCCGCTCCGTTATTTTCCAAAAAGTCTCGCAGGAGCCTATGGGTTTGGGAGTTCTTTCCTCCTCGTAGTCGATTGATAATTTTTATGACTTTGTCCATTGTCTTCTGCAGGGAAAGAGTCTTCGCACACAACACTTCTTCATGCAAAATGCAATGAAAGTGTTGGAGGTAAGGCATTTCTCTTACCATGCGGCCCCGGAAGCCCTTAAGTGGACCCTTCATGGCAGCTGCCCCATCGGTGGTAATAGCGACGAGCTTCTCCTTCAAGTTCTCACCTCCAGCAATACATAGGGCTTCCTGGACTGCCGTAAAAACATCTTTCCCAGTGGTCTTAATTAGTTGTTTGAGGTCAAGCATTTGCTCAAAAATTGACCAATCTGGTAAAATCCCACGGACAAAAATCATAAGATGACATGCATCCGTCCTATCAATCGACTCGTCCAGACAAAGTGAGAAATATGAACATTTAGCGAGCTTTTCGTGTAAATCATCATCCAAAATTGTTCCCAGCTCTTCCACGCGTCTGCCAATTGTGAACCGAGACAATGGCAGCCTCCTGAGCCGTTCAGCTGCTGATGATTCACCCATCAAATCTAAGACATCGGCAATATTGTCCCTCCAGAAGCTAACATCGCTGTACGACTTTTCTCCCAAGGCACAGCGATAACTCAGCAGAGTTACTGGATCAGAAAGATCTAAGTGGGTAGAGGGATTTTTGACGTCACCAGTTTCGATTCCTTCTTCACATCCAAGCGATGAACTAGGGTTTTCTGTTTCATTGCGACATTGACTTTTATGATTTTCACGCCAGTGCTTTGCCAATCTATAAGGCCTATCTTCACCTAAAAAGGGAAATATATATACATCAAAATATATATCTAAAAAACAAAAAAGGGAAACATAGGGTAAGTGTGCCAAATTCCGGCCAGCTTGCAATTTCGGCCACCTTTTTTGTTCCTCGAATTTCCATGAACGTTTAGATTTTACGTACTCTAGAGATTATACAATGCAAAAGAATAACAAAAAATGTAGCTTTGCCAAACGAGATGACGTGAAAAAGACATTGGAAGAATTTCCGAAGGGCAAGGAACTATGAGAATGAAGGTGGCCGAAATAGGGCACCACAGCTATGACTACATTTTTATTCATTTTAAAATGTGTTAAGAATGATTTTAGAGTAAATAAAGACGGTAAACTCTTTACAAGGTTCCAAGCAACACTCTTCCAGAAGAAAGATTAAAAAAAAATCAATTTGTATTTTAAATATTACATTTCTAACTTGAAACTTTGACGCTTGCATGCAACTATGCCGAAATTTGGCACACTTACCCTATATAAACATCAAAATATTTATCTAGTAATATGAAAAGACCAAACGGGCGTTAGAATACTAAATCGTTTCTTTCTTTGACTGTCTGTCAGAAGGTTATCGAATACGTAAATGGGGTCTCGGTAGCTCAATAGGCAAAGTGTTGGCTTTGTGACGCAGAGGCCCTCGGTTCGATCCTTGATCGAAGCGCGTCCGGTGAATAATTGGAAAACAATTTTTCACCGTCCTTAAAAGCTCCAAATTGAACGCAAAAATATCAAGAAGGAAGTATGATAAAAGATAAGGGAGCAAAAAATAGGATTTGTGATGGAGCAAAAAGAAAAATGATAAGGAGAGATGAGTAAATAAGAGTGAGCGAAATGGCTAATATGGACCTGATTGAGTCTGACAGCCAAAAACATAAAAAGAAGAGAGAGAGAGAGAGAATATGTAAATGTGATGTGATACAAAATTTAAAAATTTTACAAATTTTATTAGAAAAAATATACTACACACTAAAAAAGACTGTACAACTTTAATGAGTATAAGAATAATGATGTTACATAATTACAAAACAAATACGAATCTATTAAAATAATTTCGATCTTGTCTAATCAAAAAGTCAATCATTATCAACGACTTATTAATATGTCATATTTGCATATTACCTTAAAAAACAACATACACTCAGTCCCGGCATTAAGTCTTTCGGGATTATGCACCTGACGGAATTATGCACACACAATTATGCAGGATTGCCTACCCTTAGGAGTCAAGTTATGAGATCATTTTTGAAATACGCCTGAATGTATACTATTTTGCGACTCGGGAAATTTGAAAACAATTTGCTACTCTTTCAGAATAAAAGTTTAATTTCTTTTATTAAGGTATTTTTTTTATTATTCTAACCATTCATTGAAGAACTCTGGTCAAAAAATAATGTTTGTTAATAAATTTCTATTAAATAATTGAATTTTTTAGTTTGAACTACTTTTACTCTGCCCGAAATTTGTTCTACGGCAGATTTATTCAAAAGAAAGCCCCTGTGGGTATGCAAATTTTCTTGATGAATAATGCCATTTCGCCCCTTTTTTCAGTCCCGCAAATGTGCATAATCCCGGGATCTAGTGTAACAATAAAATCACAAAGACAACCAGTGATAAGCCCAGATAAGCTTATGGTCTCTAAAAGATTCTTTACAGGAGATATCGAAATGCGTGCAACTCGAGAGTGCTTCCAACTCGGAATGTTTGAAAATTCTATGGTGAGTTGAATTTTGGGGGTAAAGAATCGTGTGGAGTAAATTATCCCTGTCGGTCGAAATGGATAAAATTGACAACTATAATTTTTTTTAAGAAGTTCAAAAGCTAGATTCTCAAATTTATTTTGATTCTTTTAATATAATTACAAACAAAAAAGTTCATATAAGCTTATGCTAGCTGAGATTTTTTACATGTGACTACGAAATGCGTGCAACTCGAAATGCGTGAAAATTTGATTGTGAGTTGAAATTTGGGGATAAAGAATCACGTAAAGCAAACTCTTGTTGGAGAAAGAAATGGATAAAATTGACTGGATATAATTGGTTGCTCGTTGCAACCTCGGAGTTCCAACGACTGTGAAGTTGCATGTTTCTAAAGAATTTCAGCTAAGCTTATCTGGTTTTATCACTGGTTTCAGAACTCCTTCGTTCTTGTCCAAGCTTTTTATGAAAACATTTCCTGGTTGAGTCTGACACAAGCAGAATCTGGCCTGTAGCGTAAACTTCACTATTTAAGACGTATATCGTACATCGGTTCCGTGACTAAAGGCCCTGCCGTTATTTTGAATCCCTAAAGACTGATTGGGTACACAATGTGTCTTGTCCCTAGGGTTAGCCCTCTGAGTGGGAGCTGAAGAGTGTGAATTTTTTACCGCCATATATGTACTTGCCTTCCGATGTGCATAAGACTAGAGCAGGGTGCACTCATGCCTTTCTTTGGCTTTTGCATACAATCAATGCATGCAATTTGCACAACGCTTTTGCAGACAATTAGTAGATTTTAACCTGTGAGAATACTTGTTCGGCCGCCACCACGAGTCGTCCTACTGTATACTCGCTTTCCAAGACCTCGCTAATTATAATTTACAACTATGAAGTGAAATTCTTGGTAGGGTATGCAGAAGAACAATTTTCACAAGAATCTTAAGCATGCCGTGGCACCCGTAGTAGGAAAAAGTCCAGGAACTGTTTTCTGAACAAGGTTTTCATCCATGCAAGCCAGAAAGTCAGATAGAAGTGAAGAAGTCCCTTGACAATCATTGTAGTTATCATCAGGAAGTACTGAGGGTACGTGATTTCCAATAATTAAAGAGATTTCCCACCAAAAAATGAATTTATTGGAAGGGTATCCGGAAGAAGAACTTTTACAACGACCCTGAACATGCCCTGGCACTCGGTGTAGGAAAAAGTCCAGGAACTGTTTTCTGAACAAGGTTTTCAACCATGCGAGCTAGAAAGTCAGATAGAAGTGAAGAAGTCCCTTGACAATCATTGTAGTTATCATCAGGAAGTACTGAGGGTACGTGATTTCCAATAATTAAAGAGATTTCCCACCAAAAAATGAATTTATTGGAAGGGTATCCGGAAGAAGAACTTTTACAACGACCCTGAACATGCCCTGGCACTCGGTGTAGGAAAAAGTCCAGGAACTGTTTTCTGAACAAGGTTTTCAACCATGCGAGCTAGAAAGTCAGATAGAAGTGAAGAAGTCCCTTGACAATCATTGTAGTTATCATCAGGAAGTACTGAGGGTACGTGATTTCCAATAATTAAAGAGATTTCCCACCAAAAAATGAATTTATTGGAAGGGTATCCGGAAGAAGAACTTTTACAACGACCCTGAACATGCCCTGGCACTCGGTGTAGGAAAAAGTCCAGGAACTGTTTTCTGAACAAGGTTTTCAACCATGCGAGCTAGAAAGTCAGATAGAAGTGAAGAAGTCCCTTGATAATCATTGTAGTTATCATCAGGAAGTACTGAGGGTACGTGATTTCCAATAATTAAAGAGATTTCCCACCAAAAAATGAATTTATTGGAAGGGTATCCGGAAGAAGAACTTTTACAACGACCCTGAACATGCCCTGGCACTCGGTGTAGGAAAAAGTCCAGGAACTGTTTTCTGAACAAGGTTTTCAACCATGCGAGCTAGAAAGTCAGATAGAAGTGAAGAAGTCCCTTGACAATCATTGTAGTTATCATCAGGAAGTACTGAGGGTACGTGATTTCCAATAATTAAAGAGATTTCCCACCAAAAAATGAATTTATTGGAAGGGTATCCGGAAGAAGAACTTTTACAACGACCCTGAACATGCCCTGGCACTCGGTGTAGGAAAAAGTCCAGGAACTGTTTTCTGAACAAGGTTTTCAACCATGCGAGCTAGAAAGTCAGATAGAAGTGAAGAAGTCCCTTGACAATCATTGTAGTTATCATCAGGAAGTACTGAGGGTACGTGATTTCCAATAATTAAAGAGATTTCCCACCAAAAAATGAATTTATTGGAAGGGTATCCGGAAGAAGAACTTTTACAACGACCCTGAACATGCCCTGGCACTCGGTGTAGGAAAAAGTCCAGGAACTGTTTTCTGAACAAGGTTTTCAACCATGCGAGCTAGAAAGTCAGATAGAAGTGAAGAAGTCCCTTGACAATCATTGTAGTTATCATCAGGAAGTACTGAGGGTACGTGATTTCCAATAATTAAAGAGATTTCCCACCAAAAAATGAATTTATTGGAAGGGTATCCGGAAGAAGAACTTTTACAACGACCCTGAACATGCCCTGGCACTCGGTGTAGGAAAAAGTCCAGGAACTGTTTTCTGAACAAGGTTTTCAACCATGCGAGCTAGAAAGTCAGATAGAAGTGAAGAAGTCCCTTGATAATCATTGTAGTTATCATCAGGAAGTACTGAGGGTACGTGATTTCCAATAATTAAAGAGATTTCCCACCAAAAAATGAATTTATTGGAAGGGTATCCGGAAGAAGAACTTTTACAACGACCCTGAACATGCCCTGGCACTCGGTGTAGGAAAAAGTCCAGGAACTGTTTTCTGAACAAGGTTTTCAACCATGCGAGCTAGGAAGTCAGAGAGAAGTGAATGAATCTCCTCACAATAATCGTAATTAGGAACAGGAAACAGAAAACTTTGGAGATCACTTTTCTAGAGAAATTTTTAGTCTGGATATGAAAATATACTCGAATAAGAACCATAAGAGATATCAAATTGCAAGAATATACACACCAAGAAAAGAATTCTTGATGAAGCATTTCCCACTGAAGTGAAAAGTCTAAAAATGAATACCCGAATAGAAGCCCTATGCCACCCCACACCGCACAGAATGAAACTTATCCCTTTATTTTTGCTGGTAGATGTTCCATAAGCTAGTTTTATTACTAACGAAACCAAAAAAGAAAGCAATTCTTTTCTATTCCAATTCCAACAGAATAATTTTTAATTTCTTCAGAGAAAAATTTGTCCGCCATTTTTGAAATTGCCCTTTTCATTCTAAAACTTTTTTCTTGTTTTTCATGAATAATTATTTACTTACCCCGAACCTTCATCCGCTGTCCACATATATTGCACTGCCACACAAGACGATTTGCAAATCTCTCGAAATAAAAATCATTTTGCCTTGCTTTAGCGAAATCCATTTTTATGACTTTCCAACTTGCGCGCACAAATAACTCATCGAAAGTAGAGTGAGACAAAACACATTAGCACAACGAGACGATGCGGGTGGATTTAAATTTAACGGATTTATAGGAACGAAAATAAAAAAAAATTGTTCCAGGGAAAAGACATTACTTTATTTTTTTTAACATCATTAAATTAAAATCTACACAATATGGTAAATAGAGGAGTTTTAAGAGTTCATACAAATATAAATGTTTGAAGATTTCCGGAAGCTCTTGCTCATATTTTTGGTGGATTTGAACTCTTGTGGCAGAATGATCCCAGAGTACCCGAAACAAGGTTTCGTTCATCCAGTGTCGTGTTCATGGGAAAGACAAATTCCAATAACATCACTAGGAAACTCAGTCAATGTCTACGACGTCACAGCAACTAATTTTTCTGAGATATTTCTAGTTCTGGGAATAGAAATAACTACTGATTATTATTCTTATGTTGGGACGATGAAGTTATATCAATAATGTACCTAATTATATCAAGATCAAAAGGCCTTGTCCAGTATCGAGTCCAAAAATATCATTCGTTTCCAATTGACATCCAGCAGTGTCTCAGAAGCCCCATGGAACGCGTGAGTGGCCAGAAAAGTCTTCCTAAGAGTGGAAAATGTCGTGCATTAGCATCGGAAGCTACTTTCCGAAAGTTATTAGGGTATGAGATTGATTTAATATCAGATGGAGGCATTTTACAAGGAAAACTTTACCAGGATTAGTGGTCTGTTCAGACATCCTGTGTAGCTGTTGTATCGGGATCTCCGTACACTTGGAAGCAACCGGAAGATTGCACGGACATCTGATGTCAACAATGTCTTAACAGAGGGATATCTGGACAGAACTAAAGACAGAGCAATTGGGCAGTGGAAACAAATTCGGATTGAGTTGTGAGTGCCAGTGATAGCACCAATATTCTTCGAAACTCCTCCTCCGATCACTTTTTTCTTCACTCCTCTAAAGGTGGGCTCAATTTGAGTTCCCTATGTGCAGATCCTTCGTCTGATTTTGCCTATAATTATTCATTTTTCGCATTTTTCGACATGTTGAAGTGCCGGCATCGCCGCAAAGGTTTGCTTTTCATCTGTAAAGGCTTAACCAGCCTTGAGCCGTATTCTCTTCCATCTGTAAGCACAGGGTTCCCCCCCTGACATCTGCATAGCCTGCCTTCAGCCAATTTACGTGGAATATGTACTACCAAACAACAACAAAGCGAGACCGGATGAGAACTCTGTGTTTTCGTTTCTGTGCCACACATATCCTGCAGTTACAGAGGCTTTGATCCATTCTTGGGCAGCTTTGTCTCATCCTTCGTCAATTTAGACACAAATGATTCACTATTTTACACATTTTTTACAGCAAAATACTTTAAAAACAGAACTTTTTCACAGCACTCATTTGTAAACAAAATCACATAACCTCACTTTTCGATGCTTGCCGTCCGGAACTAAAAATTCTTTGTTTTTTCACATTTTCACGCACTGTACTCCACTTTTTTTAATCAAAGAACTTAAATTGCGAGGTAATAAGACAATTTTGTCATAATTTCGCCATTTTTTCTGCACTTTTGGGTAAAATTTGTGCCAAACGATTTTACAGTGTAACAACGGCACATTCAAATTGCACTTCGTGGCGTCAGCACCCTCTCTGTGGAGTCCATTTGACACTGTTTCAAATAACGGTTTTTTCTGCACATGTCTGAATAAATCGTTTGATTTCAAGGGGGAGAGATCAAGTCGGATGTGGTGTACAGCTGAAAATGAAGTGCTTGGAAGTCTTTGGAAGTGGGAGTACTCGTAATGCAAAGTCTTTTCTGTTCCGTATTTTTCAGACTACGTTACTTTTAGTTGAGATATTTAATACGGGCTGAAAACTGAAAAGGTTTGTTGAAATTTTCAAGTTCGATTATGACAATAAATTGAGCAAATACGCTCAAATTTATTATAGCTTAATTTATGTCGTAATTTTTCCGAGGAAAATATTCAGTTGAATAATAATTTTCCTTAATTTTTACAGGAATTTCAAATTCATATAGTGGCTCGTAAATAATGACATAGATATTGCAGTTGACTTTCAATCAATTTTATATATTTTTTTCTAATTTATGGTATTCGTGGGACTTTTTCGCGAATGTCGTTGAAGGGTATCCCATAGTTTACCTCCACTATTTTTTGTTTACCTTTTTGCATACTCTGGGAAGATTTTAGTATATTACATCTCTTCAATGCCAAAAGCATTCAACAAAAAAAAAAATAATTTTTGCTTTTGAGGACTATTACAAAGAGGAACGAAAATGTGCATTTGTAATATTTAATGCTAGACTAATTTTGGAAAGGCCTAAGTGATGAACTTCCATTAAAGAAACATTTTAGGGGCTTATTTAGATCGCGTCTTTGCTCTAAGGATGATTAAAAAGTGGCTTTGAAAATTTAGAAATAAGCATTTATCCTTCGAAAGGGACAGATAATCCTAACCGGCTTATGTAGGTGAGATTCTTAACGTGAGCTAACTCGGAGTGCATGCAAATTCGATTTAGAGCTGAAATTGTGAGTCGCCATTCAGTTATCTTGAATCAAATTCGTGAAATTATACAAATTTTGTATTTAAACCAAAATATCAAGGATTTGGATGAACTGGTACAAAAGTGATATATGGGTGAAATGTAGACCAGAATGTACTCTATAATTTTCCTATAGAACATGATCTCATCGATTACTCAGAAGCCAAGATAAGCGAGGTTTTTTGTTTCTTAACTTGTTTTTTCATCCAGAGTGCCCCAAGTAGTCATTTGTTGAACTTCAATTATATCAAAGAATTGTTGTATTTTGTGGGACTTTCCATTTAAAACCCTATTTTAAGTGTCTTGGTGGAGTAGAGGCAGTCAAATTGGCATCTGAGTGATTTCAAAGCGTTATTATGGGAAAAATCATTTTTTTCACACTTAAACGGCAAAATCGGAGTGATAGCGTAGTCTGAGTGGAAAATGATGTATGGACGAAATGTAGAGACAAATGTCCTCTACAATTATGTCGAAGTAATCATCAAAATCGGTTCAGCGACAGTCGAGATAATTGAGGTTATGTGATATTGAAATTGGTTTTTCGACTGTGGCTCCCCTGGTGTTGGTCCCACGAAGTTCGAATATTTTAGAAAGTTGTAGTATTTGGTGAGATCTTTCGTTTAAGCCCTCATTCATCAAAATCGGTCACATAGAACCGGAGATATGATTTTTTGAATTTCGTGAACTTTGACCCCTCATATCTCCGGTTCTGTTTTAACCACAGCGCACATTTGCACCATTTTGGAAACGTCCTAGACTGGACTACAACATACTAAAATTTCATTAACTTGCACAATGCCGTTTTTGAGAAAAGTGACTTTGAATTTCGATGAATTTTGACGCTATCACAGCGCCACCTGTGGTGAATTTTTGAACTTCCATCTGAAAGTGCTCATCGAGACGAAACCAAAAAGGTAAAATTTAGGTCGCTATGTTAGTTAGAACCGGAGATAGAGGCCGGTCAATGTTCGAACTTTGACCCCTTATAGCTCGGGTCAGGGGTTATGGATCGACTTAAGTTTTTTTTTGTTTGATAGGTATAATAAACGGCTACAACATACTAAAATTTCAGCCCGATGCACAATGGAATTTTTGAGTTATTTAACTTATAAGATTTAAAAATTTTCTTTTTAAAAAAAGCGCCCCTAGCGGTGGTTTTATGAACTTGCGATGTTAGAAGGAGAGGTGGAATTTCACGAGAGCTTTCCAAAAAGCCCTCATTTTTTAAATTCTGACAATTAGAACCGGAGTTATGGCCATTTTAAGAAATTTTTTTTGGACCCTTATAGCTCGGGTCAGGGGGGTCAGGGGACCTTAAGTTTGGTATTGATGGAAAGCCCTAAGACCCAGCTATAACATACTAAAATTTGAGCCCGCTCGATGCCATAGGGGCGGAGTTATTGAGAAAACAAAAAAAGGGGGGTCTTCAAAATGGCGGAAGGAGGGGTGGGGGGTGGGGGGTCAATGCACCAAGTTGCAATTTTCACCCGATATATAACCTTTGCCGAAAACCGCAAGTCGATATCTTTTTTAGTTTAGGAGCTATTAAGCTCCAAAGAGCGGCCGGCCGGCCGGCCGGGAACGTAAATTAGCCACATATATATTCGTGATCAGGAAGTAGCGAAACACATTTTGGCCAAGTTTGAGGTCGATCGGACGACATGAAATTTTGTTAGGATTATAGTAGGTGAGATTGTTAAGAATCTCACCTAATATCAATTCCATTTTAAACGGTCTCTAATATTGATGCCAATATTGTGAGTACTTAGTGGAAGAAAATTTGTGAATAACAATTGAAGAGATTGTTAAAATGTTGGAAAAAATAATTAAATCGTATTTCGTTATTTAGAAAATCTTGAAGGTGTTTGAGAGCTCTATACATGGGTGCCACATACTTTCACTGAAAGGAATAAGGAGGACTTTATGAATGTGGTCATTTTTCACCTGATATGTTGAAATAAAAAATCTTTTCTGGATTGATTGGCGATCAGGTAATGAGGAATTAATATAATACAACAATAGCGAGAAAGATCCTAGAAAAAATAGCCAAGCTTGTTGCAAAAGTTGATTAGCAAACATTAAAAACTTTTCCAAAGAGTGCAAAATGTTTTAGATTTAAAGGATTTTAAAACCAGGGAGAGAATCAAGTTTAATAAAATGTGAAGATCACCTGAAGTGCTGAATTGGTTGTTGCACTCGTACTTTTGGACTCTAACAGACTTTCCAGCCCAGTTTCAATTTACAAATGACAATACATTTTTTTTAGATATTCAATTTTCCAAAAGTAGCTTCACTGGACTCTTAGGAAAATTCAAAATATGTTGGTACCCCTTCGTAAAACGCAGATAATATTAAAATATTGAAAGTATGCAAGAATATCTGGCGGTAGAAATTCAAAATGTTCAGGATGAACATGAATATCAACCTATATAAATTATAACTAAAATAGTTCTTAAATATCCTGTGAAGGAGATCATCATTTGTAAGTCCTTAAGACTCTAAATCTCCTTCAAAACACTTTTAAACAAGAGATTTTATCTGTATTTATAAAACAGTTATTTAAAATTCATGCTCATTGTTGATCAATTGCAGTCTCTAAGAAATGGCTAGGAAATCAGCCCAACTAGAAGGACTTAAAGGACAAGACCGGCCTCATTGCATTTTTTATATTCTTAATTAGGACAAGGAGGCTCGTCCTTTAAGGACCATAAGGATTACTCAATATTTTCAATTTACCTTTGTCAATTGCTCAGGGCTAAACAGAAAATATTACTTCTTATTTAATCGTCAAAATTTTCATATTTCTAGGACAAATCCTGGGATAAGACTTATACTAGAATACTTCTAAAAACCTCAAATCCTAGGATTCATCCATAAAGTTCAAATATTATGTATAGGTTTTCTAATATTGATAAAAAAAGTCGTATCATTTATGACATTATATGCAAGGAAAACTGAAAAATTGCACATCTTTTAGGACAAAATTAACGTATTTAGGACATAAATTAAAGCCCTAGATCAACGGCAAATCATTTTTAAACTCTTTAAAAATAGATTTTCTATATCAGAATTCAAAATCAATTAATAATTAAAGAACTATTAAAGATAAAAGTTGAGCTGTTTTCCACCAAAAAATTAGGTCACCCGCAAAAGGTGAAAGACGACATGGAAAATGTAAAAATTCATCAGCAATTTTTCATAAATAGGAAAAATTAAGTCAATATGTCACCAAAAACACAACAGAAATTGTTTAGAAAATATCAAATCTGAAGTGGGAATATTAGAATTGTATAAAAGGTAGAAATTTTGTTAAAATAAATCAGAATGAAAAAGCCAGCTTCAACAGAGTTTTACTCCACGAATCAGCGGCAGCTACTAACAAGTAAGTGCCAAATAATAAGCAGGGCGTAATTTTTTTTTTTTTATTATTAATTTATTATTAATTATTGCCAACGCACATCGGCCCCAGCTAAAACTTGCCTAACAAGCGTCAGGTGCAGAGAAGCTCTCGTAGAGCTGAATTAAATAGTTGACGAAAGTGGCGCACAACAGCCAAGTCAGAGGGGCTAGAAACTCTTCAGATTCCCCAGAGAGGCAACATCCAAATTGCCATCACTCAAGTGGCGTTAATCGCTCTATACTTGACACTAGAAGACGTCCTTTCTGGACGCCAGGGGAACGACTTAGCCGGCAACTATTTAATTGCAGCCTCCTGAGCTACGCAAAAGAGCAAGGAGACTTTCTGAACGATTCGGAAAGGCTTCTTCCTCTAGGCTAAGCTCTGCTACAAGTCAGGGCTTAGACACAAAATATAAGTAAAATGTTAAAAATATGTATAAAAATAAATTTCTTAAGATTTTTTAAGAATTTTTTTTATTAGATTTTTCATCAGATTAAGTAAATTATTGATTTCTAAGTATGAGAAGTGTATGAAGTGCAGGAAGTACTGGAAGTATTGCAACATTTTTGAGAGTGTTAGGGTAGAGTCAGCCCTTTTGGCCATGTAAGCACATTTGGCCACCTAAAGTAAAATCACATTGTAAGGCAATTATGAGTTTATTTAAAACAAGAAAATGGGTCTATTTCGTGACCTCTAATCTAACGAATCAGAAAACCATAATTGATTTTGTATCGACTTGATTAATTCTAAGTTATTGAAAGAAATTCCCGACAAGGTAAACAATCACTAAAAAAAACCTGGGATTCTTAAGAAACTTGTTAATTTTAAGAGAAATTGTTTTGCATTAATTTCATATTTTTGATGAAAATATTTGATGTTATTCAATGAAAGTCTATATCTTAATTAACTAAATTTTATTGTGATATCATCCCTAATAAGATTTTCTAACAAATTAAATGAAAATCAGATGTGGCTAAAAGAGCTTACTTTTTTCGGCTGTGTAAGTACTTTTGGCCATTCATTTTCCCATACATTTTACACGTAGCGCACTTCGCGGATTTCAGTAAAAAAATCGTGACTTTTGACTGATTTTTACATCAAAGAGAAACTATGCAAAAAGTCGTTTATAATACTCTAATAATCACATAAAATTGGCGTTAAATAAGAATAGGACTTGTGCTGTGTATTTGTGAAAGTTTTCGAAAGCTATTTCTTCTGTCATTTTATTAAAATTCTATTGGAAACAAGTGGCCAAAAGTGCTTACACACAATGGCCAAAAGTGCTTACAAAGTGGCCAAAGGTATTGAAAAATGCGTAGTTGCAAAAAATGCATTTTTCAGTAAAATATCCAAAAAAATTTGGGATTTCTCTTGGATTATTACACTGAGAAAAAAAGAGGGTACGATTAACTTTTTTTCCTCGTAACTTTAACACTTTTTAGGTGTAAAAATATATCAACATTTTTTAATGTTAATTTTACACCTTTTTAAGGATAAAATTAACATGAAAAAGGGTAACTTTAACCCTCAATACACCTAAAAAGGGTAATATTTACACCGATTTCGGATCAATAATGCAGAGTAAAATTAACATTTCCGGAATGTTATTTTAACTTTTTCGGATTTCTCTCAGTGTAGGAAGAAATAGCTTTAAGGTATCTTTGTACAAAATTTCATTTTATTTAAATAAAGACTATAAAAATTACAAGCACATGAAACCATAAGGTGGCCAAAAGTACTTACTCCACCCTACGAAGTTTTGGAAGTGCGAAGGCCCCTTCCATACAAGTTATGGAAGTGCCTGGAAGTGGTGTACACATTTTCACCCAAATATCTCCCCCTTGTTTGATCTTTTTTTTATTAAAATAAAATAAAATAAAACAATAACTTCTTTGTACTAAAACGTACTTAAATTTATTTACATTTAATATCAATTTCATAACATTTATTTTTGGGGGTTACATTCAAGTGAGAAATATAAGCAAGTTTTTTTTATGTACATTAGATCCGCTGCCCTCTTCCTGTTTCCACTTAATTTGGCAGTAGATCCATGAGGATATCCTTGGTAGCCTGAGTTATCGTTTCAGGGAACTTGATATCGAAGGAAACCAGGAGATCACCTCTCTTAGAAGGTTCTTTTGGGAAGGGCAAACCCTTGCCCTGATACCTCTTCACCGTGTTCGGTTTGATGACCTCGCCTGCTGTGTTGACAGTAAAGGTATCTCCTGAGAGCGTTGGTACCATCACAATTGTTCCGCAGAGGGCTTGCTTTAGGGTGATTTTAGCACTGTAACGTATATCACTGCCTTCGCGTTTGAAGTGCTGATGTGGCTTATCATGGATAATGAAGACAATGTCAGCCGGAATTTTTCCTGGGATCTGATCCCCTTCGCGTTGGAAGGTGATTTTAGTGCCAGCCTTCCAACCTGGCTTCACTGTAATCGTCAGCATTTTCTCCTCCTTAAACGGCTGCCCATCTGCTCCAATAGCCATCCTCTTAATCTTCATCTTCTTCGTGCATCCCTGATCTACATCTTCCAGACCTACGTACAGATTGTGCTCAATGGGAGGATCTTGCTGATTCCGCCTCTTCGGTGATCCTCCACCCTGTACATTGAATGATTGCGACCTGAATGCACCCCCTGGTCCCCTTCCGCCAAACTGTCCAGCAAACACATCGTCATCATCCAAACCTCCAAAGATATTGTGAGTCTCGAACATTCGCTGAGGATCTGTACCAAAGAACGCCCCAAATGGATCACTAGAACCAAAGAACTGGGCAAATGTTGCTCGTGGATCGCCATGGAATTCATATGTGTAGGCTCCCTCTTGACCAGTTGCCCCTGGAATTCCGCCCTTCAAGCCCTCCTCTCCATACTGATCGTAAATGTCGCGTTTCTTTTTGTCTGACAACACTTCATACGCCTCAGCAATTTCCTTGAAGCGCTCTTCCGCTGCTGGAGATTTATTCTTGTCCGGATGATATTTTAGTGCCAACTTCCGGTACGCCTTCTTGATCTCATCATCACTGGCACCCTTAGAGATGCCCAAAATTCTGTAAAAGTCCTTTCCCATTCTGTTTTTCTCTGTTTATTTCTGAAAGACAGAAATAATATTAAAAAAAAAATTAGAAAACCAGTTATTTAATAAAAAAAGGAATATGAGAGGATAATTTTTTATAGTATAAAAATCCTAAATGAACTTTTAGTATGGAACATTTCTTAAAATATGTTTTATTTCGTAGTAAAGAGAGTAGGGGAGACTGGGGCAAAAAGGCACAAAACGGATATTTTATTTTTTTACGAACTACCTATGATCCACAGAAATTTCTGATTAGTGCAGTTTTATAGGAAATTTATCGCTCTACAACTTTGTGAATGTCATTTTTCTCTGTTTTGTAAGGAAATACCAGGGGGCTGACATTAGCTCTGAAATATGCGACCGGTTTTACAGTGCTGTCTCTCTACAGTAGACTCTCTCTCAATCGGGAATATGGGGCAAAATGTCATCCGGTTTAGCGATTGAATTGAGCGTCAAAGCCTTTGTAAATTCCACAAAAAGTGCTCAATTTCAAAGCATCACGATAAAATAGGAAGAACTACAGCGAATTTGAGCGAATTATCTTCATAATTAAACGTGAAAATTGTCAACAAAATTTGTCTCCCGATTGAAAAAGAGCCGATTGAGTGAGAGTCTACTGTATATGCACAGTTTGGGTACTTTTTTTCAACAGTTCTCTCTCTGAATATGCACAACTTTTTTTTGAAATTCCCAACGGTTTTTTTTCTTTCTTTTAATAAATTATCATTTTTTTATTGTTTTAGAATTTCCCGTGTTATTTTAAATATGAGACAGAAAAAATAAAATTAAGAATATTAAAAACAAGAAAAATTAGTTACTAAGAAAATATTTTTTTTTACAAAAAAAACACACAAAAGACTGCAAATCGTTTGACCAAAGCAAACAACAAGCGGAGATACATAAGCATTGACGTTTCTTTTCACCAAAAAAACATCAGAAATTGTTTCGGTTTTTGTTACTTTTTGATCCATAGCTTTTGTTACTTTTTACCCCCAAGTGGCCATTTTCAATAAAATGATTTCTGGAGAAAAGAAATTTTGTGAAATTCTAAAATAGATAGCGGATTCGTATTCAAAAAACCCAAATTATTTAGAAAATATTCATTCCAGTGCATCAATTTTGGAAAATAAGTAGGTAATAATTGTTATCTTCTGCAAAGAAAATATTTCAAAAATAGGGCTAAAAATTTCGATATTTTTTATTTTCAAATTCCTTGTTCAAATTCTAAGAAACTTACGACATTGAAGAAGGTCTATGGAGGCTATCTATGGAAAATATTTTAAGCCGCTATCTTATTTATCTTGGAAGATATTATATTTTAAAATTTTCGATTTGTGACTTTTTGCCCCAGTCTCCCCTACTATGGAACAAATATAAGCTTTATTCTGCTGCAAGAGATTGAACAATATTTTGGTAAAAAAATTAGTAAAAATGATTAAAAAAAAAGAGACCAAAATCCCCAAAATCACAAATTTCAAATGAACAAAAACAGTTTGGTTTGGTTAGATTGTTAAATTATCTTTTTTTTTTTAATTTTTAACCCTTTTTTATTTAGCCAACTAATGGCTAAATAAAATGGCCAACAAAGGACACTCCAATGAGTCAAGTGGTATTGCGATAGCAAGTGTCCCGGGTTCGAATCCCCTTTAGGTCACCAGCAATTTTTCTGGCGTGCAAGCCAATTTCACAATTTTTTAATCAAAAATATCTAAGCTCAGAAATTAATTGAGGTCCTACAAAAAATATCTTACATTTGGACATCCTTATAGTTTGTAATCATCCACAAGAATCAGATTTTTATCAGTTCTGAATAATTAAAAAACATTAATTTTCACAGAACATTCATATGCTGCTTTGGGTACTCAGAGTCCCAAAAGAGACGAAAGAGTTAACAAATGGCTCAATTTAAAAAAAAAAGTTTAAAATAATGGTCAAGCCGGTCAAGCTTAATACGGGCTTCAGACCTAAGACTTATCTATAAGGCTTAACTTCTCTAGATTCTTATCAGTTGAAAATTTTGACTTATAAATGGACTATTAAGGTGAATTATTCTATTTGAATCAGAAGAACAAATTAAATTGGTTGCTATTTAGGATTTTGAGACCTTCGGAAACTAGGCTAAACCTCTAGCCTGAAGACGGTTTAAGCATAATGTACTGGGCATACTTATACCGAGAGAAAGTTGGCTTAAGTTGTGTCTAGTAGGGCATAAATCTAAAAACTCAAGACATTAAGCTTATTTTTTTATGAAAAGTCTAACGAATTTGGATTATACGATTATACCTAATAAAATCTTAAAAAAACACATTTTCTCTTTGCACTATTTGCATTATTTATTAAAATATGGCAAGACCTATTATAGGGTGGAATAACCGGCTATCGCCATGTTTAGGAAAAAATTATATTCATTTAGTCACAACTTTTGAATCCTTGTTACAAGATAAGTCAAATTTGACACAAAGTTACTTAGATGTATTGGCTCTAGATACGTGAAAACAATAATCCTAGAACATAACGCTGGACTACTTAAAAAACTGATTTTTATTAATAATGCAAAAATAACCATTTCGTCGCCACTTTTTACCACTTTTCGCCAGTTTTGTAAAATTTGTAACCACTTCTCGCCACCCACTTGAAAAGAACCACACTCGGTTATTTTAGGCAATGCTATGAAAAGAATACATTCACCATTTCTCTTTCCTTGTGATCACTTTATTATTACTCTCTTTAAATGATTTTTTTTCACTTTTATTTGAGAAATCAAATTATGGGGCTTTTGCAGAAAGTAAACAATGCAGATTTGACAACTGAGATTGTACGAAGTGAAGTTAGCGTCGCCTATTGAAAAGATATGGCGACAGGTGGTAAAATCAATTCCAGAATATTACCACTTCTCGCCATGCCTCATTTTTATACAAAAATAATATAAAATGAAATATTAATTGACTAAATACAAATTTTATGTATTCCACAAGTGCAATTAAATATTCAATAGACAAATTATTTACCCAAATAGGTATTTTTGGCCTGATGAAAATTTGACGACACTTAGTACATTTGGTAAGAGATGTTGGATTCGATGCACTTGCTTAAAATATTGCTCTAAAAAGTGATCAAAATCGTGAATCCAAAACGAATAATTATTATTTTTCGATTCTATGCGTAGAAGCAGAAACAATACAAAAAAATGCGACTAATTTATTTCATAAATTGCGAAAAATAGCGATTTCAATGTAAGTGGCGAGAAGTGGGGCACTGGCGAGAACTGGTGATTCCACCCTACTCCATGACTTTCAATTGTGTAGAACAATCCAATAGTGTAATTAGTTTCTTATTTGAATTAATTTCCAGAGTCTTTAACGTAACAACGTGATAATTTTAAAAGTGCCTTATTTAGGAGTTCAAATTTCATAACTGAAATGATACAGAAAAGGGCAGCAATTGATCATTCAGGACACAGGTCCTTAATTTGCCCCAACAACCATAATTTTCAACATTAACTTCTTTGTCAAATAAATGGAATAAATGCATCTCGGCCTAATTTCTATTTTGTTCTTCTATTTTACGTTATTTCTTATTTTTTGTGTCTTACGGAAACATGACCGCGTAAACTGCTCCATCTTCGAATTTTTAGATTAGTTTGATCTCCAATTCTTTTTTAAAAAATAAATGAGGGGAAGTCTTTCAGGCGTTTCACACGCTCCATCTTTAGACGCTTCACCTTTTCCCGTATTCCTTCAAGGAATCTATCATGTTTTTCAGGAAATGTGTAACTCATGATATGTCAAATTCAGGAATGTGGGAGCTGGGAGCAAGGCGAATTAACAGTTTATTTAAATGGCAAATAAACCGGCTTATGAACAAAAAACTGGGGTGGGCCCCAGACCCAGACTGTCCGCGAGGAGCTATAATCCTAAACACGTCTGCACTGCACGACGACCCTCTAAAAGAAGAGAAGTTCTCCCTTTACTATAGTCACATACCTATGCGTTATTAACCCTCTAACGGTGTTTTCTTTAATATGCGAAGAAAAGTTCTAAAACAATGTTTTCTAGGATAATTATGATCCAATAAAGTCGAAAAAACCATCCATTCTTCATTATCCTTTCTAGTTTAGGCGCTAGGTGAGAAAATATAAAAAAATGTTTGAAATTCTTTTTGCTTCTAAAATTCACATTTTTAGTTTTTTCAAATTTTTTAAATCAAATATACAAAGTAGAATGACATACCTTTCAAAAAAAAAAAAAAAAAAAAAATTATTTTAGTCAGATAACTTTAAATCGGTATTTTTATGGAAATTGGAAATTAGTTTTTTTGCACAAATATTTTTTGTTGCTTTTTCTCTGACTTGTCACACAAAACTGGGAATAGCAACAAAACGAAGAGTCAAAATGAGTTCAAACTTTCAAGAGATGTTTATAAGACTATTACCGAGGACACTATAGTATACCTTTAAATAAATAAAACATTTATTGTCGCTGTAAATGTGATTTTTGTGAAGACCGCCTGGAGGCGGTCTTACTTGTTAGAGGGTTAATATACCAATAAGGTCCTTGACAGACTTGAGGATTAGCCGAGAGACGGCTTAGTGTAATTCTATCCGAAGGTTAAACCGCATTTCTAACATTTTCCACTAAGTCGCCTCTCAGCTTAAGTCGTTGGTGTGTCTATTAGGCTAAAGCATAATACTCGCTTGACAGTCGTCTTCACCATCCTGAAGGGGAATTCTGTTACAGTATGACAATGTCATATGACAAATTTTTGTGGTAAAATTCGGAAGCAGAGGTCAACATTAAAGCCTAGAGTTCATCGAATAGCCATTGTAAGGAGCTCTATGAAGTTTTTAGTACCTGATATAAGTCTGATTTATGATCAATTCCTTCGGATATACCATATAAAAAATTTTAAATTTGTCATATGACATTGTCATACTGTTACAGAATTCCCCTACCGATCTGATCCTGGGAAGGAGATTATTGTCGCGGAAGAGCGGGAATTTTGTCAAAGCAGAGCCTTTGTTGCTTATGGCGGGTTTTATTGGGGAAAAATATGAAGTGTTCGAAGCCAGTTTCCCCTAATTTCTACTACATTAACCCTTTTTTTATTTATACCTTCCACGAAGAATCCAATTTCATTTGTATGCATCAAAAGGACAGTTATTTCATCTAGAACAGAAATAATTTTAAACGTAGCCCCTTGTCGATGCAAAGGTGAAGGAACTATTTGTTTTCTTTTAAGTAAAATAAAAGCAAGAACAAAAGAAACATTTCAAGCTTTTTCGAGAATTATTAAATTATAAGAATGAGCCTTGATTGCCTTCGCGGCTTTCACCATCAAAGAATGTGCCATCGTGTTAAAAATAGTTAAGAATGCGGGAAATATAGAAAGTTCTCGAGAAATGTTCAAAATGAAAAAAAAAACAAAACTTTCCGGGTGCGAACTCCCCTATTCGTCCATCTTGGAATGGTATTTTTGCGCTCTTAGAACAGACGTCACCGCAAGGGGATGACTTTCAGGGCGACTTTGGGGGTTTTTGAGAAATTTTTCTTAATAATTGCAGTGTGAATCAGCTGGCTATTTATTCTTTGAGATTTTTGTTGGGACTTTTGGGGAATTGATGACGTGGGTCGCCCTTGGGATGTGCGTCGAAAATCTTCAATGCCACACACACTGGGCCTATTTTTCAAGGGGTACTTTCTGCACGAAACTCAGGGATGAATGGGACTAAAGTGACTTTAAGGGGCTTCACAAGGTGAGCAAGTTTAAGAACGTTGGGGGAAAATCATGAGATTGTCTGACCAAATAAGGGAAAATTGCATTTTTCACCAAGTTGATCCACTTTTAAACGCAGTAAACACTTACTTTTCACGTATTTCTTGGTTATCCTGCGTAAATTTTGCACAAAGACAAAATTTCCACCTTTAATCAGTTGTATCACTTTCACCTTTGTAACAATTACTGAATTGTGCAGCTTCCTTGTGATCGGATTTTAATGTTTTTCTGCAAAATCTTCCAGAACTTTCGAGAAATTACCCCAGAACACTACAACTTTGTTGTGTTCACCGATAAGCGGCAGCACCATCGCGCAGGTTGGACAACATGCCCTATAAGAAAAATCCGGCGCGATCCAATGGAAATTCCATTGGTAACAGAATGGAATGTTCCATGCGTCCACTTGGTGAAATCCACCCTTTATCCCCCTGGATTCCCCTGTAGAAGTACATTGTAATTTTGCATTGGCGCGTCACGCAATTTCCATGGGAATCTACCAGCCTCGGTGGTGGTGTTATCCAGTGGAAATCCATGGGCATTCCCGTTGAAATTCTAAAGCTGCCGCATGGTAATTTCCACTGGTACTCTATGGGAAATCCATGAGTACTCTCGGAAAATTGGCCGGTATTTTCCCATGGGACACCAAGGGAATTCCTGTGGTAAGTTCCGTACCTGGGCGGGGTAATTTCCACTGGTACTCCACTGGCACTCCATGGGTGATCTCGGAAAACCGGCCGGTGTTTTCCCATGGGATACCAATGGCAACCCAGTGGTAAGTGCTTTACCTGGGCGGGGTAATTTCCACTGGTACTCCACTGGCACTCCATGGGTGATCTCGGAAAACCGGCCGGTGTTTTCCCATGGGATACCAATGGCAACCCAGTGGTAACTGCTTTACCTGGGCGGGGTAATTTCCACTGGTACTCCACTGGCACTCCATGGGTGATCTCGGAAAACCAGCCGGTATTTTCGCATGGGATACCAATGGAATCCACATGGTAAGAGCTGTACCATGTCATTCCACTGGCAGACCATTGCGTTGGCAATTCATGGATGTTAAGAAATGTTTCCTCTTGATGACTTGGTGCTGGAAGAGAGCGATGGCGATGCAACAGAAGATCCTCTTTTAGCACTATACTCTTCGAATGCGGCGAAAGTATTGTCATATCGATGATACTAAGAATCTCTTGGAGTTGACATGTCAATTCTATGCGACCTTCTTTTTTTTATGCCTAATGAAATATCTCCATTCTATTAAAGAATATACTTTTCTGTAAGCGTTCAGGCAATTTTTGTACTTCAGATTATCGTTCAAGCTTGAGACTAAAGTAATAACACTGGTCATATATAGCAGAGAACATTTTATTTCATGTATTAACTTCACTTTTTTAATAAAATTAAAAAAAAAATAATACATTTAATTTTAAAAAATAATCTAATTAAACTTCAAATTAATTTAATGTTCAGATACATATATAAAAAATATTGACGTGATTGAAAAAATATTTACATTATAATGAATTACAAAAGAAGCAGGAATCGTTGATCACCTAGAAAGAAAAGTTGAAAAAAAGTAACCGTTACTAGCCACTCATCCAAATTTTCATGAGCATGACTTGATTTTTAGAGATAGGTATGCCTAGCTAATTTACGTAAATAAATGTGCACGCTGAAATTCCCCATTGACTAATAATAAATAATGCTGGCGCGACATTCCATGAAGGAACTGGGCCGTCCCGCAAGGGGATTTCTAGACATGCATTATTATTTTTTCTTGTACGGGATGAGGTTGCCAGTTCCATGCCCCGTGGAGTCAAGTGCAGTGAAGCTCACTGGATGCAATCCGAACACCTTTAACGCCAGAAAACTTCCTGGTGACCTAAAGGGGATTCGAAACCGGGACACTTGCATCATAGAGCGAGTGCTCTACCACTTGACCCATTGAGTGCCAAATATTCCATTGAATAATGGCTCTGAAAAATTACCCACAGCATATAAAAAATACAAATATTTACGGAAATATAATTTTATTGGGATTTCTCTGAAATTTTGGTTCTTTTTTAGACCAATGGCTTCTCGCCGCATTTTTTTTAATATTCCCTTCATTAAGGAGTTGACGACAAAGCCCTTTCCACGATAATGGATCGTTTTCTTCCACTTCCTCGCAAAATCCGCCGAATTTTCGGCTGTCTGGCCTGCTTCCTGAGATTTTTCTTCAAAATTATCCAGTATATCTCAATCTTCCGGACTGCAGGACAGGTTAAACATCTTTCCCACCGCCTTAGAATTGGAATCCTTTGAAAAGATGATCGTTGTGTTTCCGGGACCTTGTTTTAGTACGTTGATGATGTTTGCCGGTTCGATGGGGAACAGCCTAAGTTTTATAGGTTATGAAACCATTCCTCTTTTTGTTTTTATAGACCAAGCTCCATAAAAAAAGAATAATGCTGGGACCCACCTCTTTCCATCTGCAAAGCTTCTCAAAACACATTCATATGTTGTCTAATGATGAATATGAAAATAAATATGGCCTATACAACGAGTGATTCGGGATTTTCTGCCGTCTTGCCCGATGAGGTCGGCCTTGAAGTCGGTGGTAGCCGCAGATGTTTTAAGAGAAAATAAATCTATCTATCTATCTATAAAAAAAGGTATATATTAAAGAGTAAAAGAGTATTTAGTAGAGTAAAATAGGAAAAAGGATACTTACTAAAAAAAAATCAAAATGTTCACTTAATTTCACTTCGAAAGTACAAATCGACAGGTCCGGAGGCGTCGATAAGCTAGTGGCGAGAATTATCGACACTAGCGACAAAAATGCAAGTTATTATCTCGATTGTCCATAAATGGACATTCGACAATAGCGATGGATCGCAATGAGACAGTTATCATTTCACCTGATTAATAAATTATCTTGAAATGACATCGACGAAAAAAAACGAAGTCCGAATCCTCCTGAATTTGACTGCATATCATACGAATCGAAAATTCATCGTGCACACGCTACTTTAATTTACTACAATAGTGCTATTGTATGTTTTTTTTATAATTTGGTAGACTACAAATTATTAAAGACACTCACCTTACACAGCTTACGATTTAGACGATAGATAGATGTATGAGTAGATTCAGACGATTTCAAATCTCGCTGAGTATATGGCCCAGGTACTGCTGAAGTGTTCTTTGGTAATGGAATTGCTGGCGTTGCCTTCTTACGCTTTCTGCATGGCCTATTGCTGTCTTTGATTTGACCGACTATTTTGGCACAGGACTTCATCGCCTTATCGTGTATAATATGGTCTATAAAATATGAAAAGCTTATTTATTTTATTTGTTTATACAAATAATACAAATCCATTTCTATACAAGGAGCCCACATTGCTCAGGGCTTCTCTCCTATTTCTTCCAGAAAATCGTAGATATTGTATAGGATTTCCTTGATCATTTTATTGAATGTACCCAAAATACTAACGCTGATCAGATTATTCTTCATACTTTCACAAGGAAATCCCCTAAATTCTTAGGATTGTGTTGTAAATTTTCAGAAATACCCAAGATAAAAGTGTTTGTTGTAAGATTTACCAGAGAAGGGAAGCAGTATGGTATGAGCCTCCTTATCAACATGGGTGTCTATAATATATTTAACAAAATATACAAGAAAATCCCAAAAATCTCACGTTTTCTGCGGAAGCGCAGTAAAAATCTTCTGAACAATAAAATAAAATTAAAAAAAAGAGAATATTTTACAAAATATATAAGAAAAATCTAAGAAAATCTTTGCATTTTTGGAGGAAGTAGGTAAAATCTCTTGTTCATTATAGCTTTCTTGGGTATTTTCAACAAAATATACAAGAAAAAATTTTGCATGACTTTCCGGAAAGCGAATAAACAGCAATAAAATGGATTTTATGTGCTGTTGAATTGTGAATATATAAGAAAAATCGGCGCGATCCAATGGAAATTCCACTGGTAACAGAGTGGAATTATCCACGTGTCCACTTGGTGAATTCCACCCTTAATCCCCTTGGATTCCACTGGTGAAGTATATTGTAATTTTGTATTGACGCGTCACGCAGTTTCCATGGGTATCTACCAGCCTCGGTGGCGGTATTACCCACTGGATATTCAAATATCTCAACTAATTTGGAAAATATTCAAGAAAAACTTGTGACTCAAAGTTGATTTGACGGTATTTTCTTTTCTAAATGGCGTCTTACCTTGTCAACATAAAGAATGAGACGGAGAAGATGATTTTTTGTGTTTCGCGCACTAAATTTCTTTATTTCGCATTGAAAACCGTGTCACTTTATTTAACTAGTTCTATTGTTCATCCCGCACACTTTTGTCACTGGTTTTTCAAAGTTTTAATTGTATTTTTTTCGCAAATAACTGCACAAGAACCAATTCACCACGACTTCCAGAAAAATCCGTGAGCAATGCGCGTGCGCTGAAATGGCGTTATTTACTCATCGAACGCATCATCGACTCGTCGATTACATTTGAAATACAGAGACCGTTGTGATAAATTCTTTCGATTAATATTAAAATAGACATATCGCAGAGTGAAATCTTTTTTTTTTAATAAAATAGAACACTGGAACTTTCCATGGTGCTCCACACAAATTCTTCTGGAATTTTCCACCTGGAAGTAGGAATTCACCACTTTGAAGTTTCTATGGGAAAACCTTCGGAGTGCCCATGGTGATTTCCATCCATCACCAGGGAAAATTTCACTGTTGTTTCACTCATATAACCGTGGTGAGAAACCACAGGATTACCAGTGGATATTACCATGTGTATGAGTGTATATAACCGTGGGAGAACCAAGGGTCTTCCACTGGATGTTTACACTGGAATATTCCACTGGTACTCCACATGAATTCCTTTGGGATTTTCCATCTGAAAGATGGAATTTTCCACCTGGAACTTTCTACGGGAAAACCCTTGGACTACCCATGGTGATATCCACTCATCACCCTGGAAATTTCCACTGTCATTCCACTCATATAACCATGGTGGAAAACCAGAGGATTACCAGTGGAAATTTCCGGGGGTATCACTGAAAAATCCCTTGGGAAACCCCATGGACTACCACTGGATATTGCTGCTGGAAATTTCCACTGGTATTCCGCACGGATTCCATGGGAGTCTACCCGTGGTATATCTCAAAGGGAAAACCACTGGATTAACCCTGGTGTTTTCCACCCATATAAAGGGAAATTTCCGTCCTTATTCCATGCGGAACACCAAGGGTAAGAATCCAGGTGGTAAGCTAAGGGATCTCCAGTGGTTATTTCCATGGGCACTCATGGAAATATCCGGTCTGTCATCCGTGGCTGGATCCATTTCTTATAGGGTGGGCATTTCAAAAAGTCAAGTGCAGTTGGTAGTGCTGGAATGAGAGATTTTCATTTTCTCTGCTGTGAATTGTATTTTTGCATTTCGGTGAGTTAATTTCCTACAATTTTCTCCCATTTATTGCCCCAAAGTGCCCCCAAGTAATTCACAGGGAGCTCAGGCTCACGTGAGTGCCACGCGTGCGATGGTACAACAAGAGGCAGGAGGAGTTTTTCGAGCGTGAAAGAAAGGTTGTGAAAATTTTATCATTTTTGTCAATTATTCAGGTATTTTTGCGCTTTTCACGCATTTTCTTTCACTTAACACACAGAAAAGACCTCAAAGTACAGGTTTCCTGATAATATTGATGTAGAAAATGACTATTTCTATGATATAAAGGACTTTCCGGATGTCAAAGCCGGGCCATGGACTTTTCTCCGATTGCCACCCTATATTTTCACCCCTTTCTCTCCCGTGAAAATTCCATCCAGAATTGATAACATGGAGATAACTCATCTATAAACTTACACATTTAATAATTTCTGATACCATTTATTGCTTAGAAGCGATGTGTACTTAAGAAAATTTCCCGAGTGCGTTTTTGTTCTCGAAAAGCCCTGGAGCATTTTGCAGAGGATGTTCTAAGTTGAAAATGGTGATGAGATTCACGAGATCACGAACGAGCCAATAAATTCTCCGATTATATCGCTAATAGCTGCGCAATCTTGGCCACTTGCCCATTGCGATCGTCGCACGCAAAATGTGTTGAGACTGTACGAAGGGAAATGTGTGAAAAGTCTCAATCAGGGATCCCAGACAAGTCTAAGAAGTTCACTCACTCACGGAAAACTAATCCGGGAAATTATTGGTCTTATTTTCAGCATATAAAAATATGCCCATGATCTTGCAGAAATTGCAGAAAAAGTTCTAAGACTCAGTTTATTTTAGTCTCTTCGTTTACGCGAATTTTCCGCTACAAAGTAACACTATCCATATTTCGAGGACAAATCACAGATTGATAAAAACGCCCGGAAATCTCTTGAGACTCGTTTTTTTTTTGACAAAAGCTAGTTTAGTTACATATATATTTATTTCCTCTTTGAATTAAATTTAAAATCAAAAGCTGCATTGAAAAAAAAGACTATAATTAGTTGAAATTAGAGCGCTTTTTTTCTATGTGAATTTATTTAAAAAGTAGGGGAGACTGGGGCAAAAAGTCACAAAACGGATATTTTTTTTTACAAGTTACTCGATCGCTTCAAAAATTTCTAATTAGCGCAGTTTTATGGGAAATTTACGGCGAAACATGGAAATGACGTTTCTTCTCGCCGTCATTATCAGAAATTGCTTCGGTCTTTGTTACTTTTTGATCCATACCTTTTGTTACCTTTGACCCCAAGTGGTCATTTTTAATAAAAGGATTACTGGAGAAAAGAATCTTTGTAAAATTCTAAAATAGATAGTTGTTTCGTATTCAAAGAATATAAATAATTTAGGAAATATTTACCAGTGCATAAATTTTGGAAAAAAAGTAGGACAAAATTGATATCTGCTGTAAGGAAAACATTTTAAAAATACGGCTAAAAATTTCAATATTTTTTATTTTCTGAAATCCTTGTTCGAATTCTAAGAAACTTACGACTTTGAAGAAGGTCTATGGAGGACATCTATGGAAAAAATTTTAAGCCGCTATCTTTTATCTTGGAAGATATTGAATTTTCAAATTTTCAATTTGTGACTTTGCCCCAGTCTCCCCTAACTATTTTTTTTTATTAATCAATCGATTTTAACGATAGAAAAAATCCATATTAGGCTAAACTTGTCCTATTAAGCTTTTATTTGCTATTTTTTTGAAAGCATAGGGAATACACAGGCAAAAATTAAAAGACTGTTTAATTTCTGTAAAATAAAACTTTTCAAATGGAATAATAAGATATTGTACAGAATCAGCTAAGAATCAAATGATTATGTTTTCTAATCTTGTAAGATGTATAAAAAATATTTATAAATCTCTAAAATATTTAGATCAAAATTCTTACAGGGGAAAGTGCTCGTACGAAACCCATGCTTCGTACGAGCCCAAGCTTCGTGATGACTAAATTTTTCTATGTTTCTGAATAAGTGTGATTCCATAATATTATTTGAAAAATGGCATTTATGCTAGTTTTTAAAATATGGGTGCTATAGTCACATTTTTATTGAAAAAACAGGAAGAATTTAATCATTACGAAACTTGGGATCGTACGAAGCATGGGTACTTTCCCCTGCTAGGGTAAAATAAAACAGGACAATCCAAAATTATATCCAATTTGAAAATAGTTTTAAACTACGCCATTTTACTTTAATCTTATTAGAATTAGATAAAACTATGCTTTTCCTTTTTTTTTTTTGAAAATCCTGACAATTGTCGATCAAATAGTCGACCTTGTCGATGAAGTAAATTTTTTGGTAAGAATACTTATAGTCCAAGACAGACAAAAGTAACACAGTCTGAAAATTTTGGTATTTATGGCATAAAATGCTTAAACCTCCTTTTTTACTACTGAGAAAAAAGAGGGTGCGATTAACATTTTTTCCTCATAACTTTAACACTTGTTAGGTGTAGAAAGGGACAGATAATCCTAACCGGCTTATGTAGGTGAGATTCTTAACGTGAGCTAACTCGGAGTGCATGCAAATTCGATTTGATGCTGAAGTAGGGAGACGCCATTCAGTTATCTTGAATCAAATTCGTGAAATTATACAAGTTTTGTATTTGAACCAAAATGTCAAGGATTTGGATGAACTGACAGAAAAGTGTTATATGGGTGAAATGTAGACCAGAATGTTCTCTATAATTTTCCCATAGAACATGATCTCATCGATTACTCAGAAGCCAAGATAAGCGAGGTTTTTTGTTTCTTAACTCGTTTTTTCATCCAGAGTGCCCCAAGTGTTCATTTGTTGAACTTCAACTAAATCAAAGAATTGTTGTATTTTGCGGGACTTTCCATTTAAACCCCTATTTTAAGTGTCTCGGTGGAGTAGAGGCAGTCAAATTGGCATCTGAGTGATTTCAAAGCGTTATTATTGGAAAAATCAATTTTTTCACACTTAAACGGCAAAATCGGAGTGATAGCGTAGTCTGAGCGGAAAATGATGTATGGACGAAATGTAGAGACAAATGTGCTCTACAATTATGTTGAAGTAATCATCAAAATCGGTTCAGCGACAGTCGAGATAAGTGAGGTTATGTGATATTGAAATTGGTTTTTCGACTGTGGCGCCCCTGGTGTTGGTCCCACGAAGTTAAAATATTCTAGAAAGTTGTAGCATTTGGTGAGATCTTTCGTTTAAGCCCTCACTCATCAAAATCGGTCACATAGAACCGGAGATATGATTTTTTGAATTTCGTGAACTTTGACCCCTCATATCTCCGGTTCTATTGAAACCACAGCGCACATACGCACCATTTTGGAAACGTCCTAGACTGGACTACAACATACTAAAATTTCATTAACTTGCACAATGCCGTTTTTGAGAAAAGTGACTTTGAATTTCGATGAATTTTGACGCTATCACAGCGCCACCTGTGGTGAATTTTTGAACTTCCATCTGAAAGTGCTCATCGAGACGAAACCAAAAAGATAAAATTTAGGTCGCTATGTTAATTAGAACCGGAGATAGAGGCCGGTCAATGTTCGAACTTTGACCCCTTATAGCTCGGGTCAGGGGTTTTAGATCGACTTAAGGTTTTTTTTGTTTGATAGGTATAATCAACGGCTACAACATACTAAATTTTCAGCCCGATGCACAATGGAATTTTTGAGTTATTTAACTTTTAAGATTTAAAAATTTTCTTTTTAAAAAAAGCGCCCCTAGCGGTAGTTTAATGAACTTGCGATGTTAGAAGGAGAAGTGGCATTTCACGAGAGCTTTCCAAAAAGCCCTCACTTTTCAAATTCTGACAATTAGAGCCGGAGTTATGGCCATTTTAAGAAATTTTTTTTGGACCCTTATAGCTCGGGTCAGGGGGGTCGGGGGACCTTAAGTTTGGTATTGATGGAAAGCTCTAAGGCCCAGCTATAACATACTAAAATTTGAGTCCGCTGAATGCCATAGGGGCGGAGCTATTGAGAAAACAAAAAAAGGGGGGTCTTCAAAATGGCGGAAGGAGGGGTGGGGGGTGGGGGGTCTATGCACCAAGTTGCAATTTTCACCCGATATATAACCTTTGCCGAAAACCGCAAGTCGATATCTTTTTTAGTTTAGGAGCTATTAAGCTCCAAAGAGCGGCCGGCCGGCCGGCCGGCCGGGAACGTAAATTAGCCACATATATATTCGTGATCAGGAAGTGGCGAAACACATTTTGGCCAAGTTTGAGGTTGATCGGACGACATGAAATTTTGTTAGGATTATAGTAGGTGAGATTGTTAAGAATCTCACCTAATATATCAACATTTTTCTTAATGTTAATTTTACACCTTTTTAAGGGTAAAATTAACATAAAAAAGGGTAACTTTAACCCCCAATACACCTAAAAAGGGTAATATTTACACCGATTTTGGATCAATACTGCAGGGTAAAATTAACATTTCCGGAATGCTATTTTAACTTTTTCGGATTTCTCTCAGTAAACTAAATACAGTTTCCGAAAGAAATTTAACATTTTAATTAAAATCTTGTGTATTCTTTCTTAAGTTAAAAGGAAAACACAATAATTTTACTTTTTTAAACTCTCGAATATGAAGAGTCTAAATTTAAGCAATACCTATTTTGTTTTCAATCAACAAAATTCATTTCATTAAATTATTTCCCCGCATTCACAGTCGACATAAAAGATTTAGTCTAATATGTTTAAAGACTTGTGATTTTACAGGTTTTAAGAGGAGTACTCTTATTGTTTTTTTTTTATCTTTTTAGAAATCAAAAACTCCTTTTTAGAAATTAAAAAAAAGTCTAGCTAAGATACTACACAAGGTTGCGTGTAGTTTGAAATCGTGTCGATTTTGATAATATTTTCCTTTATTCTCTTACTTGATTTGAATTCTGGTTGGCAAATTCATTTCTTAGTTAGCTTATAAGGGTTTAAAAGAGTTTAATATGAAGAATTTAAATTTAGCTACTATTATGTAGGTCAACATTTGGTAGCGATTTCCCTCTTCCCTTAATAGACAATTTTTTTCACGATGCCTATGGGAAACTGGGGCACAACCAAACACTAATTTTTATTTCTAAACTACTTTGACTATATCGACCATTTCTTCAATGGACAAGCAGCCCTACAATTCCTATAAATTTCTATGAGTCTTGTCCTCTGAAGTCGATTATCTGATTAGAATTGAAAATCGCAGTGTTTGGTGCTACCCCGTATTTAGTGCTGCCCCAATTTCCCTATTAATCTATAATTTCTCTAAGGAGCTAATTCGAAAGTATGAGCATTCCTAGTAGGGTTAGTATGTAATACAGAAAAAAATATTTCGTAAAATTGTTCGTAAATTTTTGTTAATTCCTATAGGAATTTGTTAATTGTTATAGTAATTTGTTAATTCCTATTGGGGATTTACGAGATGCTTGTAAATTTCATAACCCACATAAAAGTTCGTAAAAGTTTGTACTTTATTCACGTACTTTGTTCGTGATTAAGATGATCACTTGACAAGCAATTTTTGTTCTACAAATATTTTTTTCATATATTTTTGTTTGTTTTTAAAAGAACAAAAAGTGCTCGTCACATCAAGTGATCATGTTACGAACAATGTTTGTGAAAAATTACGAACTTTTTAGTGGGTTATACGATTTACCAACATTTCGTAAGTCGTCCCCATGGTGGAAATTCACATTTACGAACAATTTTACGACATATTTGTTTCTCTGTGTGCATTGACTGAGTGTCTTAAATCTACAATGCATTTTCTGTAAAATTATATCTAGAAGCATGGCTTACTTCGCATTATTATTAGTATTAAAGTAACAATATTCTTTTAATGATAAGTAACAATATTCTTTTTTTCAGCTTGTCATGGCTTTTTTGCCCCAAGTTCCCCTTTTATTTTTCTTAATTTATAATTTCGTCGTTATGAAACTGTTTATTTCAAAGTAACACTGAAACTAAAATATTTTCATATTGAAGTCCTTTTGATATTTTTGTGTAATATAGTTGAGCTCTCAAATTTATAGTATGGTCAAAATTTAGAGTTATGTTTATTTTATTAAACTAAAGAACACTATTCTTATTGAGATCCAACTTCTCTTCAATCCTACATTGAGAGAAAAAAGAGGGTACGATTAATTTTTTTTTCTCAGAAATTTAACACTTTTTAGGTGTTTAAAATATATCAACATTTTTTAATGTTAATTTTACACCTTTTTAAGGGTAAAATTAACATGAAAAAGTGTAACTTTAACTCCTAATACACCTAAAAAGAGTAATATTTACACCGATTTTGGAACAATACTGCTGGGTAAAATTAACATTTCCAGAATGTTATTTTAACTTTTTCGGATTTTTCTCAGTGTATATTCTACAATTTCAATGAATCCATTCTCAAATTTGAGTATAGGTAATAATTGAAAATTGAAACTGAATTTGATTACTTTTGAGAATTGGATGATCATCAACATTGTTTGATAATTGTAAAAAAATGGAGAAAAAAAGTGTATTTCTACTAACTTGTGATTTCGATGATCAGTAGTGATCGCTAAAAAGTGCCCAAAGATCCCATTAAGAGAGGAAGATGTGTGTATTCTGGTGTGTCTCTTCCCGAAATTCCCTCGATCGCGAATCGATTTTTGCGGTGCGCGCAAGTGTTGTTGCAAAAATCCTCCTTGTGCGTTTTGATGACGTCATAAGTGTTGATGCTACTGGCGAGAGACACACATTCCGGACGGACGGTGTGTGTGACCAAAAAGTCTCAGTCACTCTCGTGCCTCTTTCGCGTGAAGAAAAAGTGCATTTCGCGGGCCCATATCAAAAGTGATCTTCCCTTTTCGTTCAAATGATCTGTTCTTGGTGATAAAAAAAAATTCTCTGTCACTTCTTCTCGACAATATCGCAATCATTTCTTCTTCTCATTTTGTTGGAATCAAAAGTGTAATCTTTCTAACCACTCATTTTCTTTGATAAACTTTTTTTTTTGTCTCGGTAAGTTTTTCTCTTCTCCTTCATGTGATCAGCGTGATAATCGTGATGCTTTGTGTGATCTTACTCTTATAGAAGATACTTCTTTTGACTTCCCATCCTAAACATGCTTTATTATTGGATTCTTTGGTAATCGGTGAGGAAATAGAAAATTGTAAAAGATGATGAAGACGGCAAAAAATGAGAAAACGCGTCGTGGCTAAAATTATTGGGAGTTATTTTTAAACGGACGTTGTACAATTATGTGTGAGAGATCGTGAAGATTCTCTCACGAGGAATTATATTGAGAACACACCATGTACTGAGGTCGTGAATCATTTTGAAGAACCACACAACACACACACTATGTACTATATATTTGAGAAAATTGGGTGATTTTTTTTCTTTTAATCAAATTTGAGGATTCTAATGAGGAAATTTTGTCCAAGGAAAATTCCCCTAAAATTTCAAATGGTTCTCACACGTAATCTAGAAGTTTTAACAAAAATGTTACAATAACTGACATGTTTCTTTTCTTCTATTTAATGTCTTTTTTCACTTATATTACCAATCTCGAGGATTAACTGTGGTATTTAGAGAATTTTTACATATGCATAAATATTTCTTTCACACTCGAAAGTGGCTTTTTCCGCACAGTGGAAATTTCTGGGAAGGATTCCAAGTGAAAGTCAAGCGATCGTCAACGAGTACGCTCGAAATTGCTACTCTCAAAATGAAAATTGAGCAGAAAATATCGAAATGGCTTGTTTTTCAACCATTTTTTTGGTATTTTATTTTATGAGTTTCACATGACAAATTTTCCAAACAAGGGGAAAATAATTAATAAATAATGGTGTACCACTTGATAATGCTAAAATTGAGAGTTCTACAAACGTTACGTTACGTTGGCAAAACTCCGGTTTATTTGTCCAATGAATATAAGAATCACTGTTTGATCTATTGTTTGAGATTCTTTCGATTCTTTCTAATGATCAATGACGAAATTTTGATTTTTCCAACAGTAACGTGTGCAATGTGTATCACAGTCTATCGTTTTCACATGCCAAATTAGTTGACTTGTAGATATAAATGAGAAGTGATAAACCAAGACGAGATGAGCTTATGTTCTCTTTAGGTCAGAGGCTTATCCACGCGGTTTTATCCCTCTCATTTTATAACAAGTTTAGATCTTAGAAGAAATTTTGTAAGGTTGGTAACATTTGGGCAAATAAAACCATAATACTTAAAAATTAAGTGGTTTTTAATGCTGATTAGAAATGAATAATTTTTAAGAATATGATACAAACTTAGGCCACTTCATTGTCTTTGACAATGGCCACTTGTAACTTCACTGAGAGAAATCCGAAAAAGTTAAAATAACATTCCGGAAATGTTAATTTTACCCAGCAGTATTGATCCGAAAACGGTGTAAATATTACCCTTTTTAGGTGTATTATGGGTTAAAGTTACCCTTCTTTCATGTTGATTTTACCCTTAAAAAGGTGTAAAATTAACATTAAAAAATCTTGATATATTTTTACACCTAAAAAGTGTTAAAGTTATGAGGAAAAAAAGTTAATCGTAGCCTCTTTTTTTTCTCAGTGTTGTAATACATTTATGGGGATCTTAGTGGTGTAATAGGCAAAATCATTGGGTCTTGGGCAGATGAGATCTCTGCCTATCACAGTTGTGAGCAACTGAATGTTTAGAAAACTTACTAAAAATCCATTTCCGACAGAATATCAATATTGTTCAGGAATAAATCATCTGAAATCACTCAATTTGCGTATGATGTGTAATACCATGGTAAGGAATGGGTTGAACGTTCTGCGGCTGACCGGCTTTGACATTATGAAATCTAACAGAAGTTTGACGTCATCATTTCAGATTCGTTATTATGAAGTTTGCTATAGTTTACTTAAAAAAATATAGTTTACTTAAAGAAATTTGAGATTTTAAATTAAAGAAAGCTACAAAGGCCGGTTTAGTGTTTAAACTTTTAAAAATTTATTCCAAAATTGATGGGGATCTACGTAATATAACCAAACTTTATAATAAAGAGTACAAATCTCTTGTCTTTCCTTGATGGAGATACTGCAAAAAAAGAAATTTTTCGTGATTGAATATATAAAAGAAAATTAGTAAACGCTGAGCATTCATTAGGGGACTCTGGGGCAAAAAGTCACAAAACGGATTTTTTATTTTTTCACAAGCTACCCGAGCACCTCCAAAATTTCTAATTAGCACAGTTTTATAGGAAATTTACCGCTCTATAACACTGTAAAAGTCATTTTCTTCTATTTTGTAAGGAAATATATTTATTGAGCCCTTTTCTAAAATGTAATTTTGTGACCATTCTCAAAGATGCTGGGGCAAATAGTATCAGGCATAAGTAACTATCACATTTTGATTCGCTTTATTACGGGATTCTGTAAATTTAAGTAAAATACCTAGATTACATATTTTCATAAGAAATTTATTCTTCTACACCTTTGTAGAACACCGTTTTCTCTATCTGAGCGAGAAAAGCGCATTTTAAACTATTTTACAAAAAACACACAAAAGATTGCAAATTGTTTGACCAATGCAAACAACAAGCGGCGACACATAGCATTGACGTTTCTTTTCACCGTGGAACATCAGAAATTGTTTCGATTTTTGTTACTTTTTGCTCCATAGTTTTTATTACTTTTTACCCCAAGTGGTCATTTTTAATAAAAGAATTTCTGGAGAAAAGAACTTTTGTGAAATTCTAAAATAGATAGCGGATTCGTATTCAAAGAATATCCAGATAATTTGGGAAATATTCACCAGTACATCAAATTTAATATAAGTAGCTAATAATTGATATCTTCTGCACGGAAAATATTTCAAAAATAGGGATAAAAATTTCGATATTTTTTATTTTCTAAATTCTTTGTTCAAATTCTAACAAACTTACGACATTGAAGAAGACTTATGGCGGCTATCTATGGAAAAAAATTTAAGCCACTATCTTATTTAACTTGGAAGATATTGAATTTTAAAATTTTCAAGTTGTGACTTTTTGCCCCAGTCTCCCCTATCATTTTTAAGTTATAGTAGAAACATATTAACATAAAATATAGTTACATAATGCCCAAAGCACAATGACTTTTGTTTAGTAAACATGTTTTTGACATTTCAATGAGAGTGAGTGAGATCTGGATCTAGTCATCTCGCTCATTTTCACGAGAAATTATTAACACATGTTTACAAACAAAAGTTATTGTGCGTTGGTCATAACACAGAAAAAAATATTTTGTAAAAATGTTCATAAATGTTTGTGAATTCCTATAGGGGAGTTACAAAATGCTCGTGAATCGTATAACCAACAAACATGTTCGCAAAAGTTTGTAGTTTTTTTCACAAACATTGTTCGTAATATGATCACTTGACGAGCATTTTTTGTATTTTTACAAATAGTTTTGTTCATTTGATGAACATTTTTTGTACTTTTACAAACATTTGTTCGTAAATGTTCGTAAATTAACTATCTTCGTAAAATTTTGTCACTTGTCCGTAAATTTTTGTTTGCTTGGCGAATATTTTACGAGCATTTATGAACAAATGACAAAATTTTACGAACATTTTTTGTGTGTTTACGAACATTTATGCCCAACGCACAATAAAATTTGTTTTTGTTTTGGAAAGAGCTTTGGATTGGGAACTAGGTGCCATAAAAGCTCCAATCGTCCAATCGAAATCATGTTGAGAAATGTCAGATTACGTCTGTTGTAATAATGATAATCCACATTTCTTGCCTTTTGAAATAGATTTGGCATCTGTGAATACATAGGAATTGATTTTAACTGAGAAGGTACACGAAACTCTATGTGGATGTGAAGACAAAATCGAAAATTGACACTATCTGAATTATATTTGACACAATGACACAGTACACAGAAACATAGGACGACTCATATTCAGATTATTTTGGCAATTACCCTAGAAATATTTCATGTGATTCTAGAAAACCACGAAAGTTTGCACGGAACCCAAGAATACTTCAACAATATTCGTAAAAACCGAAAAAAGGAGTAATTTCAGTGAAAATTAAAGAAACAGAAGCCCTTGTATAAGTTATTTATGTAAATGGAACACCCTGTGAATAGAAACAAGAGATGCTATAAAAGCATCAAAGAATGCTATAAAACGGAATATTGCTGCGCGGGAATTTCAAAAGAATAAAAATATGACAAATTTAAGAAAAAAGTTTTCTACAAGAGAAAAAATCATGTCAATTTCAGAGTTGATCAGTCTCAGGTTGTTCTGAGAGGATGATGAATCAATAGATGTATGACTGCATTGGGAAGTTACTAAAGATTTTTATTATGTTGATGAGAAGCTTCTGAATGTTCTGTATGCTGCAAGAAAATTACTTGAGAGTCTCTTTGTGGAATTGCAACCTGCACATTGGAGGTTATTAGGTTGTTTGGAAAAGATGATGAAACACTGGATGGATGACTTGACCGAAATGCATTTGGACGACACAGTCCGAAATCTTGCTCATCATTTGTGAGATCAGCACTTGCTATAGAAGCACAGTCTCCTAGATCCGAAAGCCTCCGTAATGTGGTTGTCGTTCCTCTCAGAAAATCTGTGTGCGCAGCTCATTTATACATAGTCTGTTTCAAAAATTCCATGCTGTCTGCAAGATAGAATTACTCCCGTTTTGTCCGGAACCGCTGAGGTGAGCGTGATTTTCTTTATTGATATACACACGGTACTTCTCACGCAAAGAATAAAATCTTTTTTCGGAAGAATCAACAGGCTTTCTCAAATCCTTATGGATTGCCTTCCATACTTGCTCCTTGGCACGGATATTCCTGAAGGATTCAGGTTTCTCCTGAATAATCGAGATTAAATGTTCGTCACAAGCAATATGTCACTTCTTTTGAATCGCGAAAAATTTATCAAAAAGCCTACTCATCGTCCACTCCGTCTCCGTGAAATTGGAACCTTTTGTCACCTTGGGCATATTAATTTTGAGTCACCCAGTACATTAATTAATAAATTCAGCAATAACTTGAGTTTATTTTGCGAAAGATCAAAACACTGACAAAATCACTGTCTCACTGACAAAATGCAGACATATAAAAAACCATAAAAGCTCCAATTGAGGTTTGTGTCTAAACTGTCTAAACTATAAAAGCACACTGGGTGTGCATTTGATCATCTTTCCTCTCTCTCATATGCATATAGGGCTGAATGTGAGAGGAAAAAGGATAGGTAGAAAATAAGAAAAGTAAACAATAAACAAATTTCATTGTGCGCTGGGCATTACGAACAAATGTTTGTAAAAGTACAAAAAATGTTCATCAAATGATCATGCTAGGAACAATGTTTGTGAAAAAGTACAAACTTTTACGAACTTCTTTGTGGGTTATACGATTTACGAGCATTTCGTAAGTCCCAAATAGGAATTCACAAACATTTACAAACAATTTTACGAAATATTTTTTTCTGTGTAATAGAAAAATGTGTTTTATATTTACAATCATATGACTTACTGATATGTTATCATTATCGTATTAGTCTCAATAATGAATGTATGGACATTTCTATTAGAGAATTTTAATATTAGTTCGATTCATCTTTTAATATTTAGTTATCCATTGATTTTTTTGGTGTGAAATCTAACAAAAATTTCACTTCTAAAACTGAAGCATGTTTTAAGTGTGTTATTAATTAAAAATTGCCCAAATATTGCATTTAATTTTTGTTAAACATGCAGAATTTTCAACCTCTGTGGATATTTTATTTTGTTTGTAGCTGTGTATATGCGTGTGTGTGTGCGTGATATTTGTTTGTTTATGCGAAAAGTCGGGCAAAAATTATTCATACTTGATGGAATTTTGTGCTGAGAGTGGTCGGAAAATGACTCTAAAACAGGAACTGACTTCATTATAATATTTCGTGTGACGCCTCTTCTAAATTAATTTTCGCAGCTCTTTGGCTCCTTTTTAGGATTTTTTTTGACTTTCTTTCTGATGATTCTTTAACATTATTTTCATATTTTTTTTTTACATGAATTTTGTAGAAATGGTAAGCGCAGAGGACGACACATCCACCAAATGTATTGTAAAGACGCTCCCATCGCAGAATAAGTACACATTTCTTGTGAGGCCCAATTACCTCGTTAAGGACTTTCTAGCGGACGTTGCTAGAAATTCTGAGGTATCGGACTTCAATCTCTTCCTCCAGACAACGTCAAATGTCATGGAATATGTGAGTTTTTTTTTTTAAATTTTAAACTTATAATTTAATTGAGGGGACTCCTATTGAATCTCTTTATGTTTTTACGAGCAGATTGTCTTAAATGAACATACGGATAAAACACTTCTGGAGGTTGGGATAAATTTTGATTGTGGAAGTCAAAATAATTTACTGCTGAAGCCCGTGACGGAATCCAAGAAGAGCTCAGAAGTGACAGAGGAAATTAATTACACAAAGGCTGAACCGTTGGATACGGACACAAGTGAAAAATCTTCTAATAATCTACGCTTGGACTTATATTTTGAACTTCAGGTAAAAATCTTTTGTCTATCATTTTATCGTTAATTTATTAGCGTAAAAATTATTCTTCTCGGGGCAATCATCTTCCATTTAGATCGCTAATAAAATTAAAAAGAATTATTTAAAGTTATCGCTAATCGCCAGTTGCGGAACCAATTATAATATTAATTTCATTTCATTTGATTTTGTATGTGGATTAAATTTAATATATATATTTTTTTAATTTTTCAAAAAATTAAAAAAATGTAATTGAAAATTTCAAGATAATTTTTCAAGATAAAAGAGATCAGAGTTCCATATTCTTACCATAGACTTTGTTAGTGAAATTCCATAATTGTCTCTAAACTTTGAAGAAATTTAAGCAAAGAATATGGAAAATAAAAATATCAATTTTTTCAATTCTGTTTTTTTTTTCATAGGCTGCAGAAGATTAGTCAAATGGATCTTTAATTTCAATTTCTAAATGTTAATGTATACTTTTAGTGCAAGAAAATTTTGAAATATTGTTGGTAAAGGAAAAATCGTGGTCAGCGAACATCCGCTAACACTTTTACAAAAAAATAAATTAGATAGGGGAGACTGGGGCAAAAAGTCACAAATCGAAAAATTCAAAATTCAATTTTTTTCAAAAAATGAAAAATTCAATCCAAGGTAAAAAAGATAGCGGCTCACATTTTTTTTCAATAGATAGCCTCCATAGACCTTCTTCAATGTCGTAAGTTTCTTAGAATTCGAACAAGGAATTTAGAAAATAAATAATATCGAAATTTTTAGCCCTATTTTTGAAATATTTTCCTTGCAGAAGATAACAATTATTACATACTTATTTTCCAAAATTGATGCACTGTTTGGATTTTTTCGAATACGAATCCGCTATCTATTTTAGAATTTCACAAAAGTTCTTTTCTCCAGAAATCCTTTTATTAAAATGGCCACTTGGGGTAAAAAGTAACAAAAGGTATAGAGCAATAAGTAACAAAAAAGTGAAGCAATTTCTGATGTGTCACGGCGAAAAGAAACGTCATTATCATATCTCGCCGCTTGTTGTTTACATTGGTCAAACGATTTGCAGTCTTTTGTGTGTATTTTCTAAAATACAGGGTGACTGAAAAAAAAATGCAACAACTTTCAGAGCGCATACACTGAGAAAAAAAGAGGGTGCGATTAACTTTTTTTCCTCATAACTTTAACACTTTTTTAGATGTTATATCAAAATTTTTAATGTTAATTTTACACCTTTTGAGGGTGAAATCAACATGAAAAAAAGGGTAACTTTAACCCCCAATACACCTAAAAAGGGTAATATTTACATCGATTTCGGATCAATACTGCAGGGTAAAATTAACATTTCCGGAATGTTAGTTTAACTTTTCCGGATTTCTCTCAGTGTAGCTGTCAAACTGCTGGTGACAGCGGTTTCATATTTTTGCATAGTGGTAGTTCATTTTATTGGCTAAATGCCTACAAAAGCATTTTCGATAATATTTTGTAAAACTTTTTTAAATCGTAATGGAACACAAACGTGACAATTTATTTATCGCTATATTTTGCAGGAAATGCGGAACTAACTATCGTTAGGGCTCTTCAAAACCCTGAATGTAACTAAACTTTCCGTTTTTCGAAACATAACTGGGTACAAGGATACTAGTAGCATTTTAAAATGCTTTGGTGGAGGTCTTAAAAAAATTGCTTCATCGCCAGTCATCGTACTTAAAGTGAAGAAGCAAATTGAACAAAATCTGCGTCACATCTGCAAACAAACGACCTCTCTGAGACGCATAGATCGCGAATAACCACGAAATAAATATTGTTAAAGGACCTCTATATGGTGTCTTAAAAATCCTGAAAATGAAGAGACATCGTCGATCCTCATAAAGAAGTTATGCTCGATCGACGAATGAATGAAAATTATGAAAATTACTTTCACAAAGTTGTAGAGCGGTAAATTTCCTATAAAACTGCTCTAATTAGAAATTTTTGAAGCACTCGAGTAGCTTGTAAAAAAATAAAATATGTTTTGTGACTTTTTGCCCCAGTCTCTCCTACTCATTTTAGATATTAGAGATGGTAAAAGAGAGCCCCGGTCAATATTGCGAAAGCCAGAATCCCGAAAAGGCAAAATCCCGTAGAGCCAAAATTCCAAACACTGCAATCCTGAAGTCCAAAATCCCGATATCAAAATTTCAGGATTTTTGACCATTCAAGATATTGGTTTAAAGAGATTTTGGCTTTCAGGATTTTGCTGTTCGGAATTTTTACTTTTGCGATTTCAACTTTTCGAAAACTTGTTTTTTTTCGATTTTGGCCAATTCGGGATTTTGGCGCATTCAGCATTTTGGCTATTCGAATGTTTGGCGGGACCTTTTAGATCAGAAAAATGTCATGTAATCTAAATTCACATCTCTTTCTTTAATGAAAGTTGCATTTGTCTATCCCACTCTTTCGGATTCTTCTTATTCTTCTTTTGAACGTCATAGCAAATTCAATTTAGTTCAATCAAATTTTGATGTCGAAAGATTGGGATAGACTTATGCAGATCTTTTGAGAACGAAAGGAACACGGATTTTGATTTTATAAAATTTTGCCAATCTAAAAGGTGTTCCAGAGGCATATAACTCTTTAATTTTGAATCCAATAGCAGCTCCGACACATTTTAGATCTGGAAAATTTCATAAAGTCAAAATTCACATGTCTTTTTTTCTTAAATGATTTGCATAGTCTATCCTACTCTCCCTTATTCTTCTTCTTTTGAACATCACATAAAATTAAATTTAGTTTAGTTCAATTTTGAGTCCTATTGGCTCTGGCACACCTTTTAGATCGAGAAAATTTCATGGAATCAAAATTCACATCCCTTTCTTTCCCACACGTTTTGCGTATGTCTATCTCATTCTTTCACACTCCAAATTTGATTGAGCTAAATTTAATTTGGAGTGATGTTTAAAAGAAGAAGAAGAGTGCGAAAAAATGAGATAGCCCTATGCAAAGCGAGTTAGAGAGAAAGAGATTCGAATTTTGACTTCATGAAATTTTCCTGATCCAAAAGATGTGTCGGAGTACTTAATGGAGTGTTAACTTGTATACTTTAACAAAAAAAGCGTCCAGAAAGTTAAATAATTAATATGTTTTAATTATTTTTCATACAGTCCGTAAACCATACTCCAATGGCAGACTCAATTTCGGACGACGATCTAGCTCTGGGTGCTTCAGCCAGTCCCACAGAGATTGTCGCTGCTGATACTACTGATCAAACTGCTGCCATACTGGATGCCGCCTACAGTAGTGCTGGTACGAGCAGACGAAGGGCCTATGATGAAGTGAAATTTGAGCCGTATGAGGAAAAACGAAAGGGTTCGGCTTTTGTTGGGCTCGTGAATCAAGCAATGACTTGCTATCTCAACAGTCTCCTTCAGGCACTCTTTATGACGCCAGAATTCAGAAATGCTCTCTACAAATGGGAGTTTGATGGTGTTGGCGAGAGCAAGTCCATCCCTTATCAATTGCAGAAACTCTTCCTAAAACTTCAGGTGAGTTTAAAAAGGGGAAAAATTGCTATTAATATTGAAAAGAAAAAATATTTTAATTTGAAATTTAATGTAAATTGTTGCAGTATCTCCTGTAAAATATTAACCAAGGAGGGCTAATTTATATGAACTAAAAATCGTTTTTCCAACTTCGTAAACTTTATAGGACTGTCTCGTAAATACTGAATTTCTCTAGTATCCAGATAAAATTTTTAACTTTCCTTAGTTTTCCAATTAAAAAACGAATATTCATTTTTTTGATCATTTTCTCAGTTTTTTTTATATTTGTTTCTTTTTTTGTTTTTTTTTTTAGATTTTTAAAATATATTTTTTTATTTCATAAAATTCTTCTTGATCAAAAAGATTTAAAAATGAAATTCGATCAGTAAAGACTCAAATTTGATAAGATCAGCAAAAAAAATCAACTAATACTTTAATCTATTCTTATATCTAGAAGATCTCTAAAAGTTGTTAAATTATTATGCAAGTTTTCTTGAAATTCCAAAACCGACCGCATCGGTCATAATCTGTAATGAATTGGAAAGGTACGGGTAGGGTAAGTGTGCCAAATTCCGGCCAGCTTGTAATTTCGGCCACCGTTTTTGTTCCTCGAATTTCCATGAATTTTTAGTTTTAACATACTCTAGAGATTACACAATGCAAAAGAATAACAAAAAATGTAGCTTCGACAAACTAGATGACGTGAAAAAGGCATTGGAAGAATTCCCGAAGGGCAAGGAACTATGAGAATGAAGGTGGCCGAAATAGGGCACCAAAGCAATGTCTACATTTCTATTCATTTTAAAATGTATTAAGAATAATTTTGGAGTAAATAAAGACGATAAACTGTCAACAAGGTTCTAAGCAACACTCCTTAAAAAGAAGTAATAAAAAAATCAATTTCTATTAAAGATATTACATTTCAAACCAGAGACTTTGGCGCTTGCATGCAACTATGCCGAAATTTGGCACACTTACCCTAATTGGTTGATTTTTGAAAAGGAACAGATAATCCTAACCGGCTTATGTGGGTGAGATTCTTAACGTGAGCTAACTCGGAATGCATGCAAATTCGATTTAGAGCTGAAGTTGGGGGACGCCATTCAGTTATCTTGAATCAAATTCGTGAAATTATACAAATTTTGTATTTAAACCAAAATATCAAAGATTTGGATGGACTGACAGAAAGTGATATATGGGTGAAATATAGACCAGAATGTTCTCTATAATTTTGCTATAGAACATGATCTCATCGATTACTCAGAAACCGAGATAATCGAGGTTGTTTGTTTCTGAACTCGTTTTTTCGACCAGAGCGCCCCAAGTGTTAATTTGATGAACTTCAACTATATCAAAGAATTGTTGTATTTTGTAGGACTTTCCATTGAAAACCTTATTTTAAGTGTCTTGGTCGAGTAGAAATAGTCAAATTAGAATCTTATTGGTATCAAAGCCTTATTATGGAAAAATCAATTTTTTCACACTTAAACGACAAAATAGGACAGACGGCGTAGTCTGATCGAAAAATGATGTATGAACGAAATATAGACACAAACCTCCTCTACAATTATGTCGAAGTAATCATCAAAATCGGTTCAGCGACAGTCGAGATAATTGAGATTATGTTATATTGAAATTAGTTTTTCGACTGTGGCGCCCCTGGTGTTGGTCCCACGAAGTTCAAATGTTCTAGAAATTTGTAACATTTTGTGAGATCTTTCGTTTAAGCTCTCACTCATCAAAATCGGTCAAACAGAACCGGAGATATGATTTTTTGAATTTCGTGAACTTTAACCCCTCATATCTCCGGTTCTATTATAACCACAGCGCACTTACGCCCCACTTTGGAAACGTCCTAGACTGGACTACAATAGTCTAAAATTTGATTAACTTGCACAATTCCGTTTTTGAGAAAAATGAGTTTGAATTTTGACGAATTTTGACGCTATCGCAGCGCCACCTTTGGTGACTTTTTGAACTTCCATCTGAAAGTGCTCAGACAAAACCAAAAACCCAAAATTTAGCTCAAAATATTAATTAGAACCGGAGATTGTGGAGAATTACCTATAAATATATTGTGGTGTTATAAATCTGTCAGGGACTGTGTGTTTCTTGGGCTTCCTTCTACTGTTTGTGATATTCACGTACCTGTGGTAAACAATAATTTCTCTGTGATAGGATTCTGTGATATCTAATACCCTCTTCTTCCTGCCCAGTTTACCTGGAAATATATATTCCTTTATTAACTCTTTCGTCTCCTTTGGGACTCTGGGTACCCATGGAAAAAAGAATTTTTTTTAGACTATTTAGAATCGATAAAATTCCGATTCTTGTGGATGATTACAAACTATAAGGATGTCCAAATCTAGGATATTTTTTGCAGGATCCCAATTAACTCCTGAGCTAAGATATTCTTGGTCAAAAATCGTGAATTTTCGATTTTCTGCTTCCTTGCAGATATTGTGACTTTTTTCATATTTCTAGGCCCGAATAAGGAAAAACCTCTCGGGGCCAATAAGTATGATAACTATCAATTACAGATTACATAAATTCGAAAAACAATTTTTTCATAAATTTTCAAAAAACTTGTTCAAAGTTGATGGGAATTCTCGTCCCCAAGAATCTTGAGGTCAAATGTAAGGTTATCCCGCCAGTGCCCGCCATTTGGTTTTTGACACCAACCTTGTAAGAAAATTCAAGCGGGAGCGAAATTTTTGTCAATATGGCCGATAATTTTGACATTTGGCAGCGAATGAGATTGCTTTCGGGGAAGTTTTTCCTATTCTTCCAACTTTTGGTGAATTCTGATTGTCCAGGAAGTGTTTTTTTGGCTCTTGAGAAAGCTTAATGTGTCTGCAATAACATCCTGTTGAGAGAAATGTGTGTTAAAGTGTTATTGTATGAAATATTTTGAGGAATCTGTTTGCAAGCAGGAGCTGAGTGTCCTTTTCAGCACTTCCTGGACATCCCACAAGATACTGGTCAATAATTCTTCTTGTTTTAGTGATCAACATTGTAAAGGAGTCATTTGACATGCAAAAATAATTCACAAAATTGATATTATTGGCTTTTGGAAAATTGAAGTTTGTCCAAGTTTGTATCCTTTGCGTTCTTTAGGGGACGAGAGTTCCCATGAGTTTTCCAATTTCCCAGAGGCGGAGAAAATTCTTTCTCTACAAAAGTATCATATTTGACCACTAAGAGTTACAATAAAGTGAGTTTTACTGAAATTCGTTCGCTGGATATGTTGTGGTCCGGAAAGAGTTAAATATCTTTAACAGTGATCCGGAACGTAGGCGGCTGGATTTTCCAGAAGACGTTCCCTCAAAGACCGCCAAATGCCCTTCATCAAATCCACTGAGGCAGTGAAACACAATTATCACCTTCACCAATTATTTATTTCCACCAATTTCTCCACTACTAGACTGAACACAGTTTAACTCTACGTCACTGTCGTTTTTCTGTATTTTAATTTAATAATTTTATGAAAATTTCACTCAATAAACTAATAACTTTTCTCCTCACGTCTCTTTACAAAAATCAAGTCTTACGTAATGCCCTGACAAGTTCCCCCTCATTCCCCTACTTTCTTTCCAGCTGATCTTATTCACCACTTTTTCCTCCTTCTCTCTCCCTCCATGCATATTCAAAATCCAACCGTCTTTTGTCTCTTATTTTGAAGAGATCTTATAGAATGGAAATTCTATACAGGAGATAGACACCGGTCAATATTCGAATTTTGACCCCTTATAGCTCGGATCAGGGGTTATGGATCGACTTAAGTATTTTTTTTTTGTTTGATAGAGGTATAGGGTAAGTGTGCCAAATTTCGGCATAGTTGCATATAAGCAGCGAAGTACTAAGTTTGAAATGCATTAGTTTTAATTCATATTGATATTTTTTGTTACTTCCTTTTCGGGAGGGTTGTGTGGAACATTTAAAACTAGTTTATCATCTTTGTTTTCTTTAAATCACTTTTTAAAATATTGAAAAATTAATAAAAATATGGACTTTGCTTTGGGTAGTATTCCGGTCACTGAGTGAAATTCCGGCCACTTTTTTTCTGACCACCTTTTGTAACGCAACGGATAGAAAATTTCAAAGCGTCAAGCGCTCTATGGGGCAATCATCTTCCAGATGAACCCCAAATTATAAAAACAAAAACGTCAAGCGGAACGAGTTTAATATTTGGTTTAATACGTTTATATGACCCACAAGCCCTGAGATCTTCCGTGTAATTTGTCCTGAAGACCTGAAGAGTAGCGTCTCAAATTTACGCGCAGATTCCCGTAGCAATTTGCCCTTCCTGAACTCTTCCAAGGCCTTTTCCGCATCATCATTTTCATAGAAGCGATGGTTTTTTCTCTGGACATTGTAGAACTCAGAAATTGAAAAAAAAACACAAAATGACTGCTGGCTGCTGAAAATAGGCAATCCTAATACCGACGAACAAAGCCAGAAGATGTTGCCACTTTAGGTCCTTAGGCTTTATGTAAAGCCGCTGAGTCCAGGCAACAGAGCCGAGTGTCTGGCTGCTGAGAGAAAGGCGCTTTAGATGCCGCTAAAGACAAAGCCAGACTCTTTGGCCGCTGAAATGAAAGGCACTGGAGTGCCGCTGGACTTGGCCAAAGTGGTCCTGAGTCCTGAGAAATCGCAGAAGAGACAAAGGCAATTAAATGCCGAAAAGAAACGCTTGGTTCCCTGGTAATGCGAAATCTGAATTTATTTACAAAAATGTTGGGTTTTTATACAAATTTGTGGTCTCCCATTATTGAGCATTGTTAGATGAAAATTGCTAAGTCCCTATATTTGAATATATATGCCTGATATGCAGAATTGCCTTTTTCTTGTTTGTCTTCTTCACCCAATGACGCACGTTAAGCAAGTCAGTCATTCACTGGATGAATTCTCATATAAAAGTGAATTTCTTAAATATGTCCTGAAATATATTGATTTGAAGCATGAATTCTTTAGAAAATGATAGGGTAAGTGTTCCAAATTCGGCCAGCTTGCAATTCCGGCCACCTTTTTTGTTCCTCGAATTTCCATGAATTTTTAGTTTTTACATACTCTAGAGATTATACAATGCAAAAGAATAACAAAAAATGTAGCTTTGACAAACGAGATGACGGTAAAAAGATATTGGAATAATTCCCGAAGGGCAAGGAACTATGAGAATGAAGGTGGCCGAAATAGGGCACCAAAGCTATGTCTATATTTTTATTCATTTTAAAATGTATTAAGGATGATTTTAAAGCAAATAAAGACGATAAACTTTCTACAAGGTTCTAAGCAACACTCCTTAAGTAAGGAATGAAAAGAATCAATTTCTATTAAAGTTATTACATTTCAAACTTCAGACTTTGGCGCTTGCATGCAACTATGCCGAAATTTGGCACATTTACCCTAATTGACTTTAGTACAATTCGATTGATGGTAATTTACATCTGAAATTCGGATTAAAAGTGCATTTAATCTTGAATTGAAAATGCTATGAGACATGATAAAGGATTCATATGGTTTTTTTCTTACACTATAAGGATTGGACTAACGATATCAAGTATAGTTATAATTTGATAGTGTAGAAAAATGATCTTGCATATTATGAATGATAAACTACGGATATTTATGATAAAAAACTATCCCTAAAAATATGCAATTTTAATGAGAAATTCTGTATCTGAATATTATGCTCAAGGATTGGCATGATTATTAAGTAAACTCAGTAAACTAATGATCCTTAAATCCTATATCTGCTTGATGAGACAGATACTTTCTAATATGGATCAATTATAGTGCAAAAAATCTAAGCCTAAACTTTATCATTTTTGCTCGTGGGAATTTACATACAATTTCTCATATATTGAAGAAAAGGCATGTTCCTATATCGGGAACAACATCCTAAAATGAATAAATATTTAAAAGCAAAATTAATTCATTGACTATTCGAAGATAACATACATAATTTTAATTAATTTATTTCCATGGCCGAAATTACACTCAAAGTGGCCGAAATTAGAAGCTGGCCGAAATTTGGTACACTTCCCCTAATTCAAATTGATTTAGGATTTTTTTTTGTTGTGAAAAGGTTACTTCTCGGCTTTGTGTCTGTATCTATCCTAATTTTTTTTTTCAAATGCAATTTATTTTGCAGACTTCCGAGAAGCCCTCAATTGAGACAACAGACTTAACACGCAGTTTTGGGTGGGATTCAACAGAAGCCTGGCAACAGCATGATATTCAGGAATTGTGTCGTGTAATGTTTGATGCTCTTGAGCAAAAATTTAAGAATACCCAACAAGCTGACCTTATTAATAGGCTGTACCAGGGCAAAATGATTGACTATGTCAAGTGTTTGGAGTGTGGTACAGAAAAATCTCGCGAAGATACTTTCTTGGACATCCCATTGCCGGTTAAGCCATTTGGCAGTACTGTGGCCTATGGGAGTATCGAAGAAGCTCTAAGGGCTTTTGTGCAGCCAGAAACACTGGAGGAGAATAATCAATACAGTTGTGAGACATGCAATAAAAAATGCAATGCTCACAAGGGATTGAAATTCTCAAAGTTCCCATATATCTTGACCCTTCATTTGAAGCGATTCGATTTTGATTATCAGACACTGAGGCGTATTAAATTGAATGACAAAGTGACTTTTCCGCAGACGCTCAATTTAAATAATTTAGTGAATACATCGAATCCGGGTTTTGGGGCTGTTACAACAAATGAAGCTGAAGTAGCTGCTAAAGTTAGTGATGACTGTAGTACGGTAACTACAGACAGTGGATCGGCATTGGAAGAGGAAAATTGCTCAGGAACTACAACAATTACCAATAATGATGCAGGAGATATTCAGGAAGATGATGAAGGAATTGATATGAGTACAAGTACAGATCACAAAACAACAACTTCTCATACCACGGGACCGTTTATTTATGAGTTATTTGCCATAATGATTCATTCGGGAAGTGCTTCAGGTGGTCACTACTATGCTTATATCAAAGATTTTGAATCGAGTGAATGGTATTGTTTTAACGATCAAACTGTAACGAGTATCACGCAGGAGGATATTGCAAAAAGTTTTGGTGGTGGCAGAGCTCTGTATTCGGGAGCTTATAGTTCCAGTATCAATGCCTACATGTTGATGTACAGACAAATTGATCCGCAGAGAAATACATCGGTGATGAGTAAAGATGATTTTCCGCAGCATATTAAGGATTTGGCTGAGAGATTGGATAAACAACAGATGGATCCTGATCGACTCAATACGGATTACAATCTTAAGATTAAAGTCTTTTTCTATCATCCGGTATTGCTACGAATGGAACATACAACGATTGACGTACTGACCAATTCGACATTGGATATTGTGATGAGTAGAGCCTACAACTATCTCAGTGTCAATCATCACTATCCACGGGAGAATTGTCGTATTGTTGCTTATGATCGCGATACTGATGCCCCTGTGAGAAGTTTTGAAGGTCATGAGCTGGATCCCATTGGAGATCTCTGGCAACCGTACAGTACGTATGATCTTCTAATTGAAACCCGTCATCCAGAAGAATCCTTTGAGCCGTATGAATTTGATGGAATCAGTGCTAAGGTCTTTCTAGTGGATTTGGCAACTTCTGACGTCAATGGGCCGTTTCATGTAAGAGCCAAAGGTGGTAGAAGTACCGTTGGAGACTTTAAGGTTTCAATCAAAACCAAACTGAAGCTTCCTGAAACGTCATCTATCCACATGGCCTATGTGTGCGTGGACAATGTGTGCTTACTGAAGAATGATCAAGATATCCTGGGGCAGTATGTGGTGTCATCGTCAAAGGTATTTGTGACAACGGGTGTCTGTAATGCCGAAAGTGAGGCCATATTCAAGCGACTTGCCGATAAATTCAGTCATCTCATGACACTATTTGTTGTGCTTCCTGAACGAGATCAAGAGACATTAGATAAAATGTCAATCCCAGCATATAAGCCAAAGACTCCAAGCCGGGCAGCAACTCCGGTGCAGGAGATGACACTGCCCGTGGTGGAAAATGGAGAAATTCCCGGTGGATCAAGTCCACTTCCGGAGCCAGAGAGTAACAGTGAGGATAGTAGTTTGAGTGATGGTGATCGAACACTCGTCGAAGAAGCACCACCATCATGTGCCAATGTCAGTCCGCAGAGTTCCAACACGGAAAACGGTATCCCAGAGTACACGTTCAAGGCATTTTCATGTGAAAAGCGTAGTACGGGAAATCGTTTGGAGAAACCCATCGATGTTATGAAGATTCTTGTGGATAGAAGAATGCAAATTGGGGAATTGAAAAGTCATCTAGAGACACATGTTGGAGTGTCAAAGAAATTCTTCAAGGTCATCCGTAAGTTGGCAATGCATACGGATTACGAATGTACAAACATGTCGGAGACACTGTTGGCATTCAAGGAAGGCGAAGGTGTTATAGTAGAACTAGGCAGAGTTCTCAAATCGACTGAACACTTGTGCAAGGTGTACTTCCTCAAGTTATCAGAATTGTCAGATGACATGGAAAAATTGCCGTTCCTGTGTGATTGGATACTCGAGGATGGCAATACCGTTGGTGAAATTAAAGCCAAATTGATCAAGTATCTGAGTACAGTGGATCAGAAATACAGTCATTTGGTGGCTGAACGGTGTCGTCTGAGGAAGAAATCTTGGAGGAGCATGGGAAAGTTGTATATGGACGATAAAATCTTCACAGAAGATATCCCACTGACCACCAATACTGAATTAGTACTACAAGAAATTGATGATTCTACACCAGCCACAGTGGATCCAGATGACATTCTTCTTCTCCTGAGACGATGGAATCCCAGTACACTCACTCTTGATCCCTTCCAAGAGATCGCCTTCGGACGTGAGTACATTTTGTCATCTTGTTTTTTTCTTTTAAATTATATTATATGATAGATTTAATAATCTCACCTGGTTTTCATCAAAAGTATCAATTTTCTGTCATCAAGTAAGGGAGACTGGGGCAAGAAGTCACAAATCGAAAAATTCAAAATTCAATATCTTCCAAGGTAAAAAAGATAGCGGCTCAATTTTTTTCTATAGATAGCCTCCATAGGGTGAAGTAACCACTTATCGTCACTTTTAGGAAAAAGTGATATAAACTTTATTATAACTTTTGACCCCTTATTATAAGATAACTCAAATTTGACACAAAGTTACTTGGATGTATTGGGTTTAGATTCGTCAAAACAAGAGTCCTCTAATTTAACACTGGACTACTTAAAAAACTAATTTTTTATAACAATGCAAAAATAACCACTTCTTCGCCACTTTTTACCACTTTTCGCCACTTTTGTAACCACTTCTCACCACCTACATGAAAAGGTCCAAACTGGTTTGTTTTAGGCAATGTTATGAAAATAATACATTCAGCGTTCGTTTTTCCTCATGATCACCTTATTATTACTCATTTTAAGTTATTTTTCTTCACTTTTGTTTGAGAAGTTCAATTATTAGAGACTACTGCAGAAAGTAAACAATGCAGATTTGACAACTGACAATCTATGAAGTGAAGTTAGCGTCGTCTATTGCAAAGCAATGGCGACAGGTGGTAAATCAATTTCACAATATTACCATTTTCCGCCATGGCTCATTTTTATATAAAAGTAATATAAAATGAAATATTAACTAACTAAATATAAATTTTATGAATTCGTCGAATGTAATTAAATGTTCAATAGACAAATTGTTTATCCAAAAACGTTAATTTTGTTCGATAAAAGTTTCATGACACTTGGCATACAGTAGACTCTCTCAAATTCGGGCATATGGGACCGAAATGTCAGCCGAATTAGACAGAAATTCGGGCGACAAACTTTTTGAAATGCAACGATTTTTTATTCATGTGCATATAAATATTGAGTTTACCCACTCATATATAACGTAAATTGCATGAAAATCCCTCAATAATGCAAAATCACATCAAAACTAAGACAAACCATGCCAAATTTGAGCATATTTGATTCATTTGATAATCATAATCAAACTTGAAAAATGACAACAAACTTTTTTCAAATGTAACCGCTGCCCGAATTAAAAAGTAATCCGATCTTAAAAGAGCCGAATTAGCGAGAGTTTATTGTATTTGGTAATAAATATTGGATTCTATTCACTTGATTAAAATATTGTTCTAAAAAATGTTCGAACACTTGAATTGAAAACAAAAAAATAGTGTTTTTGACTCTATAAATAGCAGCAGTAGAGATACAAATAATTTTACAGCTAATTTATTTCATAAATAGTGTAAAAATGCGATTTCAATATAAGTGGCGAAAAGTGAGGCACTGGCTAGAAGTGGTGATTCCACCCTAGACCTTCTTCAATGTCGTAAACTAATTTAATGAAAAACTAAGTTTTTGTTGAAAAACAAAATTGATAGGGGAGACTGGGGCAAAGTAACAAATTGAAAAATTCAAAATTTAATATCCTCCAAGGTAAAAAGATAGAGGCTCAAATTTTTTCTATAGATAGCCTCCATAGACCTTCTTCAATGTCGTAAGTTTCTTAGAATTCGAACAAGGAATTTAGAAAATAAAAAAATATCGAAATTTTTAGCCCTATTTTTGAAATATTTTCCTTGCAGAAGATAACAATTATTACCTACTTATTTTCCAAAATTGATGCACTGGTGAATATTTTCTAAATAATTTGGATTTTTGAATACAAATCCGCTATCTATTTTAGAATTTCACAAAAGTTCTTTTCTCCAGAAATCTTTTTATTAAAAATGGCCACTTGGGGTAAAAAGTAACAAAAAAGCGAAGCAATTTCTGATGTCTCATGGCGAAAAGAATCGTCATTATCATGTCTCGCCGCTTATTGTTTGCATTCGTCAAACGATTTGCAATCTTTAGTGTTTTTTTTTCTAAAATAGCTTGAAAAGCGCTTTTCTCGTTTTCTCACCTTTCTCGCAGAGAAAACGGTGTTTTACGAAGGTGTAGATGAATAAATTTTCTATTGAAATATGTATACTCTAGGTATTTTTTTTCTAATTTACGGAAGCCCGTAATGAAGCGAATCAAAATATGATAATACCCAATGTCTGGTACTATTTGCCCCAGCATTTTTGAGAATAGTCACAAAATTACCTTCCGTGTAAACAGACGGAATTCCCACGAAATATTACATTCCGGATGGAAATTCCCTGTCATGCCTGTCATCAAATGAACTGTCAAATTTTTACCATTTGCTTTATGCGCCTCTGGTGGAGTTCAAGCGCAACACAAAAATGCTCCGAAGATTTGAATTTCAAATTGTGTTTTTTTCCGAATATAAATAACGGAATGTATGTACTTTATTTTATTAAAATAGCTCTATTATATTACGTGTTGTCTTTTACACTTAATTATTAATATGACAAAGTCTCTGGAACAATGCAGCAAATTAGCTATAGATTTATTGTTCTAAATCTAAAGTGCTGATACTTTCAAATAATGAGCTGCAGATAGATTGTTCCTGTTATTTTTTGTCTTATTTCAAAGTAATATTTTATAGCCGAAAATTTAATTTCTAGGGTTTCCGGCTATAACTCCTTTTAGTGAACTTCGACAGCTCTTACTATTCTTTAAATTCCTTTTCTAAATTATTATATTCTTTACATTTTTTAATAATGGGATCTAGTGAAAAAGATATGTTTTGAATCTGCCTTTCCAATTATTAAAACCATTTCTGAAGTATTATTGATGAATATTTAATTCAATCCAAAACACTAATATTTTCAAAATTATTATATTATTATTATTCAGTTTTAAATTTGCTTTTAAATAATTTTTTTGATCACTATAGTAGATTTTACAAGTTTTTTCATATCTTACTTGCTCAAAAACACCCCAAATAAAATTTTCGGAATTTTCCGGAATCTATCTCGAGTGAGATAGCTTTTTCCCATTTTGGGCATTATTGCAGTTGATTTTCAATGAATTTGATCAAATTGCGATACAAAATGTTACTTTTTTAAAATTATTTTGGTTAAGATATTTAATATTTCATCTCAATATTATTTGAATTTTAGAAGAATACCTCAAAATAAGTCCCTGGAGCGCATAAAATAAATTTTTAAATAGAACTTCGCAATATTATAGAGGAGTTTTATGTATATAAAAGATAAAAATGGATATATGAAGCAGAAACATATAAGTTGGCGTATCTTATGATAGTTTTTATAAAATAATTGTGATTCTAGTTTCAATTACAGCTTCTGGACTAGAATTTTGTATGTTGCTTGTTTTTTTAAGAAATATTTTCAATACCGATCGCATTTTCAGACAATCTTGCTGAGTATTTTGTCTGAAAGTAAAGTATAGGGATATTACATCCTGCAAAAAACATCCTTGATGAATAATTCAATGATTCCCGATGGTTTAGAGATGAAAAACCATTTCACAAAATTGGACATTTCTCTCTCCAACGGAAAATCACCATTTGAAAGTCAAAATATTTGGACGCGTTCGGGCAGTTTCTTGCACTTTTGCAGAGGGCGCTAGTATAGCAAATTTACCACAAGCTCGTGGGAATTCTGCCTGTTTACACGGTTAGAAATTGGCTCGATAAACGTATTTCCTTACAAAATAGAGGAACATTACTTTCACAAAGTTGTAGAGCGGTAAATTTCCTATAAAACTATGCTAATTAGAAATTTTTGAAGCGCTGGAGTAGCTTGGAAAAAATAAAATAGGGTAAGTGTGCCAAATTTCGGCATAGTTGCATATAAGCACCGAAGCCCTAAGTTTGAAATGCAATAATTTTAATTCATATTGATATTTTTTGTTACTCCCTTTTCGGGAGGGTTGTGTGGAACCTTAAAGACTAGTTTATCATCTTTGTTTTCTTTAAATCACTTCCTAAAGTATTGAAAAATTAATAAAAAATATGGACATTGCTGTGGGTGGGTAGTATTCCGGCCACTTTGAGTGAAATACCGGCCACCTTATTTGTGACCACCTTTTGTGATGCAGCGGATAGAAAATTTTAAAACGTCAAACGGAACGAGTTTAATATTTAGTTTAATACGTTTATATGACCCACAAGCCCAGAGATCTTCCGTGTAATTTGTCCTGAAGACCTGAAGAGTAGCATCTTAAATTTACGCGCAGATTACCGTAGCAATTCCTGAACTCTTCCAAGGCCTTTTCCACATCATCATTTTCATAGAAGCGAAGGTTTTTTCTCTGAATATTGTAGAACTCAGAAATTGAAGAAAAAAAACACAAAATGAATAAGAAATTTAGGAGAGCAAAAGATGTTGCCGGAATAGGCAACACTACCTCACCGGAGAGACGCTCACAAAGTATGTACTTTTTTACGTGAAATACAGGATCCAGCTGGGAAATTTCACCCGAAATTTAAAGATTGATTCACTATTTACATAAACAGAAACAATATTTAAAGAAAACTAATCAATTTTCATGAAAAACACCGAAGGAAAACCTTCTGAACATCACCACAAATCACAAGACTGCTAGAAACACAATCGATCTGTCACATTTTTTGTAAGACTTTTTCCACACTGAGTTTTTACAACGCAATTTAAATTCAAAATATAACCTAAAATTTAACGGTCTTTGTGTTAATACATCCCTACATACTCTAAAAAGAATAAATATTTAAAATCAAAATGAATTCATTGATTATTCGAAGATTTACATACATAATTTTAATTAATTTATTTCCATGGACGAAATTACACTCAAAGTGGCCGAAATTAGAAGCTGGCCGAAATTTGGCACACTTCCCCTATACGTTTTGTGACTTTTTGCCCCAGTCTTCCCTAATGTTTTCTGAAACAAAAAAATTCTTTCTGGTGATTAACGTAAAATATTTTCATTTTTTTTTTATTATGTCGTACAGAAAATAGCGGTGATCTGAGAAAGGTGATTTCGGATCTGTCCAAAATTCCCTTCGAAGATGTGGAATATGACAAGGTAGGACAATTTATTTATTAGACCTAAAAGTCTCTTTAAAAACGGCTATTTCTATGAATTTTGTAAATTTTTGCATAGGTTTCTGGCGCCTTCCCACGTAACTCAATCCACCTGATGAATATGAATTCTGTCTTGGATTGGACCAAGGCACCCATTGAATTTGAGATGTGGTCAACGACTGATGGCCATATCTTTTACTATCGCGATGCCAATGAGAAATTGAAGGAGGTGACTGCTGAGGAGAGGAAACAACTGGCGGCCAAGTCATACATGAAGTCTGACCAATTCACCTCAAGTGGATCAACATATTCGCCGCGTCGTGAGAAAGCCCTCAAGATCTATTTGGATCACTCGCCCAAGAAACTGAGTGACTAGCCATTCAAATACCCGCCAAATCGCCATCCTAAAAAACTGTCTCCCACTTTGGGTGTTTCTGCTCTCTGCATTTCGCTCGTTGGAAGAGAAAGTGACGCAACTTTGGGAGCAGAACACCCTCATCATCAAGCTGCTGCTGTCCCGTTTTTCGGTGATGTTTCTCGTGCAGTGTCCCGTGCTGTTATTTTCCTCAGCAATTTGGCACGTTTTGTTTGGTTTTCGTGTCTAAAGGACATTTTATGTGCGAAAAATAACCGTGCTAAGGCCTCAAAAAAGAAAAAAAATCACAGTGACTAGAAAATGGACACAAATTACACATAAAAACAAAAATTAAAAAAAAATACTGAGATATTGCAAAAAATTGCTAGACAACAAAAAAATGAATTAGTGCATAAAAAATCAACATAATTTTATTATGTAAAATGAAATTTATTTAACTCAATTATTATCATATTTTCTTCTCAACGAACATTAAAAAAAAATATCATGAAATATCAAGAGAGTGAGTGAGATTATGAAGAGATAAATTGTCACGTGCAGTGAGAAAGTAAATTGTCTTTGTGCTATTCTGCCAATTTCTTTCTGTTAAGGTTATTCTTTTTCACATTTTAAAGGAAGGAAAATTCTTTGTTATCTTTTGAAGGAAATAAGTTAATGCCTCCATTGGATGTTCATGTAATTCGCTATTTAAATGAAAACAACAATATTGAGAAAAATAAAATTTTACAAGTATCATCACTGTTATCTTGCTGCTTCCTATCTTATCTTCCTTGAGGACCTTAGCATGAAGTACCTGAGGGGTATGTACACTTCCTAACGAAGATTTTTGAACAGCATCAAATTGTCTGTAAAGAGCGTCCCTTATAAATGAGCCCAATTCTTGAATTGCATTACCGTCGTTGCGGGTGACTTAGCATTCTGCTGTTCGTGAGACTTTCATTAATTCTACACTGAGAGAAATCTGAAAAAGTTAAAATAACATTCCAGAAATGTTAATTTTACCCTGCATTATTGATCCGAAATCGGTGTAAATATTATGCTTTTAAGGTGTGTTATGGGTTAAAGTTACCCTTCTTTCATGTTGATTTTACCCTTAAAAAGGTGTAAAATTAACATTAAAAAATGTTGTTTTACACCTAAAAAGTGTTAAAGTTACGAGGAAAAAAGTTAATCGCACCCTCTTTTTTTCAGTGTATTGATAGTCTTCGCCGATCTGGTCTACCATGTCAAAGTATGTAGGGATATGTTATGTACTAAGTAAGGTACAATGATCCTCAAAAGGATTCTTGTAGTGTAAGTAATAAACTCAAATGAAATGCTAATATAGGTATTTTGTCAAAAAACTGCTCCGTGAAAAAGTTATCTGAAGCTGCTATTCCAAAATCGATTTCAAAGTAGTAAATTGCCCAAATCTATTCTAAATTTATCTGGCTAGAATAATCCACTTCGATTTTCTTCATTATTTTTATTAAAATACTTTTTTCACTATTATTTTTCTAAGAACGCAAGATTTATGTTATAAAATAGCATATAATGGTCGTTCTAAAGCGTTATTATAGAAGTATTTGGCTAAAAATTATCCAATTCTTTGAGAACTTAAGATAAAACGACTGAGATCTACAATACGGTATGGTCGCCATCTTGATTTGACGTTTCTGTCCGCCATTTTGAATAACTGTCAAAACAAAAATCTCATCCGATTGAGCTGAAATTTTAGTATGTTCTAGCTGATGTCAAGGCCTTTTCAGAACATATATAAAATACGACGTAGGTCAAGCGATTGTCTGGATACTGGGGCTCCAAGTTCAAAATTTTAACATTTTCATGAATACAAGGGGCGAGTTTTTATCGAAACCATCAGAAAAAAGACAGCGCTAACGTTAGGAGATGAGATCTAACAAACAAACAAAAAGAAAAGTAATGTTTTTGTTTATAACAGCATATTCTTTGAGGATCTGCAAAACTGTTTTTGAAAAGGTGAAAAAATAAAAATATATATATATATAAATACACATTTCGTTTATTTATTTTTTAATTATGTGAGAGAAAATAAATATATAAAATAAAAGTCTCAACCATATTTAATGGTTACTGAGGCATTTCGTTTAGGTTTCAAAATTCAGGATTAGAAAATAAAGATCGCCAAAATGTGAATATTTCAAAATTTTAAACTTTCAGCCTCTATATTTAGGTAATTGCTTAATCTAAGTCGGAACAATCATACATTTTTAAAACGTATTTACATGAGCTATAACATACTAAAATTTCAGCCCATTGGGACAAGTTTTAAGTTTTGACAGTTATACAAAATGGCGGACAGAAACGTCAAATCAAGATGGCGACCACATCATCTTGTGGATCTCGTGCATCTTACCCTTATATGTGAAGATCTTTATTGTCGTTTTTTATCAGAAATTGTGGATGTAGAGTGTACAGAGTGTAGACTGTAGAGCTAATTCTAGTGTTTTCAAAATTCGTCAGATCAGCTACATCTAAATTTATTTGACGTTAATGGCCTCTACGGCGTCTACACATGGGAAAAATTTTTGTCAAAAATTTCATTTTTGACAGAAATTTGACGTTTCTACCTACAGCCACTACAAGGAATTTTCTTCAAAAAAAAGCAATTTTTGACGAAATTTGTTCCTAATGTGTAGAAGCCTTATTTAGTCGAAATTACGTTTCAAGAAGCGGCATTGAAATTATTTCTCGTCTAATTCACTGATTACAAAGGCAATTAAAATCGAATATTTAAAATCAATAAAAATGCATAATTCTGAATTTTAACCCATTCTGACCGCAAAATTTACATTGCAGTCCAGTTTCTTTTTTGAATAATGAATATTTGAATAACTTTAGAATGGTAGGGTTTCCTAGAAAAGCTATGCAAGTGCAAGCCAGTGTGAGGAGGCATTGATCTTGGGGCAGACTTAGATAAGGTGGCAGAATCAAATTCAAGATCTTACTTTGGAGCGCCTTGAGATCGAACGCGAATATTTTCCTGAATTGGCGGAAGATGGACAGGCGTGGACTGCTAAACTGAATGTTATGGGCCTGCGTTTCCAATAGAAGAGTTATAAGCGGTTGAAAATTATGATGATAGTAATTTCATAACTTTTAAAATTAAGTACAATAAGTGCTTAAAAGCATTTTGTTTTTCTATGCCAAAGACATTGGAATGTTTTAGCTCGTATTGTATGAAAGAAAGTATTTTTCATGAATTTTATTATTTACAGTATCAGCAATGGCTTATTGTGCAAAATCGATAAATTTTTAATCACCCAATAATAACTGATATAAGCTACCATTAAAATCACGTAGCTTTAACATCACATAAATTGCTCATTAATTTATCCGCAAAAGAATGGTCGGCAAATCAGCTGACAATTCTTTATCGTTGGTTGCCTTATCACGTAAATTTACTATCAAATATTCAACTATAATTAAAATCCATGTTTGTATTCTTATGCAACCCAGTGTAATCTTATCAAGAGAGTTTAACCATTTATTGAAACCGTGACTATTCAATCACCTTCAGTCTCTGTGTGACCACAGACCAAGTAGCAGCTCTGTATTATATTCAGTGTTACAAAAAAGTGAAAAATTTAGTAAAGTCAAGTTTTTAATTATTCTTTTTGAGAATTGGCGCGCAAAATCCCGCCAAAAAATGAGCAATTGGTATTATGGCGGACCTCCTCAGGCTCGCCGAGGCGCCCTCTCAAATTCACTACTGAAACGTCGTAAACGTAGAAAAATGGCCGCCGAGACGGAGAAGGAAGAAGCACAAAACCTTGTAAGTTCAGAAATTATTTATTTTTTATGTGATTCTTTGGCCCTATTAACACAAGTTTCCAAAAAATTGCTACATCAATATACCGTGTAGCATTTTGTATTAAAAAATCAAGTTCCGGACAGAGAACACAGCTAAAAATAATGCTAAATGAAGTGTGCCAAAGTTTTTCGATGTTTTCCCCTTAAACAAAAAATCGAATATTTTCGTGGGCGAACTTTACTGTAAGAAATTATTCAATTTTTTTTTCTTTCCAGCAAATAGAATTTGAATGGATTCTACACGAGGAGGTACATGCAGTGCTAAAGCAATTGCACTCAATCCTTGTGGAATGTGCCAGGCGGTTTCCTGTGCCCTTATATGACAATGAGGGCAAGAAGCAGGACAAGTTCGTGCTAACAGTGCCTCAGGATCAGCTGAAGTGCGTGGTGACACTCACGGGAGATGCTATCACGCACGCAGACATCAGCTTCAAGGTACAGAGGCAGCAGCAGAGTCATCAGAATCAACGGACGAGCATTAATCAGGACTCTCCATGGAAACTGCAACAGGTCCAGGATGCAGCTAATCACCTTCAGCAAGCTATCAATCACATTGACAACGTTGATGATAGTTACACATTCAAGTGAGTGGACAATAATTTGACTTTAGGTTTCCCTAGAATTATTTTTTCGGTAAAACTGAAGTGAGAAGACCCTTTAAGCGACTAAAGCGACTAAAGGAAAGGAACGATAGCACCCCTTTTAGACAGAAATAAGTACCTTTAATTTAAATAATAGGGAGAAGTGGGGCACCTTTGAAAGTGAGGAACCTTTGAGATTGGGATTTTTCAATTTCTTTGTGCAACTAAATTATATTACGATAAGGCTCAATTTTATTTAAAAATATGTGAAAAATCCCAATTTCAAATTACCCCACTTTCAAGGGTGCCCCACTTCCCCCTATAGTTTATAAGAATGAAATAACATGAAAAACTGTTAAGATGGTTAAGATACTCCAGCAGGAATCAAAATTTTACTTTTTTTGGAAACACTTAGGGTAAGTGTGCCAAATTCCGGCCAGCTTGCAATTTCGGCCACCTTTTTTGTTCCTCGAGTTTCCATGAATTTTTAGATTTTACGTTCTCTAGAGATTATATAATGCAAAAGAATAACAAAAAAATGTAGCTTCGACAAACGAGATGACGTGAAAAAGGCATTGGAAGAATTTCTGAAGGGCAAGAATCTATGAGAATTAAGGTGGCCGAAATAGGGCACCAAAGCTATGTCTATATTTTTATTCATTTTAAAATGTATTAAGAATGATTTTAAAGTAAATAAAAACGGTAAACTCTTTACAAGGTTCCAAGCCACACTCTTTAAGAAGAAAGAATAAAAAAATTAATTTGTAATTAAAATATTACATTTCAAACTTGAGACTTTGACGCTTGCATGCAACTATGCCGAAATTTGGCACACTTACCCTAGATATCTCTTGGAATTAAATCCAAAGTTATTAAGCAGGACTCCTGAAATATATTAAAATTATTCTTCAGAAAATAACACGTCAGTCGAAAAATTGTCGTGTAAGTTAATGGAATTCAAGTAAAAAACAAAATAAAATGTTTGACATTTTTCTTTATTTAAACATTTTGTGTTTTCAAGTTTAAACTTGGTTAAAGTATTTAATATTCAAATTTTCTTTTTATCTCTTAAGAATCTTCTGGGTTATCTAACTTGTGAGACTAGAAAAGAACAAACAAATGGATTATTAATTGTGCTAAAAGTCTGTGTATTCGTCGGATTCGCAGTTTAATGCTAATTAAATATTTGATCATAAGAACAATAGTTAAGTAATATTTCTGGGAGCTCGAACATATACTCTCGCTCTTGCATACTTACATGGCTTACATGAGTATGAGTAAATTTGGTAAATTTTAACCCTTTAACGACGAGACACTTTTTACGGACTGAAAATCAATAATAAAAATTAAAGTGAGAAACATATAATCAATAATAAGTCTTACATCTAACCTTGCAAAGTCAAACAGAGTCTGATTCGGTGTATTTTGTGCTTCTATGAACGATAGGGACAAAATTAGCCCAAAAATTTAAGTAATTTTTCTGACAATACCAATGAATAATATTTTTCGCTTTAATGAAAAATATTACGTATGGGTATTTTAGTTTTTATTGCCAAAAGGGTTTTGCTTAAAAAAAATTGGAAGTTTAAAAAATAAATAAAATCAATTATGAATTTGAGAATTTAAAAATTTGCCATTTTTTAGCTTAAATATTTACTACATAGAAAATAGCTAGAGACTTGCGAAAAATATTCTAGATTCCTGCGACCTTCTATTTTACAATTATGTACAGACATAAGAAAAAAATAACTTAAGGTAGTCAGGAAAAATTATTTTCTTTATGGGACACCGGTGTTCCAATCGTCCTTAAATGGTTAAATAGATTCGAAATTTTATTAATAGAAATATTTTTCCAATTTATTGTGTTTATTTTATTAACACCCATTTCAAATTTTTACATTGAATTAAAATTTTGACGTGGTTGTCTAATAGCAACTAAACTTTGAAAAATAAACTGAAAATGGGTGAGATTACTTCTCTTTATTAAAGCCTTTGGTATATTTGTCATTGAAGAATTTTAAATAGATTGAATAGCGGTAATTATACGAAAGTCAGTAAAATCTAATTTTTAAAATATAATTAAAAATGACAAATTAATTAAATTCTTTGTGATATTTTTAAGATGCCGTGTAAAAACAAAACCTAAAGAGAGAAATTTATGACTCCGGAGAATCCGACACTTCATTTAGATCAGTAAAATTCAGTGAAATTAAAATTACAGTCCCCTTCTTTCTGAATAAACTCTTTTTTTTTTATTAGGGGTCCATCTGGAAGATGATTGCCTCGGAATAAACGTTTTGTCTGAGACTTTTTCACGGTCAAAATCGGATAAAACTAGATCGAAAAAGCAAGATAGTCGCAAAACATTTGAGAAGGAAAAAGATAAGAAATTTGATTTCATGATTATTTAAAAAGCGTACAAGAACCATTAACACTGAAATTGAAAAGGATGATAAGGCCTTCTTTTTTCAAAAATGATCGAACTCGTAACTTAGATGCTATGCCCCATAATTACTTCAACATCATTTATTTAATTACTTCGAAAATGTGTTTTTCACTGAGCTTTTCCATGTTTACTGGTTCATGACCAATTTTAACTATTAATAGTTCTCAAGATTTTCCAAAAATAGTTTAGAAGTAATAAATGAATTTAATTCGAGCTTCAGACCTTTAAACGTAGGGTAAGTGTGCCAAATTTCGGCATAGTTGCATGCAAGCGCCAAAGTCTCAAGTTTGAAATGTAATATTTTAAATACAAATTGATTTTTTTAATTCTTTCTTCTGAAAGAGTGTTGCTTGGAACCTTGTAAAGAGTTTACCGTTTTTATTTACTTTAAAATCATTTTTAATACATTTTAAAATGAATAAAAATATAGACATAGCTTTGGTTCCCTATTTCGGCCACCTTAATTCTCATAGTTTTCCTTGCCCTTCGGGAATTCTTCCAATATCTTTTTCACGTCATCTCGTTTGTCGAAGCTACATTTTTTGTTATTATTTTGCATTGTATAATCTCTAGAGTACGTAAGATCTAAAAGTTCATGAAAATTCGAGGAACAAAATATGTGGCCGAAATTGCAAGCTGGCCGGAATTTGGCACACTTACCCTATTCAACTTTTAAAACGTATCCAAAAATGACAATCAATGATAAACTCAGTTAAGCTTATGGTAACTGGGATTCTCTTCAGACGATGTGCATTCAATTTGGGGTGCTTGCAACTCGGAGTGCTTGACACAGGTGACCCAAAAGTAAAAACTAAGTTTTCGGACTAGTTAGAGGACAAAATAACTTCCTATAGTCAAAAAAAAAATTGTTTTTGATTTTGGGGCACCGGGACCGGACCGGTGTTCCACTCATCCTTAAATCGAGTTTAATTGGTACGACGTGGTTCAAAAATCAAACCACAATCAAATTTTCACGCATTCCGCGTTGCAAGCACCCCGAGTTGATCATTAAAAATTCTCAGTTACCAAAATTTTTTTGGGTTTTCTTTCTGGAATTGTCTCTTTGAAATAGTTTGAATATAAATTAGAAAATCATGCATGATTTATATGGCTGTTTGTCTGTCTGCCTCTCTGTCCGCTCGGCTGTCATCAGACCTAGAGACCATACGGTTAGAGAAAGGATTTGGAACCATCGCTCCCGCCCCCCGTCATCAGTCGATCCAATGACCGTTGAAATGCCTCTCATTTTTCCCCCTAATTCCCACTCTAATTTGTGCTATCGATCAGCAACTTCTGATAGGGTAAGTGTGCCAAATTTCGGCATAGTTGCATATAAGCACTGAAGTCTTAAGTTTGAAATGCAATAATTTTAATTCATATTGATATTTTTTGTTCCTTCCTTTTCGGGAAGGTTGTGTGGAACCTTGAAAACTAGTTTATCATCTTTGCTTTCTTTAAATTACTTCCTAAAATGTTGAAAAATTAATAATAATATGGACATTGCTTTGGGTAGTATTCCGGCCACTTTGAGTGAAATACCGGCCACCTTTTTCTGACCACCTTTTGTGACCTAACGGATAAAAAATTTGAAAACGTCAAGCGCAACGAGTTTAATATTCAGTTTAATACGATTTAATGACCCACAAGCCTTGAGATCTTCTGCGTATTTTGTCCTGAAGACCTGAAAAGTAATTAATTTATTTCCATGGCCGTAATTACACTCGAATTGGCCGAAATTTGGCACACTTCCCCTATTTAAACTGCTTTTTCTTTGAGTTCGGGCAGTAAAAAAAATCGTTTTTTAAACAACATATTGAAACACGAGCAATAATTGAAGAAATTTGAAAGGTGTACATCTGTGAAATTTTAAACCAAAATATCAAGGATTTGGATGGGCTAGAATGTTCTATATAATATTGCCGTAGAACTTGATCTCATCGATTACTCAGAAGCCGAGATATTCGAGGTTGTTTGTTTCTGAACTCGTTTTTTCACCCAGAACGACCCAAGTGTTCATTTGGTGAACTTCAACTATGTCAAAGAATTGTTGTATTTTGTGAGACTTTCCATTTACAACCCCATTTTATGCGTCTTGGTCGAGTAGAAATAGTCAAATTAGAATCTTATTGGTATTAAAGCGTTATTATGGGAAAAATCAATTTTTTCACAATTAAACAACAAAATCCAACAGATCGCATTATCTGATCAAAAAATGATGTATGGACGAAATGTAGACACAAATATCTTCTACAATTATGTCGAAGTAGTCATGAAAATCGGTTCAGCGACAATCGAGATAATTGAGGTTATGTGATAAAGAAAATTGGTTTTTCGACTGTGGTGCTCCTGGTGTTGGTCCCACGTAGTTGAAATGTTTTAGAAAGTTGTAGAATTTGGTGAGATCTTTCGTTTAAGACATCACTCATCAAAATCGGTCAAATAGAACCGGAGATATGATTTTTTAAATTTCGTGAACTTGACCCCTCATATCTCCGGTTCTATTATAACCACAGCGAGCCCACGCCACTTTTTGGAAACGTCCTAGACTGGACTACAACACTTGAAAATTTGATTAACTTGCATAAAGGATTTTTTGAGAAAAATGAGCCCGATCGATGCCATAGGGGCGGAGCCATTGAGAAAACAAAAAATGGGGGTATTCAAAATGGCGGAAGGAGGGGTTGGGGGTGGGGGGTTAATGCACCAAGTTGCAATTTTCACCCGATATATAACCTTTGCCGAAAACCGCAAGTCGATATCTCTTTTGTTTTAGGAGCTATTAAGCTCCAAAGAGCGGCCGGCCGGCCGATCGGGAACGTAACTTAGCCACCCATATATTCGTGATCAGGAAGTGATGAAACACATTTTGGCCAAATTTGAGCTCGATCGGACGACATGAAATTTTGGTAGGATTATAGTAAGTGAGATTATTAAGAATCTCACCTAATAGAAGAATTAATAATTTAGGATATTGCAGAAATATAAGAATCAAATATGATGACTACTTCAGTCGCACTATAGGGGAGACCGGAGCAAAATTAGCCAGTAAATAATACTTTTGTTTGCTTATAATTTGTGAAAAATCTGTTTCAATTAGACTGATAAATATTTAAATGAATAAAAAGGGAATTAATTACTCTGAATGAATAGTAGTTTGCTTAATATTCTTTCTAAGTAAAAAAATTGTAATATCCCACTACCTAGTTATAGTCTTATGAAAGGATCGTTGGATCCAAAAGACAGGAAATAAACTGAAATCTAAATCTAGTACTATACGTGTCTAATCTGCCCCAGTCTCTTCTACATGTACTTCTGAATAGCATTGAATAAACGAGCAGTATTCAATAAACTATTTGACTTTTGGTCAGCAAAAAATTCTAAATGATCAATGTAAAAATAAAAAATGGTCATTAATAAATAAAAAAGTGGAGTAAAAAGTTAAAAATGTGCAGTAGGGGAGACTGGGGCAAAAAGTCACAAATCGAAAAATTCAAAATTCAATATCTTCCAAGGTAAAAAAGATAGCGGGTCAATTTTTTTTCTGTAGATAGCCTCCATATGCCTTCTTTAATATCGTAAGTTTCTTAGAATTCGAACAAGGAATTTAGAAAATAAAAAATATCGAAATTTTTAGCCCTATTTTTGAAATATTTGCCTTGCGGAAGATAACAATTATTACCTACTTATTTTCCAAAATTGATGCACTGGTGAATATTTTCTAAATAATTTCGATTCTTTGAATACGAATCCGCTATCTATTTTAGAATTTCACAAAAGTTCTTTTCTCCAAAAATCCTTTTATTAAAAATGGCCACTTGGGGTAAGAAGTAACAAAAAAGCGAAGCAATTTCTAATGTCTCACGTCGAAAAGAAACGTCATTATCATGTCTCGCCGCTTGTTGTTTGCATTGGTCAAACAATTTGCAGTCTTTTGTGAGTTTTTTTCTAAAATAGCTTGAAAAGCGCTTTCCTCGTTTTCTCACTTTTCTCGCAGAGAAAACGGTGTTTTACAAAGGTGTAGATAGATGAATAAATTTTCTATGAAAACATGTCCTCTAGGTATGTTTTAAATTTACGGAAGCCCGTAATGAAGCGAATCAAAATATGATAATACCCCATATGTCTGATACAATTTGCCCCAGCATTTTTGAGAATATTAACAAAATTACCTTTTAGAAATTGGCTCGATACACGTATTTCCTTGCAAAATAGAGGAAAATTACTTTCAGAAAGTTGTAGAGCGGTAAATTTCCTATAAAACTGTGCTAATTAGAAATTTTTGAAGCGCTCGATTAGCTTGTAAAAAAATAAAATATCCGTTTTGTGACTTTTTGCCCCAGTCTCCCCTAAAAAAATAAAAAAAGAGCAGCAGGGGAAAGTGGTCTGCCTTTGAATGCGGCAGCCTTTAAATGTTTCAATATTTCTCTTATTTCTCAAACCAAAAATTCTATTTTGTGATCTATAGTGTTAATACTATATTAACTATTTTATATTAACTGCGATTAACAAAATGGAATTTTAGCATTGGGAAATAAGAGAAAAATTGAAGCATTCAAAGGCTGCCGCATTCAAAGGCAGGCCACTTTCCCCTATTTTATTAAAAACGGTCAGTAAAAAGTGAAATATGATCAACAAAAAGTAACAAGTGATCAGCAAAAAATAAAACATGATCAGTAACAAGTAAAAGATGATCAGTAAAAAATTAAAAGTGATCAGTAAAAATGAAAAATTGGTCAGTTGAAAATTAAAAATGTGCCGTAAAAATATCCAATTTGGTCGGTAGAAAATTAAAAATGAGTAGTAAAAAATTTAAAAAAATGAGTAGTAAAAAATTGTTGATCGATTTGAATATTTCTACTGCTTATTTTTTGCATTTTGCTGATCACTTTTAATTTTTCACTGACAAAATTTTAGTTTTTACTGCTCATTTTTAATTTTTTGCTGATCACTTTTAACTTTTTACTGCTTATTTATGCTTACTGGGGATCTCAGTGGCGCAATAGGCAAGACCGTTGGCTCTTGGGCGGATCGATCCCCGGCTTGACTCACGATTAATAATACGATTAATGAATTACGATTAATAATTATAATAATAACTGCTTATTTATTTTATCCTTTTCTAAATCGATTAAGAAAAATTTGAATTAATTGAAAACGGTTTTGAATCCCCAACAAAACTATAATTCCTCCAATTGGTTGTAATTCGAATAAATTTATCCGAATTTTAATTGTATTATAGTTACACCTCTCATCCAAGTCAATCTATAAATTTGGGAAAAAAACTGCGGAAATACTCAAACACAAAAACAAAATGGTTTTCCCGATAAATGAGACGACTGCTAAAGAAGTTTATTAAATGTGAGACAATTAAGTTAAATTTATTTTGGGGTATAGAATAGTTCTGTAAAAAATCCAGGAGTTATATTATTCTCTTTTTGACGTTCAATTCAAACCAATTCTAACAATGGAATATTAATAGAACGAAGAGGACAATAGAGGGAGCAATGGAAGCTCGCACTATTATAAGTAAATATAAAGTAATTATTTCCCATCAAAATCGATATTTATTGACCTCAATAGCTTCTCAGCTGTTAGTGATTAAATCATAGTTCATGTTCATATCAAACATACCAATTTGTTATTAACGAGTCCAATTTCGCACTTTTCGTACTTCTAATGAATAGTAATTAACCATTTGGTCTCATTCAACATCCTGTATAGGACATCGGATGAAGTTCTCCATGTCTTGGGAAATATTTTAGGCGCTCTTCAGCGCGGTAGAACGAGTCTCGTGATCCCAAAGAAAAAATCCATTGATGAATTGATGAAGAGTAGAAATATGGTAAGTTCCCCCACTACGATAAAATTTGTAGTTTTCCACTTAACAAAAAAAAAACCACATGAACTTTTCAGAAATCCCTGTCGCCTAATCTTCCGGAAGATCTCGCAATTAGTTTCTATCTCCAGAGCCACAAGCTTATCTTTGCTGTGTATCAGCTAACCAATATCCAGGGTACCATGAAGTTCGATTCGTATCAGGGCGAGTGTTCGGTACCATGGCTCAATGAGGTCCTTGTTCTCTTCACAGTATCTCTTCAGCTCTGTCAACAACTCAAAGACAAGGTAAGTCACTCAACAATTCCAATTATTTTGATTTTGTGAGCAATTAATTCGAGGGAGAATGAATTGGTGTTTATTGTTGCGAATAAAGTGGATGCGGTGTCGAGAAGAATAAACAGTTTTAGAGAGAGAGTAATATTTATGTGAAGAAGAATTATACTCCATTTCAAACAATTCTCTTTTAGAGACAATTTATTGATAAAGTATTGTTGACAGCTAATTTATTTAGAAATTGTTTAGCTGTGAGAAATGAATGACTATTTTTGTGATAATGGTTAATAGAAAAATTGAGTAGATTGGATGAATTGGCATTGATATTTTATGAACATTAAAATATGTCAGAAAATGATGGATTTATCGCTTATTTTTTGGCAGCTATAGATATGATTTGATTGCAACATAAGGGCTTAAAAATCATAAAGATTTGTTAGTTAGAAACCGTAGACTCTCTCACAATCGGGCATATGAGGCAAAATGTCATCCAAATTATCGAGAGATTTGGGCATAAAAATCATTGTAAATTCCACAAAAAGCGCTCAAATATAAAGAATCACGATAAAACAAGAGGAACTACAGCGAATTTGAAGAAATTTGCTTTAAAATCAAACGTGAAAATTGTCAACAAAATTTTGCGCCCGATTGAAAAAGAGCCGATTGAGCGAGAGTCTACTGTACACTGAGAAAAAAAGAGGGTGCGATTAACTTTTTTTCCTCATAACTTTAACACTTTTTAGGTGTAAAAATATAGCAACATTTTTTAATGTTAATTTTACACCTTTTTAAATGTAAAATTAACATGAAAAAGAGTAACTTTAACCCCTAATACACCTAAAAAGGGTAATATTTACACCGATTTCGAATCAAATACTGCAGGGTAAAATTAACATTTCTGGAATGTTATTTTAACTTTTTCGGATTTCTCTCACTCAGTGTAGGAGAAATTAATTTACAAAATTGAAAGCATTCTCTAAGAGAAGAGAAAAGAAGAGAGCAATACTATAAAAACTCGATTTGACTTGGTTACTGATTTCTAAGGACCTCAATAGACTCGAGCTAATCCTCGAGAATATCAAACCTGTACAATTTGGCAATAAATTTAAACACAAATTTACATTGATGGTTTAGGATCATCGTTTAGAAGTCATTTCCATAAATTTTCTTTACCTAATCCGTTACTGCCAAATTTTAAAAACTAAATATCCTGGAGACATTCAGGAATGTCTGAGACATTCAGAATTTGGGTTTTGAGAAAAAATACATGCTTCAGTTTTGCGTCTCCTGTGATTTCTAACCTTTGATAACCTTTCATATTTTTTACAGATCATTTTTGACATTTACAGACAGATTATGATTTTTGTTTCGAAAGTACGTCTGTCTGGCCAGCATTGTTTTCTATAATAGAAATGTATCTAAAGTCAAAATGATAAAAAAAAAAATTGACTTATGCCGGCTTCAGACTGGAGGTTTAGCCCAGTTCCCGAAAGTCTCAAAAATCTAAATAACAAGCAATTTTATTGAGTTTTCAAAATCTAATAAATCATTTTCCCTTGTAATCCAATCCTAAACAACAATTTTCTAAAAAAATCCTGCCTGATTAGGAATTAGGGGAGTTAAGCCAGATGGCTAAGTCTTAGGTCTGAAGCCCGCCTTACGATTTTTCAGTTAAGAGGTTACGTTTGTCTTGCAGACTCAAAAAAACAGTAGGGGAGACTGGGGCAAAAAGTAACAAAACGGATATTTTATTTTTTACAAGCTACCCTAGCGCCCCAGAAATTTCTAATTAGTGCAGTTTTATAGGAAATTTACTCCTCTATAACTTTGTGAAAGTAATTTTCCTCTATTTTGTAAGGAAATACATTTATAACGAGCTGTTTTCTAAAAGGTACTTTTGTGACCATTCTCAAAAATTCTGGGCAAATAGTACCAGGCATGGGATATTATCACATTTTGATTTGCTTTATTACAAGCTTTCGAAAATTAAAAAAAAAATAGCTAGGTGACATATTTTCATAGGAAATTTATTCCTCTACACCATTTTAAAACACAATTTTCTCTATCTGAACGAGAAAAGCGCTTTTCAAGCTATTTAAAAAAAAACACACACACAAGGGACTGCTAATCGTTTGACCCGTCTGACCAATGCAAAAATGACATTTCTTCTCGCCGTGAGACTTTAGAAATTGCTTCAGTCTTTGTTACTTTTTGCTCCATATCTTTTGTTACTTTTTACCCCAAGTGGTAATTTTTAATAAAAGGATTTCTGGAGAAAAAAATCTTTGTAAAATTCTAGAACAGATAGTGGTTTCGTATTCAAAGAATTCAAATCATTTAGGAAATATTTATCAGTGTATTAATTTTGGAAAATAAGTGGGTCAAAATTGATATCTGTTGTAAGGAAAACATTTTAAAAATACGGCTAAAAATTTCAATATTTTTTCTTTTCTGAATTCCTTTTTCGAATTCTAAGAAACTTACGACTTTGAAGAAGGTCTATGGAGGCCAAAACCTTGTTGAGTTGCTCCTGAGTGCAGGATTTGTTCTTATTCCTGGGCTTTTCTCCTTTCACATCTAAAACAATAAGAAAATCTCTCCGAAAAACATCATATTTCCGGGGTTTCCTATTGAAGCATTTGCAGACACTTCAGAAAAACCCTTTTTGTTCACGAAATAGGTAATTATTTAATTTGAAAACTTCACGTACCCTTAGCAATAAAGATTAGGCACTTAATTTAACTAAAATTAACCAGAAATATGACATAAATGTTAAACAAAAGGAATAAACAACAGTCACCTCATTGTGTTTTTCATTGGAAAACATGGTCGATCGATGAAAAGTTCGATGGTGGAAAGGTATACTTTTAATTTTTCTGAGAAATTAACAAATTAAAATTTCTGAATATGAACGGATTTTCGCTTTATTTGGAGCAAAATTAACTAAATAATGAAACTGTGGTATAGAAAATATATAAATATAATAATTTAGTACTGAATTTGTCATGAAAACAATGATGTTTCCATTTGGAGTAGCGAAAAATTTCCATTTAGAGCAGGTTTTGAATTAGCTTAATTTACCCTAAGCATTGATATGAAAATGTGGTAAATGTTACAGGGGGAGGTGGGGCTACTTTGAACTGTGAGGCTACATTGTTATACGCTTTTTTCTCATATTTTTAAAGGAAACTTAAATGAAAGGGTTTTAAGATGAGATTGGAGATGTGATTTTTGAGTCAACCTTTTTTAAAACTCATCTTTTAAATTAAAGGGTTCTAACTGCATTTTTTTGCATTTGCATTCGTTGCAAATAACGCATCATGATGTGTTAACATAAAAAAGGTGCAATTACAAAGGAAAAATATTCAATTGATATTTTTTTAAGCTCATCCAGGCAAGTTCCCAAAACCGTTTTTACAAAAACTTGTGTTCCAAAAAATAGTTCCGTCAAAGAAATTCATTTACCAAATTGCCAAATTTGAATGGTGTGATAACTTGCAGAATAAACATTTTTTTATACAAATAACTAATGTAAAATATGGATAACTAAAACTACCGATAGAACGTAAACTATAAACATATTGTAACAACAATCAATATTGCCCTACGATCCCTTAATGTTTTCTTTCCATTTCTCAAAGTCTTGTGAGCATTTAAAGATTTCTTTGTAATAAAATCCCTTATTTTAAAACATTGAATATTCTGTCTATTGGCTTTTATAAAGTCTTTGGTGTGAAAATAAAACTTTGCCATTGACAATTTGATTTTCTGTTATTGTAAAATATCGATTATTTTTTCCCTGGAATACTTATATAGTTTCGACACAGATTTTTCATGGTAATTTCTCATCATCAAATAAATATTCATGATATTTTCTGATAAATATTTATGAAACAAAGTGCAAAATAGCTGAATATCATTGCATATATACTTCAACATTTATTTCTACGTTGGGGATAGTTAATTTAAAATTGGAACACTCAATGTGACTCCTATACTAAATTCTTAATGATGGTAATTTTCTCTCTTTTAACTTTTCTGAGTGTGTTTTGCAATAGAACTGTTTGAGACATTTGCGTCAATACACAGCATTCGACTATATTGATTGGAAGTGGTCTCTCTACTCAATTGTTCTTCACCTGATAGTGAAACCTGATGGGTAGATAGGTATGAGTCAGAAAGCCAAATTGATACGGAATTGACAGAATAGAAGTGGAAAAGTGTGGAAAAAAACTCACTGCTGAAACTCAATTGTTACAGTTTATAAAAAAAGAAGCAAATCCAATAAATATTTAGATATTTTACGATAGAATAATCCTGATGATCTTCAATTTGTTTGTCAGAATTCTATTTGTCATTGTTTTGTTTTTTTTTCTGGGCAGAAATTAATATTATATCGGGTGGTCTCATTTAAAAATTACGTGATTGGCATTGCATATTGGAAGTCAATCGTTGTTCAATTATTCAAATGACAATATTTGACTTGAATGGCTTTACAAAATGTTTCGCTCTCGCAATGGATACCACAGAGACAGAAAGTAAAAAAAAAACAGACACACGAGAATTATGTATGTTGGAAAGGAATTTTTTTCCTGTCTGGGAAAAATGAGATAAAAGAGAGAATATGATGAAAAATTCAGAAGAAAATGTGTGTAATTGGATATTTGATTCTTTCTTGTTTTTTTTCCACTGGTTTTGTTTGCCGGAAAAATGACAAGAACAATCACGTGAAGAATATTGATGCGAGAGAGAGCACGTGAAAGAGCGAATTATCTAATGTCAATATTATTTGAGTGTCTTATGACTTTTCTGTACAATAAGAAAACACGGTGGAGATAGAGTTTATACACAAAAAAATCGTCATGTGCTTGTAAAGTCTAGAAAAAGTCATTAACTTTTGTTGATATGGACTTGATGGTACAAGGGGTTAGGTAAATGTTAATAAACTTTGCCGACATTAGAATTTCTACTGTAATATTCTTAATATAGAAGAATAATCCTTTATTTCAAGTTTAATTCTTGTTACATCTTGGAGTTTGAGCTGAAAGATTTTTAAAACAAATAAAATTGGCATAGAGTAAGTGTGCCAAATTCCGGCCAGCTTGCAATTTCGGCCACCTTTTTTGTTCCTCAAATTTCCATGAACTTTTAGATTTTTCGTACTCTTGAGATTATACTATGCAAAAGAATAACAAAAAATGTAGCTTCGACAAACGAGATGACGTGAAAAGATATTGGAAGAATTCCCGAAGGGCAAGGAACTATGAGAATTAAGGTTGCCGAAATAGAGCACCAAAGCTATGTCTATATTTTTATTCATTTTAAAATGTATTAAAAATGATTTTAGAGTAAATAAAGACGGTAAACTCTTTACAAGGTTCCAAGCAACACTCTTTAGGAAGAAAGAATAAAAAATCAATTTAAATTTAAAATAATACATTTCAGACTTGAGACTTTAACGCTTGCATGCAACTATGCCGAAATTTGGCTCACTTACCCTAAAGGAAAATAGTTTGAGATATCACAAAAATTGTAATATCATGTTCTCATCTCACTCTGGCAGGCTAATCTTATATTTTGGTATAATTCTAATCTTGTTTTTCCTTGCTGAAATTATAAGTCAAGCGGTATGAGATATTAATTTTAGATTTTCGGTAACCCCTTCATAAGCCGGTGTTATTTAATGGCATTTGTTTTTAATCAAATCAGCGTTTAATGCTTTATCCATATGTAATTAAATATTACATATGAATTGTAATTTATAATATTTATTATATGTAGTTTTAAAGATTTATATTGTCACATTCATCTCTGTTGTATATAAAATTTAATTATTTCATAACAAGCTATTTTGTGCATCATTACACAAAATCAGCATTAAATGTTTTATTTGTTTATAAACATAATTTGCAGGTAACGCAAATTTTATATGTGAAAATTCTATCACTTACGAGAGTGCTGAAAATTATCATATTTATTAAATTAAATTGTTATATTAGTGTTTTATATTTAGAGCAGAAAAATCACTGGTGATGTGCTCACAGTCGAAAAATTTGATTCTCAAAAAGTGTCTTAGCTAAAAAGTAAATAGCTTTCTATTTACACAAAATATCATTTATATTTAAGGAATTAAATAAGAATTTCTATTTACTAAACATCCGCGCAAAAAAAAACACAGAAAGAAATTGTCAAAGGAGTTACTATTATGAATTATGAATCGGATTGTTATGGATATGGACTATTATGGATTATGAATCGATTTGATAAAAGAAGAGTAGTGTTTTGAACCTCATTGCTTTGGTTTTCTGCATAACATAGTGAAGACTATGTTGACACTCGAGACATTTCGAAATTCGAAGAAGAAATATTTTAGCCATATATTTATCTTAGGCTAATTTATATGACCGAAAGGTATTTGCCATTCGTAATTTAATTTGAGCCCTAATATAATATCGAAATTATCATTATTTCTGTTTTTTTTTGCAAAAGAGTAGAATTGTATCCTTTTTAATTAAAATAAACACATTTTTTTGAACAAAGATGACAGGGGAACAACTCAAATAAATTCTTCCCCTAAGAAACCGTGACGTGTCTTTCATGGCCATTTATTTAAATAAAATATTATTAAATCGGTGATTTTTAAAATTGATTTTTGAAAAAAACAAAAATGGGTTTCAAGATACAAAGAAATCGTGCATTCACAGCCGGAGAGAAGACATTCGAAGATTGCTTGCAAAATCTACAGAAAAGACATTTTTGTATTTCAAGGTCTCAAGTCTCGAGTGTCAACATGTGTCAGTCATCATTTTTATGTGGGGAAGATGAAAGTAAGGTGGCTTGTAATATGCCTCTTCAATTATTAAAACCCTTCAGAATCACTGAGTAACTTAATTGATATCTTACTACGGTAGCAACAGTAAGAAATAGTAAAAAAAATGTTTTTTTAATAAATTTTTATAACCTTGTAGAAATTAATTGTATGAAAATTCGAAATTTTACTTAACTTTTTCGAACATCCACGACATTCGGTGCAAAAACTCTTGCTTGGCAGAGCGTCCCAGATTTGCGGAATCCTCGAACTCACGAGATAGACCTATCCGTGAATTATGTTTTTACATGTTTTTTTTTTGGGTGTATACCGGATTATTACCGATTAAATTCATTTACAATTTGAAAAACAATTTCGAATTAGAACCTTGTCTAAGAAGTAATATATTTACGCGCAAATAAAACGGGATAATCGAAAAAAAGCAATTACGATTACTTAACCGATTAATAAAAATTGATATATAAATTTAATCGATAAGAAAAGTCCAGATCTTTTCAAAAAATCCAAATTTAACTAAATCAGTTAAAAAATGAGCCCTCCAAACCTTTGACCTTCTATATTATCAAATGACGAATTTCCCAATTATAGGTATGCTTGGGCGAAATGTTCACCTGAACTACCTCTAAAAAATATCTGAAAATCATTGAAAAAGCTTGGGTCAATTTTGAGAAAAACCAAAAAAACATGGTGTTAGAGGGATTGGAGGGGGAATAGAAGAAAAAGAAAAAAAAGATCGTCCGAAATAATGTTCACTTATGGGGGGTCATCGAAGACCGGAAGTCGATATCTCTTATCGTTTGACCTCTATTTCGGGAATAAACTTAAGGTCAAGTTAAAAAATAATTTCCAAAAAAATGGTTCAATTTATTAGTATTTCAGCAATTCATGACCGATAAAGACTGAATGCAGCTGGGTTCGAAATTTCAATATCGATCCAAAAAAAAATCAAATTTAACCAAATCGGTTAAAAAATAGGCCCTCCAAAATGATTGACGTTTGACCTTCAATAATTCAAAATGGTTATTTTTCCGGTTTAAGGTAAGTATGTTTAAATACCTCTAAAACATATTCAAAAACAAAAGATATCTATAGTGTTGTTTTCTAAATAAATTAAAAAACATATTTTGTTGGGGTTTAAGGGGGTTGGGGAGGGGAAAAGAAAAACACATTTGAAGATAATTTTTTTATTGGGGGTCTCCGAAGATCGGAAGTTGATATCTTTTACCGTTTAAGATCCAGAGCGGTGACAAGTTGGAAAAGAAGCGGATTATTTAAACTGCTTTTTCTTTGAGTTCGAGCAGTAAAAAAAATCGTTTTTTGAACAACATATTGAAACACGAGCAATAATTGATGAAATTTGAAAGGTGTACATCTGTGAAATTTTATCCAAGAATATTCTCTGGGGTTCTTTAAAAAATAAAAGGTTGCAAGAACAGGTGAAATTGCACTATTCATATGAAAGTAGTATTGCTCTCTTTTTTTTGTGTTACTCTTTGAGATTTTGCATCTATTAAATTGGATAGTCAATTTGTGAAATGTTGTAATTTAATTCCAATTGGATTTTTTGTGTTTTCTCTTTTTTTTTTAGATATCTGTATTTTCTCAATACAAAGACTTTACAGTAGGATCACGATCAGCATCGGCGTTGTCCTACTAATGACACTGTGAGTCATTGGGGAATGGCAGAGAGGAGCTATAGAGAGTGCTGTGTGTTGGAGGGTGTGTTAGAGAAGAAATATATTAATATTATTTATTTCTTGTGCGGAAATATGAAGAGAGTAATTATGCAAATTAACAAGTTACTAATTGACTGTGTCAATTATTGCCAAGATTCTCGACAGAAAAAGCAGAGTGGATGAAATTGTGAGTTGTCTTGACTGTTTTTGTTCTTTTTAGAAGAGAATATTCTATTGCTAAATTGATTGTTTTTTTTTGTCTTTGTTCATTTCAGCTCCTCAATTGATTTATGTGACAAAGGAGGATTCTTCTCGTGGAATGGAAAAGAGGTTAAAATAATCTAATAATGTAAATTAACATAGCGAAAAAATAATGAATCTTTTTGACGGGGGAAGTATACAAAAAAAAAAGACGAAAGAGGTTTGGACGCACCCAAAAAAAAACCGGAGTTTGACATGAAAAAAATGCCTAAAAAATGTTAAATTCATATTAGATAGTCATCTTAATCGGTGGGATATTTTGTTAAAATTCACAATATAATTGTCTTGTACCGCGAGACAAGATTGTTTCGGAAAAACAGAGAAAGAGAGAGAGAGAGAGAGTAAGGTAGAAATGAGAGATCCAAGGTGAGACAATAAATCATAACGATAGAGTTTCCAAGAAAAAAATAAATAAATAAATAAAAAATAAACATTTTATGATGCGAAATTTAAATATTTTAGCATATTAAATTTGAAAACCAAAAAAAAAGTAAAGATTTCAAAAGAACAAAGATTAAAAGAAAAGTAAAAATACCTTGAGAAATGATACATCTCTATATACTTTTATCAACAATATCATCATGGGGCAAATGAAAAAAAAATACCCCAAGATGTATTTGAAAGGAAAACACTTAGATATTGATTGAATTGGATTCATTGGAAAAATTCTTTCGAGTGCAAACATTTTTATTAGGTACTTAAATGAAATTTTTAACAAGTTGAAGACGTTGAGTAAGAATTGAGAGATACACAATAATGCTACAATGTGTATTTATCTAGAGAAAGAGAGAGAAAAAAAAAGAGATTTCAGTGGCTCTTTGAAACCTCTTAAATCACACTTAATTCAAGTATATATTTTCCAAAGAAGTATGTTTGCTTGTCGAAATACTGAGAAATAGTCCATTATGTATATATATATATATATATATATATATATATATATATATATATATATATGTTTCAAACTTTTAAAATGTCTCGAAAATTTATTTTAAAACTTTTTTTTACAACTATGCAGTATCTTTCCCCTCAGTCTTCTTTTTTTCCTTAATTGATAATAATGCGTTAATTTTTAATTACTCAGCAGCAAATGATGGAGCAAAATTATTCTTAAATTGTACAGAATAGTTTAAACTATATTTTGTTGTTAGAAATTATTTACTAAAAATTTACAGTATATTTATTTTATATTTGCAATTGAAAGTGAAAGAGAGAGAGCGAGAGAGAGAGGTAAAAGTGGTGTCTATTTTTTAGTAATATTGTTTTAATTTTAATTGTTGTTAGGGTTTGAGATTAAGTGGACAAAAAAAAAACAACGAAAAAATAAAATATTGCATGAAGTCTGGTGAAATCTTTTTTTTTTTGTTTTGTTTTGTTTATCGAAGAGCCACAGGGCGTGTATTTGTTTACATACACATTTTATTTCAGCAGATTACATATTTATTTTAGTGATTTTTCGGCGGAAGTTAGCGAGCGAAATAAATTTCAGAAGCAATTTGCAAATACAGGGAAAATTTTGGGCAAGGAAAGCACAGGGTGCTGATGGTGTTGCGTTTATTATTAGTATATATTTTGAAATGTATTTTAAGGTATAAAGACACTGAAAAAAATCTCGAAAAATATGCTTTCTTAATTTTTTAAGGTGTCTACACATTGAGCACAATTTTCGTCAAAAATTGCTTTTTTGAAGGAAATTGGCTGCAGTGCTGTAGGCAGAAACGTCAAAATTCTGTCAAAAATGAAATTTTTGACAAAAATTGCTTCCAATGTGTAGAGGCCTTTATAAGGACGACGAGAAATTTGACAAAATAATTACTGAAAGAATGTTCTTGTTCTGTTGTCTACAATAATACAAATACAGTATAGAGTCCCGCTATAGGCCATCGCTCTATAGTCCACAATTTATCGACCGTTGATTTCAAAACACTGATTTTAAGTTAGGTTATGTTTTTTTAGTACGCGACACATGAAATGTTGTCATAATTATTTTAATATTTTTGGCAAACTTTATTGAGTAGTTGTGATAATTGTGATCCATAATGAAGAAAGCGAGGACAAGTACCACAATCGCAAAGAAAGTGGTATCCGTCGAGCAATTTCAATACTAAAAGTCGTTGATAATTTTAAAAAATTAAATGGACTATAGTGCGACCCAAGTGTCAAATCTGGAACCAAATATGGACTATAGCGAGACTCTACGTGGATTTGTATTTGTTATTCATCTTAAAATCCAAGAAAAACTATGAATACGTGTTTTTCTTAATATAGGGTAAGTGTATCAAATTTCGGACAGCTTGCAATTCCGGCCACTTTGTTCTTCGAATTTCCATGAATTTTTAGTTTTTGCATGCAATGCAAAAAAATAACAAAAAATGTTGTTTCGAGAAACGAGATGATGTGAAAAAGACATTGGAAAAATTCCGGAAGGGCAAGGAACTGTGAGAATGAAGGTGGCCAAAATTGGCCACCAAAGCAATGTCTACATTTTTATTCATTTTAAAATGTGTTAAGAATGATTTTAGAGAAAATAAAGACGATAAACTGTCTACAAGGTTCCAAGCAATACTCCTTAAGTAGAAGTAACAAAAAAAATCATCATCTTTGTAGTTTTGAGAGAGTATAGGATTTTTGAGATTTTAAATCTACAACTTTGAAAATAATTATCTTTCAAGTATAATATTTACAGGGAAGGTGGAGGGTATAAAGGAGTATCCAAAAAGGAAACAAAGGAATTTTGTAAAAAAATCGAGTTGTTCGACTTATATTCAAAGTCTTCGATATTACATTTCAAACTTGCATTGCATGCAACTATGCCGAAATTTGGCATACTTGCCCTATGCAGAAACATTCCTAACAATTAGATGATCAAAGTTTAATATGGTTTGCCACTCTTTACCTTTGACAAAATACTTTTCAATAAACAAAGGAACTTTCAGTGAAATGTTGTAAATTTCAAAATTCGATATCTTTCAAGATATGGGAGTGTGGGGCAGTTTACGCAGCTAAACTTTTTTTTCAGAATTCATTTGCTAAGCGAATATGAACCAGATTAAAACTAACTATATGAGACATGTTCAAACGGGTCCCGGTCAAAATCCCGAAAGCCAAAATCCCGAAAGCCAAAATCCCGAATGGGCCAAAATCCCGAAAGCCAAAATCTCGAATTCTTAAAAGTGTCATAGCTACTCCCACGATTGCACCCGCGCTTTCTGGAGGCAAAGGGAAATCTTCTGTGTCTTGGAAAATTATTCTAAACATTTTCCCTAGTATAATTTTGATTTTGAACATTCGGGATTTTGGCTTTCAGGATTTTGGCTTTCGGGATTTTGGCCTTTTCGGGATTTTGGCGTTCGGGATTTAGGCTTTCGGGATTTTGGCTTTCGGGATTTTGGCTACCACCGGTTCAAACAGTATGGTGAATTTTCAAAATTTGAGGACTACGTACATTCGATTCTCGGTTTTCCTTTTTTGCTATGTTGGTACACATATCTCCAACTTATGTTGACATGAGTTTAGCATATTTTGTTTGGTTTTTGCAAATAAAAACGTCAGATCCGTTTTAGAGTTCTTGGCGATTTTTTACAAATGAAAAAAAAAATAGATGAAAAACTTGATTTTGGTAATTTCCGACGACTAATTCAATATATACGGAAACTGGTGAACGCCGGGTAAGAAGAACAAAAAAAAAATTCAAAATCTTCCCAAGCCTTCCTCAGTGGTCAAATTTTAGCCTTTTCTTGTTTTATCAAAGAGTCTTTTAGTTCACAGGGCATAGGATCTGGGCACTTCACTTGATTTCCTAGTTATTTTAATAATTTTTAGCAATTTTTCTCTCTGTGTGTCTTCAGAATTCTTTGTGATACTACTGAAAGAATTTGTATTAAATTTGTGCGAAAAAAATAAAATTAAACGCTGAAACGCACTTATTGTGTCAACCGTGTCAACTATAGCATTTTAATATAAAATAATATAATAATGCTGGCGCAATATTCCATGAAGGAACAAGGCCTTCCCGCAAGGGGATTTCTGGACATGCATTATTATTTTTTCTTGTACGGGATGAGGTTGTCAGTCCCATGACCATGGAATCAAGTGCAGTGAAGTTCACTGGATGCAATCCGAACACCTTTAATGCCAGAAAAATTCCTAGTGACCTAAAGGGGATTCGAACCCTGGACACTTGCATCATAGAGCGAGTGCTCTACCACTTGACCCATTGAATGCCACTATAGCATTTTAGGGATTCTATTTTGAGCAAAAATATTATTTAAAACTGTTATAAGCTCTTTACAAAAGGCCTAGAGAATATGTTAATGACGATGCTCGGCCCTGGATGTCAAAAAGAAAAACTGATTAAAATGTTGAAGCAGTAGGGAAAATTATTATGCAAAACTGTCAAATAACTATTAAATAGGTCTCAGGTTATCAGCATATCGGTTGGTTTTTTTCATGAAATTCTTTTTGAATGTTTTGAGCGTTTTGGGCATTAAACGCGTGGTAGCGACGTTTGCTCCAAAAGTTCGTTCGCACATCCTTGTTTTTTTTTGTGATTTTTGGGTCAAAACAGCACCACAATTATTATGCCTTCATCACCATTTTTACCGGAATTATCCTTTAGGGACTTTTCCTCTTCCTAGAACTGAAAAGACTCGGTAAAAGTTCGCGTTTTGGTACGATTAAGAAGATAAAGACCATATCGCCGGAAGAGCTCAAAAAGCGAAATCAAAGAGCGCATATAAAGATTTCAAGGATAGGTGAAAAGCTCAAGAACAAGTGTATTATATCTGAGGAGGATTACTTTGAAGAGAACAAAATATATTTTGATGAATAAATATTTTTCGTGAAAAATAAAAATTCTTCTGACTTTTTAAATAGACCTCGTATGTTCTTTTTCTCTTGAGCATTAGTAACAGAAAGCATGGGATAATAAGTGTTATTCATTAGTTAATTTGTCTCTTATCCTGCTTTTCTTTCTTTTCTAAACCAACAACTTTTTGAAAAAAAAGTGGTCTTTACTTAATAAACTAATAATTTTTTTTATTAAAATATTTGGTATTTGGAAATATAGTGTCCTTGTACAAAATTAATGTTTTAAATGGTATGTATCAGATTCCGGAAGTCTGTATAGTATTTATATTCCATTGTATGCCCTGTGGAGACTTATGAGGGGGTAGTCAGAAAGAAGATCCAAAATCTTTTATATTTCTCGTTTTTGGTCAAATAATTGGTTAGAAAGATATTTTTCCGGACTGAATAAAGAAACATGCCTATCAATAAAAAAAAATTCTACAATTAATTATCATGGGAACCATCCATTTTTCAGCATCGTTTTACCATTCCAGCGAACCCAAAATTAAATGGCGATAATTAGCACAGGAAAAAGTGCATAATTGATTGATACTTGAAGTTTGAAGCCTACTCAAAAATAGATCTCAAGCTTAGCTCAAAGTTTTCAGAAGGATAAGGTATTTACACAGAGATTATTTGATTAGTATATTAATCCCTCTTCTTAATATAGCATTACCATTAAAAAAAAACATTTCCCCACATTTCCCCTATTTAACTTTGGATCCTGTTTTCCCTCAATCACTCCCTGTCCCCTTTATGTCGAGTAGCTGTGCTACTGTGGAAACCAGTTCTCACAGGTGGGAAGCCTCTGTGAGACTGAGCAGAGTAGTGCCGATCGTGGAAGAGATCGGACGGTTTCCACAGAAGTTCCGGCTCTGTCCACTGTCCTCATCACATACGGCTATATTAAGGAACAGGGTTTTATATACGAATGGAGTCCTTAATTTTAAAATATACCTGTTTTAAAGTATACCTGTGAATATTGAAAGGTAGTGAACCTATTTTCGGTCTGATGGGATTATAGTTAATTAGCTTTAATATTATTATTATTTAATTAGCTCTATATTTTTCATTTTTCTCACTCAAATTGTATAAAAGGTATAAAAAGATTGGGCAATGCAGGAAAAAATAGTAGGTAAGATTGTTAAGAATCTCACCTAATACCCAACGAATCCAACGAATGGTGGGGCAGTTTAAATAGCCACGACTTTCAAAAGTATAAAAGGTTGTTAAATGATTTTTTTAATATGGGAAATTTGTTGTAGATTTTGAAATTCATATTAATCAAAACTGAAGAGAAACCTATATAATATAAATACATATCTGTTTCTATATAGGGGGAAGTGGGGCACATTGGGATTTTTTTTTGGGACATTGGGATTGGGATTGAGAAGCTAAATTACATTATGCTGTGGCTCAGTTCCATTTAAACATAGGAGAAAAATCCCAATTTTAAAGGTGCCCCACTTTCAAAGGTGCTTCACTTCCCCCTACCGTAAGTACGGGTGACTTTGACATCCCCCTGTTCGTAAGCTTTTCTTTATTTCTAGAACTTAAGGATCTTCTTTACTGATCCAAACTACATATCTGATTGGTGAGAACCGTTCTTAAACTTTAGAATTAAAGAAAAGCATACGAACAGAAGGGGATTCACTCACACTTACGGTACACAGAAAAAAATATTTTGTAAAAATGTTCGTAAATGTTTGTGAATTCCTATGGGGGGGTTACGAAATGCTCGTGAATCGTTTAACCCACAAACATGTTCGTAAAAGTTTGTACTTTTTTCACAAACATTGTTCGTATCATGATCACTTGATGAACATTTTTTGTAATTTTACAAACATTTGTTCGTAAATGTTCGTAAACACACAAAAGATATTCGTAAAATTTTGTTGTTTGTTCGTAAATGTTTGTTTTCCTGTTAAACATTTTACGAACATTTACGAACAAATGTTTGTAAAAGTACAAAAAATGTTCGTCAAGTGATCATGTTACGAACAATGTTTGTGAAAAAAGTACAAACTTACGAACTTGTTTGTGGGTTATACGATTCATGAGCATTTTGTAACTCCTTCATAGGACTTCACAAACATTTACGAACATTTTTACAAAATATTTTTTTCTGTGTAGGGGAGACCGGGGCAAAATTTGTCAAAACGCATATTTAATTTTTTCACGAGCTCTGTGAAAACTTAAAGGTTTTATAATGAGCATATTCTTATAGGAAATTTACAGCTCTACAACATTACAGAGAGACTATTTTCCTCTATCTCGAAAGAAATGTGATTTCCGAATCATTTTCTAAAAGTCGATTTTGTGGAGATTCTCAAAATTGCTGGGGCAAATTTTGTCAGTCTTCGGATAATTTGTGACGTTTTACTCTCGCAAGCGTTAAATATATCAAATAGACATATTTTTATAGGAAATTTATTCCTCTACAACTTTGTCGAAGATAATTTTTCTCTAACTTAACGAGAAATGTGCTTAAATTGAGCTAATCAGTATTGATATTTTCTGTAAGCCAAATATTCCAAAAATAGGGCTCAAAATTTCATTATTTTTTTGTTTTACATAATCCTTCCTCGAATCTCTTGAAACTTTGTAAGTTTAACCCTTTAAGGACGATTGGGTCACCCGTGACCCAAAACTGAAACTTTTCCTATAGCCTTCTAAAGCTGTATTTTGCTCTAAAATGTTGGAAAAAATAATTTTTTTCTGACCCTCAATTTTTCACCTTCTCGTCCTTAAGGGGTTAAGAAGGTTCATGAAGGCTATCTATAATAAAAATTTCAAGCCTCAGTCTCTTTTATTTTAAAAAATAGTTAATATTGAAATTTTCGTTTTGACAAATTTTGCCCCAGTCTCCCCTACTATATAAATATTAGGCAAATGAATTTTATAAAAATGTTCAGCACTGTTGGTTAAAACTAGCCCACCCCTTACCACATAGAATTCAAGATTCGTGATTTTTCTTGACGGAGAAAACGTTGACGAATGGCGCTAAACTTGATTTTCTACTGAAAATTGCCTGAAAGTCAAAAACGAAAATATTTTATTTTTTTCTCAAAGTTAAACTTTTATTGCCATTATAGAAAATAAAGTTTTCTTAGATTTTAGGATAAAAAAATATGGATTTATTTTTGAATTAATCATTACTTTATCTAGTTTTTTATTTAAAATACTACGGTAAAAAATATCTTAAAAAATAACTTAATCTCTTTTCCGAAAATTGATGTTTTTTTTATGTGTATTCATTGAATATTCTTCTCAGTGTTTTAAAGTTGTTCACTTTAAGGTTTAAAAGCGAACACGTCGCAACTCTCAGATTTTCGAGGTGTCTATTTCACTCAATTTCGACAGTGACCTGCATCTCTCTCACTTCTGGCTCAATACTTTGGCAATCCATTGAAATTTCCCCTAAAAATGTGATTAGCTCAGGTGATGACATTGAAATTTGATTTTAAAATGAGACGAAACCGTGGCCGAAGCTTACACAATAATTTTTCAAATGTGAATACTATTGAGTGTTTTTCGTTGCCTTATTGAATGGCGCGAAACACGCGGCTTCTTGTGTGATGGGAGGGAGATGATATGTGAAAGAGAAAGATGGGTTATGTGGGTTTTTTGGGTGGCAAAAAGAGTCGGAGGGATTATTACAGCTTTTGCGAAAGACATCGACGAGCTGGAAAAAAAGGTGCTTGGGGGGCTTTTTTTTGTGTATTTGTCCGTATTTCTTGTGGCAAGTCCAAATTACCTCTTCGAGCATCATTTTCACTTTCATATACCCTCAGTCATACAATTGCACTCGATCAATCAACTTTTCAGCTATTCGCGATCGATTCTTCATTTTAGAGAAGAAAGTTGACGTAAAATTCGAAGGATTAGGCGATATTTTAGCGTGAGTGGATTTTGTGCTTTTTGGAGGCTTTTTAGTGAGAAAAAATGTAATTCTATGCTGTGCTTTTTGTGCGTTTGGGAGTCACCAAGGGGTGTATAACTGAGGAATACAGTGTTCTAATGAAGTTCTGAAAGCAAAAAAGAATGCGGAATATTCGCACTGATTTTATTTTATTTTTCTCTTTTGAAATATTTAAACTTGACCAAGTACTTCTTTCTCACAGACAAGTTTTGAGAAATCTTCTTTATCCAGATGTACTTAAATACAGTCAAGTTCCTCAAATTCGAACATTCAGGGGATTTGAAATATCTTATAATTAATTTACTTTGAATTAAAAAATCAAGTAAGTCAAGCTCAAGTATCCGAAATTTTCTCATACAACTTCGCTGTGACATATTTTCTTTTCATTTTGTACTATAATATTCTTTTTTTTTTCAACAACGATTTATTTTTAAATTATATTGATAACATTACAAAATTTTTAACAATAAAATTAGTGTTCAGTGTCGCTACACTTTTCAACTTTATACTATATTTAAAAGTTTTAATATGAATTTTACAAAGTTTAAAATAGTGAAGAAGAAAATTAAGAATAAAAACTTCATAAACTGAATAATATTCTTTAGTTGATTCTTAGTTCTTAATCAGACATCGAGTTTGAGGATGCTGACTTTTCTTCAAATTATTTTCTAAAAACATTTTGATTTCAATCGTCTGTCGTTCTAATTTGCGGAATTTGAACTTGAGGAACTTGACTCCAATAAGTGTCAATACAGTATACTCCTCCAACAGTGTCAACACGTTTAGTTCTTATTAGTTGTTGTATTAACTAGTTCGGCACTCAATATGTCAAGAGGCAAAACTCATGTGGACTTGCTCTAACATGTCCCTGGATCGAATCTTTCTTAAGTCACTATAATTTTTCTAGCATTAAAGGTATTCGAATGTACACTGCACTTGATTCCAAGTGGCATGGGATTGATAATCCCATCCCTCCGATAAGAAAAATTATAATGCATGTCTAGATAGAAATTCCGTTTGCGCGAAGGCCTAATTTTTATTCTTATTACTAAATAGTTCACGCAATAAACATTCGGTCAGGATTCATAGACAACAGTAGTTTAAAGTTTTAACATTTAGTTTGGAACTTGCATATTTTTCAATAATGTTTAAAATATTTATGAGCTAGTATTTATTAGAAAGATTCACTGTATTTTCATAAAATATTATAGTCCCGCCACATCCTCTGATTAGCTAAACTTGAATCTTTAAGCTTTGAGCTCTTTGAATGCTTCTAATTGTGGAAATTTCGTTAGTAAAGCGTGTCCCAAATTTAAATTCAAGTCTTCGACATGAAGTGAGTCACAATAGGAATTGAGTTTTTTACGTTTCAAGAGAATTTCGCCAGCTTTCCATTTCTGAAAAAAATATTGAAAAAAGTTGTGTTTTGGCTGAGAAAACTGATAAAAATGGAGAACCTGCGCAAATTGATCGTGGACACGTACCTAAAGAATCCAAAAACGAGCTATTCTGAAATCGGAAGGATCACCGGAAAGTGTCCATCCACGATGCGAAGGGTTATATTACGCTTCAAGGAACTCAAGACTGTTGCTCGAAAGCCAGGATGTGGCAGAAAACCTGGAACTGTAGACAAGAGGATGGAGAAGAGAGTGTTGGCGCTTTCCAGAAGCAACCTTGCCTTTCAGTCAGAGATGTGGGCAAAAAGCTGGGTATCTCCAAGAGCTTAGTGCAGAGAATCAAAGAGAATAATGGATTGATAACGTACAAAGCTCAAGCTGCACCCCATCACACGGACAAGCAGAGGCAAAGTGCCAAAACGAGGTCGAGAAATCTGAGTGATCGAGTTTTGAAATGCTTTCAAGGATGCACTTTGATGGGCGACGAAACTGTCGTAAAAGGTGAATTTACTCAGTTGCCCGGCCAACAGTTTTACACGGCAAAGACTCGTACGGGTGTAGTCAGCAAGTACAGGTTCAAAGAGTACGACAAGTTCCCGAAGAAATATGTGGTTTGGATGGCAATCTGTTCTTGTGGACGTCGCAGCGAAGAGTTTTTCAAGACAGGGACGATGAACGCGGATATCTACATTAAAGAGTGCCTCCAAAAACGACTTTTGCCACTGTATCAAAGCCACGACATCCCTCTTCTATTTTGGCCTGATTTGGTATCATGTCATTACACGAAAGCCACCATGGAATAGTTTGCCAACAACAATGTCAAATATGTAGATAAGAAGGTCAACCCGCCCGGCACTCCAGAAGTCCGCCCAATTGAGAAATACTGGGGAATTTTGAAAGGAGACTTGAAGAAGAAGGCTTATCCAGCCAAAAATTTGCAGGACTTCGCACGAAAGTGGAAGAAAGTCGTCAGAGATCGTGGGGACGACCTTGTCCAGAGCCTTATGAGGGGAGTAAAAAGATAGTGCGAAGATTTCGCGGAGAAACCGCTTGAATAAAAAACTATAAAGTGGATTTGGATCACAATGAAATACCCTTTCAAGAAATATAAATAGTATTTTTATATGTACTATAGTTTTTTTTAATGACAGTCATTAGTCTTCTTCTCTTTTAAATTCGGGACACGCTTTATCTAATCTAACATATTTGATAGGGGAAACTGGCCTGCCTTCGAATACGCCATACTTTGAATATTTCAATTTTTCTTTTACTTCCCAAAGCAAAAATTGAATTGAGGCACCTTTAAAATAAACTCGTATTTTAAAGTGGACCTAAGCTTTATCGTGATCTAATTTAGCTTTATAATTGGTTTGTAGAGCTAAATCATATCATGTACTGTCCAATTACATTTAAAAGTAGAAGAAAAAAAGCCCTTTTTTAAAAGTGCCTCAAAGGTGCCCCACTTCCCACTATTATCAGTCGGCTGCTATATAGCTAAAAACATATTGGTTTATCCAACTCAGGGCACTGGCACTGCCTAAATAGCAAGAAAGTCCAATACAAAAGTTTTCTAAAATCTACGGAGAAATTGTATTAAAATATAATTGTTCAATAAAGGAATCAGTTGATATATTGGTAGAAATTAACAGCCCACATGGATAATAAATAGATTTATTTGGTGCAATAACAAGCTGACATGCTTAATTTTACAATGTTTATTTTATAATTGAGCTATTACACTGAAAACATGTAGAAACTACAGAAAATAATAATGCTGTAATACTGGCTATTATGAGTGAATTCCATATTTATAGGGAAACATTATTGGATTGACTGAATTAGCTGAATTATTTACTGAATTACACCTCTTGAAGAGTATAACTAACTAAAGTAGAGTCAAATTCAGTAGACAATCAGATTCTCTCACCAGCCAATACTTTTGTGTAATTTTAGCCTTTTTGTTTTAGTTTTTATTTTTAATAGAGTAGGAATTGAAAAGGCGGACCCTTATGGCCTCTACACACTAGAGAAAATTATGTCCATATTAAAAATGTTTTTCCTACACAAGCGTAGGAAATTTTCTTCAATATGGACATAAATTCCTCTAGTGTGTAGAGGCCATTAAACAGCTCAACTCGGAACTCAGCCCCGAGTTGAGTGCCCGATTTTTAAGCGTTGTCTGACTTTTAGCAAATTATTCTACAGTGAGATTTCAACAGTGTAAACTCTTAAAAATTTAAAACTTTATTGAAAAGGTCTGAAATTGAGGTTAATGGCCTCTACACACTGAAGAGTTTTTCCTACATAAGCGTGGGGAATTTGCTTCAATATGAACATAAATTTCTCTAGTGTGTAGAAGGCATAAGAGCAGAACATTGAAAATAATTGAAATAAGTTTTTACTCTTTTAGTAAATGGAAGGCGACTTCTAGTCAGTTAACTATAACAAATACGAACAGAATAAACTGAAGTACTATAAGTGTTTAATGCATTTACACTATTGTGGTAGCACTGTAAACACTCAAAATTTATTTAAAAAATATTTAAAAATTATTTTCGTAATCTCTAATCTTTAGTTAATTTTAATCTCCAATCTTTATTAGTTGTATGTATGTAAATACTATGAGATTTAAATATAATATGCGAAAAATCGTATATCAGTGTAATCCCACAGCTCAAAGTAGCCCCACCTCCCCCTACATATTTTTGTAAATAAAATTTCTTGTAGCATCAGAAATGTCCATAAATTTAAAATAACGTTCATGCCAGTTATGGTAAATTTATATTGATCGTCTTATGATTCAAGTGATAATATTTCGTCAAAATTCAAAGTAAAAGGTCGTCATTAGTGATTTTATTGTCTTTTTACGAATTACATGAAGTTTATAATTTGAAATTCCGGATAATGAAAAATCTTGAATAGAATAATTCAGAATATGGACTATTCTCTTGACATTTAGAGGAAAAAAATATATTAAAAAATCTCCAAATAATCCAAATTGGTTTTTCTAAAAGTCAATACTTATACCCACCTATATTGGTTTTGTATAGTAAAACATTTTAAAAAAAGTTTAAAAATTTTTATTGAATTTTAATTTTATTTTTGTTCTCTGCGTTCCTCTCAGGCTTCTCAACAACCGGCTGGTTTGGTCAAGCTCTTGATTACGCTATTACGTAAATGTCTGATATGGTTTTTTTTTATTATAGCAAACTAAACATAACCGAAAAGCGTTAGGAAATTAAATTTTCCAATTATTTACTATCTTGTAAAGAATGAATCAAATAAGTAAATACTTTATATTTAATTATTATTTTAAAGTATTTATAATGGGTTAGTTTCACCCATTTTAGGACTTTTTTAGAAAACAAATGTGCACTGTAATTCAGGCTAGTTATGTTCTGTTTCTTTCTGTGCGTTCTTTCTTGACTACTTGAACATAATAAAAAAGGTATTGTGTTAAAAAAAATCTACTATACATATTTAATATGAAAATCTCATCCTTGACTAAAACTCTGATAATATATCATCGAGCAGTTTTCTCAAAATTCATTATTCTGCTCAAATGGTATGTTAACCAATTAAAATTTTGATTAGTTGATATTTTAATTATCAAATTATTGATCTAATAAATAATCAAAAAGTACTATTTATAATTATATTTATTAAAATCTATTAAAATGAGCATTATTATTAGAAGAATAAAAGGAATAATGTCACAAATGAATTGTTGAAATTTCAGTGGATTGATATGAGTAAAAATTGTCCATTATATATATAGAGTTAAGATCTAAAAAAAAAACAGATGTATAATCTCTCGATTAAAATGGTCGTTATTTCGAACACCATAAATGCATAAAAGATAACCATTGTGATTTCGCGTTTGGGGTATGAGGAAAAATACAAGAGAGATAAAAATTTCAATTGTTGAGTATTTTAATCGATTTATTGGTGAATTTTTCGCTCACATGATTGTAGTGAATATGCAAAGAATTAAAAATATGATTATAGAACTGCGGAAACTGAATAATCTACAGAGATAGGAAAAATGGTGGAAAAATGTCTGTACAGAAGAAAATTTGTGGAGGAATAAAAGCGAGCAAAAAGCAATAAATTAAATATTGCAATTGTTGCCATGAAACTCACCAGGAATTTTTATTAAACATTTTTCCACGCCATTATTTATTGATGATGCTCCAGGGAAACCTTGATGAGGATGGTAAAAAAAATGGGCGGGCAAGAGTGAAAGTTTCAATGATTTTCTGCGTAATTCTGTTTTTTTTCTGACCGACTAGGTCAAAAATAGTTTTTTTTTATTATCTCTGGTTTTTTGTGTTTTTTTTTCTTTGTGATATTTCAACAATGTCAAAAATTATGAAACCCAATAAAATATTATTAAGAGATTCTAGTGGTTTAAACATGCCAGTGTTACCTACACCATGGTGTTAATTTGTGCTTCCAAAGTGTATTTGCTTTAATTAATACAAATTATTTTAGAAATTGTGTTTTAGACTTCTAGGTGGTTTGGAAATTTATGTGAAATTTTTCAATCAATTTTCCCGATATTCTTTAATGGGGTGTAATTACTTATTGGGTCAAATACATCAGGTTTGCTTTAAAACATTTATTTCAATGTTCGAAAGACTTTTAGTTCACGATGAAATAATACATTCATAGTGATTTTATATATTTTTTTCTTATTCTTTTACCATTATGAACTATTCTATTTAAATTTTAAATGGTGAAAATTAGCATTTTTATGGAAAATTATTTCATCTCTTACTCGACAAAGTTGATCAATACCAATAAATTTTCAATTTTCGTTTAGAAAAAAAATCTAATCAAGTTTGAAGAATTGACATTTTTATTTTAAATTAATGAAGAAACTTTTCAATGTCACACATATTAATATTCATTTTTCATATACTAAAACACGTTAGAAAGCCTAAGAAATTGAGAGAACAATTTTGAATTACAGATAGAAGAACACAAATATGAGTTTAATTAATTTAAAGTTGTTCTTTTTATAAATTAAATATGAAATTTTGAGCTTGATGTATGGTTCATATTTAACACATTAAGGACGATAATTTCTTCTCTACTCGAATTTCAACAAGAAAATTTTTTATTTATTTATTTTGATGTACCGGGCCTTTATTGCCATTTTGTACATTGTTCAGTTCACAAATTTATTATTCAGATTACAATATTTCGTGAAAAATGTCCATTCAGATGCTTCAATCATTTGCACAAGGCGGGACTCAAACCTCACAACTGTGACAATCGAGCCGGGGGTCACACTGCCCAAGATCCGAAGGCTCTAACAAATTGCATCACGGACCCCCTACTAGAAAAATAAACCTATAAATAAAAACGATAAAATGCCTGAACCTTCAAAACCTTCTTGGATTTTTGAACCTTCAAGAATCCAACAAAGGCGGATTTAGTGTTCTTTTTCTTACTTTTATGAACGCCCACAGGCCCATAAAAATTCAGGAAATTTTCCAGGAAATTTTGCTATAAATACCAATGAAGCCAAATAACGATAATTCTCATTGTAATGAGAGGTATTAGGGTAAGCGTAAAAATTTCGGCATAGTTGCATGCAAGTGCAAAAGTCTCAAGTTTGAAATGTAACATCTTTAATAGAAATTAATTTTTTTCATTCCTTCTACTTAAGGAGTGTTGCTTAGAACCTTGTAGAAAGTTTATCGTCTTTATTTGCTTTAAAATCATTCTTAATACATTTTAAAATGAATAAAAATGTAGACATAGCTTTGGTGCCCTATTTCGTCCACCTTCATTCTCATAGTTCCTTGCCCTTCGGGAATTCTTCCAATGTCTTTTTCACGTCATCTCGTTTGTCGAAGCTACATTTTTTGTTATTCTTTTGCATTGTATAATCACTAGAGTATGTAAAAACTAAAAATTCATGGAAATTCGAGGAACTAAAAATGTGGCAGGAATTGCAAGTTGGGTGGAATTTGGCACACTTACCCTATGCATGATTATTTTTAGTTTATTTATGCTTAAAAATTAAATTTTATGAAAAAAAATATCGTAGTCCCTCTTTGTAATCTAAAACCAAGTTTTTCGTTCTTAAGCCGGCGTTTTCATTTTTAGATATATTTTGAAGATAGCCCAGACCAGCAATTCGTTCATAAACTATAAACCTATGACTGGAAAAACGCCATTTTGAATTTTTCAAGATTTAATTAATTTTTTTTAATCTGGATGTCATTGAAAGGTATTGAAATTACAACCTGACTACATTGATCTTATGCAGTAATGAGTATTTTAATGACGTCAATTCATTCTTTCTTATATATTTTTCTAAATGTTAAAATAAAAATAATTTTAAAGTTAAAGTATCTTCAGGTAAAACAAACAAAGTCTGCAAAAATGCACAGTTTTTATTTAATTTTTCAATTTTAATTTGGTTTTCTAACGAGCTGGATCGCCTTGCCATCTCTTTTTTTTAATATAATAATTAGAGGAGGAAAACTAAGAAGTCATGAGAAAATTGGTCATAAGTACGAATTTTGATCATCCTTAAAAGGTTTAACCCCTTAAGAATGATAGGGTCACCGGTTACCCAAAAATGAAATTTTTGTTACGGTCACCTAGTCATGATTCGTCCCAAAGAGGCAGAAAAATGATTTTTTTCTCTTTTTCCTGACCCTCTTGTCCTTAAAGGATTAACCAGTGATTTTTGATCAATTTTACATATTTGTTAACCAAGATACAATATATTATCGACGAAATGGAACACTTTTCCGGCGAAAACTGTTTATTCCTAGAAAAAAAATACCATTGTACAACAAAGACAAAAACATCTTACGTTATACATTCTTTGGTGATTTTCTTCATTGATTGAGTTTTCGTTAAATGGTGCATATAATAATAAAACATTATAATGCATTATCCATATTCAATGAAAGAATTTAAGGTACATCGCATTTTCTGATTGGTTTGAGCTTGAAAGCTTTCAATATTTCAACCAATCAAACAACGCGATGAGACTAAAATATCTTATGGGATTAAAATTAACACAAATTACTCAATAAATTTACTCAATGATAAAACAGCGATCAGGATAGTTATTATTTGTGACTTTTTGACTACTCCTCCTCTACATCGGAGTTTCACAATATATAAACGTTTTCAATATATCACTTTATGCTGCTTTTTCATTAAAAACATTCAAATTATTATTTATTATCGTATAAATAAATTTAGTGGGAAGAATTTGCTGCAAAAGTTTCCCGATTAAGATAATAGTATACTAATGAGAATTTAATGAAATTTATTCAATATACTGAATTTAATTTTTTTTATTAATAACCAATCATTATATTTATCCTGTTTTAGAAAATCTAAATTTATTTTTGTAGGTTAAATCTAGCTTTATATCACTAAATTACTAAAAATGTAATAATTTAAGATATTAAAATTATAAAATAAAGGCTAAGAATAACTATATTTATTAGAAATTCATCTTAATATTTTAATGTGAAATTTCATAGCCTTATAGCCCGAGATAAATCGGTTAAATGCAATTTCACGCATCTCAATGTTTTTACAAATAATTTATTTATCTTGGGTGTTATGCCCAACACACGATGCCTATTGTTTTGTAAATATGTTTTTGACATTTCAGTGAGAGTGAAAGAGAACTAAATCTAGTCATCTCGCTCACTCTCATAGAAAATTTTGAAAACATGTTTACAAACAAAAATTAATGTGCGCTGAGCATTACCCTGGGTAATTTCCTGGGGTGGAATGATTTCGACACTATCAAATCGATACTATCGATAAATCTATATCTGTTAGATTAAGTGAATGTAGACTTTTTACGCATTGTTGGGACATTCATTGTAACATTCTTAAAAGAATGTGACTATTGATAAATATCTAAATTAATTACAGGAAGTTCTGTTATAGTTTAAAATTTTCAGAATCGACAGTCGATAGTATCGAAAATAAGTTATCATGTCACCCCTGATTCAGAAGATCACAATAAAGTAAATTTCACAATTTTTCTTGTCGAGTGAAATAAAGTCCTTTTGATAACCTAAAAAAAATAATTAAATTTAAACTTAAATTTAAATAAATATAGGTTATTAATTAAACCCATTAAACCATTTGGATCTATACCGAGAAAAACTAGGATGGTAAAATTTACCATCCTTTATACAAAATTCTAATGGCCGGATAGTAAAAAAGTCACCCAGTAAACGCGATATTAAATCGGACTGTCAAAAATTGTATAATCTATTGTATGAATAGTAAATTCTAATAACCGGATGGTAAATTCTAATATCCCTATATTAGATTTTACTAGCCGGATGGTAAATTTTACTGTCAGGATAGTAAATTTTAAAATGTCAAGATGGTAAGTTCTAAAGGAAAGTTTCTATGGAGGATGGTATTTTCTACTATCTTTTGAGGCAGTAGAATTTAAAGACACGATTTGTAGAAAATACCATACAAATTTTTCTCGGTGTATCTAAAATATTTAAGAAAATCTATATATTTTTCCATTGCGACATCTAAATACTATCTATCCCTCTATTTGAATGTAAAGCAGCATTCAGCGGATCTTATAACCCTTATAACTCGGTCATACGGGGTTAGATAAATACTTATTTTTAAAATTCTAAATAATGACGGTTTGCTTCAGTTTCAATTATTATTTTTGTTTCAACAAATCTTTTCTTAATTTCCTTTGGGGCATGTGCCTTTCCTTTTTTAAAAAAAATATTGTTATCAGAGGGGACCTGTACATGCGTGTGTGGTATCTTCGGATTTTTTTGTTACAAAATTACCACTCCACTTTAAAAGTTTGTCTCACAATTTTGTGGAGTGTAGTATTTTTTGCAAGAAAGATACTTTTTTTTCCTCATTCTTTGCCTCCACAATTTCCATCAAATGTAATTTCTCAATCTAATTTATTTTATTCTTTTCATTCACTCGTTTTTCCATCCTCTCTGAATTATCATCAGCAGGGTGGGTGAGTTTAAAAATAGAGGCCAACAGCATGACAGTGAAGAAGAAAAGCACCGAAATTGTCCTAATTGTGGGTGAGTTGAATGTTTTTATTCCTTTTCCCATTCAAACTTTTTCTTTCTTGTGTTATTTTTTTTTGGCGCTATTTTTAATGGCAATTTGTGTGCCATTGAGTGAAAAATTCTCATCATCGTTTGATTCTTTTTGGGAAAGAGAGAATTTGTTTGGGGGATTGGGTGACGACTGTGAACCCCTTTTGAATTAATGTCGATGATGATGGTTTCATCTCTCAGGCGGGAGTGGCTTCCTCGGAGAGCACCTCGTGAGGATGCTCACGGAGGAGGATAATGTGGAGGAGATCCGTGTGGTGGACCTAAAGGCATATGAAAATAGACTGAGTGAGTTTTGGTGCAATTCATTTTGACGCCCTATTAATTCCATTTTCTATTTCCTCCATCAACGTGCCGCGAAGCGACTAAATGGCATTTTTACCTCCTCCAACAGATCACAGTGCATCGAAGAAAATTACCACGTTCATTGGAGACATTTGCGAGGTGGATATGAAATGGGAAATGGCATTTGAGGGTGTTGACTGTGTGTTTCATTGTGCCGCCTACATTAATTTTCAATATCCTCCCAATGTAACTGAATTAGAACGTGTAAATGTGGATGGTAAGTGATTTTCTCCTCTCTTTTTATTTTCCCAATTCCCTCTCACCTCCTCTGTCTCTAGCCTACCTCTTCCCGGCGAGACAGGAAATGATTCACGATGGACAAAACACTCTGCCATGGGAAATTCAATCAGGGAAATTTTCTCTAACGCGCTTCACTCTTCAACATTATAAATTCACACGACTCTCCCCATCCTTAGGCTTTTCACATCATTGACATTTTCATGGATGGGAAATCAATGGGGAGAATTGATGGAAGGCGCACATTCATGATTTTTACTTTCATTCGAACAAAAAGGGTTTTTTTTTGTATGAGAATTTTGAACCCATTTCTTTTTACTGAGCTTTATTACAATAAAGGTAACTTTTTTTGTGAATTTATTGAGGTTACAAAAAAAGTGCGAAATACAGCCTGTTTTAGGATTAAACACATTTCTAGAACCAGGTTAAGGGGTAATATAAAAAAACCTCAGAGCTAAAACGATTTTGCAAATTAATTTTGCAAAAGCAAAAGTGTCTAATTCTCTAAATTTAATATTACTAGTGTTTAATCCCGAGAACCGCCGTAATGTATAAAAAAATTAAAAGAAAAATAACAAGAAAAAATTTTGTTTCACAAAGAATTTCACAATTTTCTTAAAAATACAGGATTTAAATCCTTTTTTTTTGGGAAATGCAATAAACTTTCAGTGATACCCATCTTGGACATAATGAAATCACAAAAGAAAATATTATATACACTGTGAGAAATCCGAAAAAGTTAAAATAACATTCCGGAAATGTTAATTTTCCTCTGCAGTATTGATCCAAAATCGGTGTAAATATTACCCTGTATTGGGGGTTAAAGTTACCCTTTTTCATGTTAGTTTTATCCTTAAAAAGGTGTAAAATTAACATTAAAAAATGCAGATATATTTTTACACCTAAAAAGTGTTAAAGTTATGAGGAAAAAAAGTTAATCGCACCCTCTTTTTTTTCTCAGTGTACAGTAGACTCTCTCGCTCAATCGGCTCTTTTTCAATCGGGCGCAAAATTTTGTTGACAATTTTCACGTTTGATTTTAAAGCAAATTTCTTCAAATTTGCTGTAGTTCCTCTTGTTTTATCGTGATTCTTTATATTTGAGCGCTTTTTGTGGAATTGACAATGATTTTGATGCCCAAATTTCTCGATAATTTGGATGACATTTTGCCTCATATGCCCGATTGAGAGAGAGTCTGCTGTATCTAACTAACAACGGACCCTCTTATATTTCTCAAACCGAGAGCAAAAAGAGGGTGCGATTAACTTTTTTTCCTCATAACTTTAACACTTTTTAGGTTTAAAAATATATCAACATTTTTAATGTTAATTTTACACCTTTTTAAGGGTAAAATTAACATGAAAAAGGGTAACTTTAACCCCCAATACACCTAAAAGGGTAATATTTACACCGATTTTGGATCCATACTGCAGGGTAAAATAAACATTTCCGGAATGTTATTTTAACTTTTTCGGATTTCTCTCAGCGCAGTGTATAAATATGTTGAAAACCACGCAGCAAATTCTTTAGGAATTTGTTTCATTTATCCAAAAGCAAGTGAGGTTTACTGATTATATACATTTTTCCTGATTTGTAATTTATTTATTTTTAGTGATAATTTGGTTCTAAAATGTCCTTAGCTTCATCTTATTAATTTTCTTAAAAAATACTTTTTTCGTATTACATTTATAAAATAGGGGAACTTGTGGCAAACAAAAAATTTAAAAATTCTATATCCTGCAAGACAAAGCATCTTCTTACCGAAGGTATCACAAACAACAAAGAAAATTAAATACAAATAATCTTTATTTTTGTGTGTGATTATTTTGGATGACCACTAAAATGTAACTAAAAAGTATCATAATGATCACAATAAATAATTTTCTTTAACTGTCTGTAAATTGCAATATGATTGTTTGATTAATTCTTTTATTGAAACATTATCCCTACCTTCTCTGAATTTAATTTAAAATTTATACACAATTGTTTCAGTTTCCTCAACTTTACCGAATCGTTTTATCACTGTATCATTTTTCAAATGTCTTCCCATCGTTGAAGAAAAAAAAATTAAATGTGCTCCAAAAGCTTCCGCATTTTGGAGTTTTATCTCGTCTATTTTTCAATCAATTTCAGTCTTGCCTTTCACCCTCTACCCATTCCTGATTTTGTTGAATAATTTGGCAGATGATAAAAAAGAGTCTGCCAATCTGGGGACTAGAAGAGCAATCTAAGCGGAAAAGTTTGCTTTTAATCCCTCTCAGTCATTTGATTGGCCCTGCCAACAATTAATTTATTGCTGACGATTTATTATTAAAATATCACTGGATTCTATCACTTTTAATTTATTTTGGGAATTTTGCTGAAAAAAGATCCTACTTTTTTTGACTGATTTCTCTCACTTCCTTCATTATCAGCAAAATTGGTAAATAATGGAAAAGAAGAACATTTTTTGGTTCATTGAATTATTTGAAGTATTCAATAGGAATTTATATCTATTTTGAGCTCGTAACAATAGAAAATTTTTAATTGGTACATATAGGCATCATTTGAGTTTCTTTTTCTTTCATCACAAAATTATTCAGTTTATGTAATATGCTAAAACTTTTCAATGACATTAAATGATCTTGACTCGAATAAACTAACAATATCTCTATAATGGTAAAAAATTCACAAGCCATTAATCACATTCACTATGAGGCTGTAGAGTGGGATTGGACAAAGAGAAAAAAAGGGCATTCTTTGCGAATTCTTGACACTTCTTGAAAATCTCGGAAAATTCAAATTGATAATCGAAGGGGAAGAAGCTGGGAAATCGTGCTACAATAAAAGACACTTTGCCCTTTTTACGACATCCACGTGGTGTGCTCTCTTTGCAATAAAAAGGACTCTTCTCCTTTCCATTGTTCCTATCCTGACCTCTTCTTCTTTTACTATTCTGATTTTTTTTCTTTTTTCCAGGGACGAGAAATATCGTGAATTTGTGCGTGAAACATCGAGTTCCTAGGCTCATCTTTACAAGTACATCTTCTGTGACTCTTGTGCCTTACATGGGGAGCACCATTGCGGTGATTTTGAATCAAACAGAAGGAAAAGCGAGAGTTCCAGATGATGAAAGTGAATTCCTCATTCCGGGCTATACTGCGTCAAAACTCAGAGCTGAGAAAATTGTTTTAGAAGCTAATGGAACACCCCTAAGGGATTCAAATGGTGAGTGTAGCAAGGCAATTTTATGTAGCTGAGGTTTCTCTATTTTGGTTATGCTCAACATCATATTATTATACTTATTATTTTGATAGTGAAGTTTCTACCTTTTCGAGGTACAACATAACTAAATCAATAGCCTGAAAACTATAATAAATATACCTCTTGATTCGTATATGATTTATTTTTATATGAATTATTTTCAATATTTTTGTCAGACTCTTCTCAGCACAAAGAAAGTAACTTAGAATTCAGATATTTAAAATTGTTTGCGAAATAGAGACCTGAACCAAAGTGTTAAAATGTTTTTGAACTCTCTCTGCGCCTATAAGGATTGAAGCATAATGGAGTCCGGGGTAAACTTAACCGGCAAATGATTGTGTTTGCCTATAAATTAGCGAAAAAAAAACATGTTTTAATTAGACTGATAGTAACAAGAAGAGAGTATAAAAATTCAGTATAAAAAATCAGTGATAAGCCTAAATAAGCTTTTGGTAGTTGAAATTATTTAGAATTAATTCAAAGTTTTTGCCACTCCAAATACGTGAAAATTCGATTGTGAGTTGTATTTTGGGGGTAAAGATCCGCGTAGACCAATTTTTATTTATTTCGGTCTTCAAAAACAATTTGACGCAATTTTTTACCCTCAATCTTCAACTGGTAGGGTAAGTGTGCCAAATTTCGGCATAGTTGTATGCAAGCGTCAAAGTCTCAAGTTTGAAATGTAATATTTTAAATTCAAATTGATTTCTTTTATTCTTTCTTCTTAAAGAATGTTGCTTGGAACCTTGTAAAGAGTTTACCGTCTTTATTTACTCTATAATGATTCTTAATATATTTTAAAATGCATAAAAATATAGACATAGCTTTGGTGCCCTATTTCGGCCACCTTCATTCTCATAGTTCCTTGCCCTTCGGGAATTCTTCCAATGTCTTTTTGACGTCATCTCGTTTGTCTAAGCTACATTTTTTGTTATTCTTCTGCATTGTATAATCTCTAGAGTACGTAAAATCTAAAAGTTCATGATGGAAATTCGAGGAACAAAAAAGGTGGCCGAAATTGCAAGCTGGCCGGAATTTGGCACACTTACCCTAAATGGCGAGGGATAGCTGGTTAAAACATTTTTTTGAGCCTTCTCACGTCAGCTGAATTATTTCTCCATCCTCTTACGATTCAACTAAAACCATATTTTTGGATTTATTTCGGAAACCAGTTTCAATGATTTGCCATTTCGCATTTTTTTCAAAGACAGATTTCGATAATAAATTAATCTAGTATAATTATTTCTCAATTTAATTAATTATTTTTTATTAGTTGGAGTATAATTATTTTTCAGCCGATTTAGACAAAATTAGATTTATTTGAAAGGTAATGTAATTTTTAATACGAATGCATCGAATTCCATGTAATTTGTAAGGAAACGGACAATTATCGGAAATTCTTTAATTGTAAATTCAATTTGTATTAGCTTTATTTGGTTTTAAGGTGATTTCTAGATGTTTTATTAACCAGTTTTTGAATTTGAATCGTTAGTAAAGTGGTATACACATAAAACCTCGGACCACAAAAGCTGAGATTGTAAATAATCTCCAACTAACTCATGAGTTCGAGCACAACAGAAATTGTCCTCTACCGGAATATTTTATTTTCAGAGTATTTAGAAAATTCTAAAGATAATGCTAAGACAATACTTTGTAATTTTCTTCCAGAAATACTTCGAACAGTAGCTCTTCGGCCAACAGTAATGTATGGTGAATGTGATGAGCGTTTTTTCCCACTTCTGATGAAGATTGGTGCGCGTTTTGGACGACAGATTCCGCGAATTGCAGGTTCTGGGGGAAAACAGCAACTGACTTACGTTGGGAACGCTGCTTGGGCTCATATTTGTGCTAAAAGATCTCTAGGAGATGCCTTTGCACGTCAGAAAATTTCAGGATTGCCAATTTTTGTCACAGATGATACGCCTATCGAGGACACTGTTCGGTTTTGCCAGAGAGTATCCAAGTCACTGCCTAAGGAGGCAAAATTGAGACCTAGTTGGTGGTCTTTACCTGGGTTTTTGACCTACTTTTTGGCCTGGTTGCTCGAATTTCTCATCGTGTGTGTGCTAAAGCCATTTTTTGGAGTGACACTGCCTTTTCCACCACGTGGTCTTGTGGCCTATTCTTCCTCCATTATGATGTATTGTAGATTAAGGGCGAGTATTCACCTGGATTACGAGCCACCCTTCAATGAGGCACAATCTATTCAAAATAGTGCTGTGTGGTACGAGAAGTATCGCAGGGAGATGATTTCGGGGCAAAAATGGGCCGTGAAATGATCCACCTGATACTCATTGAGTAAAAACAGCCACATCATCGTGTATATTTTAATGCTGAAATGGGACTGTGGGGGAGGATCATCAAAAGGCCCAGGATATTGAAAATGACATCTCACAATGTGTCCCCAACTCCACGGAAAACTCATCATTAAACACCATTAAACATTAACGACTTTTTGGGGAATTCTCTTTCATATTCTCCTCTTGAATTTGCGTAAACCGCGTAAACGCTACAAAGCGACAAATATGCAGGGGTATAAGGTAAATTCAATAAATTATTTGTCTCTTTTTTATTAAAATTCTGACTTTAGGTAGAGTGTATTATGTCTGCATTGGGTTTCCGCTGATATTTGAAATTTACATTTGTAGAATTAATGGCTTAAATTCAGATTCGGATTGGAGAAGTACATAAGAGGTTGAGTTGACAATTGAAGTGTTTGCAATATTTAAGTAAATAATTAAAAGTGTTATCCGACGGGTTATCTAATACTAACGGGAGCCGGTGAACGTTGGGGAAAAAGAGGGTCAGCTTAGAAAATTTTGGATTTTTCCCGAAGCATTCGGCTCTCAGACTCCAAGCCTTCCTCAGTGGTCAAGTTTTGTCTTTTCTCGCTTTGTCATAAGTCAGGGATTTCACAGGGCATGGAATTTTGGGCACTGCACTTAATTTGTAATTTTAATAAATAAATATTGGCTAATTTCTATTTCTGTGTGTTCTCATAGAGATTTTTTTGTGCGACTGACCCCATTTTTTCCCCGACGTTCACCGGTTCCCATTAATTTAAGTAAATAAATTAAATTTTTAGCTACGTAGGAACAGTAGTGTGAATACATCCTATATTTTTCTGTCCTCCCTTGGAACATGTTATTCATCCAATGGTAAAAATAAAGGGATAAAATTGATCCAAATTTGATCCCTTTGCAAAGGATGGATCAAATTAACATGTTCTATTTATGATAAATGTGAATTCAGCCTTTGAAATTTGATCCATCCTTTGCAAAAGGATTAAATTTGGGTCAATTTGATCCTTTTATTTTTACCAGTGTCCCCTAAGACAATTATTTTATTTTTACGTATTAATATGTTAAATTGGACTTAAAACACAAATTTATTTTCTTTTTACAAAGAGAAGTTTTCGTTTAAAACTTTATTTGAAGTCTTTACTACTAAAGCTGGATTCACATGATGAAAATTTGCATGAGAAATTTTAATTTGTAATTCTCAATTTAATTCCCAATTGTTCCCAATTTCAAATCAAGTGCTCGCGCGACAAAAATCAGCTGTCAAATCAATTGTGCGGTGCGCGTGAAGCAAATTTGTTTCTTTTCGTGAGTAAAAATTCACGGAGGAGAGAAAAATACAGAATATTTGGGCAGAGAGTATTCCAAGGATTCCAAGTATTGCCCTCGTGTGTGATATCTTGGTGGAATGTGTGTGCATTTGTACAGAAAGACTCAGGTTTGAGATGTGTCATGTGGAGTACAATGTTATCCCGAAAGATAATCCAGCAACACGGAGGAATCAGGACAGGACCACCAGCAAAACATGGAAGAACCACTCCAATAATAGAAGTGCTGTTTTTCCACGAGAACTCAAGAATTGAAATGTCCGGAATTGATTTTGAAGGAATCTTGTGTGGTGTCAGCATCGCATCCGGAGAGAAGTTGCACCTAAGCCGCAGAACCTCGGGGAGGATTTCTCACCAGTTGTAACAAGTAAGAAATTACGATTACTGTTTGTTAACTGCGAAAATTTGACAGCTGATTTTTGTCGCGCGCGCATTTGATTTGAAATTGGAAACAGTTGGGAATTAAATTGAGAAATAAAATCATCTTTATGAAAAATTTCTATGCAAAAGTGCGTAAGTCTCGGCCAATCAGATTGCTCTATTTTGGTTTACGTATTTTTTCTTATGCACTTTTTCATCATGTGAATGAGGCTTAAAATAACCTTTTCTTTTTCATTTCTGAAAAGGAAAATTTAGCAGTCTAATATGAAAAATGTATGCAAAAATTTCTTCGTATTTCACTGCAGAGGGAGAATTATATAAAAAAGCCCTCTTAAAGCTTGACTTTTATTCTAAGATTTCTAAGATTGTAAAGCTTATATTTATATGGAAATTAACATTTCTCCTTTAAAAAAATAATTCTAAATTTAAGTAAATTTTTAACAAAATTTTAGGACTGTGTTGTGGTACGATTCACCAAGAACAATGATTTTCATTTGCATTTAGTAACACTGACAAAATTTAAGCATTTTATTAACTTTTACTTCATGGGGAGGTGGGGCTTTTGAGCTGCATATAGGGGAAAGTACTCTCCCTTCGAACGTTCATACCCGTTCATACCTTCGAGTAATGTGATTTTTAAAAGTTTTCCTAAGAGACTTAAACATTTCTATTAAATATTATATAGCTTATTATCACTTATTGATAATTATGTGACAATTATGTGGAAATCTCTTGGAAAAAGTAAAAGAAATTCACACTATTCCAAGGCATGAACGTTCAAAGGGAGAGTACTTTCCCCTACAATTTTTTGACATATGTATTTCTAAAGGAAGATGGACTTTAACAAAATGTAATTTAGATACAAAACAATTGTGGATCTAAATTGAATTATGGTAAGGCCCAGCTTAGAAATATGCAAAAAATCGTATATCAATGTAGTCCCACAGCTCAAAGTAGCCCCACTTACCCCTACTAATCGATTTTACCGATTTTACCCGGTGTATAATACTTGCACATTAAAATTTTATTGTATTTCACATGAATTGTCGCTAATGAGTGGTCTGAAGTATAATTTGTTAGTCTGAATCACTAAATATCGTCAGTTACTGATCTATCTTACGATATTTAGAATTTGATCTACTTATTTAAAATAGACTTGGTCTGAAAAAGACGGGTTGAATTTACTCTAAGAATAAAATATAGATGCAAATCAATTAATGATACACATCATGATTAATATTAATGCAATAAAAAATGCTATAATTCTAATGGAAATCAATCTGTGCGTGACAAGTCCGTCATCAGTTTTATAAGAATCTCATAATACTGATTTCTTACAAAGGATAATGGGCAGAAATGTATGGGAGCTGGTCCAACCCTTCGCCAGAGATAGGAGTAGGCCCATTTTGTAGGTATTGGTGTATGACTCAAAGATTGCCGAGACCCGTATCAGAAAGGACTGTCAGTCATTGAGAAATTACCGATATCCTTCTGATAAATTAACAAGTTTGACATTTTATTTCTTGAAAACGGCTTAACTGCTAAACGGCTAAACTTAATGAAATTCGGGACAAAAGTTAATGTGCGACCTAAGGTTTAAATATATATTTTTAGATTTTACCTTTGACTGCTCTATCTTTGGCTCCCATACAAACTAATCGCGTTTTAAATCCTTCGAACATTACAGGACAATAAAATGAAGAAAAAATCGTATGACGGGAAACCATTGGTAATTTGGGAGTCCTTGGAGTGTCTTTAACATATCTCTCGAAGAAACTTATAGTCCGTCGCGTCAAGCTTCCGTGATATCTTAAAATAAAAGTTCTTAAAAATAGGTAGAATTATTTTTATGAAGCTTGCTTTTTATCTCGATAACGGTATATCGTAAGTTGTCAGTGCCAAAGAACTATTTCTAAAGGAGAACTCAAGGAATATTTTCCTGGAAGAAACCATACCCCCTATATCTCCGTTTTCTTTGTAATTATCCAGATTTTCCTCAAATATCCTCGAATGTCCTTTAATTCCATTGAAAGTATTGCGTCCTTTTGTCTCCTTAAAAGAAATATTCTCCTCAAAAAAGGTGCTAGGGTTGCTGAAGATCATAGGGTTGGAAAGGTACCCTTACCAAAGGAATTTCAACAAAAGGCTTAGAGTATAATGGCTAAATTAAAATATTTTTACTCTAAAATTATTATTCAAAGTGTTTGAATAACGGTAACTTTTAGGACCGTGTGATCTTCAGAGGATATTTTTTTTCAAGGAGAATATTTACTTAGAAGACATTTCCCTACATACAATCCTTTTTATGAATTTGAAGAATATTAAAGGATTTATTAGGTAAATCTGTATAACTGCAGAGAAAATGAAGAGATAAAGATATAGTTTGTTCTAGAAAAATCTTCTTTGAGCCCTTCTTTATAAATTGTTCTTTGAAATGACCAACATAAGATAAACTGTTATTTTATAAAAGGAGTTTTGTAAAAAAAAATCGTCACTTATATGTTTTATGCTCTAGTACTTTTCCTACATACTTTTGGGGTTGGTCCCGGAACAGAAGTTGTTACCTTTACCAATACCTATTCGATCGTATAGGTCTCATTAGTGGCGAAAGGTTGGACCATTTTGCCCATAGTTCTTTACTCCATATGTAGAAAATAACATTTTTAGATTTCACTTTTATTAGTGCTTTTTAGCTTATTTAATTAATTCAGAATTTTCATAAATATTCTGGATTAATCAGTTTTGAGATGTGTCAGTCCTTACACTCTTAGAAAAGTTTAGACGTGATTACTAATGAAAATTAGTTGTTCGGGCGATTATTATCAAATCTATTTAAAATATTTCTTATATTCTTAAAACATTATACTCATAATAAATTTATTAGTAGTGAGAATATAAGACAATATTTACGTGGATAAGTTGCGGCAATTATTTCACAATGCTTTCATACAATTATATTTGCTTGTGTTAATTAAATGAAATCATTATCCCAATTAATATTGGTCACTAATTCCTTTTAGTTCTCACAACCAATGTAAATAGATGGGCCTATATTTTCATAAAGTTATGACTACTTTTCCAATAGTAAAGAGTGGTTTTTATTTTAGTATTGCGTTGAAGCTCTTTCGAATTTTAAGCAACTAATAAGAAATATGCATCACAATGAATGCTATATAGTAACCACAACTAATATGATATAGTTATTACAGCCAATAAGATGGGTATCAACCCCATTTATTTAGTAATTGGAACTAATATGTTATAGTACCCATTACTATTTTGATTTAGTTGTGATAACTAAATGAAAAGGATACTTTAACTAACTGTGGTCAACTATTTTATTTAGTTACAGAAACTAAATATATAGTTGGGTCTATATTTACTATATTTTATAGTTCTAATAACTGCATATGAGCTTGTACGAACTAATTTTTTCTAAGAGTGTATATAGACTTTTAACCGATTCTAATAGGTTTAAAGTTATTGAAATGAATCTATGAAAAACCTGAATCATGGTCTAAAATGTGAACCAGTAATAAATTTTTACTTAAAATTTTATTGTTTTAAGCATGATATCAAACTCACGGGGTGCAGCATTACAGTAATTGATTGTCCTCTTTTATTAGAAAATATATTTATAACGATTTTTAAGTTTCAGTAGACACTTAAATTCAGCTAATAGTCCCTTGAAATTCATTGTCACAAACATTTTACAATGTTTTTTTTTCATGTTTATTCCAAATTGCCCCATTTCCCTTAATACATGGAAATTCATCCAATGTAGTTTTCCTCAATTTCATTTCTGAAAAGGTTTTTTTTATTGCACAATTGAGTTCAAAACAACTATTTCGTTTTAGCAAAATCGAATGTTGTTTATTTCAAAGGCTAGGAAAATGAACGATGCAGGTCATTGGTGATACAGGGTTGAATGGAGTTGGGGGTAGCTTGATAAATTGCGTGAATTGCTGGTGTCTAAAGGAGGTTGCAGAAGAACCATATATAGAGAAGGTGAGAAAGGGAGAAGTGGTAAGCAGAAGTAAGAAAAAAGTGAATGCTTTCTACGGAGGGATATTTCAATTTGAGCATCTTAAGGATTGAGTGAGAGACTATTGCTGGGAGAAGGATGCCATTCAATTAATCTTTGGAGGTTGTGATTAGATACTCGGACATGTGGTATTAATCTTTAGGGTGGCCAGGAGGGTGGTGAAATATCCCAAATGGAAAACTACAGACATCACTTGTATCGATTCACACACATTTCTGCCCCCAAAATTCATTTGAACATGGACAAATTCAAATACACAGAGACAAGCATGTTAAACATATAGTCACAAACGCACCAGAGCCCATATTTCCGCCCCAGAGTCAACCACCCACTCCGCCGCCAGCCGCCCCTTTGCTTTCCGACCGGCGGCAAGCACTGCAGAAGCTTCCGGGCTAATGCAACTGAATGCAGATGATCGCGAATATATACCGAGGGGATGGACAATTCAACAGGAAAAGTGATGAATTTGCTGAAAATTCAATGAAACGCCCTCGCAAATGTGATAAAATTTTCCGTAAATTGCGAAATATCGCCTATTCTATACAAAAATATATTTTTAGAATTTTATATTTTCATGAAATTTTCACAGAACAATTATTCAGTGTTCAAACAAAGATTTTAAGGGTTAATCTTTAATAAGATTATAGCTTAAAATCATTTATATCGGAACATTGTAGCACGGATCAAATTTAAATCTGCATGCACTGTATGATGGCTGATTAAAGATCAGAGATATATCACAAGTTTATCTGGAGTTATTATTCATAACTATTCACCGAGCTCAGCATTGGCTTTTAAATAATGAATACCATACAATTATTTGAATGATACAGTCATCCATCATTCAACTGATCAAATAATAATGGGGCATGGAATGCATATCAAATGAGACATCAAATATTTCCACAAATTCTGCTCTATAGGTATGCAAATTTTAAATATTTTATTTTTGAAATTTTTTTGATAGAAAAAAAAAATGAAAACTTTTGTGAAATTGCAGTCGAAAGCTTAGAAATATGCATATCTTCTTTTGCCATTCTAAAAGTTTTTAGAGTGTTATTATTCAAAAATGAAAATTCTGTAATAAGCCTAGATCAGCTTGTTGTAAGTGAGATTCTTAGTGAACCAACTTGCAATGCATACAAATTCGATTCGGAGCTAAAGTTGAAGGACGTAATGCAGTAGTTTTAGGTCAAATTTTTGAATTAATTTAAATTTCATATTTAAGTCAAAATATCTTTCCTCTACGTTATGCAGAAGTAACTATCAAAATCTTTAAAGGAGGAGTAGAGGTCGAGCATAATTGAGGTCATGCTTAGTTGGTTTTTGCAACTAATGCACCTTTAGTGTTGATTCAAACTCAAATATTTCAGAAATTCATAGTACTTTACGAAACTTTTCATCTGCATTCCATGTTATCAAATTAGTTATAATAAAACCAGAAATATGGTTTTTTGAATGTCGTGAACTTTGACCTGTTCATATCCCATTCAATCCGGAGGACCTACATCAAGGAATCCACACTAATTGTAACAATTGATCAACTTGCATAAGATAGATTTTAAGCAAGGGGGAGATATTAGGGTGAAAATATGTACACCACTTCCAGGCACTTCTACAATTTGCATGGAATAGCCCTGCGCACTTCCAAAATTTCGCAACACTCTCGAAAATGCTGCAATACTTCCAGCACTTCCTGCACTTCATGCACTTCTTACACTTACTAATCAATAATTTATTTAATCTTATGAAAAATCTAATTAAGAAAGATTAAAAATATCCGAAGAAATTTATTATTTCGCATATTTCTAACATTTTGCTTATATTTTGAATTTCTAGCGACAAATATTCTTGCATACATACAATAATTTAATATTATCTTTGTTTTTCCTATACATTCCTATAGAGACCAGTGAAGCTACTTTTGGAAAATAGAGTCTCTAAAAAAATATATTGTCGTTTGCAATTATTGACGCTGTGCTGGAAAGTCTGTAAGAATCCAAAAGTACGAGTGCAACAACTAATTCAGCACTTCAGATGTATCTTCACATTTTATTGAGCTTGATTCTCTCCCTGGTTTCAAAATTCTTTAAAATTGAAACGTTTTGCACTCTTGGGAAAGGTTTTTAGTGATTGCTAATTAACTTTTGCAGCAAGCTTGGCTATTTTTTGCAGGACCTTTTCCGTTATTGTTGTACTAGAGAAATATCTCCAAAATTATTTTCTAACATTTTAATAATCTCTTCAAGTGTTATCGAAAAAATTTCTTCCATTAGGATATTCACAATATAGCCATCAATATTAGAGACCGTTTAAAATGGAATTGATATTTCGAAGAATAAACCCCTATTTCGAAATTTTCAAAGCCACTTTTAATCATCTTTAGAGCAAGGACACGATCTAAATAAACCTCCAAAATGTTTATTTTTTACGGAAGTCTATCACTTAAATTTATTCAAAATTACGCAAACATTAAATATTACAAATGTTCCTTTTTGCTTCTCGTTTTGTAAAAGTTCTCAAAAGCACAAATCGACCTTTTTGAAGAATACTTTTGAAGAGACGTAATACACTAAAACCTTTCCAGCATATGCAAAAACGTAAACAAAAAATGGTGGATGTGTTCTATGGGATACCCCTTAACTATATTTACGAAAAAGTCCCACGAATTTATGCAATCATCCAATACATATTACGATACATTATTAAAAAATATATATCGAATTAATTCAAAGTCAATTGCAATAACTATGTCATTATTTGTGAGCAACTAAATGAATTTGAAATAACTGTAAAAATTAAAGAAAACTATTATTCAGCTGAATATTTCCTCGGAAAAATTACAACACAAATTCAGTTGTAATAAATTTGAGCATATTTGCTCTATCTCATTGTCATAACCGAACTTGTAAAATGTCAAAAAATATCTTTTCAAATTACACTGCCGTTCGAATAAAAAATCTTAACTAAAAGTAGCGTAGTCTGAAAAATATGGAATTAAGCAGAAAAGACTTTATAATCGGGCACTTCCACTTTCAAAGACTTCCAAGCACTTCATTTTCAATCGTAAACCACTCCCGACCCTATTATCTCCCCCTTGATTAAAAAAAAATTTAAATTTTTGAGCTTCCGCAGTATTATATCGGTAATGAGTTTTTGAAGTGCCATCTGAAAGAGCTCACCGAACTCACAAACAAAAAAAAGTTTGGGACAAAATGTTAATTACAACGGAAGATACAGATTGTAAATTTTTGAATTTCGATCCCTTATATAGGTCTGATTAGAAAGATCCGAGGGCTTGAGTTGTTTTTTTTGTTTGATAAGCATATAGCTATGACATACTAAAATTTTATAGCCATTGGCGCCATATGGCTTTTGCCATTTATAACTTAGAAAATGGGATTTTTTATAATACGACCCCTAGCAGTGACTTTACGAACTTTCAATGTTGGGAAGAAAAGTGGCTTTTCTCAAGATCTTTCTAAATCGTCCTCGATGATCACATACGGATAATTAGAAGTGGAGTATTTCCCATTTTATGATCATTTTATCGATTTTATCCCTCACAGAGAAAATTTTTCAAGTATCCAGATTCAATACCCATGGTATTGATTTTAATCCCACCATTTCAATACCAAAATTATCCCAAATTTTCTTGAAAATAGGTGCATATTGGGATTGATTTTAATTTCTGGAACAAAGTTAAGAAATATTGGGATTACTTTTAGGACATATTGGTATTAAATTTATGAAATTAATTTTTTGAGGAGGAAATGGTATTGTTTCTATCTCAATTTGAGATTGAATTTTAGAAATCGTGGGATTAATTTAATCCCATTGCAGCATTGATTTTTGAAAGTCATTATTTATTAGGGAACAGTATTAATTCTATCCCATTCTGGTATTGATTCTATCCTATTTTGGTATTGATTCTATCCCATTTTGGTATTGATTCTATCCAACTCTGGGATTGATTCTATCCTATTTTGGGATTGATTCTATCCCACTCTGGGATTGATTCTATCCCAATCAATACCAAAATGGGATAAAAATCAATCCCAGAGTGGGATAGAATCAATACCAAAATGGGATAGAATCAATACCAGAATGGGATAGAATCAATACCAAAATAGGATAGAATCAATACTCATTGCGATTGAAAATTAATGAATTTATGGTATTAAATCAATGACAGAGATTTTCTTGAATTTAATCCCAAAATACCCTAGAATTTAATACCACGAGGTATTGGAGCCCTTTTAATACCAAAAGTATCCCAAAAAAGTATTGATTCTAGGGTATTTTTTTTCTCTGTGCTTATAGCTTGAATCGGAGGGATGCCATGGGGGCGGAGGTATTGAGAAAATAAAAAAGACAAGGTAGGGGTTGGATAGTTAATGCACTAAGTTGCAATTTTCATACAATAATAATAAAACTTTTACCAAAATTACAAGTCAGAATGTCTCTTGATTTAGGAATATTCAAGCTTTAAGGTTTTGCAATAAGCCATCGTAATCAAGAGGAGTGGTAAAACACACTCTATCAAAGTTTGAGCGCGATCGGAGTACATAAAGTTTTGTTAGGATTATAGTATATGAGATTATTAAGAATCTCTTATAGTACTGTGGATTTGTGGATGAAAATGCGTGGTATTTCATTTTTGTACAAATTTTCTGAGATATTCCGCTTCAAATACTTCAATTTTGTGGACGGATTTCTAACCAGACATTTCAATAAATTCTGTCGTCTTTGCAAACACCCACAGATAAGAGTATGTGTGGATAGAAAGGAAAAATAATGAGAAGAGTGTGTTTTCCTCTTGGAGATGCACATCATGTTGGCGTCCCTTTTCTTAACTAAAAAAAAAATAAAAGTTGTGTGAGTTAAGCCAAGAAAACACCTCAAGAGGAAACGAAAGAGGAATGAGATTCCATCGAAAAGTCTCGAGACAAGTTTTTCTGTGGGATTTATCGGGTGGAAAATGGAATCACATCGTGAGTGATAAAATCAAACCCCCAAGAAGTGCTCCTTAATCCTTCGAAATTAAAATGTGGATGAAAGAACCGAGAGTTGAGTCTCTCTTTCTCCTGGGAGTAATTCCAATTCTTCGTGTGTCTCCTCTTGGACCTTTTCTATCCACCATCGACCACATCCTACCAAATCCCTCCCAGGGCTCTTTTGGCAATTATTTATTCAACTCACCAAGATGAGACACTATCAGATACAAATTGTAGCACTTTTCTACATCCCACACACCCACACATTGTTCCCCGCGTGATCCATTTCTCCATGTGGATTTTATGAATTATTCGCCACAGAGATCCGGACAACTTTTCGCATAAAGTTTCAAGTGGTGGAAAATGGTGTGTGACAATTTTTGTGGTTGGGGCCATCACTTCAAAATTTAATAGTATAATCAAGGGGTAATGCTCATGATGAACCTTTTTTACCATCATCAATTATTCACGTCCAAAGAATTACTTATTCTCAAGCACACACATGAAATTTCCAACCCATAGAGAAAGAATTGAGCAGGAACTCCTATACAACAAGACTAAACATGAAAAACAATGTCAATGGTTTTGTAAGAACCGAAGAGGACTAAATTGTGATAGGATAGAATGCCTACATGTTGGTCATAGGGGGAAGTGGGGCTACTTTAAGCAATGGGGCTAGATTTATATACGATTCTTTTAACATACTTTTAAATGAAATTAACCCTGTAACAGTGTTTTTTTTAATATCCAAGAAAAGTAGTTAAATAATTTTGTCTAGGATAATTAATGGTCCACTGAACTCAAAAATACCATCCATTCTTCATTATCTCTTTCCGTTTGGGCGCCAGGTGAGAAAAGGTAAAGACCGCCTCCAGGCGGTCATATCGGTTTAAGGCATAAAAAGACTGAAATGTTTTTATTGAAAAATAGTGAACAAATAGTAAAATAAATGAATTTTAAACGTTTTTTATGGATGAATGTTGTATGATTATCTACGAAATGATATTTTTTAGGAAAAAAAAACGTTTATAATTTTTATAATTAGACGTTAATGAAGCTCAAGGTGTTTCAATAAGACTGATTTTTACCGAATAGGTCACAGATCACCTTCTTGTATAATTTGAAGGTCCTTTGAAATACATTGCTCATCTTCTGGTTTTATTTCACGATCTGGGGCATTAAAGGACGAATTAGGGAATTCATCATCACTGTTGAAGTCCGCTTCTTTATCAATTTCGTTTAATTCGCAGAAATCAACCATTTTACTCATTCTGGACAGTCTTCGTGTAATCTCAATTGTTTTCCATGATTAATATATTGCAAAAAAATATTATATTTTACTAGACCAACCAAAACAATTAAATAAAAAAATCGGTAATTTTTGAAAATTTTACCCTTGAACGGATAAGACCGGCCACAGGCGGTCTTCCTTTTTTTCTTCTAAAACTCTTACTTCTGGTTTTTTCACATTTATCAATTGAAATATACAAACTAGAAGAACATATCTTTCAGATAATAAGATTCTTACTACAGTTAGATTACTTTAAAACAATCTTTTTTGCACTTGAAAACGAAAAAAGTCGCGAACGACATTTTGTTGTTTTTTCTCTGACTTGTCATACAAAACTGAAGATGGTAAGCAAACGAAAGGTCAAAATGAGTTCAGCTTCAGAAAATAAGGTAGTAAGACTATAACTGCGGACACTGTAGATATTTCAACTTCAAATTGAAGCGGTCTTACCCGTTAGAGTTAGAGGGTTAAGCCCTACCATAATCTGATTTAGATCCACAATTATTTTGTCTATTTAAATTAAAATACGTTAAAGCCCACTTCATTTTAGAAATATGCGAAAAAATCGTATATCAATTTAGCCCTACAGCTCAAAGTAGCCCCACCTCCCTCTATCCTATTTTCGGATGGAGGAGCTGAAAACGGTGATTTGCATAAATTTATTAATTCTGCTATTAAAAGGTGGAATAAAATTGGCACAGTTTCTGTACGGGGAAAGTCCAGTTTAATTCAAAGTTTCTGACCTATATTTCATCTGAATTTTTAAGGCGATTTACACTAAGTACCTACTTTTCTAAATCTAAAATAAATCAAACAATATACAACTTGTAATACTTTCTGTTATATAATACTTATTTATTATTGGAACGTTTCCTAAAGAAACATGATATGCAAATCAATTAGTTGGTTATACAAAAATTTTACTAAATTAAAAAGAGCACATTTTTACAGGTATTAAGAAAATACTTGGGTGAGTGAGCAAAAAAAATAATTAATAAAAGAAAAAGACTGAGTGAGATCTGTAGCGCAAATGAAGGGTATCGTGAAATGGAACTATTTTTTAGAAAACTATAACTTTGTCCTGCTTTTTCCAAAATTGTATGATCGATTTTTGGAAATTCAATATCGTAAATGTACATTTAAAATAATAGGATATACCACTCCTACGAATTCCTCGACTCAAGAAATAAATAATAATCACTTGACCGGATTATAGCTATATCCTTTCTTAAGATTAAACTCCAATTTCGGAGTTCCAGGCGCGTCTCTATGTCGCTCCGTAATGGTTGAGTCCAATTTTGAGTACCATAGTGTGGGATAGATTCGAAAAGGTGTGCTGGAGGCAGGGGGGTAACATTAGCTCTGAAAAATGCGACCGATTTTAGTGTAAATTTTTCACTGTTTTCGTACACATTTCACGAGATATCTCCAAAACTACGTAGGTTGCTAATTTAGGGTTTTCGGTTGCCTATTTGTTATTAAATTAGTTTTTATTTTGTATTAGTATTTTTTGCTAATTTATTCTACAATTACAGAAAACAGATAATAAACTCAAAAGTTTTTTCGGCTCGCTAGAAACATATGGGAAACATAGGAAGCTGGAGGCATAATCAATTTAAATTGATTTATAAATTACTTTCTAAATATTACTCAGAATAGTATAAAAAGAATAGAATATAATTTAATTGAAAATAATATCGATTTACAATTTATATTTTCACTTCAGCAATATTATGTAAGTGGAAAAAAACTAAAAAAAAGTGAGCTTGAAAAAAGCTCATTTCCTAGTGGCTAAAGAACCGTGAAAAAAATTTAGCTGCATGAAATAGCGCAACCACTCCTAAATCGGATTACTTTTAATTTTTTTTTCAACCATTCTAAAGGTAAACAGTTCATCTATAAATTCGAGTTTCATTTTAATCAATGCCATAGCGTGATTGAGTTTAACACCAAGATTAAATTTTCATATCATAATAAATTGTACCGAATACTGCAAGTGAAAATAAATCTATTTTTCCATTTAAACTTTTAATTTTCCAAAATGACTGAACAGAAAAATTCTGTGCCATTAATAGTGTGTATCATCTTGCTAAAAGAAAATGAATTTAAGCCAGTTTATCAGCATATGTTCAGCAGTTTATAAAGAAGTGGAGGAAGTCCCACAAGAATCTGCAGACTGATTTTTCTGATACTAAATTCTAAGATCCAATCTAGTATAACAAATTTCAGAAATTTATCAGTGGAGTGGCAATATAATTTAACAAATTATAGTTGTTTTAAATTTAAAACTTTTTGAAATGGAACAAGATGTGTGCTCCCATAATAAAATCCAATAAAAGCGTTAAAATGTGCAATTAGAAATGCAATAAATGCAAAAGCTGCGTTCATGTGCTCATTCCATCTAACTTGAATTCCTAATTGAGACATTAATTCGCGTGGGACGATTTGGCGGTAAAGTGCTAGATGATTTTTCACTGAAGGAGCAGCCTTGGAGTCTTTCCAACATCTCGCGGGATACCGGAATGGGGTTTGGGGGGAGGTTTTGCGTAATGATGCAAATAATTCCTGGAGTTTATTCGAAAAAGCGAAGGAAAAGCTCGTGTGTGTGACAAAATGAGGAATTTTGTGTACATGTATGGTGGGTGATAGGGATGGGGATGGTATTAGGGATTTAAATGAGGAGCACTTTTGCACATGTCGCGCTTCACGAAATTGAGCCTGCATGGAAGAGAAAATCCGCAGGTACCCGCACATCATCAGCACACAAAGTGCGAAAATTCCCTGGAGGAAGTGAGATAAGAAAGCGGCACACATCTTCTGATTAATGACTCTCTCTCTCTCTCACTCTAAAGCTCCAACCACCCACTCTTCCACCCGTCGACAAAATCTCTCCTAGGATTTTCGCTCCAACATTTTGCCAAAAGCTTTTCTCTCGCAACATACTGGAGCAGATGAAGAAGCTGCGAGGGAATTTAGAACGGTGAAAAGATCACCACACAATTGAAGGATGAATTTACGGCTTTATAGAAAATTTTATGGATTTTCTCTTTGGAAAATCCTTTGTAAAATTTTTTTTTTGAAAATACATCTATCTCGAAATGCTTCATTACACTTCATATAATTCCTGGGGAATTTGTGGCAAAGCTCATGATGGCTTTTTGGAGAAATTAAGCCACCAGCAGAATGATAGTCCAGTTTAATACGTAACCATGCGCCACTCCCTCACTGCTGCATGCGTTCAATGGATCAGAATTCAAAATTAATGCCAATGCGAATTATTCTTCCTCGAGCACCAACATATCCCAATACATTACATAGAATTTTCGAGAGGGAGGATACATGGACCGGAAATTATATCAATAGTTTAAAATTCGAGTGTTTTTCCCTCTGCACTGAATATTTTGACCATTTGAAAATTGTGTAAAATCCGTGCTCGGAATTCTCTATAGCATTCCCCAAGTGACCATACTTTCGCTCCATTTGATAGAGCCTTGTTTTTTGGGTGGCTGGAGAACTAGAGGGTATTAATTGGCAGCCTCTTATAGTGACCACTAAAATTGCACTCTTTGGTCATGCTCATCTTGTGTTCAACAACCCTCGAAACACTTCTGGAAAAATTCCATTTACACTTTCATGAATTTCTCCCTAATGAAAGAGCAAGAGAGGGAATTACTTACTTTATTACAATCATATACAAAACCCCGGTGAGTTTGCATGGAACTTTACACCTCAGGGATTTGTCCAACATTGTTAGTCTTCATTTAAATATTTAAACAATCTATAGAAATTAAAAGAAAAAATAATTTTGGAAAATATGTTAAAATGTGTGGAAAAAAGTATACAAAAAGTATACTGTTTATCTGGAAAAAAATCACGAACAAATACGAACAAATGACAAAATTTAACGAACATTTTTTGTGTGTTTATGAACATTTACGAACAAATGTTTGCAAAAGTACAAAAAATGTTCGTCAAATGATCGTTTTACGAACAATGTTTGTGAAAAAGTACAAAATTTTACGAAATCGTTTGTGGGTTATATGATTCACGAGCATTTCGTAAGTCTGCCATTGGATTTCACAGACATTTACGAACAATTTTACAAAATATTAGGTGAGATTCTTAATAATCTCACCTACTATAATCCTAACAAAATTTCATGTCGTCCGATCGAGCTCAAACTTGGCCAAAATGTGTTTCAGCACTTCCTGATCACGAATATATATGTGGCTAATTAACGTTACCGGCCGGGAACGTAAAATAGCCACATATATATTCGTGATCAGGAAGTGGCGAAACACATTTTGGCCAAATTTGAGGTCGATCGGACGACATGAAATTTTGTTAGGATTATAGTAGGTGAGATTGTTAAGAATCTCACCTAATATGAATATGGCAGTTCAGAAGATGCATTTTAAATAGATTTTTTACAAAACTCACATCAAAAACTGGGAGAACAATTTCAAAATCGATCTATGCCACAGGGGCTAAGTTATTGAGATAACAAAATTTCGCTGTGTTCCGAAAAGACGAACGGCGATGAGGAATGGATTTGATATGACATTTCTAAATTTAACCTTTGCCCGACACTAATTATTCGGTATCCTTATTCAATCTCTCTTCAATAGGAGAATTCTGTAATTTTTGTGGAATTGTCACATGTGAGTTCAAAACCTGGGGTGAAATGATAACTCTCTCGAATTGTCCCATCGCTAGTGTCGAGTGTCGATTATGGGCGATCGAGATGATAACTAACATTTTTTGTCGCTACTGTCGATAATTCTCGACAGTAATTTATCGACACCTCTGGAGCTGTCGATTTGTACCCTTGAAGTGCAATTTAGTGAATATTTTAATGTTTTTTAGTGAGTAAACACGTTATTTTATAATTTTAATTTATCTTTATTGAATTTTGTTAGTAATGAATATATTTTTTGTGATATTTTATACATCTTTGGCTCATCATGAATTATGGAATTGTGTGTAATGAGCTAAATAGAATGGGAAAAATTGTGTTCTGTTGATTGTGTTTAACCAAACACACAATTGTCCTTGCACCCACCATGAAAGGCTCATCTTAGGAAGTAGCTAAATGCGGTAATTGCAGCTGCAATGTTTGAGGCATTGTCCAGGAAGTGGACGTACAAGTTTTCATGAATTTCTTGTACTTAAATTAAATATATCCAGCAGGAACTCATTAGTGGTCGAAGATGACCACAGATTTCTTAGTTTTCCTCAAAGTTTCTGCCGTTCCTGGACAAGTATAAAACACCACAATCCAACGAGAATGCACGCACTGATGGAACAGAGAAGGAACATTCTTGAAATTCCTGGAACCATTTCCTAAAATAGCAGCAGTGCAGGAAGTCTTCGAGGGTCAATTATTTTGTTAAAATCTAAGGCAAATAAAAAATATGTGTAAATTGATAGATTTTTATATGAATGAAAATTCTTTGCTTACACATCTTCCGGAAGCTCCAAAGATTAGTTTTCCTCACACAATTCTTGCTCAAAATGAATGTTGAGCTTCCCAAAGACCACACTTTCCATGAAAAACAATTTCTAGGTTCATATTGTGAACTTAAAATCAATAAAATCACTGAAATAATTCATATTTCAAAATAAAAACAAGCAAGTGTGAGGTTATGTGTCACTGTCCCAAAGTGTCACAATAACGAGTCGACAATGCGCGAAGAGCCGACACTCATTTCATCTCATCATGTGAATCTAACGATACTAGAGATTCGATAGTGTCGAATCGCTACTAGCGAGAGCTAAAGTTATCATTTCACCCCTGGCAATACCAATCAAGCTTTTTTCTCATACAATATGAGTTAGAAGTAATTCATTGATTTTTTAATAAAATCTCTTTACTTAATAATATTATCCAATTACAATCCGCTTTGGTTGATTTGTTTAATAAAATCCGTTTTTTTTTTGAATTTTCAGAAATCTTATGTGACTTCTGACAATACCACGTGAGCTGAATTGACAATATCACGGCTACAGAATTACATTTTTGAAAAAGCTCTCCTGGGATTTGAACACAATTTGTCGTATGGTATTGCCCGAGTGTTACAGAATTGCCCTACAGAAAGACTTATACGACACGATCAGGGCGGAAGCGACGGGGCGATACGGGGTAGTATGGGGCGAAAAGGGACGGACACTAAATAGATTTTTAGTGCATATGATATTTAAGATCTATGAGCGTCAAAACATGTAGGGGAAACTGGGGCACCACCAAACACGGGGTACCACCAAACACTAATTTTTATAACTAAACTACTTGGACTATCTCGACCATTCCATCAGTGGACAAGCATCCCTATAGTTCCTATAAATTCCTATCGGTCTTATCGTATGATATCCAATATCCGATTAAAAAATCGCAGTGTTTGGTGGTGCCCCAGTTTCCCCTACTTACAAAATCGAACTTCACATGACCACAGGAGCTGAGATTGTCAGCTAAACCGGTCTTCAGACTAGAGGTTTAGCCCAGTTCCCAAAGGTCTCAAAATCTTAAATAGCGAGCAATTTCATTGCTTTTTGAGGACCTATGACCTATAATTCAATCCCGACTTAAATTTTTCAAAAAACTGTGGTTGATGAGAAATTGGAGTACACAGAAAAAAATATTTTGTAAAATTGTTCGTAAATGTTTGTGAAATCCTATGGAGGACTTGCGAAGTGCTCGTGAACCATATAACTCACAAACAAGTTCGTAAAATTTTGTACTTTTTCACAAACATTGTTCGTAAAACGATCATTTGACGAACATTTTTTGTACTTTTACAAACATTTGTTCGTAAATGTTCGTAAACACACAAAAAAATGTTCGTAAAATTTTGTCATTTGGTCGTATTTGTTCGTAAATTTTTGTTTGTCTGGCAAAAATTCACGAGCAAATACGAACAAATGACAAAATTTTACGAACATTTTTTGTGTGTTTACGAACATTTACGAACAAATGTTTGTAAAAGTACAAAAAATGTTCGTCAAATGATCGTTTTACGAACAATGTTTGTGAAAAAGTACAAAATTTTACGAACTTGTTTGTGGGTTATATGATTCACGAGCATTTCATAAGTCTGCCATAGGATTTCACAGACATTTACGAACAATTTTACAAAATATTTTTTTCTGTGTAGTAAAGCTATATGGCTAAGTAAGCCTTAGATTTGAAGCCCGTCATTGATAGGGGAAAGTGACCATGCTTGATACTGTAAAATGATGTCCGAGTTTTGGAATTTTTTCTGACTACCACATAAATCGCAGCGTTTTTTCCACTATGACAAAAAAATGTTTTACTTATAAGGTTCATAATCCCACCTGAAGTAATTCCTGGAAATCCTTCTAATTTCCTCAGAAGGAAAATGAAAATACAGTGGCGATTTTTATAAAGGTTGGACCAGATGCCTACCTGTATAGAGATTTTCCCTACCTATATAAGCCCATTTTCCGCTGTAAATATTACACCGGACACAAAAAATGACACATTAATATTTAGACAGAACTCTAATCTACCTGATTAATTTGTTTGCACATGGGATAAGATAATAAAGAATCACTTTTAAGCAATTTTTCTAGGACGTATTTTCACAACAAAAATGAAACCATTCTTCTAAAATATGGACACGAAAGTTGAAGGTTATGTCAATTGACATAAACGAAAATAAAACATCTGATGAATAATATTACTAAACAATTCTATTTTCCAATGTTTTATGAATTTTAAGTTAATAAGTGAGTATAGAAACGTGGAGAGGAAGACCACCTAAATTCCACCGTTGCCTTGTGAAGCCTGATATCCTCTAAAAATTTCTTTGGAGGCACGCACAACTCCCTGAAGATATCCAATCTACACAGTAGCAGAATTAGGGATTTGGCTCAGGATTAAAGCTTTATCGGATGAACAGGACCATCAGTACAGATTTTGAGAAACCCTCAGGGGCAGTTGAGCATCTCAAGTGGTTTTCATTGAGTAAGATTTTTGTAAGATTTCATTGAGTAAGATACCACTTCCGGAAACCATCGAACTCAAAGTCCACTGCTGACTTTCCGGAAGATCAGGATTCCAAAGGCTGCAGAAGTGTCCTGTCCCTAGTTTTCGTTCTGTTTTGGGAAATTTCCTGAAGATTAGTCTGCATTGACTGTCTCATCCAAACTGTTGCGTTTCTCGCTTCTCACTTTGTTTTTCACCATCTTCTGGATCTTCTGCGTAAATAAATAGAATATATTTTATATTGTATTTATCGCTAAAATGAATAAAATAATTAACTCACCTTACTTTGAACTGAATCACAAAATGTTTCACAATCTTCACGAACTTACTTCTTTTGAAAAAAAAAAAAAAAAAAACAAAATATGAAAGTGAGGTTATGTTAAAGATACACAAAAATCAGTTATAAGCTATAGGAGCTTATGGGAGATGTGATTCTTTCATTGTGTAATCGGTTTTTGCAATCTTGAAAAAATATTCTTATGTGAAAATAATGCAAATTTGTTCCATAAATACTCAACTGCGGCATAACTGAGTCAGATTATTTTTGGTTTATTGACTTTAAGTTTTTTTCTTTCTAGATTCTAGTATTCGATCAAATCGCATGATTGCAATAGGTGTGAGGACGACAGAATCTGACATAATGATAGTGAATTATTAAGCATGGCTCTTTCTTATTTTAAAGCATGGACACAGGCAGGATTTATTAATTTTCCACCACCTACACAACAAGGCTTTCTTAGGAAAAAGATTTTTCCAGAAATATTAACCATGGTCAACCCTCAATGACCTGTAATTGAAATTTCTTTGGATAAATAATATTAACTATGAAAAAGCGTATGAAATATCATCCATCGAAATTACAGATTTGGGTCTATATTTGATTTTTGCTTCCCAAAACTGGGAAAAAAGGGCTACGCTCCTAATTTTTTCAGGAAATGTTAGGCTTAGGACTAGCTATTAAAATATATTGCCATGAGTCACAATTATTGATTAACATAGGAAAAAATTAGTTATTATCAAGGTTGGACATTATCAAGCATGGTCACTTTCCCCTACTGATACTTAATATTTATTCAATTTGACTATTGCCTGGGTTATTACCAGAAATTTAGTTACGGACAAGATTAAATGACTTGTACAACACACCATTTAATTCAACAAGCAAGGACACTTACCCTGTTCAAAACAAAGAATCGAAATTTGATTCCTAAGATACAAGCTTCATAATAATATATCTTCAACAAACAACTTGGCTGATTTAGTTAAACAATGTTAGACCAATATTTAAGACGTAGCGTTGAACTCTCAACGAGTTGGAATATACATTATATAATATTCTTCTATTCAGCAAAACTCTGCAACATTCTTCTCCCCTCCCCCCACTAAGCTGTAAAAGAGTAATTATGAGCAACTTAAGAGAAATGGCGGGAATTTAGAGGATTGTGCCTGGCTCTGAAAAAGAAACTTTGGAAGCGATTTCATGAGGATTTTCGACTGGATTATTGCTTCATTTTTTTCAATCTCTGCTCCTTTCTTCAACTTCTTCAAAATAAGAAAAGGAAAATAGGGGAGCCCGCGAAAAAGCTCAAAGTCTTTTATAAGTGTGTGAAGGAGGCACAGAAGACAGGCGAGACGCGTTTTCCTATGTGCAAATATCGATTTTTCTGCTCTTATTTCTTGTTGCAATTTATTTCTCTCGAGGCGTCTCATCCAGCAAAATAATCTCAACTTCCGCCTCACTGAATGTCCTTCCACCCCCATCTAGCCAAGCTCTCTTCTTTCGGAGCGCCGGGCCCCATGCCGGAAAACTGAGGAATTCTGCACGAGTCTGTGTGTGGCACATTCACATGATGTATTACGGGTTATGAAAATGATCTTTTCAACATGAAAATTGTGACAAGGACAGAAATCTCCCGAATAAATCATCCGAAATGTTGGGGTTTGGGTGGAAAAATGTTTGATGGGGAGGGGGGGGAGACTTGTGGACGATGAGAAAAGGGGTCTCGAGAGATGGAATAACTTAAGGTGAAAGTCTCAATAACAAAAATTTGATTTATTTGCCAACATCGCACAATTCTGACAAAATATTTTTTTCTTTTTCTTTCTCTTGTTTACCTACCAATATCTTTTCCTATTTTCGCCAAGTCTTCGTGGGCAATTGATGGGCTTTCCGGGAGCTTTGGAAAGTTTTGCCAATTTTGCGTGATTTTTCAGCGTGTTGGAAAATGGTCTAAATGGGGCGGTGGGTGGTATATATATCGAGAAATCAGGCGAGGGCATCTCCACTGAACTCCTCAACATTTATCACCGGGAGAATCAATACGGAAAATGTTTCAACTGCGAGAATGCGAAAATAATGAGAATGATGTGAAAACAGATCCATAAATTCATAAATAAGAGCTTCTTGTATATAGGGACTGGGGTATTTTATTGGCCACTGTTTTGGATGTTGGTGTCTGTCCAGAGTTCTCAATGTCATATAAAAGTGATGTTCAGTCAAACTAGCAAAACTGAGCCACAACTTTTAGCAGAGAAATCTCCCAACTAGTGCAAGATACAAGCGATAAATTTTGGGGTGTAAATCCAGTGCAATTTCAGGAACTTCTCCAGTTTGAAGACAGTCAACAATGGGGACGCGTTGCATTCAGTGCCATCATTATTTTCCCAGTGGAGGTGTCTGATTTAAAATGCAAAATCGTCCCCCATTGAAGAGTATGGGGAAGGGGGTGGTATGCCTCCCAAGAAGTTGACGAATATCAACTCAAGTGGAATATTCAAGTTGCGAGACGTGTCAGGAGATGAAACAACGAAAGGTCGCCCCCTTTCTCAATGGGACGCAAATGACTGAGTCAGCTCCAGCGAAATGAGGGTGGAATAATTACGATGAGAGGGTGCCTCAGCACAAATTCTCATTGCTGCCATGTAACGTTTGCAAAATTCCGTCCCGGTCATTCCTTCTGACGCCTTTCCGATATTACTTTTGCGATACTCTCTCTTACTCTCTGTAGTCTCTCCTTGAGTGACTTCCTAAAGGAAGGCACCTTAGATTAAATACTACGATGCATTTGGGGCACACTTGGCACTTCTGCACGCTCATCGGGAGTTTGCGATGAGATTCAGAGATTGGATATACGAAGTCATTATATGTTTCACTTGTACTTGAAGTCAGGAGAATTAATTAATAATGTGCTTGGAACTTGGGAATAAATTGATAGTTTGATACATGTCTCATTATTAGAAAAGATTTATTTTATATAGTTCTTGATATATTAATTAGGGAGTTTGTGCATCTGTACTCAAAATGCATCAATGTTAAATGTTTGAAACTGAATATTATTGATTTAATTAAATCTATTAAAACAAAAAACTGAAAAATTAAATTTTAAACTTATTTTTCCTAAATGTGTTTAGCAGTTCTCTAAGATAAAGCGATTAGTTGGGGCTTGGAAATGGAAAAGAAAAATTTAAATAAAAATACTCATGAATATTAAGTAAATTGAAGTAAATTTAAGAAAAATATAATACATGGCGAAAGAGACAGTATTTCAGGTAACTTGAAATATCGTACATTATCAGAAAGATATTTTACACTGCAACTCAATTTAGGGTAAGTGTGCGAAATTCCGGCCAGCTTGCAATTTCGGTCACCTTTTTTGTTCCTCGAATTTCCATGAACTTTTAGATTTTACGTACTCTAGAGATTATACAATGCAAAAGAATAACAAAAAATGTAGTTTCGACAAACGAGATGACGTGAAAAAGATATTGGAAGAATTCCCAAAGGGCAAGGAACTATGAGAATGAAGGTGGCCGAAATAGGGCACCAAAGCTATGTCTATATTTTTATTCATTTTAAAATGTATTAAGAATGATTTTAGAGTAAATAAAGACGATAAATTCTTTTCAAGGTTCCAAGCAACACTCTTTCAGAAGAAAGAATAAAAAAAACCAATTTGTATTTAAAATATTACATTTCAAACTTGAGACTTTGACGCTTGCATGCAACTATGCCGAAATTTGGCACACTTATATTTGGATATTTAAAGGATAACATTTTCCAAAACGTTTAGAGTTAACTTTTTTTTAAATTACTTTTTTGAAATTTTGCTAGTAAATCGATCGATATGAAATTTTCAGAGGTTTAGAAGGAAAGTGTGGTCTGCTTTTGAATGCGTCTGCCTTTGAATATTTCAATTTTTTCCTTATTACACATAGTAATTGACTCTGCTGTTCCAAAGCATCATCAAGTTTTTTGTTTTTAAATATATAGAAAATTTTACTTTCACACATAAAACAAAGTGAAATGTTACGGAATTTTCATGATTTTCATATAATTGGTAAATATTTAATTAGTCTAGTCTAGTACTACTTAAAATTTAGGCATTACAATAGTTTACGTATTTATTAAATGTACTTAATATGTTAGCCAGGTTTCAATTTCTAGGTTATATAATGCCCAAAGAACTTAAAATTGTCTGCTCTACAAACTGAAAGACAAGAACTTGATGATATAAGATACTTCATAGACGTTATACGATATTACATTTCCTCTATAACAAGGTCTCCGATATATATTATCTAAAGCAATACCTGTAAATATTAAGTGAGATTCTTAACAATCTCACCTACTATAATCCTAACAAAATCTCATGTCCTCCGATCGGCCCCAAACTTTGCCAGAATGTGTTTGACCACTTCCTGATCACGATATAGATGGCTAAAAACCGTTCCCGTCCGTTCGGCCTCTATTTGGAGCTTAATAGCTCCTAAAATAAGAAAGATATTGACTTGCAGTTTTCGGCAAAGGTTATATGTATATCGGGTGAAAATTGCAATTTAGTGCATTGAACCCCCACCCCACCCCTCCTTCCGCCATTTTGAAGACCCCCATTTTTTTGTTTTCTTAATGGCTCCGCCCCTATGGCATCGATCGAGCTCAAATTTTAGTATGTTATAGCTGAGCTCTACAGCTCTCGATCAATATCAAACTTAAGGTTCCGTACACCCTGATTTTTTTTTAAAATGGCCATTACTCTGGTTCTAATTGCCAGAATTTAAAAAGTGAGGGCATTTTGGAAAGCTCTCGTAAAATGCCACTCCTCTTCTAACATCGTAACTTCATAAAACTACCGCTAGGGCCGCTATTATTAAAAAGACGATTTTTTAATTTTCTAAAATTAATAACTCAAAAATTCCTTTGTGCATCGGGCTGAAATTTTAGTATGTTATAGCCGCACATTATACCTATCAAACAAAAAAACACTTAAGTCGATCGATAACCCCTGACCCGAGCTATAATACTTCAAGATACTTCAAGAGCAATATTTGTCAAAGTGTATATGATACACTTCCCAAAAAATATTAACTGGCATATTATTTTAATTTCTGCTATGAAATATTGTTGAATTTCACAATATTCCATACGATAAAACGATTTTGAGATTTTTATAATTTTGGCACAGGGGACGGCTTTCAGGCTTCGCACATACTCTGGCTATGAAAACTTCACATTTTCCCATATTTCTTTAATTAATCTGACCAATATGGCAATATATTTTAATAGCTAGTCTTAAGTCACACATATTCTGAAAAAATAAATTAAAATTAGTTAAAATTCATTAAAGGAACGTGGGAAAAATATTAAGTGTTCAAATCCAGTTCGTGCGAAGCCTGATAGCCTAAACCCTATTTTTTCGTTTCAAATTCTTTCTTTGTACTTACCCTTACGTATTACGCTTTGTAATGAACATAGAAAGCATTTTTTCACAAATTCTATAATATTTTGATATAATATTTTCATATAAATTTGAATTTTTTTATCCCTTCAAGTTCTATACAAATTAATAAGCTTTTAGTGACACATTTGTTTATACTAGAGCTTTACAAATTGCAGCAGATATTTAGTTATTCCTACAAATAAAATTATTATCTCAAAATTTCGCAATAATAATATTATTGAAACTGACAAATTATTGTAAACTTTATAGTTAGTTATTGACCCGATAACTGAATTTTACGACCTTCGAACTCATTTTATCGCTCAAGGTCCACCAAGAATGAAAGGTTGAATTCCTTGATTTTTTTTTACTCCACAAAAATTTCCATTTTTCTACTCCTCGGGGTCCACTTTTTTTAACAACTCTATGCGTTTCAGATGATTTTGAAAAAAATGATGCCCAAGAAGCATTTTTTTCTTAATGTGGTCTTGTAGAATTCTCCAAGTAAGGCACTATGGAACTAAAAATCTTTTTATTTGCTTATAACGCTCTTGGTTCCATCACTGAGATTACTATAAGTAAAGTGGCGCACTCTTAAGTATCTTAAAAGCTTCTATAAGAATTTCAACAGAAAATTCTCACTTTAAGTCTTTTAAAAGTGCACTAAAAGACTTGTCTAATACTTGGTTCTATAAGGCAGCTACAGTAGACTCTCTCAAATTCGGGCATATGGGACCGAAATGTCAGCCGAATTAGACAGAAATTCGGGCAACAAACTTTTTGAAATGCAACGATTTTTTATTCATGTGCATATAGATATTGAGTTTACACACTAATATATAACGTAAATTGCATGAAAATCCCTCAATAATGCAAAATCACATCAAAACTAAGCCAAACCATGCCAAATTTGAGCATATTTGATTCATTTGATAATCATAATCAAACTTGAAAAATGACAACAAACTTTTTTCAAATGTAACCGCTGCCTGAATTAAAAAGTAGCCCGATCTTAAAAGAGCCGAATTTGCGAGAGTCTACTGTATTTTGCTTCTTGGGTGACACGCTGATTGTCCCTGTGATGCGTCTGTACGCTCTTCTATTGCCAAACCAAAAGTCATATGGTTAGAGGTACTGAATAACGACTCGGATATTCGGGGGATCCTCAACTAAAGTTGACACAATATTTTACGTATGACCTTAATTTTCCTTTAATCTTACCTTCCCCTTAAAAAAATCTTATTCTTTTTGCTTTGTTCCAAAGTTGATTTCGGACGGTCTTTTCGATCTTGCTTCTATTTGCCATCTTCTTGTACATCAATCTTCTAAAATCAATTTTCAAATATCTCATACCTGAAACGGTCTCATATCCATAACGAAATAATTTTACTGTTGCTAGAGTCTAATGTCAGAAAAATTGTTGATAAATCTAAAACAGAGATAAGGTTATTTGGATTATCCAGTTCAAATCCTAAATAAAACAAAGACAATTCTTCATAGGGTTCTTTATTTCTTGTTTCATTTTATGTACATTGTACAATTATTTTATGTATACATCCATCACACATTCATAATAATATTTCTTGTATTTCTTTAAAATTTTATTTAATTGTTTTATAATTTCTCCTTTCATTTTTAAATTATTTTAAGATTATACTTTCCACAATATACCACCGACTCGGTGTCTCTTCCATTCTTATACGAGATTAAATTTTTCTTTAGTAAATATTCATAATGATCTTTTTTTCTTTATGATTAAAAAGTCCTAAAATAAAGAAATTGTATTCGTGAGTGGCGAGTTTCATTTTTTTTAATTCTTGGATTTTTTTTTTAAATTTTTAAATCTCTGCAAAATTTCCTCCCATTTATCTTCAAAATGTGTTTATGTTTTTTTCTAGTGATTTTGTTTTGTGTTTTCTTTTATTTCCTTACTTGTTAAGGGTATTCTGTCATCTTTAAACATTGGGTGTAAAAAGCGCCCTTGGTGAAAATGTTTTTTTTTTAATTTAGAGTAAATAAATCTACGTTAGAATGATTAAATTATTTCCTTAATACGTATATCATATTTCATTCTTCTTCTTTTTTCTTTATCAAAAAAGTGTAGATAAAATTTGGTGAGCTTGTGTAATGAATGGATAGGTGACACTTTCATATTCTTTTTTTTTTATACTTTTGTATTTATGAAAAATGGCGGGAAATGGAAGGATAATTTGAGGTTGAGTTTTTTTTTCAAAGTGGTTTATTTTCTATTTACTCTCACTTACTATTGGGGTATCTTTCCCAATTTTATCCTCCTGTCTTTTGCTGTTAAAGTCACTCTCATAATGCTCTAAAGTTTATTGATTCATTTGTTTTTTTTTTTTTTTAGAATGAGAAGTGGTGTAAAAAAGTTTTTGATTAGAAATTTGAATAAACCGAAAAAGGTTTTTTGAAAGGTTTTATTTTTGTTGTTGTAGTTTTTTTTCTATTTACTTTCAGTTGAATCTTTGTGTTATTCCAAGATTTCTCTTGTTTTATTGTTTGTGTATAAATTACATCAGTATTTTTGTCTTTTTTTGTTTATTCAATATATTTTTTTCTATTTTTTTTTAATATATCTTCTTAAATATGTTTTTACCTTTTCGTATCTGTCACTTTTTCGTCTATTACAGTGATTTTCATTTCATTTTTTTTTAAATAATTGTTTTACACTGCAAGAGTTCTGTTTCCATCTTCATTTTAACATGTATTAATTAGTATAATTGTCTTAAAATTTAAATATCCTTTAAATTTATTTTTCACCACGGGTTTTTATTTCATTTTCTTTAATAATTGAATAAGAATCAATGTCAATGTTTTTTTTGTTCATTTTTAATTTATTTTTTACCTTCTTTTTTTTTCTTTCAATATAGTTCAATAATAATAGATATATTTTCTTACTAATTCATAAATATAGTGTTTATTCTTAATTTCTTCTTTCATCTTCTCCCTCCTTCGTCTTAATAATATTGTTAAATACCTTTCAAAGCTTTTCATGTACAGTTAATATAATGTAATTAATCTTTATTTATTCTTTTTTTTTCCTTTAAATATATAATAATTTAATATATAATGTAATGTATATATAGAAAAATTTGTGTGGTTATTGCTTTTACTTTCTTTCATTTTTCTTCTCTTCTTCCTCATCTATAATGTAAATCTTATAAATGTGTGTTTTTTATTTCATAATTTCTTTTATTTCTTCATTATAACAACATTTTGTTTTCTCCTGCAAATTTTTTTCTTATTCTCTTGTCAGTTACCAAATGCTCAAATATCAATGAGTTTTATTTCTCAAATTATTTATTTATAAAAAAAAAAACTTTTTTTTTCACTGTTAGTTTTGACCTTTGACTCAGGAAATTATTGCGCTTTGAGTCACTTTTTTGCTAATTTATTGGGTAATTTTTTAAATCGTGGTTTTATTCGTAGTCCATGAATTTTTAGGGGAAGTTTGAGTACATTTGGAAAACATCTTTTACAAAAATGTTTTTTTTTCTAATAACCTGTAATGAATTATTCCTCAGTTTTTTTTTTTATTTTTATAAAAATCATTAATTTATAAATAGCTTTTCTGCTCATAATTTTAACATGATGATGGTAATAATTTTTCTTTTATTTTCAGGAGAAGAATAAATAGGAGAAATATTTTAATACTTTCCTTTGTCTTTTCAATTTTCTTTTTAATAAATCCGTCATAGAACTTTACGAAAACAGAGTGTAGTTTTTGTGTTTTTTATGTTTCCCTTTCCTAAATCTTCTTTTCATTTTTTTTTATTTCTTATTTCATGTAGATAATCATTTTTTTTATAATTATTACGTGTGCAAGTTAAGTTTAATTTATTAATCTTCGTCACTTTTTTCTCCTTTTACTTTTTTTTTTAAATTTACTTTACGCACATAGGTTTGGGTGGGTGGGTTTAAGGAAAAGTATGATTAAATTAATAAAGAGTCATTGTGTTTTTATTATTATTAGTTATTTGTTTAATAGAATTTTTCTTCATTGATTAATTTTCTCATTTTTTGTTTTGCAATTTACGAGTTCACTGGGGTAAGTTTGCTCTGTCTTCACGTCTGAAGACGGGATGAGTAAATTTAAATAACGAAATATTAAATAACTATACACATAAATATAACTGCATATAGTACAATTATTATTTAAAGTATACATTAAATGTATTAATTAGACAACTGTGCCAATAGAGGACCAGTGGTATCTTGTTAGTAGTGTATATCGGTGTTCACTGAGAGAAAGTTGTCACACTTATTTTGTTTACTAACTCGGATATAGCCTATTTGAGTTTTGCTTTTTTTCAACCACCACTGAGAGAAATCCGAGAAAGTTAAAATAACATTCCGGGAATGTTTATTTTACCCTGAAGTATTGAACCCAAATTGGTGTAAATATTACGCTTTATAGGTGTATTAGGGGTTAAAGTTACCCTTTTTTCACGTTGATTTCACCCTCAAAAGGTGTAAAATTAACATTAAAAAATGTTGATATATTTTTACATCTAAAAAGTGTTAAAGTTATGAGGAAAAAAGTTAATCGCACCCTCTTTTTTTCTCAGTGCATGGTTGAGCATCATCCTTTGTTTGCGCAACGTAAACTGGTTCGTCATTTCTTAGTTATTAGATAGGTATCGTACACCTCGTCTAACTTAACTGTCTTAACTATTCTAATTTTTCAACTGAAAACTTTTTTGAAAAATATTTTTTTTTTAAATTTAAGATCGTATATTCATGGTTTTGATCTATTGTATGGAAAAAGCTGATTGTAACTGCTTGTTGTTCACAAATTTGAGATCTTTGGGAATAATCTATACTGCTTTAGTCTGAAATCCGTGTTACGGATATGGGCGAGAAATGATGAACCAACTCTTTACAAATAAAGAGAAATTTCACATCGTTTGAAAGCTCATTCGCGAACCATGCCTACAACCATGTCTCTACCAATTTGTAAGAATTAAATGGGACTCTAATTTTCTGGTCAAAAACTTGTTGGTAGTACGTGAGTGCTTTTTAATTAATTATTTTTATATTGATTTGCAGTAGTTAAATGGTTCAGTCACTGAGAGAAATCCGAAAAAGTTAAAATAACATTCCGGAAATGTTAATTTTACCCTGCAGTATTGATCCGAAAACGGTGTAAATATTACTCTTTTTAGGTGTATTATAGGTTAAAGTTACCCTTCTTTCATGTTGATTTTACCTATAAAAGGTGTAAAATTAACATTAAAAAATGTTGATATATTTTTATACCCAAAAAGTGTTAAAGTAATGACGAAAAAAAGTTAATCGCTGCCTCTTTTTTTTCTTTGTGATGGCAAATTCTCCTACGTAATCCTTGAAGCTATGACAATACTTTCCCTCAATCCCACTTTTAAATTATACAACCACTAAATTCACTGGTTCTCCAAATTTTTCATCTTTTTAGTTACATAGTACCATTTCACTTCTTCTTCTTCCCGATTTTAAATAGTTTGTTTTTTTGGTTTTTAAAATTTATTTACACAGTATGTATTAACGTGTGAGTGACATCACAAAATTTTCTTCATTCGTTTCTCTTTTTTTTCTTATTTTGACTGAATACGAAAAAAATCTTAAAGTCTATTTTAAAAGAGTTTTTTTTTCTTTTCATTCCATTCTTTTGCGGGAAAAGGATATCTTAAGGGATGGTTGAAAATACGTTCTGTTTTATTCAGAATTGTTCGCTTCTTTTTGAGTTTTTTTCTTGCTTTTTTTTTTGGAGGGAAAATAGGGAAATATAAAGGGGTTTTGGACAGGATGGAGAGGTGAGGAAAGGTGGCCTAAACAATGGAGGAAAAGAAGTCGTATTTGTGGAGCACAATGGAGAGGCCGGGGTGGGTGCTTTTCCGTCATTTTGAGGGTGAAGTTGTCCCTACTTTCTTCCGCTTTTCCACCCATTTTCATCGACTCATTGTGCTTTTGATTGAAGGACCATTTTATTGCATTATTTGCTGATTTTTCCGACGTACTTTTCGTGTGCTTTTCTCATACGCTTTTAATCGATTTTTTTTAACTTCCATTTTGTCGCTCACGTTTAAATGTGTTTTTTTCTTGTCATAATTTCATCTTTTCACCAACATCTTGTGTTTTTTTTAGTAATATAGTATAAGGCCCATGACACGGAGATATTAATAATTTATAATAAGTACATATTTTTCTTTACTTCTTCTACCATCATTCACTAAAATCAGGGTTGATTTTCAATATTCAAATAAGACATTATCTCTTTTTTTTTCATTTAAAGAAGTTTTTTTTCTCATTTTCTTTTCATCCACTATCAAATACGAATGTAAATTTAATATTGTCGAGATTTTTTTTAATGTTACATATTTTCTTGTTCACTTTATGTTTAAAGTGTGTGTAATTCAATAAATACACCATATTCTTTGTTGTTATACTTCATCTTTTAAATATATACATGCAACTTCAGTTAATTTTTTCCATAATAATTCTCACTATCAAAAAATAGACCATGTTTTTATCATTAAATTCACATGTGGGAATTTCTTTTACTTTTTTAATGAACTGTTCTTTTTTTTTTGTTTTCAATCGGTGTGTATTTCTGTTTTAGGTTTTTTTTGCATTAGAAAAGAAAATTTAAAGAATAGTTGTGAGAAAAAAGAATTTCCCTCCTCGGATTTTATTTCTTTCATCAAATTTATCTAAAAATGGATACAGTTTTTTTTGGTTTCTTCTTGTGATGATAGATCTATTTTTTTCCCTTTGAAGTGGTAAGAGGTTGTTGTAGGGGAAAACAGATTTTTGGCCAATTTTCCTGCCATTAAGAATTCATTTTTTAATTATACCTCAAACGAGGCTGAATTGGTTGACTTGTTTCGGTGTATTTCTATTAAAGCTGCATCCCTTGAAAGCGTCTCAAAGATTAAGCTCTGTCTAATTATTCCCTTTGTGAATTGAGTCTCACGTAGTGTCACCGATGTTGAAAATTAGTGTGAATGGAAAAAAGTGAAGAAAAATGTCCAATGGAGAGGAAAAATTGCGCCAAAATCTCTCTTTATCTTCCTCAGGCCACTTCATTTGTTATGGTAACAAAAGAGTTTTTTTATTGATTTAAATTCTATTTCAGATAAAAAATATGCTTTAATTAAAATGAATGAAGTATCTGAATTAATTTCCTGATATTGACATCTTACTTAAAAATTTGCGTATACATAAAAGTGACAGCTGTCAATTTTCATCAACTTTCAAATACCAGGTAAAAAGAATCTTTTTTATCTGAAAAAGCATTTAATACCGTTGATTTATCAGACGTGAATTTTCTAATTACTCAAAATGAAATTTTTTATGGTAAACAAATTGAAGAAAGTATTAATTTAACAAGGATACATTGTAGCCTCAACAAAATGCATTGCTATATTGATCGATTTTGATGGAAAAAGATCAACTGATAATATTTTATTTACACATTTACACATATTAAGATATGTTTGATCATACTTTATCTTTTAATTATATTATTCCATTAATAGTTTTTTTTTCTTTTAAATATGAAAGTTGTACCTAATGTACCAATATAACCTTACAAAGAAGTTTCACGTGATGTTAAGGCCGGGATTTATTCATATTAATAATTTTTTACCATTCTTTTTAAAATGTGTTTTCCTTATTGTTTTACATTATATTAGTATTTTCTAGGTCTATAAATACTTCCTCTGGTGAAATATTTTCAGATTTTTTTTCTTTTAATATTCTCTCTTATAATAAGACAACATAGGTGAAAAGGGATAAAAAGAAGTCTAAAGTTATGGAGGGGATTAAAGGAAAATTTAATAACTAAAAGGGATTATATTTTAAAAAAGTTTTAAGTAGTAAATACTATGTTAAACTTTTAATGTATCATTTTTTACCTTTTCTTTAATGTTATCAATAAATTGACATTGGAGCGATTTCATTGCATTTCAAGAATTTTCATCGATATTTACTTGATATTTGCTTTGTTTTTGGTACAAATAATTCATATCAAATTCTTTAGTGTGAATGTTTTCTTTTATCTAACAAAGATAAACAAACTTTTTTTTTTGGCATAATCTGTTTCAACAACTTCCTGTCATCATCTTGCATTTTGTGTGAAAAAAGTGAAATAAATGAATGATATTAAAGTCTCGAATTCATCATTATTTTTCATCATATTACTTTGTCACTAAATTTTACCCTGTATTTAGTTCATTTTTTAAACTTCATTTTCTTTGACCTTTTAAATATTTATTTTGATTAATAATTTAAAAAAAATCAATAGGGAAAATACTGTTTTTTTTTTTTAATTACAAAGCCTCGTGTTTGAATTTAAAACCGAGCTCAAATGTGTGAGTATTGAAAGCTAAAAGAAAATTTTCGGTGTTATTTACATTTTAATGTGGAATTTGGTTTTTCAAGTTGCATCTATTTCCTTTTGCGCTTTTTTTTTAAAACTTTTTTGGTTTTCAGCCAAATCGGACAAATAACCGTAGAATCACTTGCTTGTCCAATTTTTTTCCCTTGGATTTATTGACTATCTAAAGAGACACAAATTTAACATTATATTAGAGACAAATTGATAAATTTTGTCAAAGTTATTTCTTTTTGATTGGTTCAAAAATGTCCAATAAATTTAACCTACGGGAAATAAAATTTTAATGCGAAATTTTTCAATTGGATAATTTAAATAGGAGACAAAGAAACATTTAAAACCTAATTTTTTGATTTATCAATAATTTGATTATTATCTAAAAAGTTTTTCATTTTTCTTTTGTATAATCCTTTCATTTCAAAGAAGTTCCATAGATTCTGAGGAAGTTTTTTCTTTCTTTGTCTTTCGAAGTTTTGAGTTTGGTGATTGTGAACGGGAATTGGGAGAGGGATAGAGGGGAATTAACTTTTTTCGTTTTTTATTTTTTTTTTTATTTTCAATTTAAATATTTCAACATTGAAATGTGATTTTCATTCTTTTTTTTTGTGACGAAAAAAGTGACTTTTTTTATAGTTTTTCCTTTAAAACTTTTCTTTTTTTTGGGATTATGTACAAATTGTCTGTATATTTGCCAATATACACACAAAAAACCTTTATTTATACAGAATTTATTTTACATTATCCAATTTGTTTAATTGACCTATTTAAATTGATTTTTTACTCTTGTCAAAAATACTTTTTTTGACTTCCACATTTCAAGAGCATTTCTTCAATCTTTATTTATCTTGTGAGTAAAAATCGTTTACATGTTTTTTTTTCATCCTACGTATTGACTCTTGTTTCTTTTCACTTTTAATATATGATATAATTTCATTTCAATAAAAATTATGAGAATATAGAGCGGCTTTTCTATTATAGTTTTTTTTTGTGAAATATTGTCAGTTGAGGTGGCGTTTTTAGAGACTTGGAAATTCAAATAATTAAAGTCATTTGAAATTTTTATTGAAATTTTCTTATCAGGAAATGAAATTTCCGGGAAATACAATTGTGTTTATTGATCGGATTTATGGGAAAAAACATTTTTGGTTAGTAAACTAAAAAATTTAGTAAGTAAATATAATTCAAAATGGTCAGGAAAAAATTAAAGTGATTCACAACTTTTTTGTAAATAATATTTCACAATATACAAATTTTACTGATCATTTTTAACAACAAAAAAAACTGCTCAATCTGCAGCAGCCTTTAATTATAATGTTATTATTATTTTGAAAAAAAAAAAACTAGCAAATTAAAGAGAGACAAATAACGCCACCCCAAAAACAAATTAGAGAAAGGTGATTTCGTTTTCTTGTGGTTATTCTACACTCAACTATCCCGCATGTAGTTTCAACACTGCATCTTTACGCATGTTTATTAAACCGAAAAGACCTCTTTGTTCAGACTAATGTATTAGGGATATAAAATGCAACAGTTAAGATCCATATGGACCTTTTGAAATATCTAATTTTTTCATGAATAAATTAAAGTTTAAAAATGTATAATAAGTATGATTTTAGTGCTTTCCAATTTACATTTTGTCTTTGAACTGTTTTTTTTTTTTACAGGGTGAAACATCAAAACACGGCGCAATTTTTTCGATTCATTTTAGCCCGGGAATCAATTTTTTTTAAAGCACTATTTGCTACAAACTATGACACTTAACTTCCATTTTCTTGCCCATTCCTAACATTTTATTTTTCTCCTACCTCACCCTGATGCTAAAATTGTTATTATACTTTTATGCAAATTGAATAATTATTTAGTTTAAAATTGTTTTATTTATTTTGTATTGCTTCTTAAAATCAGTCTGTGCGAACTACACGCAAAAAAGATTAATATTTTTTTTTTCATACAAATTTCTTCCGTATGATGGCCATATTTTTCCAGCTGAATCTCCCCTGCTATATCTCAGCCGTTTTTCATCTTAGCTACTTCTTGTACTTCAAAGAATAAATTGCTAACATGTCCATCGAGGGTGATTGTTGAAATGTAAAAAAAAACTTTGGGGTAGAAGACACAAAAAAAAATCAATGACAAAGAGATTTTCTTTTGTGTGAAAAAGCGAAAATAATTTATAACGTTTGAGGATGTGGAGAATTTTTGTTGTTGTATTTTCTTTGCCATCTTCACTGTCTCATTTGACAAAATACCCACAAAATGAGCTTTTTTAGACACTTGCCTTCTCTCACTATTAGCTCCCAATAAATTTATTTTGCGTCCAACTCCCAGAGAGACAGAGCTTTTTTTCTTCTTTTGAATTGCCTTCCACCGACAGAAAATGATCCTTCTCATTTTTCTGCTTATACGTTCATTCGCCTTAGAACGTAAAATCCACTCATAGAGCTTTAGTGAAGGTTTGGAAAATATTCGCTGATGAAAGACATACAAACTCTTCTGTTAGACTATTTAAAGTTTGTTATATAAAATTGTAAGTTTGACGAATATAACATAGAACATAGTTCTATTTTATTATTTGATTCCCATTCTTTGTTCTGCCTTGGACATAACTTTTCAACCACTGCAATTCAATTATTTCTTTCTATCTGACAATTCATGGCGATTGAAAGTTTTAGCTTTGAAAGTCAATAATTAAAGTGGACTTATTAAAAAATTATACTGAAAAATTCTGAAAAGACAGAAAAAAACTGTATAGAACAGATCGATTTTGTCTTTCTATCAAAAGAATTTTAGTGATATCGATTGAGTCTATTTTCAAAAAAAAGCAAAATAATAAATTTTTAATTTTTTTGCATTTCATGTAAATGAAGTTGAAAGGCAAAAAAATTTATTGAGAGCTTTTTTTTGATTTTCCTACCTAAAAATCGTATGATTTGTTTTTTTTATGAAAAAGTTTGTGGATCCGGGGAAAGCATGCGAAGCAAGTGCGGATTATAAACACATTAGAGATCAATTTTCCTACAAATGGAATTGTTTTTTTTTCTAAACTGTTTTTTTTTCTTCATCATTTGTCCTTAAACTTACGGGATTTCCCTTCTTATCTTATAAAATAACCATTTTTGTTGTCTTCTCGAAATATTTAAAGCTGTTTTTCTTCCACGTGAATAAAGACAATTATTCTTTTCTTTAAATGTCTGTAATGGTATTGTATATAATATAAAAGGTTTTTTTTATGTATTTCCTTTATCTTGACTACTATCATAATTCTTTTTTTTTAGTATCTTGTGTGTGTTTTTTTCCTCATTCTTTTTACCTTATTAATATTTTACCTTCACCCTCAACTTTATGTCTCCGTTACATTTAATTAGAAACGTTTTATTGCAAAAATTTCATCTCTATCCTAAAATTTTATATACTTTTTTTTTACTTTTTGGGTGTGTGGTTTCCTTCCTTTTTGTTTTATATTAATTAGGTTCAATATATAATTTTCTCCTTTTTTTTTAATTCAAAGCTTTTTCTTCTCATCAAAAGTCATTCTGAACGGCTTATTGTGTCGGTATTCTTATCTTTTAATGTTTTAAAAAAGAAAAAGCTTTAGTCAAAATCTCACGCTGAGTGTGAAAAGTCTGATGGCTTTTGAGAAATAAAATTAAGCGCGAGAATTTGACACAAAGTCACAAGAAAAAAAAATTAAAATTCGCACGTTCTTTATATAAATTTGGTTTTTAAACGATAAAAGTGAAGATTTCAATTTTATAAAATATCTTTCATTAATATACTCTTCTTTCTTTAAATATTATCATAAACATTAGAACCATGTAAGATTTTTCTTCATTCATATTTTTTTTTCACTTCATAATTAATTTTATTTTGTTTTATTCACTATGACCATTAAAATTGTATCAATATAGATTGAATTGTGTGTTTAATATATATTTGATTAAAAAGTATTGATTGAGAATCACACTCAAATGAATATTTCTCAATTTATTTCTTTATCTTTTTTAAATATTTCTTTTTCATTCAATATTGTCGCATTTTAGTGGATAAAAAACCTTTGGTAATTTTAATCTTTTTGAATGAATAATTTTTTTTTCTTCAAAAGAAGGAAAGAAGTCGTCTTTTTTAAAGAAATATATTATGACGAATTAGACATGAAATAATTCGATTTTTCAGTCCACTGAAAGGCATAAAGAAAAATGTAACTTAAAATTCGTAACTTGCATTGCAGACAACAAGAAAACGTGTCTTTTTAAGCCAATTTATAGGTTTTTTCCTTAATTTTTTTTAGAAAAAAAAGTTTTTTGATAAAAACAAAAAAACAACATCAATTGCTTTCATTTCTTCACACTTAATGTTTTCGTTATTTTTCACTTTTTTTTCTTTTTACTTTCATCTTAACAATAACAAATACATTTTTTATTCCTTTAATAACTAGGAGGAGCACTTTTGTCTCCAAATTGTTCGCCACCTCGCTCACTCTCCCACAAAATAAATTGCATGACCTTGATTTCACAATGGATCTCTTTTTTTAAAAACTACTTAAAACTTCTAAAATGTTTCTCAAATTGTTCTTGTGAAAATGTAAAAAAGTTGGTACGTTTTTTCTTTCCATTATTTCTGTAAGAGAAAATTATTAGAGTCTCTTATTGCTTCAAATTTTATATACCACTATTTTAGTGAACTGAAAGAATTCTTTTTTTTTAGGCGCCATTCTCTCTACAATTGTTACGCTCCAAAAAGGAAGGGATATTTGAAGGTCATTCATAAGACTTTTTTCAAGGTGTCTCGCTGTTTTCTACACATTTTTCACCATTTTTGTGGAATTTTAGAGATCTGTTGAAGAGTAATTTCTTGAGACGCTTCAGGTGTGTTTTACAGTAAGAAAGTAAAACCAGTTCAAATAAATAACCATTATATAGGATAAATCTCAAAATTTATTTATCCAACACAAAAAAAACAAACTAAATTTATGACAAATAGAAAGTAAAATTTCTTAAGACCGCAGTACTAATTAGTCCACCTGGCACATTGTATAATTTCAGTGAATTACGCCAGCGTAAATCATTTTGCTTTTTGTTTTAAAAATTCCTTTTACTTTTGCCAAATTTTCATGCCTCCATTTTGTTGAATTTTGTCCAACCATATACACATAAATTTAGAAGAAAAGGTTTTCCAATGATCATAAATATCATTATTAAAAAAAATAAACCATATAAAATTAAATTATAATTTAAAATCAAATGAAATGAAAATTTATTTATTGAAACAGATTTACTCCTTACTGTTTGTCAAATGTCATAAAATCTTTCAAGGGGATTTGCATTCCAGAAAATCACTTTTCAGCAGTTCAAAAAAATCCACGTCATTTATAAATTTTAAATTTATCTATAGAGAGTGTTTTATTCATTCTCTTTAATCCTTAAAAATTATGAAATAAAATATCTAATTAATGTGGATTTCTTCTTAAGACGTAATTTTCTTTAAACTTTTTTTTTTCTCTTTAATGAAGTGGTAGTTTGTATGAGTGCGCATAAGAGAATAAGACCAAGTGTTTCATGTTTTGGCTTATTTTTATCAAAATATACCTTTTTACCTATAAATAGTTGTAATATACTGCCTATCAATTGTAATGCCTCAAGTAGCTCCTAACTCTTTAAACAAAATCCTTACATTCAATATTTTTGTCCTTTTCTGCAGCTTAATTCAGCTTTCCTTTATTCTGTGTACCATATCCCTTACATTATATACAATTTTGGGAAAATTTTAAATAAAGGCCTTGCAGGGTTACATCCCGAAGGAGTCTTAATTGAGGCTTATGCGTAGTCCCTTTCAGGGACTTATCGAATTCGAACAATTCAGGGGGTTTCTAAACTTATCCCAGAAGGGTCGAAGCTGTCTTGAAAATTGCATACAGTATATCAATGTATTCCCAAATGGAAGGTTGCAGTACAGGGACTATCCGTTTTTTTTTTATAGCTCGAGGAGTGATATAAAAATAAGATTTGTGTCGTGCTATCACGTGAATTGTGAGGATTTTATCAATGACTAACTTATATTACGATGATCTTTGCAATTATACAAAGATTTCCATGTGTTTCTCCCAATGTTTTCATTTCTTTTTTTTCCCATTATTTAGTTAATAATAAGTAATGTATATGAATATTACAATTAATTACTTAATTTTCATTTTCATTGTTCTCCGTCCACGGATTTTTTTCTCTTTTTATTTCATATTTCAATATATATTTTAATTATTACTTTTTTTCTTTAAATATTTAATTTATTACTTCATCTCAATATTTCTTGTTCTTTTTCTCTGTTTTCATGGGATTCTTGTATTAATTTAATTTTTTTTTTAAACTTTTGTGTTTTACTTTAGTAAATTTGTGTAAGTTGTTTGAACAAATACTGTTTCACCTTTTTTTCTTCACTTGAAAAAAAATCCCTCGTCACATCTCTCGTACATCAAATAGTTTTATGTGGCTTTTTATTTTAATTTCTTTTATTTCTTCAGCTACTCTCTAAAGTTCGACACAGTCGCGCGAAGTTTATCCATCGTCTTTTACTACATTTTTTTTGTTTTTTTTTTTAATTTTAGACACTTTGTGTTCTTCTGGTAAAATTGCTCACCCTACAGCCACTCGTCTTTTGTCTCGTGTTTGTGTGTATTTCTCGCGATAGAGATCTTAAGAAGAAAAATTTGCTCTAGGACTTATTTAGTGGTAGCCATTGGTAAAAGCGGCTGGAATAAGAGGTCCCTGCAACATTCGAGAGTAGAGCTTTTAATGGGGGTTAAAAGTCACCATCAGAGGGGCTATAAATCACCAGACAACTGGCGTAAGAGCCACTGAAGCTCATAAGAAACTTCAAGGGGACACAAAATGAGCATTTTTGTGCGTAATAAGAAGTACGAAGACACTTTAAAGCTTATCGAGAATGGCAAAAAAAGAAAAAATGAGTACCGATATTAACTTGAAAAAAAAACAAAAGATTTATGAAGCTATTATACATTGAAAATACTACATTTATATCACTTTCAAAATAATTATAAAATAAATTATTTAAATGTATATAAATATTAAGAAGAAAACACAAATAGGGGGAGATGTGGCTACATTGATATAAATCGTTTTAATACACTCTTTATAATTTTGATATTCCAGTGGATTATATTTTTGTAGAATTTTGCAATTCTAATTTTGAGAAAAATATTCAATTTATCTTCGTTTTCTATCTATTCATCATTCTATAAAAGCCAATTGGTAAGAGAAAAAGTAAAAAGTATAGACTTCTGACTATGGTATTCTGCGATTTTCGTTAGTTAATGTCCCCCCCCCCTCACCCCAAGTAAATTTACATTTACCCTCAATCACAATTCCGTTCAACCCCTTGTTATATAAATATATGTGAAGTGAGTCTAAACCCTTTCTTAGGATAGAGATAGTCTTGAAGAATATGTCGTGTATATATTTAAGACCCAATGATGTCCATAATTCCAACGGAAATTAAACTTTAAAAAAACGTCAATTTAATTTTGAGATTTTTTTTTTGCAAAACGATTTAAATACCCGTCAATATCTTTCCGAATTACAATATTAAAAGTTCATAATACAGTGCCCACTCTCTAATCCGGATCGGCGTAATCCAGACGTGTTATCGACGGTTACATATAAAATAATTTTGAGGTTATGCATACATGTCTGTTCACCAATGAAAATGAATTATCTTGTGAAGTTTTTGTTTAATAAATGAAGTATGATAGCATAGAATTTTCTAATTAGGGTAAGGGCTCATAATTTTGCCCAGTCTGCTTATAAGCATTAATGTTCCAAGTTTGAAGCGCGATATTTTCAATACTAATTTACTTTTTTTGTTACTCTCTTTTCAGAAGGGTTGTTTAGAAACTTGGCAAGCTATTTATCATTTTATTTTTACTTAAATTAGTTTTAATACGTTTAAAAATGAATTGATATGTAGACGTGAATTTGGCTCTTATTTTGGACAACTTGGTTATTAATTTGGACAACATGGCTGTAAATTTGGACAGCTAATCCGCCTCAACAGGATGCCCATTATTCTTTATGTCATGAACCAATCTTACCAAGTACTCTTCCTGTTCATGTAAGGAAAATGTAGAATGTCACAAGAAGCCCGAAAACTTTCCATATCATTCATTAAAGTGAGTTGACATCGGTACTCCAAGCACGTGCGGATTCGCTCATTCTGGACAAAATTATGAGCCTTTCCCCTATGACTTTTTAATCTTCTTTAAAACTTTTATACTAATTCTACAAAAAAATCTTGTATTATATTTTCGAGATGTTGAACAAATTCAAAAAATCCATCCGGATAACGAAGCGGACATCTGTCATATTGCCTCCCAATCATCCGGATTACAAAGCGGACACTGTATTTGTATTTTCGAAAAAAATGTAAGTTTTCTAAACAGCTTATTATAAATTTCTTCTCACAAAATTACGATAAGATATTCAGATTTTATTAATTTATTTGTCTTACTCTCGAGCTAGTCCTAATCCAGTAAAACCCACAATCCGTCTGTATTCTTACGCTCTACTTAAACTTTCAATATTTATTCTCAATTTTGGTAATTCAACTGAGTATAGTAGATAACTGTTAAAAACATAACGACGGAATATAAGACATTTATAAATTATAAAATTTAATATTATTGTTAACAAAAAATCCGAAGATTTAAAAATTTCAGAAAAATCAGAAATTTAAGTCAAAGCATTGTCTAGATTGGCCTGGAATAACATTAAATATAAATATTTAATACCAAAATATAATAATCTTTAGTACCGTCGTTGCGGGTGACTTTGCACGTTTTTTCGCTGTTTTTCAACTTTACCTTCTAAAAGTGGTCAGTTAAAGTGAAGGGGGGGGGGGTTTGAGTAAAATTATTTGTATTCAGTTGTTAATGAATGGATTTTGTGGCACTACCATTAATTTTATAAAATTTTACTATGTTTAAAAAAATCAAGAAAAAAGGCTTGCACTTGTGTGCGGGTGACTTTGCACTTTTTAATAAATACCAAAAAATCAACAATTTCTGATAGTAAACGACAATGAAGATCTTCACATCTCAGGGTAAAGATGCACGAGATCTACAAGATGACGTGGTCGCCATCTTGATTTGACGTTTCTGTCCGCCATTTTGAATATCTGTCAAAACCTAAAACTGGTCCGATTGGATTGAAATTTTAGTATGTTGCAGCTGATGTCAAGACCTTTTCAGAACGTTTCCATATTCAAGTTTACGTTAAGCATTTACCTAGACATAGAGGCTCAAAGTTTAAAATTTTGAAATATTCATATTTGTGCGATTTTTGTTTCCTACTTCTGAATTTTAAAACCTAAACAAAATGCCTCAGTAACCATTGAAAATGGTTGAGGCTTTTATTTTATTTATTTATTTACTCTTACATAATTTAAAAAATAAATGAAATGTGCAGTAATTTGTTTATTTTTGTGTTTTTTTATCTTTGCAAAAACACAAGCAAAAACATATTCAGTTCCTCAAATAACATGCTGTTATAAAGAAAAACATTACTTTTCCTGTTGTTTATTATTTAGATCTCATCGCCTAACGATAATACTGCCTTTTTTGTGATGGTTTCGATAAAAGAAGCTCCCGGTAGTTCTGTATTCATGAAAATGTCTAAATTTTGAACTTGGAACCCCAGTATCTAGACAATCGCTTGACCTACATCTTATTTTATATATGTTCTAAAAAGGCCTTGACATCAGCTAGAACATACTAAAATTTCAGCTCAATCGAATGAGATTTTTGTTTTGACAGATATTCAAAATGGCGGACAGAAACGTCAAATCAAGATGGCGACCATACCATCTTGTAGATCTCGGTCATTTTATCTTAAATTATCAAAAAATTGGATAATTTTTAGCCAAATACTTCTATAATAAAGCTTTAGAAAGATCATTATATGCAATTTTTTAACATAAATCATGCGCTCTTAGGAAGATAATTGTGAAAAAAAAATTTTAATAAAAATAATGAACAAAATCGAAGTGGATTGTTCTAGCCAGTTAAATTTAGAATATATTTGAGCTATTTACTACTCTGAAATCGATTTTGGAATTGCACCTCCAGATAACTTTTTCAAGGAGTTGTTTTTTAACAAAATACCTATACTAAGATTTCATTGACTATTACTGAAACTACAAGAATCCTTTTGAGGATCATTGTACCTTATTTGGTACATAACATATCCCTATATACTTTGACATGGTAGATCAGATCGACGAAGACTATCAATAAGTTCTAGAATTAATGAAAGTCTCGCGAACAACAGAGTGCAAAGTCACCCTCCGAGTGCAAAGTCACCCGCAACGACGGTACAAATACGTTTAAAAATTGTAATATTTTCAATGTTTATAGCTATTTTAAAATTTTAAAAATAATTTAAAAAAGATACCCCTGTGCCTTAAAAATGCACAAAGGTGTTTAATACAAAACCTTGACAAAAAGATTATTAGACTGATTTGTGCTCTAAATCAGAACACTTGACTTTGTGATATGTGACAAAATTTAATTACTGTGGTCAACTTGCATCAATATTGTTTTATTAAGCAATAATGCACTTGCCATATAGGTAGATTTCATTAAAACTTTAGCACTCATATTTGCAATGCAAACGACGTGAAAATTGATGGAATATCTAACAGAAATGCATAAATCAACAAAATCCTATTGAGAGCATTCAAGTTGGACTCTTTAAAGTGTTAAATGAAGTTTTTGTTATTCAATTCTGTTTCGAAAAAAAAAATAAAAATAGTTTTGCAACACTGTCGATTGATTTTTCATTTAAATAAAATTTATTGTATTTAGTTCAATTTTAGTACGATAGGAAAATGCTCAGTTGTTGACCCCCTTGTGTGAAAGTGTCATGGGTACTTACGGGGCTATAGTTGAGCGGCGCGCGGCTGACGGCGATGGCTGGGAAGCCGGACGGCTGAGGGCTAGCCGCCTGGACGTATCCGACGCTATCAGCTCCACTGGAGTTATACATGTCGATGGTGGGGCCCGGAGAATTGGCGGGCGGGAAGCCTGTCCTGGTCGTGGCGGTGTGTGGTGATGCCGGTGGTCCAAATCCTTGGGCGGCTGCCGCGGCTGCTTGATAGTTATTCATGACTGTTCCACATGCAACAACAGAAAATAAAAACATTATTTCAATGGTTTAAGAGACTTTCAAGAGTGTTGAGCTTCAAGAGATGGTTAAGGCCAGAATGAGTTTCTTTCTTCATGACTTGTATTCTCTAGATGGGAATGGGAATTGGGTCAAGCACGAGGAAGGACTTTGAGATGACAAACACAGTGAATTAAAAATAGACTAATTGATCAATTAGATTACGGAAGTACAGCACATATAGAGGAAAACAATTACAGGAAAAACTGATTGTTTGTTTGATAATATCTTTCCCTTCTTAGTTAAAGAATTATCCACCCACATATCAAGGATTTTCTTAGAAATTATCTGTTAATCTGGAAATGTGTTAGGAGGTGATACGATGAAGTTGATTGAATCTTAAACATTATTTTCTCACTTTCCTATCCCATGTAATATTTTTTCTTAAACAGATATTGCATTGTACATAAATAATATCGAGTTTATCTTAAGAAAAATTGATTGTAGCATTATTATCCCTTTCGTTGATTTTTATTTTTTGTTAATATGATATTTCCTAGTAATTTCTGTTACTTTAAGCTCAACGGGAATGCATTTTACTATACTTTAACTCCTTTGAAATTGTAAAATCGGAACGAGCATACTAAGAGCGCTCTTAACACAAAAAAACGCTATTTCCGTGGTATTTATGAAAGTATAAATAAAGTTTGTAATCCTTTAAAGCCAATTTGGCGAATTCCTCAAGTAGATCCGGATTAAATTTACCTTTATATTCGTGTTCAAAAAAAAAAAAGAATTTTCAATTAAGATCGCAATATGTGTCTTGAAGAGCACAAGCTTCCTCTTCGATTAAAAATGCACCACCAACGGATTGATTTAATGCTCGAGAGACAGTTAATATTTGATTACACATCCCACAACCCGATATTGGATTTTCCACGGAGAAAATTGACATGGCACAGGAGGTGGTTTTCTTCACGTGACTCTCTCCGACCATCACGAGCCTCTAATCGTGCTAAAACTGCCATTCTATGGGCAAAATTCCATCATATGGGAAAGCCCATGGATGGAAAATCGACAGCACAATTAATTTTCCCATGACAACAGAATGTTACAGTTGGAAAATCCGAGATTTTTCATCCAGCTGGAAAACCCATAGGAGGAAGCAGGAGGAAGTAATTAAAAAGGATGAAACAAATGGACATAAAGGAGAACAATTCAGTCTATTGCAAAATGCCCACCTCGAAATAGGTGAGGAAGACTTCCGGGAAAATCTCTAGTAAATCCCAGAGATTCCACACAAAATCCTTGACAAAAAAAAATAATGTGGAGCAAAGGGATAAAGAACCAATAGAATGTGGATGGACAAAAAAAACTCACCAGAAAGCGCTTGAGTGAGAAGTGGTGTGTTGTTGTTTGGAGTGAGTTGGCCATTTGTTAGATCAACTGAAATGCACAAAAAAATACCAAAATAAATTTGTTGTTGCTGAATAATTTTTTTTTCTGAGAAAAGAAAAAACAAGTCTAATATTGCACAATGTACGAAATAAACAATGAAAAAAGATAATTATAGTATCTGTTAGTCAAATATATGTATGACAAAAATAAATATTAAAGACATTCAGTAGCAAATATAATAGTAATTGTATAAATATCTGATTAAAATTGGTTTTGTAACATTAGCAAAATATTTGGTTCTTCTTTTACCAATTACATAATTCTTAGTTATCATTTTTTCTGAATTTTCCTTGAAGTATTTTACAGATTTGCCAAGTAAATATTATAAGGAGTTCTTCAGACTAGGAAGAACTTTTTGACCAAAAAATTTGAGCAGATAGTGTTCTGTGGAAGAGCAGTGGCAGTGAGTTCAAAAATAACTTTAAACTATGAGAAATAGTTTAAAATTTGTGATTTCCTACTAGTGAGTACCTTTCGAACTTTCTTTTCTAAATGTGATTTTTTCTTTTTTTTTATAATCACCTCCGATGGGTCTAATTTTTACAGAGTTGTTTTGAATATTTTTCAGCCTGGAAAAGACCAAGCATCCTTCAGAGGTCTGGAATTCCGGTTGGCCATAGTTCGCAAATAACTGGTGTGTTGGATTTTTTTAAACCTAAAACTTTCTGACAAAATTGGATGTAAACCGGTTAAGCGATTTTTTAAAATTTATCTTCAAAAATATGGGAAATAGTATTTGTTACATTGTTGACCTCTTAAGCTTGAGTCTGAATAATAGACACACATTTCAAAATCCACTAAGCCATTCTTGAGATATTGAATTTTGAAAATCGAATTTTAAAGATCTTTTCTTTAATATTGTCTTCTTTAAATTATCGGTAACCCTCAGGAAAACTCATGAATTTTTGCAAATTGATGGTTATCACGGAAGAATTAAAAACATAGAATTGATAACGTATTATGCAAAAACTGTGAGTGATTAGAAGTGATCCAATATAAGTATGAGAATATTTTTTACTCCGGAGTAGGTTGGTTACCAACGCTAAGACGGCGGTGGACGCATAATTACAAATCTTACACAAAGTTATATTTGTATTGCGCTTTTAAGTCATTGATGATGAAATAAATATCTATCTATCTATCTATCTATATCGAGGATAAGGGGCAGATAACTGTGCCGCTCACGGCTCACTCGAGTGCCGATCTGTCGATCTCTTCCAAAAATGGAGCTGATCTGTCGATCTCGTATTAATCTACCGATCTCGCAATAATCTGCCAATCTCATGCCTATCGTATGCCGATCTGCTGATCTCTGGCCAAGCTGTGTCGATTTGTCTATCTTTTATCAAAATAGTGCCGACCTGTCGATCTTTAGCTCTAGATCGGCACTATTTTGCCGATCGCCACTCACGGTTCACTCTGAGAGCCACTTATTCACCCCTTGATTGAGGATTTTCGAGTCAGTGTGATTTTTGAGGACCAAAATCATTTTATATAAAAAACAGTGGCTTCTGCAATCTTTTTCGAGTGCCCATTACACCGTATTTCTTCTGAGTTAAACTCGTAGTTTCAATTTTTATGTTTTTATTTCCATCCGATAAAAAAAACAACAAAGGCTAAATTCTTCATGACAATAGTACCACCCCGCGTTCACTATTACCATTAACTTTGTAGTACTTCTGCTTTAAGTTCTGCGCTTAATTTTCTAACTAAAGTACAGAAGTATCTGAAATCGAGAAATAGTTTTATTCAGACTTATGGGGAAATTTCCTGTGTCCAATAATTAAATACTTTTATCATAAAAGTTTAGAATTCTTTTAATGTAAAACGTGCCGAAAAAGTCATTTGCAGCTCAAACTTTGTAAAGTTTGTACACGTACAGTTTTCCAACTTTGTAAATAAAACTAGTAAAAAGGAAAATGACTGGACTTAGCCTGAATTTTATTCATAAACATTTAGCAAATAAGTCTTAAAAATACTTCAGAAGCCTAAATCAGCCCAGCTCTCTCCTATAGAAAATTTAAATCTCTTATTAAATTATGTTGTACTGGGTCCTCATGAAAATCCTCCATTTTTGAATGAATTTCGGACCCACAAAAACCGATTTTTACACAGTTTATGAATTTGTATGAATCATTTTCTTCATTATTAAATCAAATTTAAGGATTATACAAACTACTTTTGTCACTTCTATACCCAACTCATAGAATACAAGACATTTTTAGTATGCTCATTCAGTTTTTAAAAATGTGAAATTTTACACTGTGATATTATCCCTTTCTTCCTTATCTAAACGAGCCCATCAAAGATGGTTTAAAACCATTCTAAAGTTGTTGTTAAGATACCTTTTAGTCGTCCTTTTTATCTAAAATGTCGCCAGTTTAGCATCATTATTACTCATCGATACTGTTTTTGATATATTGACTAAAAGTTTTGTTGATTAAAATTTTTGTTTTGTGATTAAAATTGAATAACTTTTTTCAGATTTTAATCTTTACTAATATAAGAAACTGTGATTATTAGGTAACATCCTTAAGGGAATCGAGAATAAGTTTTATAGTATGACTAATATATATTTGTTCTCTAATATTTAAAATAACACATAATTTTGTTAGTGACCTGTAGGGGAATTCTGTAATTTTTGTGGCATTGTCACGCGTGAGTTCGAAACTTGACAATGCCATTCGAGCTTTTTTTGTCTTATCATATGAGTTCGAAAATGCAATTCATTGAATTTTTAATGAAATCCCTTTACTTGATGATTTTATGAAAATACAGTACGTCTTGATTGATTTGTTTAACAAAATTCATTGTCATTTGAATTGCCAGAAATCTCAAATTATATGACTTCTGACAATGGCACGTGAGTTGAAATAGAAATGCCACGGCTCCAGAATCGCATTTTCGAAAAAGCTCTCCTAAGATTCGAACCCAATTTGTCATATGGCATTGCCAGAGCGTTACAGAATTCCCCTCCTGCTCTTAGAACGAAATAATTGAAAACTTAAAACTTTCCATTTAATTGTCGTCCTTCTCTCTATTCCTCTGCCTTTATATTATCCCAATACTTATAAAATAATTAAAAATTAATTTCATAAACAAAAATCTCTAAAATAGTTTGTGAAATAATAAATAAAAAAAAAACTGACGAATAATTAACACATAAATTTGGATGTCAGTAAAATATTCTCGAGAGAGGAATCATTGGGAAGAAACGGGGAGAATAACACTCATGCAAATGATCTAATAAATTGTTATGTATTAATTTGGAGTCAATAAATTGTTTGCGTGACTGTGAATAGTTTGAGCGTCACCTGTGCCCATTTTTCGGGGGATTCTCTTACCCTCCATATCATGAGTATGGAACAGTGATCCATTTATTGGAAGGACGAAGAAATTTATTGTTAGATATTAAACAGTGAATTGACGATCTCTGTGCGTGAGGAAAGCATACAAGAGAGTAGAAAAGCTCCAAGACATTTTCCCTCATTCAAATTAAAAATAGACGTATTATTCCGGTCAAGAGTGGGTGTGTATCGTTGTGAGGAAAATGCTGAGTACCTTCCTCTCTCTGTCCAATTCAAAGGAAACTCTTCGTGACTCGATTTTTCACTGATAAGAGCATTTTTCTGCTTCTTCCTGCTATTCACTCGTTCTTTCATCGCATGTGAGCTTATAGGGCGAATCTTGACAAAAAAAAGAACGTCCAAAGATACTCCTAAATGTCTTCAAATACCGAAAATGGGAAAGTTTCTTTTTCGCAAATTTGGGAGGATTTTGCAAAATTTCCGCAAATCATGAATTTTATGGCTTTCTAAAGTCCCATTGCCGTTGTAACTATAAATTTTAATACACATGTAGTATACTTCTTGTATGGAATATATTTTATCGAGAAGATATTAGTTACAAAGTCGTTAGAGGAATAACAAATAAAGTAAGTGAAGAGAAAAGTATAAGGTTGGGATCTGTAAAATTGGTTCACACAAAATTATTCCGGAAAAAAATCGCTGTTTTAAAAAAATTGAAATTCTCTATGTGGTACGCGGTACACTTTTAATCACGAAATTTTATTTATAATGTTTTTTTTTGCATAGTTTTCTTCAATTTGATTTAAAATTTATTACATGTCTAAAGAATCATGAAGCTCCTAATTAGGGCTATAGATTTTTTTTTAATTTTTTGTTAGTTTAGTCTTTGTTTCTTTTTTTATTTCAAAGTTTGATAACTTTTCATTTGGAAAGTAACAGAAATAAAATTGTGCCACTTTTGAACAATATTTTATTCATTCTTTCGGAAAAAAAAACAAAAATTAGATTGAAAATTAGATTAGGGAAATTGAGAAATTTATAGGTATGAATTGAAACAAAACAATAAAAATAAATGTATACAAAATTCCAAAAACAGTTCAAAACTACTAATATAATGGAAATGAATTCGATTAGAGTTTAAAAAATTTTTCAACATTAGAAATTTATGTCACCGTTTTTTCTGTTAATTTTACGATTTTGTTTAATATTAGAAAGAAGCATCTAACATTCAAAAATTGAGCTTTTGGACATTTATTAACACATTTTTAACTTAACATTGAAACATTATGCTTTTCGAAAGATCTAAAACACTATAAAATTAATAAAAGAAAATATTTTAATTTTCGGTGGCATCGTGTTCTCTGATTGGTTAGAGAAATTAATTGATTTCAATCTCTAACCGCTCTAACCAATGGGATCACGTAATAATACTTAAATATTTTATTCAAATAAATATATTTACATACATACACTGAGAGAAATCCGAAAAAGTTAAAATAACATTCCGGAAATGTTAATTTTACCCTGAAGTATTGATCTAAAATCGGTGTAAATATTACCCTTTTCAGGTGTATTAGGGGTTAAAGGTACCCTTATTTATGTTAATTTTACCCTTAATAAGGTGTAAAATTAACATTAAAAAATGTTGATATATTCTTACACCTAAAAAGTGTTAAAGTTCTGAGGGAAAAATGTTAATCGCACCCTCTTTTTTTCCTCAGTGTATGGACAATGTTTAAATGATATGATTTTGTTGAGCAAATCCATTTTTAAAATTTGATTTTTTCTAAACATTAAAAGAATTTAAAGTTATAACCGTTGGCTATTTTTTCATAATGATCGGTATTAATATCACTAAAAGAATATTTACACAAAAAACAAATAATTAATTAAAAGTAAAGATTTTTAAAAGTATACCTTTTGGTAACATTATTATTTTTATAAATTAGACAAAATATGTCTTAGTCATTTTATATTGCATTAAAATCATAGAAAACCTTTTGTAGTAAATTATTAAACAATGTTAGTTATCAAAATATGATGGATCTCTATAACTTTTCAATAATAGAAACTTTCCCGATTGCGTAACGATCAAACACTTGAGTAAAAAAAAATTAAATACATCTAAAAAATTTTGGTAGGTCTTTTAGAGTAACAAGTTAACTAAGAATCTAGCGGTTAAATAGATATCGATAACTAATCGTCAGAGTATTGCTCTACTTCTCAGGAAGGTTCGCAGCAGAATAAGTTGCTAATACATTGAATTGATATCACTGTAGATGTTAAACTAATGGCCAGGTTTCTTTCTTCACTGATCTATGATTTTATTAGAGGAAGAGCAAGTCAACAAGGCACTAGAATTCTTTCGTCGTGGACGCGTTCAATATTTAATACGTCTTGTTCTGAATTACAAAATTCCTATTAGTTCCCAAAAAAGCAGTTTTCCGCAGTCACGTTCTGAATATTGAACAACTGTTTTGAATATTACTCCTAAATATTTGTAAAATTAATTGTAGAATATAAGTTAATTTTAAATCACAGGGAAAAAGAGTTAATTTAACATCGATTTGAGTAAGTTTTACCCATTTTCTTCTGAGTGAGTATATTATGAAGTAATATTATATAATGCTTTTGCAATTTTAATGCAAAAATGCCTAACTTTATCTACACATTATTGAATATTTAATCTCATAAAAATTTCACTTCCATTACATTCTCTTATTGGTTAAAGAATAAAATGTTTTCACGTTCTAGATAACGAACTTCGAACATCATCAGTATTGATATAGAAGATGGCGGTGGCAGCCAAATCCCGAAAGCCAAAATCCCGAATGCCAAATCCCGAAAGCCAAAATCCCGAATGCCAAATCCCGAAAGCCAAAATCCCGAATGGGCCAAAATCCCGAAAGCCAAAATCTCGAATGTTCAAAATTATATGGGGGAAAATGGGGAAAATGTTTAGAATAATTTTTCAAGACACAGAAGATTTCCCTTTGCTTCCAGAAAGCGCGGATGCAATCGCGGGAGTAGCTATGACACTTTTAAGAATTCGGGATTTTGGCCCAATCGGGATTTTGGCTTTCGGGATTTTGGCTTTCGGGATTTTGGCGTTCGGGATTTTGGCTTTCGGGATTTTGGCTTTCGGGATTTAGACCGGGACCGGGAAGATTAGTCAATTCCGAGCCCAGAAGCATAAATTTAATTCTAAAAAACTCTAAATACGCGTATAGGTTCCCTCCTTTTGCTCTCAGTTTTCTCTATGAGGTTTATGGGTTAACCCAATTTTATTTATATCAGTTCTATTGTACTATATTGCGATAATTAAATATTTATTCAGCATTTATTGATTTTGAATGCAGAAAAATTGCTTTCAAATCACTTTCTGTGTCTCTATTGATTGCAAATTGTGACCCCTTCCTTCAGCAAAAAAAAAGTCCGTCTGGAAATCCTTCAAACTGTCGAAGGTGGTAAACAGTCAATGGAGAAAAGTGCTCCGAGGGAAAAGCCCCTAGAAATAGGGGGGTGGATGTTGGAATTTTTCACCGTCAACACCAAAAAAAAATCAATAGTGAGAGTCGACAAGTGATGCAATTTAGCACGTTCAATGTGCAGAAAGTTTTATTGATGTGCTAAATTAGCTAATGCCATTGCGAAGGAAATCGATTTCTTGTGCAACGGGCCGAAGGGCATGGTGGGCTGCCACGGCAATCCATGTGCATAATTCACTGAGTTGAAGACATCGAGAGGAAATCAATTGCTCGAACGGAATATTGCCAATAAATATTTGAAAGGAGTGGCATCGAAGGAGGAAAATTGTGAGGCGCGCTCTCTTCGAGAATTGTATTCTTGTTTATTATTATCATTATACTACTTTTTGGTGTGCAGGAAAACTTGGGGTACGCTTGGCGGAGGGAGGGAGGGGGCAGGGGTGGTGAAGTAAAGGAAAAACCAGGCAATCTCGAGAAGTTGGTGTGCAAAAATATAAAAATCGTACGCAAGATGTGGATGGAAAAGTTTACCGGCGCCACAAGTCTTTATGTTTGGTAGATTGTTGTTTTTGCTGCGAGACACAGAAGAATTGATAGAGAATGAGGAGATACTTTTTATTCCTATACAATAACTTTCTACCATACTTTCTTCCCGCGTGCGCCTTTTGGAAACCACCCTCCTCCCTCTGAGCCTCCATTTCTTTCATCATCCCCACAGGCATAGTGGAATACGAGAAATTCTTCCCCATTGTATTTTCCCTCGTACTTTCTAAATGTTGGAGAGCCCCACATACAAAAGACATACCCATACCCAGCCTCTTCGCGAAAATTTAGCCGGGGAAACCACTACAAAGTGTAGGCGCGCAAATGACACGAGGCAAAAGGCACAATAAGACTCATTCTCTTTCTCTCTCTCTACGAATTTCAACCCCTTTCCCCAGAACTTTCATCTTTTCGCACAGAGAATGGTACCAGGAGAGGGTTGCTTGTTGGGCAAAGTTTCCCAATTTTTCAGTGATTTTAGAGAAAAGTTGTGCAATTAATTGGGTGTTCAGAGAATCAAATGGTTCATTCTGAACAAGCCTAATTTGGGATTTAACAAGAGATATTTCTATTGATTTATATCATTTGATCAAAATAAAATAAATTTTCAATGAATATCAACATTTTAAACATTTTCGTTTAATGTGTCTAAAAGAAAACCCAATAAATCACAAATTTGCGTATAATCATGAACGTGCAATCAATAGGTAAAACATGTCTTAGAACTAAAATAGCCTAGAGGTTAAACAGTGAAGGACAGTGCAATCAAGAGACCAGGTCGACCCTTATATCAAATTTGCGACTTTCATCTCCCATTCTAGAACTAAATCAAAAACCAGATATTAAAAAAAAAGTGTGATAAATTCCTATTTGTATTCAAAATTCATAGATTTTTTTTTATCAATTCGTATTCTCTGTTAAAGATCTTTAATTAAAAAAAAATGTTTTACCTCTATAGTCTGTTGCATACTCAAAAAATATCATAACAACTAAATCATAATCGAAATATAACTTTTTTGTAGAGGAAACTGGGGCACCACCAAACACGGGGTAGCACCAAACAATGCAATTTTTTAATAGGATATTCGACTTCAGAGGACAAGACTTATACAAATTTTGAGGCATTATAGGGATGCTTGTCCACTGAAGATATGGTCGAGATAGTCCAAATAGTTTAGAAATAAAAATTAGTGTTTGGTGCTACCCCGTGTTGGGTGGTACCCCCAGTTTCCCCTAATTTAATTTAATTTAAATTTAAACCTCTGCAGACGAACTTTGAAACTATTCATTGAATTTGTTTTTTTTTAAGTAAAAAGTTAGAAAACTAGGTTGTTTATTAGATTATTATAAGTTTCAATTTAAATAAAACGTCTTTGAATTTCGAATATGTCTGTAGGGGGAAGTAAGGCACCTTTGAATTGAGCAGCTTTAAAATTGGACATTTTCTCTTATTATTAAATGGAACTGAACATTACTGAGATATTAGTTAGCTCTACAAACTCATTGTAAAGCTAAATTACATTATGATAATCTTTAATTTATTTTAATTTCCCCATTTCAAAAGTGCCCCTATGTGTTAAAACCGATTACTTAATACGAACAATATTTTATTAATTCAAAGCGATCTAACACAATTTCTACTCAATTTCTTATCCTATACTTATACAGTAGTCAGATCTTCAATAATTTCAAAGTAGACCACATTTTTTGAAAAATTGGGAATAAGAGCATCAATTAATTTCCTTTATACTTTAAAATGCAGTGGGAACGCGGTTAAATCCCCAGCCTGAATACCGGTTCTATGTCGCAAAAATAGAAAAAACCGAGAATTTTTCCGGTATATTTTCCGCATTAGTAGGGGAGACTGGGGCAAAAAGTCACAAAACGGATATTTTATTTTTTTACAAGCTGCTCGAGCGCTTCAAAAATTTCCAATTAGCGCAGTTTTATAGGAAATTTACCGCTCTACAACTTTGTGAAAGTAATTTTCCTCTATTTTGTAAGGAAATACGTTTATTGAGCCGATTTCTAAAAGGTAATTTTGTGACTATTCTCATAAATGCTGGGGCAAATAGTACCAGACATTGGGTATTATCACATTTTGATTCGCTTCATTACGGGCTTCCGTAAATTTGAAAAAATACCTAGAGGACATATTTTCATAGAAAATTTATTCATCTACACCTTTGTAAAACACCGTTTTCTCTGCGAGAACAGTGAGAAAACGAGAAAAGCGCTTTTCAAGCTATTTTAGAAAAAAACACAAAAAAGACTGCAAATCGTTTGACCAATGCAAACAACAAACGGCGACACATGATAATGACGTTTCTTTTCGCCGTGAGACATCAGAAATTGTTTCGGTCTTTGTTACTTTTTGCTCTATACCTTTTGTTACTTTTTACCCCAAGTGGTCATTATTAATAAATGGATTTCTGGAGAAGAGAACTTCTGTGAAATTCTAAAAGATATAGCGGATTAGTATTAAAAAATCCAAATTATTTAGGAAATATTCACCAGTGCATCAATTTTGGAAAATAAGTAGGTAATAATGGTTATCTTTTGCAAGGAAAATATTTGAAAAAAAGGGCTAAAAATTTCGATATTTTTTATTTTCTTAATTCCTTGTTCGAATTCTAAGAAACTTACGACATTGAAGAAGGCCTATGGAGGCTATCTATAGAAAAAAATTTGAGCCGCTATCTTCGATTTGTGACTTTTTGCCCCAGTCTCCCCTACTCAAATTATTCGATCGGTCCTTAAGTTTTAATCAATTAAAAACTAATTTATCATTGTCATATTTTGACAAATATTGTATTAGCAAACTAATAAATAACTGAAAAATATTGACAAAGTTATGCTGATCGACAAGTCCTATTTTAAGATTGTCTTAGATTACGTGAAAAAAGGTCAAACTCTTTAACCATTTTTTTTTGGTTTATCCTTAACTTTTCTTATTACGGTTTATCAGATTAGTTTTATTAGATTTTTTTTTATAATCCAATGAAAAAAATTATATTTCAAAAATGAAATAGAATCAAAAGGTCTCTCACTGAAGTTGCTTAAAAATTTTCTGTTCAAATCCCGAGTCCACATGATAAGTTGATAATGACTAATGTTAAGAAACCTTTAGAACCGTTCTAACCCATTGATTCTTCAAACACTATTATATTATACATTAGAGAAATGGAGAATGAAAGAACTTTTCCTGAAAATTCCATATTTTCTGCGGTTAAACTTCCTCCTCTATAGCCTCATTTTTCACAAAAAAATCCTTCAATGCTCACAAAAGACCCCATGTGAGAGAAAAAAAAGAAGGACGTCGAGGGAAAATCTCACAGTTTGATGACGATGTGATATTTCACTATACTTCCTCCAACACCCACCAGCCTACCACCCATCCAGCTACCCAAAAGCGGGTGCGGCGTGAAAATTACGAGAAATCGTATCTGGGGGCGCGTGAAACCACCCTCGAGTCAATAAAAATCAATCAATTTCACCGATTTCACATGCAGATGTTCAATGTCTCGGATATATCATGTCGTGATATTACGTAAGAGATTTTAATATGCACTGCTGAGTGGATGGTGAAGTCCCTAGTGGATTGGATGATAGGTGATATCGGTTGGGGATTTTCATGTGTTCATGAAAGTCACTGTACGATATACAATCCAGACTTTACAGTGTTAGAAAATTGCAGAAAGAAATTTAACAAGGTTATTTTAACTTGTACTTTTCATATCAAATTTTGTAGAAACACAAGAAAATTAATAATTACATTTGGAAGTAGTTTTTATATAGTTTTCTGAAAATTGTCTGTTGTCTGATAATTTTTTTTTTCGGAAAAATTTGTGTCTCATCATAGACAATTGCAACCTTTCATGGACGGTTAGTTTTTAGTTAGCCTATCAACCTATGTTTTAACGTTTATATTTATATTTATATGACCTTATAAAGATCGACAATTGAAGGCAAAAATCGAATTACGTCTCAAACAATTCAAATGGTAAAATAATTACAGTTTACCCAGAAACAACAATATACTAATGAAAGATTTATTAATTCACTGGGAACGTACAAAGTGCTCGTTATTCCTATAACCCACTAACAAGTTGTTAAAAGTTTGTACTTTTTCACAAACACTGTGCGCAAATAAAAAAGACTGTTTGTAGAATTTCTACGTAATTTTTTTTGTCTGGCAAAAATGTACTAAAAATTGGCAAAATATTACTAAATATTGGAAAGGCTCATTATTTTGCCCAGTTTCTTATTTTGGACACTTTGAGGATAAAATTGGACACTAAAAATAAATTGATAAAAATTATGGATTTTTATTCCAATATTTGATGAATAATGAATTCTATCTAAATATTTGTTCTTTTTGGAAGATTTTAACACTAAATACGTGAATTCATGAATAATGTATTATATCTAAATATTTATTCTTTTTGGAATATTTTAACACTAAATACGTTAAATTTTGTAAAATAAAAAAAAAGATTCTGTTCAATCACTTTCAAATAAGTTAAATTTTGAATATGATTTGAGTTAAAATTGCTTTGTTGAAAATTCAGTGTGAGCAATTGCTTACGAGAAATATGACAGAACTTCGTGTTTACTTCAGTCTTATTTAGCTGTGATGAAGTAATAACAATGTTTCTTCGCTCTTTTTGAGTGATATTATTGAATATTCATTGAACATTGTGTTGATTCACGTTAGTGGTGATTTGTACATTTGACCTGAAGTGAGATTTGCCTTGTGAATTAGATTTTTCGTGTGAAAAATGGGAAATTTTTTAAGACATTCACCGGTGAGGTGATACTCCTTATTTTGGACAGATGTTTTTCTCACGAAATTTCGTGAAATTTCGAAGTTTTAGCTTTTGTGATGACTAGGTTGGACAAATGCCTGGAGAAACAAAGGAGCATAATCTCTACGAAAGAGATGTAGCGAGAATTGCCTTAAAAGGCTCCCGGAAAGGCTAGGGAATGAGCGAATCCGCACGTACTTGAAGTACCGAAGTCAACTCACTTTAATGAATGATATGGAAAGTTTTCGGGCTTCTTTTGACATTCTACGTTTCCCTTATATGGACAGGAAGAGGACTTGGTAAGATTGGTTCATGACATAAAGAACAATGGGCATCCTGTTGAGGCGGATTAGCTGTCCAAATTTACAGTCAAGTTGTCCAAATTTACAACCAAGTTATCCAAAATAAGAGTCAATTTCACCTCTACATATCAATTCATTTTTTAACGTATTAAAACTAATTTTAGTAAAAATAAGACGATAAATAGCTTGCCAAGTTCTAAACAACCCTTCTGAAAAGAGAGTAACAAAAAAAGTCAATTAGTATTGAAAATATCGCACTTCAAACTTGGAACATTAATGCTTATAAGCAGACTGGGCAAAATTGAGAGCCCTTACCCTATTCTGTTTTTATACGAATATTAGCGAACAAACTTTAGTTAAAAAAAATGCTAACCAATATTGTTTTTGGAAAAAATACAAACTTTTATAAACTTGTTGGTGGTTACACGATAATTTCGCAAGTTTTTAGTGGGATACTACTACTACACTTTGATCTTAGCCGTTAGGCCGAGAAGCGATAGTTTTTAGTGGGATATCGCAAATAATTAAAAAAAAATATTTTTAAAAAAAATATTGCTTTTTTTATATAAAGAATGTCGGACAAACTGTTAAATGTAACATATTTACACCTACGTGATGTACTTTGCACTAAAACAAGAGGAAATGGAGGTTTTCCGAAATATTTGTATTTTCAATAAAACGAGAAGAACTGAACCAGGTGAGCGGGGGTAGGCGAGAAGTCGAATGGTTTGAATGTACAATAGAAGAACAATAAAATAAAAATTCAAGATAAACTATCATGGATTGTGTTATTATAGATTGTAGTTTTCATTTAGATTAGATTTAAAATAAATTTAAGAAAATATTAATTAATGTTCCCGTTTCCAAATGAAATAATGAATATGATTGAAGTTTTTACTAAAAACACTGAACTACATTTTACCTTACAGCAAAAAATCGTTAAAACAATTACAAAAAATCGTTGTGTGTCAAGATAAATTTACCAATTTATAACTGTGCATGTTGCTCTCATTTACCGGGAAATGGTGGGAGAGAAATCGAATTTGGGAAAAGATACAAAATATCTCAGGGTACCCCACTCCGTGGCACCGACAACTGACGCAACGACCCAAAAAAGGGAGTCGAAAAACATGGGATTGTATGGTGTGAGACATGGGGGAAAAGGGGGGTACACCAGGAGTGGAGGAGAAATATGAAAAGCTCACGGAAGAGAGAAAGGAAAATTCATATAAGTATTACATTTTTGTTTGTATACATTTTTCCGTATTTGCTATTAGAGGGATGGAAAAACATGTCAAAGTTTCTCCGTGGAGGTCTTTTTCATATCCACCCCCTACCCCTCACAGCCTATACCAGCTGCCTTTCACAGGGACAAAGTTGAATGCTGGTGGCAAAGAATTCACCACATATCTGTAGCTTGGTTTTTTCTCTTTGGAAAAATTTAAACGGTTACCAGCACAAAGAACTTCACATATGATACATTTTTTTCTGTTCTTTCCTGAGGTTCTTTTTTTTTGATGGCAAGAAAACACTAAAAGGATCTATTTTGTGATGAAACGAATGATTAATGATTCAAAAGGATTATCTCTTAAGACACAGAATATTTTGTCTCTTGATACTTTTTTTTTGGGGACTTTGGCCCAATTTAATACTATTAATTTTTGGTAACCAAGACTAAACAAAGGGTTTATTCTTAAACAATAATTTAATCATTCACTTGAGAAAATAAATAAGTTTAAGGGCGTGATTAGTTACAGGTCTCAAGCGATTAATGAATAACTTAAATTGGTTGGTAAATTATTTCAAATGCTGCCGAAATATGTATTTAGTAAGACATAAAATTGAATTTCGAATTTCGATTAAAATTGAATTTCGAACCAATCTTCAGTAAAATTGGTTAAGAAATATGTTTTAAAATTACAGAATTAGTTTTAGACAATCATGTTCTGTAACACAATTAAAAATGAAGGTAAGATTAAAATCAAAAGGACTTTCGCATCATTTACCATTTACCCGTTTACAACCGATTATTTTTTATTTATTAATTACGCAAGAAATATCTTTTGGGAATTTTTGGGGATCACTGAGAGAAATCCGAAAAAGTCAAAATAACATTCCGGAAATGTTAATTTTACCCTGCAGTATCGATCCGAAAACGGTTTTTAGGTCTTTTTTTTAGGTGTATTACGGGTTAAAGTTACCTTTCTTTCATGTTGATTTTACACTTAAAAAGTGTAAAATTAAAATTGAAAAATGTTGATACAGTGCTGTCTCGCTATATGCACAGTTTGGGTACTTTTTTTGACAGTTCTCTCTCTGAATATGCACAACTCTTTTTGAAATTCCCAACGGTTTTTTTCCTTCTTTTAATAAATTATTATATTTTTTATTGTTCTAGAATTTCCCGTGTTATTTTAACTATAATATGAGACAGAAAATATAAAATTAAGATAATTAAAAACGAGAAAAATTAGTTACCAAGAAAATAATTTTCTTTATTACTTTGTCAAAATGTAAACAAATTGATTTTGAATGCAACTGACACAAAAGCTGTGCATATAGTGCATACAGCACTGTATATTTTTACACCCAAAAAGTGTTAAAGTTATGACGAAAAAAAGTTAATCGCTGCCTCTTTTTTTTCTCAGTGATGGCACGACATCTCATGCTTTGCGAAATGCTCGAATTTATGATTTAGATGTTATAACTCAAAAGCACTTTTGCATAATTTATCAATTTGAACTTATCAAAAAATTCCTCGAAAGATTACCCAAAATAGATTAGTAGTTAATAAAATAGATTTTGGGATAAAATCAGTCATCGGTTCATAACCGATTGGAACCGGTTAAAAATTGGGAAAAATTGTGTTGCTCTGTGGAGCGTTTTTGACCATTGACCTTGAAAAACCGCGATTATCCAAAAATGAAAATATCGAACAACGCGTTTTCGAATAATCCTGAAAATATGGTTCTGGTTGGCAAGGGGAGGAGTGTACATTGGGAAAAAAGAGGGTGCGATTAACTTTTTTTCTTCAAAACTTTAACACTTTTTAGATGTAAAAATATATCAACATTTTTTAATGTTAATTTTACACCTTTTTAAAGGTGAAATTATCATGAAAAATGGTAACTTTAACCCGCAATACACCTAAAAAGTGTAATATTTACACCAATTTTGGATCAATACTGCAGGGTAAAATTAACATTTCCGGAATGTTATTTTAACTTTTTCGGATTTCTCTCAGTGTAGGGGAAAAAGATACGGAGGCCGGTTTATGAAGGGGATCTTCCGAATGTGCCAACTCTCTATCCCTAAGGACCTCGATAGACCTGAGGATTAGCCGAGAGACGGCTTAGCGTAATTATATTCGAAATAATGATTAAAGTAGATTTTCATAATTTTCCACTAAGTCGTCGCTCGGCTTAAGTCGTAAGTGTGTCTAGGGCATAACCTTTTAGTCTCTAGAGTTGGCGATGACTGTGCGGACAGACGGATAAACAGCGTGAGACTCAAAAAATCGTCTCAACTCTAAACCGATCGGACTCGGTAGATTTATGCCCTAGACACACTTACGACTTAAGTCGAGAGGCGACTTTGTGAAAAATGATGGAAATGTAGTTTGACCTTTATTTCTAATATAAATACGCTAAGCCGTCTCTCGGCTAATCCTCAAGTCTGTCAAGGCCTTTAGTGTTAAACGCGAAGATGTATGTTGAGTAAAGTGGTCTCCGGCATCTAGCTAAAATAGTTTATGTGATTAAATATTTAATTGCGAATGAATAAATAAAATTTTGATAAAAAAAGTGCAGTTAAAAGTTTAAAGCTGGATATGGGACGATGAATTGGTTTGAATGAATTGTCTTCATTTTTTCTTAATTTTCCGAATTTCTACTGAATCTAGGAATTATTGAAAAAATGAAATAAAAAAAAGTAACGACAAAGGGTTCAGAAGTTACTTTTTAGAGAGTTTGTACTCAAAATGTGATCCAAGATCAATCACACTGGAATGATCATTTGGTATGAGAATTCATTTTAACATCAAACACAATTCAGAAGATAAGTTTCAAATTCAAATGCTTTGCCCTCTAAATGAGCTCATTGTCCGACTATTTACTTTTCAAGCACTTTCACCGACAAATGCTATTACTCCAGGAAATTACCCAACGCTACAGTATGTCGTTTTGGAGAAAAGCATCAAAACGACCACCCCCACTTTAATTTTCATCACCCACGAAGACGAGCGAATCTCTGTGTGCATTCCCGTTAAAATCCCACTCAAAGTACTCACAATAATTATTCTCCTCACAATTTAACCCCTAATCTGTGTATTCTTTTGTACGCTCATTTAATCGTGCCGCGAAATAGTCGAAAATATGAGGAAAATGCTATTCCTTCCAAAACCCAAAAGTGCTCCTCAACCTGTTAAGTGTAATTAAAATCTTCTGGGTAGTTGTTGTGAGTGTGTGCGAGTGATATAATTGCTCTAATGTTGTTATGTTAATGAACATTTGCAAGGGTGGAATGGAGCTCTTATTAAAAAAAAAGAAGCAAGAGGAACAGAGAGGGTTAGTTTTTGCTAAATAGAGTGTTAATTGACTCTAGGCATCATCTAAAAGAAATCCTGACAGTAAATATTTACACGATAATTCAGTTTTTTTCTTGCTTTTAGGCAAATACCTCAAGGAAAATTTTCAGAAAATAAAGATATTAAAAAACACTATAACACTCATGAAAAAAAGCTCCTAATGAGCTTGGATTGATAAACTAAAATTGTATGATTTTCTTTCTGATGTAAGATTTCTAAAATTACAATATTGAAATATATTTTTTCAATATCGCAATGGTTAAAAATTTCATTACTGATTGTACTTCCTAATAACTAAGATAAAATCTGCACACATTTCACACAAAATTAGTTATTATTTTGATTATATACTCCTCATCGTCTCTTGCTAAATCTAAATTAATTAATATGATTATAGTTCACCATAAAACTAAAAAAATTTCACTAAGTTTGAAAAGAATATTCTAGAAAGTAAGTATTGATTTTCTGGTTAACACAATTATTCACAAAATATGCTATTGATAAAAATTTGAGACAATTCGGATGACTAAAGTTATTTCTCAACTAACTTCTATCCAAACTGCACATCAATACTGTAATTGTTCAATCTGCAAATATAGTTCTGCATTTTGTTTTAGATTTTCTAGTCACTAGTCCACTTTTGCAGACATATTGCCAGTATACATTTTTTTTCTTAAAAATCAACATTAAGATTTTTGAACTAATCTAAGTTCTAACTAGACTAATGTTATAAAAAGATTATATAAAACCTTACTCTATATCACTATTACAATTTTTTATTATATTTATTTTTAATCTAAACTATTCTCTCGCCTATTTAATTTTCCTCTTGTCTAAGAATAGAAAAAGCAATGTTATTACTGTAAAAAAACAATTGACTATACGTTTCTTTAATTTTATTAAAATATTGACATTTATGTCAGAGAGATATTTTCTGAAGATTTTTTTTAAACAAACTTTTTTTTGCTTTTTGCAGATAAAAAATAATTTTAAATATAAGTGCTTTAAAAAATTTGGATTGCGGCTTACGATGCTTTTCCGTCTCTTAAGTTTTATCTCTCTCACATAATTGCTAACTAATATATCTAGAAAAGAATCAGTTTTTTTTTTGACAATATTATGAACTCTCTCGTCTACATCACATGTTATAAAAATGAAACAATATTCTTTTTCTAAAATAAAGAAAAAAAAACATTTTACGCAACATGGATATAATGAGAACCAAATAAAAAAAATTTATTCTGTTCAATAGTTCAGAGTGCCACAAAAAATAACTTCACAAATTTTTAGAAAAAAATACAGCCTCGAAATATTAAAAAAGAAAAACAAAAATTAAATGTAATAAAAATATAGAAAAAATTTTCAGTACTCCCCATCTATGTTCCACATCGTATTCCTATATCCTCAATTTTCCCTAAAAAAGAACTTTTCTGATTTTTATTTTTTTTTGCAAAAAATACACCTTAATCTTTTTCTTATTTTTTGAATTTTCTCAAAAGTATATTTCGATTATATTTTTCCTTAAAACAATCTTATTATATCTAGGTTACTGTTACATTGATATGGTTTTACATTTATAATTGATTATTACATTTTCATCTCACTGTTTCTTTTCATTTAAATATATTTGCTCTTATATTAGTAAATTTTTTCTTTTATAGAATAGATCATAGTGTTATTTTTTCTCACAGTATCTCATTGATGTTATTTCAACATACGTCAAATTTTAAGCTTCAACCTTTGTTTTTTTTAATAATTTAAAAAATAGCAAAGATTATTTTGTTAATAAATTGCTTTTCTTACATCTTAACAAATAGATTTCAAAAAAATAAATCTTCAGACGGAGCGCATTGAGTTATTTTAGGAATTAAAAACGAAATATTTTTTAAAAAAATTATTATTCTTACAATGAGTTTTCATACCAATTGAAAAATTTATTATAGAAATTTCTTTAAACAACATTTTGTCACATTATTTGTACAAAGCACCAAAAAAGTCACTTTGAAAGAAATTATTATTACTTTCAAGAGTTTTTTTTTTCTCAGAGGAAAATTTTTCGTTGTTCTCTTTAAAGAGTATAAATATATTAGCGTCATAAAAATTTTCTTAAATTACCACAAAATAACGAATTTTCGCAATATTATTCACATAAACAATTGAAAATTATTTTTTTTTTCTGGCAGGATTATCCTTTCAAAATGTCTTTAATTTGTCACCATTTCATTAATAATTAATGTAAATGAAGAAGCATTTTGTGAACAGCAGCGTTTCTTTTTCACGAAATATATCTTTTCCCTAAATTTTTGTATATGACTTTCATGAAAGAAATTTCTCAATTGAGAATAATTTCAAACATGTCGATTCGTTGTAAAGTATTCCATTTCGTTTAAGCTTTCTTTTCAACAAACAAAAAATATTTTTAATAAAATTTTATCGTTTTTTCATCGTTTGAAAAGCGTTGCACAAAAATTACAACATAGATTTTTTCATAAGAATCGTCTTTAAAGATTAGTAATTGGCTTTGGTACTGAAAAAAAATTAAAATGTATAAAAATGTAAGCAAAAAGAAATTAAAGAATAATTCATGAATAAATTTGATAGATTTAAGAAGTCGATGGTGTTGAAGGGATTAGATAGTCGCCGACGATGAATCTGTTGTCGGGCATAGCACCTAAAGAAAATGGTAAGCAATGCAAAACAAGTGTAAAAATATAAGGCCAGAAAAAGCACCTGGATCAAAAGAAAAAAAAATATACATACACAAAATTTAGGACCACGAATAAAACAAAGGAAAGTAAAATTATTAACAGAAAATTAGGTACAGAGCCCTACAAGATGGATTAACAAAATAATTAGAAAATGTTTTGTGATAAAACACGGGATGGAAAATATATAAAATCATCTTGTATTCAAATAGAAAGATTATGATGTAGGGATAGCGAAGTGTTGAATGAGTCAGCAATTAACGTGAGCGAGAAATTATTTTACCATCAAAAGAGAGGCTGAAAAAAGTCCTAATGATATGGAGCTGTGCCCAAAAGAAGGTCTTTTACACCTTCGTGATCCTTCAGATGCCATAAATTATTTCTTTCTCTTTGTTCTTAAACCTAAAAATATCATGGATAAAATTGTGCGTACGTAAATTAAAACCTAATTATGCCACATTCCAATTCTGGTTACAAAACAAAGTCTTTTCTAAATTTAAGTATTTTGATTGTGATGATTTTAAGGATAAAACCACTTAATAATTTTAGTAAAAATACTATATTATTTAAATTTATTCTGTAATTTGAAAAATTATCTATGTAAATTTATTGCAAATTTAGCGTTTTTAGATTATAAATGTCAATAATGTTTTACATTAAATTAAATTGAGAAGATAATCAAGTGAGAAAAATATGTAAAACTTAAATTCAATGTATTCAATATCATCAGCCCAAAATAATAAAAATATAAAAATATTTCATTTTTGTCTGATCATGAAAGGCGAAATAGAGAATCAATACATATAATCACCAGTTAACCATAAAAAATAACGTTTGAAGCACTCACAGCCGGAGTTTTCCTAGAGGAAATGATATTAGGAGATCAGTTTCGATATCGAAAACTCTACACAGTAAAAAAAATGTGTAAAATTTTACTACTATAATAGTGCAAAATCGACCATTTTAGTTGTTTAATTTAAAAATGTTTAAAAAATGCACAACATTTTGGTAATTTATTTTCACGTGATTGAATATTACCACTATTATATTTGAAAAATTTTCAACAATATTGTTTAATTTGAAAATGTGTAAAATTTTAACACTATAATAGTGTGAAATCGGATAAATTAATTATTTAATTGTGATCTGTGTAAAATTTCTCACTGTTATAATCATAAAAATTTTTCAACAATGTTTCGTGATTTAAAACTGTTTGACAAGTTCTAAAAAGTACCACTATTATAGTATGATTACAGTTTTTCACATTATTATAGTGTGAAAAAATACACAACTTTATGATATTTTTTTGTCACATGATCAAAAATTAACACTATTATAGTTTGATCATAAATTTTAACACTATTATAGTGTGAAGCCTTGTGTATTTCAACCAAAGTTGTTGAATTTTTAAACAAAAGTTGTTGAATTTCGAGACAAAAGTTGTTGATTTTTTAAACAAAAGTGTGTAAAAATTGTTGAATTTCCAATTAAGACTTACACTTCAGTCGAGATGCTTTTCATTGGGCACAAGTAATATAGAACATAAAATATTTATATGCATAATAAGTATATCGTGAAGATCCGAGCATCAAATGTAATCATTTCGCATTAGGGGGGATCCCGAGTACAGGAAAAAGCAATAAAAATGTCTAAAAATGCAAAAATCAAAATCTTCGAAATGAAAAGAAAATTCAACAATAAACAGAATTGAACAATTTTTGAGTTTACACATAAAAAATCAACAATTTTTAAATTCAACAATTCCAAACTCAACATCTTGAAATTCAACAACATTACATTAAACAATTTTAAATTAAACGCTTTTTCCAAATTTAACACTATAATAGTGGTGTGAAAGATTACACACTATAATAGTTTTAATTTTTTTTACTGTGTAGAAACATATTTCTACTACACATTCCAATAGCGTCGTGGATCATTTCGATTTTCGAAGTGTCAGTATTCAATTTACTCTGTGAAAAAAAATAATGTAGCGACCCTTAAAATATTTCTTCTCCATTATAATATTAATAAATTTTATAATAACTTAAAAAAACTCTTTCATTTAACAGTTTTTTAATGTGATGTGTCATAAAATTTCTCAACGTTGAACGAAAGTGTTGTTTCAAAATTCGAAATTAAATTCATATTTTATAATTATTAACGATATTTTTTACAAATTGAATGCCATTGTCATTTATTTTCAGCCGAGACACTTCTAGAATATCAAACTTTAGTTGTGAGCACACCCACTAGGACAAATTAAATTCACTGTTATTAATTTTTATATCTTCTTATCATTTCAAATATAATTTTCCAATAATTTTCCTTGTAAATTTGAAAATAAAAAAATCTTCGAATTTTCATCATACATTTTAGATGAGATTTTTAACAAACTCACTTATTTTTCCTATATGAAATTAAAAATTTACAGAAGAGAGTGACTGTATCAAATTTCGTCATAGTTACACACAAAAGCACAAAAGTCTTAAGTTTCAAATGTAATATTTTTAATATAAATTGATTCTTTAAAGGTGTGTGGAACGTGGATCGTCTTTGTTTTATTTAAAATCATTCTTGTAACGCTTTAAAAATAATAAAAATATTGACATAGCTTTGGATAATATTTCGACCACCTTGATTCTCATCCGGAATTCTTCTAAATTTTTTTTCAAATCATCTCATTCGCCGTAGCGACATTTTTTTGCATTGTAGAATTTCTAGAGTGTGCAAAAACTAAAAATTAATGGAAATTTGAATAACAAAAGAAGCGGCCGAAATTGAAAGCTGGCCGAAATTTGGTACAGTTCTCCTATGTAAATGGGCAAACTTAAAAGAAAATAAAAGCGTTTTAACGCTGACATCAATTATTTGGCGAATAATGTGTGTTATCCCTAATCGGAATATGGCAATAAGTAAATTATATATACAGTAGACTCACGCAAATTCGGCTCTTTTAAGATCGAGATACTTTTTAATTCGGGCAGCGATTACATTTGAAAAAAGTTTGTTGTCATTTTTCAAGTTTGATTATGATTATCAAATGAATCAAATATTTTCAAATTTGGCATGGTTTGTCTTAGGTTTGATGTGATTTTGCATTATTGCGGAATTTTCATGAAATTTACGTTGTATATGAATATGTAAACTCAATATCTATATGCACATAAATAAAAATCGTTGCATTTCAAAAAGTTTTTCGCCCGAATTTCTGTCTAATTCGGCTGACATTTCGGTCCCATATGCCCGAATTTGAGAGAGTCTACTGTAATGTCACATTTCACATTTTGATCACCTTATGATAATTCCATCATTAACGCTTTCCAAATCACTTTAACACAAAGTGCCTATCAAATTCGAGTATTTATCAGGATATAGAAATCAAAAGGCTTTTTGTATTGAAAAGGAAAACTTCTAATGACTATACTATATTATTGAAACACAAAGTTTAAAGCATAATTGATGCAGATTGTAAAACATTTGCTTTCAATTGCAAATTCTTTATCTATTTGAATGATTTTGGGTTATCCATTGAAATACATTTTGTAGCTTTTGTGTAGCAATTTTGTACAAAATGTTCCCTCAAAGTGCATTTCACTCATCTGAATTTGCCTCTTACAAGAATTTCACCAATCTATCAAGTAACGTATAGCACATATTTGCAAGTGGCGGGGAAATACGGGGAGAAATTGTGTGAAAGGTGAAATATTGATTTTCCATCAGCATTTCAACTGTGTCATTTGAATCCCAACCCCAAATGAAGCTCCATTTAACTGAAATGAGGGAAGTGTATGGTTGTTCCAAGAGCAAATTGCATAAGTTTATTTTAGCCTTCTCGCTTACGTCTACTCTTGACTCATTCAGCACTGTAATGTGGTTTTATATTGGCTTATTATCTAAATTATTTAAGTGACTAATTTCCATTTAATCTCCTTTCTGTCTTTTCTTTTCTTTTGGCATCTAATTGACTACATTTGCTTCAATATTTTAGAGGAAAACGGTTACTCCGCAATGTTCCTTCATTTTGTATTTTAAGCTAAAAGTCTAAATATTGAAATGTAAACACCATTTAAAGTTTTAAAGATTAAATTCTGAGAACGAGAAGCTACATGGTTGAATTTTCTAACAAGTTTTTCATCTTGACATCTCTAAGACTTAAATTTATGTATTGTCCTCTAAATGGTCTAAAGTTGAAGAATAACTTGAGAATAATCCTAAACACTGTCTTAATTGCTTTTCCTTTCTCATCTACTTCCCTTTTATTAATCTGGCTCAACTGACATTGTGCTTTAATTGAGAATTATTAATCCTACACATTGAATTAATAATGCTACAATGATTCCTATTGTGGCCCAGTCGCCCACACTTCAACCACATGGAATCCAATATTTGGAGCTTTTCTTCTATGTATATATATTTATAGTTGGTATATGTTGTAGCTTTTGCGGAGTGGAGGGTGACAAAAAGCTCCAAAGAAAGTTTCATATTTCCATCAGATTTACTCCCCGCAATGTCTCCACGGATGGTAAAATTGCTTTCGATATTTTATGTGAAACATATCGGAAAACTTTTCTTAAGTATGTGCCTAATAGAGTGCTACACATGGAATTCCTCACTCGTTCAATGACTAAAACTTTTCTATATTACGACAATAATCTGCAACATTGGTAGAGTGTGAGAAAAAGTCGATTTTTGGGAAGGTGGTGTCTCACATACCAAAAAAAAAACTCCACTTGAGGTGCCTGAGGCAAAAATTAATGAGATTCCGATATGGTAGCTTCGAGCATCTTAAAGTTCCACAACATTCCTAATACCTTTTACAAAGACTTATGCCTTTGTTCTGGCACTTTAATTGACTCTATGAGTGCTCGAAAAACCCTCAAAATCTCATAATTCTACATGTCATGCCATCCTTGGGATTCATTTGTACCTCGAGATGACCGGAATAAATCACCACATATTGTTCTGTAAGCATTATTCCAAGTTCTCGGTCACTTTACTTCCAGAATTAAAATAAGAACACCCGAAATAACACATTTGAGAACTTAGAAAATATCTCTTCAATACTTTCTTGGTATCCGGTATGATAATAATTTAATAAGAGAAATCTATAAAATATATTTATCTATTTAGTTTTGTAAAGTCAAATTCTACAAAATTTTTCTAGGTCACACTGCAATAATATAATGACCAGCGCACAATAACTTTTGTTTGTAAACATGTTTTCAAAATTTCTCATGAGAATGAGCGAGATGACTAGATCTAGATCTCACTCACTCTCATTGAAATGTCAAAGACATGTTTACTAAACAAAAGTTATTGTGCGTTGGGCATAAAACATAAAAACAGAAAAACGTTTCTGTTTTTTTTTTTTAATATTATTCAAAAGTTTGTGTTTAACTAATGAACAACGCACAATAACTTTTGCCTTGTATTTGACATTCCAATGAGAGTGAGTGAGATCTAGATCTAGTCATCTCGCTTATTCTCATAGAAAGTTTTGAAAACATGTTTACAAACAAAAATCATTGTGCGCTGGTCATAACACGATGAAGGTATTTACAAAATAAAGATTCTGGAATAAAACAAAAATTTCAAGTTTATATAATTTCTCAATATTACGAATAAAAGTTTTATGAAGCCAAATCTTTAAAAATGTGTAAAGAAAAATCTGTAAAAACAAGAAGTTACATCGTAGCACAAAAATGTACTAAATCTCTATTTTTGAAATTGAATTTTTTGCAAGGAATAGTGAGAAACAAAAAAGTAAAACTAAAGCAAAAGAAAACTACATCTGATTTTTGTTTCAAAAAGTATAGGGTAAAGTGGTACAAGTTGGACAATGGTACAATTTGGACAGGGCTTTTTGTTTTGATAAATTTAGTACTTCATTTTTATTTGTATATTTTAATGCTTTAGTTTTATAATTTGGTTCCTTGTGCTTAAAAACAAATTTTGTACTGTATTTATCAAGAAAAAAGCCATGTCCAACTTGTACCGGCGAAACTAATTCCAAATTATATCACTTTACCCTAAGAGGTAAAATTTCAATTAATTGAATTTGACTAAATTATAAAGATATGTAGCCACAATAAAAATTTGTAAAATAATATTTCACAAGAACAAGTAAGTATATTTTTTCTCGTTCTTAATTTTAAATGAAAAATTGAAAAAGTGGAAATATTCTGTGGAAAAATTGACAAAATGCAAAGTATAGTACAAGAAAAGTTCTTTTTGAGAATTCATAAAATATATAATTTTATTTTGAATTTAAATTTATATTTTTCTTTAAAAACTACTGAGAATAAAAAGAGAGAATTTCGTGGTTCAAAAGATACAATTCGTCATGGCAAAGCATCAGAAATTTGGTGGAGCTTGACGCCTCAATCCATTTTGACCAAAAGCGACCATTATGATGATTATGATTAACAAATTTATTGACACACTCCTTGAGTTGATCAATTATTACCTTCCTTTTCTAACTATTTTTTCTTTAAAGTTGACAAAAGAAGACAATTACGCACTGTAATTGTTAATAAGTTGATTAACTCTAAATTAAACTCCATGAATTAACACTAAACGTACCAAGACCGGTCAAATTGATCGGTAAACTTTTTAACATTAACACATATTTAAACGGTACAAAGTCGCTATAAAATTTATGAATTTGTTAAAATATTTAGGTAATATATTTTTCAGTGTTTAATTTTTAATTTTTTCTGCTTTCCAAGAAAAATTTATTGAGTATCTTTACCCTGTAGCCGATAGGCCGCAAAGTTTCACAGTAACAGAAAATTCCCTGGAATTTGTCTTCTATCTTTTCCGCGAGAGTTTCCGTGGAAATAAACGCTAATATTCCGCTTGGAATTCTCTGGAGTTATCAGCTTTTTTTCGCGTGGATTTCCTGGAAAAAAGTCCGAGGAATTTTCTTGCAACATATCTGAGCGCATTCCCTGGAAATTGATTCAAAATTTCCTTTGAATATTCCGAGTACATTTTCTAATATATTTACGACCAAGACTCCATGGAAGTAAGCGCGAAAATTCTACAATTATTTTTCACCCTAATGCTATAATTCTTGCGAGCTAGACATACTCAAATTAACGATATGGTAGCAATATTTTCAATTCAAAAGTAGATCAATTGAGTGTTCGTCTGATAGATGAACACTCTCCAAGTTCTAAGCTGCCAATTGGCACTGATCGTCCATATTTGTGGATGTTTTTTTTTTCTGGAAATTCTCTATGAAAGTTCCACGAAATTTAATCAATTTTTGGAATTATTTTGAAGAAAAAAATATATTTAAAAAAATCCACTGGAAAAGTCGTGGAATTCTGTAATATTACACCACGGAAGCCTCTAAGGCCGTTGCATGGAAATTTCCACGGAGAATTTCGTGGAAATAAAGAGGATTTTTCCAAATTTTTAAAGGGCTGACTGCCGATTATACGCTAATAATCCATAGGAAAAGCCGTGGAAATATTCGTCAGAGAAAACTCTATGGAAACTCGCGGACATTTCTTATTAGACGGTCCTATACAGAGTTCCGCAAACGTCCATGGCACACTAGGAATAAATTTAGCGTCAAATTCGATCTCGGAAGTTTACGTGGATTTTAAGCGGTAACATTCAAGGAATTCTACGCAAATTTTTAGCGGTAGAATCAGCGGACATGGCAGAAAAGGCTGCTGGAAATCCAATGGAATCACCGCGGCCGTTGGCTATAGGGTCTACTGTGGTCTGTCATTTGGACCAGCGCGCTAGGAAAAACCATGAAAAAGGTCGGTAGGTTTAGTGTTAACCAACTTTTGATTCTTTTAGACAATTTCGACCTCTTTTTATTCCCTGTGTTTTTAATAAAATGACGCAGAAAAACCGTGAAGTGCGTATTATATATTTTCGTAGAAAATGGTCACTATTACATACAATATTACGTTTTATCGATATTTGTAATTTAAAATATCGAATTTAGGGTTCAATTTGCTGTAAAGTGAAGTGATAAATATGAAAAAAAATAATCTCACGAAATATTTTCAATTAGAACAGTTGTTAAATTACAAGTAATAACATTTTCATCACTTTTTACAAATTCACTTGTACCAATAAGAAATTTACATTTATATTATAATAAAATGAAATTTATATTTAACACAGTCCCATTAAATATTTTATTGATATCAGAGTCCATTCACAAAATAAATTACACTAAACAAAAGTTTATAACACAATAAAAGTATTTGAAAATTTCGAAATTTGCAATTGGAATGATCAGTGAGTGATTCACAGAATTTCTTTGCACATATAAAAGAAATAATATGGAAATCGCTTTATAAAAATAATTAATTAATTAATAAGCGTAATAATGGACCTATCATTTGCGAAGCTTTTTAGAATATTGATGAGCGAGCGGTAATGCAATTCTGATTTATATTTCAATGAAAATTTTAAATACACATTTTATGTAGGAGTTTTAAATTTCAGCTTAAACAAAAAAAAAAGGCTCTGCTTTGGGAATTCCTCATTGTTTGAAGACATTAGCCTCCTTTACAGAACCACAACCCTAGAGGACGGCGAAGACTACTGTCGTGAGTATGAGGATTAGTGAAATGTTGAAATATGAGTAACGAGTATGATGAAACTTAATCGAGTAGAAAATAGATCATTTTCTTCCCTGTGGACCATCCTGAAGTGCAGAGGTAATTAAAAAGCTCCTCAGTTACGGTTTCAAACACTTCCCAGATTTTTTTTTTCCATTTTTTCGTTCTTATACTTAACAAAATCTACTGAAAGGTGCATATTTTAGAAGGATGAAAGAAAGTGTAAAGTTTTTGTTTGATAAAACTTTGTTAAAACTATGTGAAGAATACTAAGGATTTGCTAATTTCACCTAAGATTTTCTTGGATGTAGGTTTTTTTCAATTAAAATTATTGATTTTATATAGTAAAACAAATCGCGAAGTAGGGTAAGTGTGCCAAATTTCGGCATAGTTGCATGCAAGCATCAAAGTCTCAAGTTTGAAATGTAATATTTAAAATACAAATTGATTTTTTTATTCTTTATTTTGTAAGAGTGTTATTTGGAACCTTGTATAGAGTTTACCATCTTTATGTACTCTAAAATCATTCTCAATACATTTTAAAATGAATAAAAATATAGACATAGCTTTGGTGCCCTATTTCGGCCACCTTCATTCTCATAGTTCCTTGCCCTTCGGGAATTCTTCCAATATCTTTTTCACGTCATCTCATTTGTCGAAGCTACATTTTTAGTACGTAAAATATAAAAGTTCATGGAAATTCGAGGAACAAAAAAGGTGGCCGAAATTGTAAGCTGGCCGGAATTTGGCACACTTACCCTATATTTGTGTAAAATTCAAATATTAAAAAAAAAGGTATAAGAAAGATACAATATAGTTACGATAATAAAATTGTTTTCCCATCATTTTCATGTAATTCTCAATTTTGATACTGGTAAGGTATTTTTTCTTGAGACTATTGATTCCTTGCCCCATATTTGATCTCACATGGATCTCTTTCAGGAATTATAAACTCACTCTACGGAGCTCTTTTGTCCCCAACACGCAGAAAAATCGCTCCACACTTTTCACTTTTCACGCGGTCTATCTCTCTGTTAAATCTCCAACGAGGATGAGGCCTCGTAGACAATTGATTTAAATGGCTCTGTGGAAATTGTGCCATCACCCCATCAGCGAGTGGGTGGACAGAGGGACGATTTTTTTTTCACTATTAATTTCCACGCGAGCACGCGGCTGTTCACAAATGCAGCGAATTCGTGTGCGCTAAAATACCGAGGGGGTCAAAGGAATGGTGATGATGGACAAAGGGGTGGCATGAGGATAGCAGGGGATGGAGAGGATGGTGATTTATGTTGTGATTGTTACTGTAATAGTGGTGCAAAGTGGCCAAACTAAGGTTACCTGTCGGGTAGGGTAGTCCAAAACTAGGATAGCCCGAATAGCCGCGTCCAGCGGCATATGCAGCGTACGCTGCTGCTGGGAAACCTGCAAAGACATCAGAAACCATCAGAGATGAAAGATCCATCCAATAATCCCCACAACTTGTCGCTCTTCATTCATCCACCGACACTTCATCATTCGCCAGAGGAAGTTTTCCATATTTTTTTCCAACCCCCCTCTAACCCCTCCAACCATTTGTCTCCCACAATCCTCTCTTATATGCGGAAAACTTTCAAGAAGTATATATGCGGATGGATCAGATCCTCTGAGATGGAGCGGGTGCAAAATAGGAAAACTTCCAGAGAAGCGAAAGAAAAAAAAATGGCGAGTGGATGAAATAAAAGAATGATGAAGAAAATTGTTTAGAGAAAAAAAATCACCCATTGTGTGCCACAAGCAGAAATTAATGACTCCACTCTTTCCCCAGATTTTACCCTCAACCATCTGCTAAAGAAAGAAGGGCTCAAGAGGCGAAGAAACCCCCACATTTCCTCACCCAGGAAAAAAAATAGGCTTTGAGTGAGAATGGGTGAGAAATTTTAATGTTCAAATTAATTTATAGAGTTGACGTAGAGATTTGGACTTTAATTGCATCAATTTAATATATTTATACAATTATTCTTAGTTGAATTCTTCATAAAGTAATGCAAAAAAAAACGATATGAACGAAAAAACAAATTACGTTTCCTTTTTCTACTTTAAAACTTTAATAAGAAATAAAATTAAAACTCAAATTTTATAATTTCGAAAATTTACATTGAAGCTTATCTTCCTTTGAAATGATTGAAGAACTTAAGCGACTTCGACTTAAGCGAACTTTTAAAAGTAGTTACTGTGGTGTATGAAATCCTAAATTTATGGTAGACTTTAAAAATGTCGATACCTATTATCATAAATTTTAATGAGTTAAATAATAAGTATTAAGACAGTGTGGATTAAAAAAAATAGGGGAGTAAGATTCTTATATGAAAGTGATTGAACAGACTTCTGTTCGCTTGGTACGTAATCCCAAGAAGTTTTGTGTTTGTTCTTATAGGTTTCTTATAGGGATTAGTGGGACACCTTTGAAATTAGAATTTTTCACCTGTTTTTAAATAAAATTGACCCTTATCGTGATGTAATTTAGCTGCACAAACAAATTGAGAAGCTAAATTACATCATATGATATGGCTCAGTTCAAATTAAACATAGGACAAGAAACTTAATTTCAAAGGTGCCACACTTTCTCCTACTTTTATTATTAGGGGGAAGTGGGGCACCTTTGAACTGGGGCAGCTTTGAAATTGGGTTTTTTTCTCGTATTTTCAAATGGAATTGAGGCTTATCATTATGTAATTTAGCTTCGCAATTGGTTTGTTGAGCTAAATTATATCATAATAAGATCCAGTTTCATTTAAAAATAGAAGAAAAAAGCTCAATTTCAAAGTTGCCCCAATTCAAAGGTGCCCCACTTCCCCCTATGATTTTTCTTTACTCCCTCCGCTCGAAAAAAAGTCGTACTTTTATTAGTACATTTTGTATGAAAGAACGAGTATTATTTTAGGATTATTTAATATCCTTTATTATAAGACAGAAGACATAAATATTAATGTATACTCCTCATTAACTACTTTTTTTTTTAAACTTTATATGCAAAATGGAACATATTTTGTAGTGCTAAACTATCCACATTGAAAGATTATATAACAGTTTTTTTTTAATAGCACTTTGAAATCTTGAATCGACATAATACCAGAAAAAGTACAGGATATTTTACAGGAAATATTTTGAAAAATTATTACTGCAAATAAGTTTAAAATTTATAGGTACTTAAAAAAACACTAAAAGAATACTCGTAATTTATTATATTTTTTATTGTAGTTTTAAGAAATCTTTTTTTTCTTTTTTTAATTTCGAATTTATATCGACAAAAACATCTACCAAAACTCATTGCAATAAACTTTTCAAGTGTCTTAAATGGTTTTAAAATGTTTTGTAATAAAATAGTAAATTATTAGACACACAAAACTTCCTCATAAGCCTGGGTGAAACTGCCTTACAAGCATTTTAAAAAAAATTAAAGAAAAATTATCAGAACAATCTTTAAATTCGTTCAATGCTATAATTTACTGTGATCCACTAGTAAATTTTATTAGAATCATTTTATGAAAAAAGTACCAGGCATAATCATGGAAATATTTGTACGAAAGTACTTAATTATACACAATTTTTATATAAACTCAAAGATCGAAATAATAATTAGAATAAAATAATAATCTTACTTTAATAGTCAACTAGAATGATCCAGAAATTTGTAAAAATAAGACATACTAAAAAGGTTTAATTTTGATTCAGTTTTATAAAATCAATTGGAATACTCCTAAGAGAAGTGTTAATACGGAACTGATGATTTTTGTGAACGTGTGACTTTGCCACATATAGATTGTACGTTTTATACAATTATTTTCTAATAAATAAGATACGTATGCAAAGTACGTAAGTGTTCTTCTTAAAACTGTCCATCCCTCCCTTAGTAGAAAATTATAAATATTCAGTAAAATAAATTGTTATTAATTAATAAATCAAAATTAAAGTGAAGTTAATTAAATACATATCTTAGTTGCGAATTGTAAAATTACAATGCAATTTTAATATGGTTTAAAATTCCACAACCGTTAGCAATTTAATTAAGGACAATCAATTAATTTATATTGAAGTAACATTTTTTTTTATATCAAAAGCGATTTTTGCTTACAATACGCTATTTAGTAGGGGAAAGTACTCTACCCTCGAACGTTCATGCCTTCAAATAATGTGAATTTTCTTCTATTTTTCCTTAGAGACTTACACATTTTTATTAAATATTAGTTAGCTTATCGTCACTTATTGATAATTACGTGATAATAATGTGTAAGAAAGACCCTTAGGGAAAATAAAAGAAAATCTCATTATTCGAAGGCATGAACGTTCGAAGGGATAGTACTTTCCCCTATATGGAACTAACATCATAGATGTCAATCAGAGAATGTTCCTTGGGTAGCAACCTAAAGAAAAATTCACTATTTGTGGCCTTATAGATCCATAATGAACGTTAAAGGATTGACAGTTGGAAAAATATTTAAATATTAATCAGGATAATAAACAACGTAACTAATAAAACTCATATAATTTTCACCCAAAGATCATTAAATGTATAACCAGGAAGTCAAATTAGATTTTCATAGCAAAATGGATCGATTAAAATAACCACAGAATAGGAGGAAATATCAACTTTTTTTCTAAATTTAAGCAATTTACGTAATAATGGGAATAAATTATTCTACAATTTATATCATGCTATGTGAAAAATGTGATTCGTGGCCATAGTTATTGAATCATCTTGTCCATTGCTAATGAGTTTACATGATTCGACAGAAATTTCATCATAAATTTGCCAAAACAGACATTGATAAATATCACACCATGAAACAGTGAATTAATTGTCGATTATTTTGGGGTAATTATTCGCCTCTTGAATAGATGGTGTTCCAGAAAAAAAACCTTATCACTACACTTACTAGATGTTAAACTTACCATCGGGTAAAGTTCCCAGCGACCACATAAAATCTAAAAATGCAGAAAACAAAAATCTCTGTCAATTTTACTTATTCTATTGGTTTAGATGTTTGTTGTTTTTCTAATTTGAGGATTTGTGTTTTCTTTTTCGACATTAAATATCCTTTTAAGTGTCTTTGCTTTTACTTCAACACGATTTAATCTTAGGCGAAAGGTATGAAAACTCTATTATTTCATATGAATTTTGTGAACTTCTTCATAGTTACAATTATTATCAAAATAAAAACTCTGCAAATATTGAAAACAAATGTAAATAAATTTTAGGGAAGAAAATTCAAAAGAAATTCACAAAAAACATATAAAATATTTAAGACTAAAATTATTTAAAAAAAAATCAATTGCGCATTCCGAGAATTTTGTGAATAACTAATAAAATTGTCAAGACAGTGTCTAAACTGCAGAAATTATCTTTGCTTAATTTCATATAATCAATCTAATGATGTTTGGTTACTCTAAAGAAAAATAAATCTATGATCTATTCTACAACACAATAAATAATTTCTCACACCAATATTATATTATTTTATCTTGCAATAAATGCAATTGGATAAATATTTTCAATAAAATTGATTTTTTCAATATATATTCTTTTAATAAAAATATTTTTGATATTATTAAATACTTTTGACACTACTATCGTCACTAATATTCTTTTTACGAAAAACTGAAAAAAAGAAAAACGCACTACATTGATGGTTATATATTATGCTTTGTAGTAATTTTTATAAAAATTTGGTATATAATAAATATTTCATTTTCTGCCAACCTTAATTGACTATAAGAAAATAAAATTCGTATAACTAAAACTGCACTCTTTTTTTTTAAATAAATAGTAATAGAGTGCATTGACATCAAATCTAAAATTGATTCTCTATACTAATTGAGATCAATTAATTAACAAAAATACTATAGCCATAAATATTTTTTTCACTAATATATATTTTTTATTTCAATAAGAAAATGTTCAGCTTGGTTTTCTATTTACTCAGGAAGGGCGTCCAAGAATTTAATACTTTAAATTCTTTCACTATTTTGCGATCTCTCCATCAGTAGTCACTCTATTCTTTCGATGATCTGCTCTAGAATTTATCTTTTAATCTCACACAGTTTTAAAAGTAATTTAAAAGAAATATGTAAATTGTTCGTACAGTTACAACTATAGTAAAAAATCTAATTCCTTTTTTCTGATTAAGTAATTTTTTAAAAGAAATTATAATAAAAAAAGTAAAACATTATTACTTTCCTAAGAAATTCTGACTTATTTATCACTAAAATCTGTAAAAGTATTGTAATTTAAGGATTTTGTATAATTCACTAAATTAACTAAGCTTTCGCATTATTGGACTTTAAAATTGAACGGATTATTTAATGATGTGTTCACTTTCATGTTACTTTGGAAACTGATTAAAAAAAAAATAACTTGTAAAAATCTACAGGATATTTTTATTCGTTTTTTTTTTCTTCTTTGTCTGAGATATTATTAATGATGGTTTACTTATATCATCAGCTAAGACACTGATTTGATGTAAATTATTTCACAAAATTCGACTGTTTTGTTTTTGGGAGAGGGATTTTTTTTGTAGAAATACTTTTTTTTTCTATCAAAAGTTTTTCAATGTCAATTGACTGGAAAATGCCACCACTTCGAGCGAATAATTACTACCACGACGCCACAATCTATGGATGGAATTAATAGAGATCTCAAAAGAGACACTTTGGCTTTAATTTGTGCTGAAGACAAATTTAAAAAAGGGTATGAAATTAAGTAAAGCGCTCAAATAGTTATATATTTAAAAATTAATGAAGAAACATTTTAAAATACTACAAAAACATGAATAAATAAAACATTTATCCATAGATTGGATAAATGTTTAAAGATAAAATAAAAAGAGTAATCGAGAAAACCGTAGAGTGACGATGCAAATACATATTTCATATCTGGAGAAAAACTAATCTCATCTTATTGGCAATTCTCTGAAAAATTTATTGATGATTTTATCAGGCAATAAAAACGAAAAACCCAAACACTCCATCACATGAAACTATCAATTTCATACCAAAATAGCATTATTTTCACATTGATATCTAAATATATGAAAATAAAACGATCATGAATCGCTTATGATTTTCAAAATTTCAAGCTTTAATCAAAAAGGAAATTTCCTGTCAAGTGCTCATCCCTATGAGAGGACAATGTCATCCCCTAAAAGTGTTGAGTATATTTCATTAACTTCACAAGATTTTCATCAAATGTTCCTCCACTCATAGTCAACTTTTCCTCATCTTTTTCCGGGTTGAGCTCAACCCCCATACCGCCATGATCGAGAGGAACTTTCCACCCTTGGAGTTGAGGGGAAAAACTTGTGAGATAATCTGGAAGACATCTTGAGAAGTTTCGCTGAAGGAAAAGTGGGTGAAATTGCCGGAAATGCGGGAGCCAGAAAGTTGACTCTCTCTCTCTTCTTCTCACTCGTACCCACGAAAAGAAGGACGAGGTTGGAATTGGCTTAGATGAGAATATTTTCTGGGGTACCAAATAAAAACACATTTAGAAGTGTTTGTGGTGACGAGAAAATCCCCACATTGATGACACTGAGGTTGCAAACACATAAATCACAAGTATAAATGATTTGGGGAAGGATCCATATTTGTTTAAAAATAAAAAAAAACAACATTGAAAGATATTTTTGAAGAACAACAGTAGAAACTTTTTAATTTAGCACTAGAATAGTTGTAGATTTTGAGAATTTTGTAATATTCACACAAAGTAGATGATATAAAACGTTAAGGGTTAATGTAATTTTTGCTAAATTGACTTTTTAACTGAACAACGTCCAAACGTTTAAAAGGAACCTCGATCCTAGAAGGACTAGAACTAGATTTCGAAAACTCTCAATTTCAAACAGATATTTGTAGAGAAAATGTGATTTCGTATTTTATGTAAAGATGTTTTCAAAATTGCTTATGAGAATGAGCGAGATGGCTATATCTAGATCGCATTCACTGTCACTGCTTTTACTGAAATGTCGAAAATATGATTATAAAACAAAAGTTATTACGCGTTGGTCATAATGTCCAGTGCTCAATAACTTTTGTTCGTAAATATGTTTTTAAATTTTCTTATGAGAGTGAGCGAGATATCTAGATAATGCCCGAAGCACAAGAACTTTTTTGTTTACTCACTCTCATAGGAAGTTTCGAAAATGTGTCTGCATCTGCAAGATAAAAGTTATTGTGCGGTCCTTATAATGCTAGCGCGTACAATTACTATTGTTTTATAAACATGTTTACAAAAATTACGTATGACACTGAGCGAAATGACTAATGTCCAACGCACAATAACTTTTGTTTTGTAAACATGTTTTCGACATTTCAATGAGAGTCAGTGAGAACTAGATCTAATCATCTCGCTTATTATCATAAGAAATTTTGAAAACATGTTTACAAACAAAAGTTATTGTGCGCTGGACATAATGTGCCCATATATAGTACACTATAATTTTTGTTTTGCATACATGTTTTTAACATTTTAGTAAGAGTGAATGAAATCTAGATCTAGTCATCTCGCTCACTCTCATAGAAATTTTTGAAAACATATTTGCAAACAAAAGTTATTGTGCACTGGGCATAATGCCCAATATACAGCAACTTTTGTTTTGTAAATATTCTTCGAAATTGAATGTCAGTGTGAGCTAGTATATGTCTAGTTATAGTTCTCATTCACTCTCACTGAAATGTCAAAAATATGTTTACAATACAAATGGGGTATTATACCCAACGCACAATAACTTTTGTTTGTAAATATGTTTTCAAAATTTCCATTAAGAGAGAGCGAGATGACTAGATCTAGATCTCACTCACTCTCATTGAAATGTCAAAAACATGTTTACTAAACAAAAGTTATTATGCGTTGGGCATTATGCCCAACGCACAATAACTTTTGCTTTGTAAACATGTTTTTGACATTTCAGTGAGAGTGAATGAAACATAGATCTAGTCATCTCGCTCATTTTCATGGGAAATTTTGAAAACATGTTTACAAACAAAAGTTATTGTGCTTTGGTCATTATGCTCAGCGCACAATAATTTTGTTTTGTAAACATGTTTTCAAAATTTCCTATGAGAGAGAGCGAGGTAACTAGATCTCGGTTTCATTCACTCTCATTGAATTGTCAAAAACATTTTTTCAAAACAAAAGTTATTGTGCGTTGGGCATTATGCTCAGCGCACAATAACTTTTGTTTGTAAATATGTTTTCAAAATTTCCTATGGGAGTGAGCGAGATGACTTGATCTAGATCTCACTCACTCTCACTGAAATGTCAAAAACATGTTTACAAAACAAAAGTTATTGTGCGTTGGGCATTACGCGTTGGATATAAAACTATATTTCAGTTGTCAAACAAATTTTACAATTCTAAAATGATTATTGTGTTGCTCATAATAAAAAGGAGGTTTTCACTGGCAAAAAATTACACAATTTACTTCGTACTATATGTCAAAGTATAAAATCTTTGGACATTTTGATACCTTCGAGGTTAAGTCCAAATATCAAGATTATTTTTCATTCCAATGTGAAATTTGTATAACGAATTTTACTTTATAACTTGAACAGATTTATATGATTACACCTACCACATTTACTATGTCAGATATAGATAAATTGTGTCATAAAAGAGAAATTGTCAAAAAAAATTTATAAAAATAAGTTGCGTAGAGTTTTGATTTTGGAAAATGTTAGAAACTTCCTAACTCAAACTATATGCTATTATTAAATAAAATTTAATTAATCGAAATTCTAAAAAAAAATATAAAAAGTCAAATTGAAAATAATCCTAATCATGTCAATTAGTCCTATTTTTAAAGATGGTTTTATTAGATGTATCGTAATCAGTATAGTAGTGAAATCTTTGATTGCTATTTAACTCACGAAAATATACGTGAATGAATGAAATTTGGGAAAAAAGTAATTTATCTGAAAGGTGGCCTCATAATGTGCCGGGAAAGAAATCTTCCACCGGCACGAGGCGCCATTCATGGTCGCGGTAACTGTGTTATCACCGTGGCTCCTGTGGCCGTGGGTCACAAACCGAGAGTTGCGGCAGCAGAAGCTGCAGTCGGAACGGGATAGAGAGCAGATACATCCAGACCAGGGACACTCAATAGGTCTCCCAAGGGGTAAGTGAGGGTCGCAGTGGCGCGTGGCGGCTGCTGCGTCGCGGCGGCAACTGCGGGTGCAAAGTGCGGAGTGGCATGTGCTCCACGCAATGTCGCCGCGGCCGCAGACGCCGCAATGAGCCGTTTGTATGAGATTGCGGCGTCATAGAGAGGCTGCGACGTGGTGGCATAGTGTAAGAGGGGTGAGGAAGAGGATGAGGGTGCAGTGAAGGGAATAATGTGGTGTGTGGCAGCGGCGGCGGCGGCGGCTGCTGCGGCAGCGGCTTGCTGCTGGCCAGACACCGGCAAAGGGTACGGGGTGTAGCGCAAAGTGGCTGTCGGCGCCCCGACAGTCCCGATGGACACCGAGGGCGCACCACTCAGCACGACTAACTCACCATAAGTTCCTCTTCCCGCGGCACGTGTCTTAGCCAAATTGGCCGGAAGCATCACCTCCTTGGGTTGCGCCTTCTTGCACTCCACCTGGAATGTAAAATATAAATTTATTGAAATATTCTGCCATATACCGTACTTAATTGTTTGAGCATTTGATTGAGAAAACTTACCATTTTATTGTTGATCTCGTGGAAGTGAATCTCACATACTTTGTCTACTACGTCTTCACTTTGAAATGTGACAAAACCAAAACCTGCAAATATAAGAAAAAGTTCTCATTTAAGTATATCTATATATTGTACAAAAATTTATAAAAGAAGCACTTCACAAGAATATTGTACGTTCAAAAAATCCGCCGCTTGAAATTTACCGGCGCAAGCTTCTCGGCACCATAATTCATTGGGAAACATAAGTTACACATCTTTGGTCTGCCAAACCCACCCACTGTCAATAATTTACGCAAGCTTAGGAATTATCCCTCTTTGGTTAATCAATAAAAATGACTGGAGTAACCCCTAAATCTTTTCTGGTGAATCATGTGAGAACTTCTCTCGTATTTTTTACCCACGGAAAACGAAAGGACAAGAATACTATATATGGGAAGATATTTTAGGTGCTAGAGTGAGATAGACCATTTCTGCACAGCTAGTAAAATTGAAATAAAAGTTGTGGTATGAGTAGCACAAAAAAAAATACCACATAAAATATGTAAGCGAGTGTGTCAGCAGAAATCTATATCGCATTTTCATAGTGAAATATTAAATCTCATAATATGGTCGTAAAGGCGGTCCGGTATAATCGCGTCGAAGCATCCTGAGTATGTCTTGTGCAGGCTATATACCCTTGTCTCTGGTCCCATACTCAGCTAGAGAATTGCGTAACTCCCCCAAATACATATATACGATAATCCTCTATGCGTTGTCCTCCCCAGCCACCATTCTCCTCCCCCACCCCACCCTCTCTCTCTCTCTCTCTCTTACTCAGATTCTCACCAAAAAGCTCAGACGAAAGCTCCAAACTCTGCTCAAGATTTTCCTTGAGCAATTTCAGCCGCCGACCGTATGTGATGATGATGTTGTGCCAGTAAATAAATAACCCGAGCTGTCACCATCACATCTCTTGGTTCGTCATTTAATGATAATAACAATTATTTTCCATGATATACACAATTTGCTGTCTACTTACTATCGCAGGCACGCATCGCTCATGAAAATTACATCCGAAACGCTGTAGAATTTCATCCGCATAGAAAACCTCGAGAGATTTCATTAAATGAGCCTCCAAAGAGAGTAAACACTGCGACAAGAATGTAGGATGATGTGTGTTTAAGATTTCAATAAAGACGCTTGGGAAAATCATGAAAAAATCGCATATTTTCGCTTGATGGCATTGCAAACCTTATCCTGTCCGGTCAGTGGATAATGACATGACCCAAAACTTTCAGAATGTTAGTATAATAGGGCAAGTGTGCCAAATTTCGGCAGAGTTACATGCAAGCTCCAAAGTCTCAAGTTGGAAATGTAATTATTTTTAATATAAATTGAATTTATTTGTTACCTTTTTATAAGGAGTGTTTCTTGGAACCTTTGTGGACAGTCTATCGTTTTTATTTTCTCTAAAATCATTTTTATTACTTTTTAAAATGAATAAATATGTAGACATTGCATTGGTGGCCTATTTCGGCCACCTTCATTTTCATAGTTCCTGGCCCTTCCGGAATTCTTCCAATGTTTCTTTCAGATCATCTTACTCGTTGAAGTGACATTTTTGTTATTCTTTTGCATTGTATAATCTGAAGAGTATGCAAAAACTAAAACTTCATTGATATTCGAGAAACAAAAAATGTGGTCGAAATTGCAAGCTGGGCGGAATTTAACACACTTACCCTATCAGAAAACCAAATCATTGAATTTATAATTTGAAAGATCTACCTGAAAAGTTGTTAATCTCCATTTGATAATCTCTTGGCTGATTTGAATTGTCCCACAATTGGTAATTTTAAAGGAAATTTTCCCTAGCATTATAGACAGAAACATAAATGTTTTTTTTTTTTTTCAAAAACATATTTTTAACGAAAATGGCTTCTAGTGCGTAGACGCTATAGTAGGACTCAAGATATACATGCATGGACGGAAAAACAGCACAGCATTAATTCTAAGAAAACGTCTTATATGTTTATGTAGATATGACGCAATTTTGAGTTTTCGGATAAAAGCGAATATTTCAAGGTCAAAAATAAGGTCCCTTTCACTAGTAGAGTGTCAATTCACACTACATGGGATAGTAATTGGGGAATAAAGACACAGTAAACTCTCACAAATTCGGTCAGTCAGCATTGAAATGGCATCTGAATAATGAGAACAAGCGCCTGGAAAGTTGGCCTTTTTATATGGAGCTATTTGAAACCAATTCCTAAATTGATCTCGGACTCAGCTCACCGTGCTCCAAGAAAAAATTTTATTTAAACAAAAATTTAGTATATTTATCTCTCCATACGGAAAGGTATCTTATAATACGGGAAAACTTCTCACTTTTTAAGTATTTAGCATAACGATCACGAGTGCAGAAAAATTCCCATACGCATTTGTATTTGAAAGTAAGAAATTGGCTTCAATTTTGTAGGCCACTCGCCGGGGACTAGAATGAGAAATTTCGATCGTGAAACTATTTGAATTCCAACGATTTTTATTTATCTTCTGCACTCATATAAAATTTACATTCCCTCATTATTATTGTAAATTCCACGAATAGACACAATACAACTAAGAACAAACATACTAAATTTGAGTATATTTACTTCTGAGCATATTTTACGACTGAGTAGCGATCTCAGTGGCGCAATAGGCAAGACCATTGGGTCTTGGACGGATGACATCTCTGACTCGACTTTCATAGTTGAAAGTTCGAATCCCGCCCGGTGCAAGAAACTGAATGTCAGGAAAAGACATTTTCACTGTGATAAAACGTAACATAATGCACCGCCTCTGCACAAAAATTCCGGGGGCACGGAAGAAGCATCCATACCGTGGGAAAGGTGCTCCTGGGGTGGTTTACAATGGATTTAGCACATTCTTCCAACACGGCATTCCGTCTTCCAGCAAGATTTTGCAGCATGATTAGATTGTAATAAATATTATATATCCCGATACGATTACGACTGAGTTCAAAAGAAAAGAAATTGGGCGAGAGTGTATAATATATTGAAAAATCTAGGGTTTATACAATAATGTTTTTTTTTTTTTTTAATTCAAGCAATGAACTACAAAAATATGACATTGTTACAAAATGCTCATTAAACCGTAACCATCAAAAACCAATAACCCTTCAAAGTAATTCAAAAACCAAAAATGTAGATATGGCAGAGGTGCCAAGAAAAAACACTAAAATTCACATTGTTCTGGCTGGCGAATGATGCCAAAAATTTGAATACTGTGAAAGTACAAGCGGTAGTATTCATAGTTAATCACAATGATACTGTTGGGGATTTAAATGGAAGTGGATTTGCATCCCCAAAAACTTTCCTCTCCTCCCATTCCACCCATCTCCAAGCAATTTAATTTAAATTCGAATGTTTCGTGGGGAAAACGCGTTAGTTTTGCCTCCAAAGTGCCATTTATTTGTGAAATCACACATGAAAGTTGTTGTCTGTGTGTGGAAAATATTTGAGAAGGGTGGAAAACCCTAATCCCATTAAAATTATATACAAATTTTACTTTATTATAGGCGAGTGGTGTATTAATAATCTTTCTCCTTTGGCGCAAAATCCACCTACCAATCCTCTTCATCTCCACCCCCTCTTCCCATCATCCCCATCACCTAAAACATCGTGATGCTTTCTCCCACAGTCATTTAATACCACGAACGAATCTGTGCAGTGGAATAAACTGATAGGAGAAAACTCCCACATAATTCCAATTCACAATTTAATTATTTGTTTATCAACACCGAAATATTCGTCTTTCCTTCGTCACTTCCTCCATCCGAAACTCCTTCAACTCTGTAAATTACCCTTGCACTGTATTAATTTACATCATTTGCGGAGGGATTGGTGGATAACAATTTGGGGTCTCCATGATTGGATAATTCTAGGGGTGGTTTGGAAGGTAGATTAACGAAGAAAAAAAAATCAACAATTATTTTCCAGGGTGGTTTTCACTCGAGATATTTGGGGGAGATTTTCTTGGTAATCCAACCTCTAGGTTTTCTCGGTTTTCTGTTTGATGAAGTTTCAAAAACAAGCAACAACAAATAAGATAACCTCTTTAGTGATTTATTTATTGAAATTGGATTTAGAACTACAATCAGTGAGCTTTATTTTATAGATAATATTTTTAAGTATAATCCTAATTTATTTAAGAAAATCTAAGAGAAGCTTTTGTAGCTTTTGTAGAAGCCTTGATGGAGCTCACCTAAATAAAGCTTTTTATGATCTAAAGAAGAATTGGAGAACTGAAGGTGCCACCCATTTTTCACTTCACGAGTGTGAACCGTCCACGGCGACTAGTATTCAATCACTAAAGACTGAGGACAGTTACCTAACAGTAAGAATGCCAAACCAACCTTTCAGTTGGTTCCATCAGATTTAATTCAGATTTCCATCAGTTTTTGACTAAGTCGTCGCTCGACTGGCTCGACTTAAGTCGTAAGTGGTGTCTAGGACATTAGAGATATGCGGTTTTGAGCAAAGGTGATAGTTATGGATTTTTTTTAGGTTAGTTGGTATTCAAATTGACATAATAAGTGTCCTCAGTGTGGCACTGGTTCTCCCTAATGGCTCTACACAGTACAGAAAATTATCTCCATATTTGACAGTTTCTAAAGCGTGTCCACGTTAAGTTTGTACCCAAAAAAAAAACTTTAAAAATGAAGTCTACATAATATTAAAAAAAGAAAAATATTATTTGAAACTTTAATTCATTGTAGATTTATTAGATAAGGTAAAGTGCCCTCAAGTCGACCGGTTCCTCAATTCGACCGGTAGAATTATTTATTATTTTTTTTTATATTTGCACTAATATTTGGAGTATGATCTAACATTAATAGGCTAATTATTCCATAAATAAATACGAATCAGTGACAATTTTATAGAAATTCACCATTAAAACATTCAAATATTCACCACCGGTCGAGTTGAGAAACCGGTCGACTCGAGGGCACTTTACCTTATATTAGTTTTTTTTATTCAAGTATTTGATTGACGAAATCTCGAATCTTCTTCTTGAGTCCTCCCATCAAGGTCTGTACAAGATCATCACCGCGGTTCTTAGTTTTTTCATTCCATTTTTTCTTGAAGTCCTCGGTGTTCTCGACGCGTTTAGCCTTCTTCTTTAGATCGTATTTGATAATAGTCCAATATGTTTCAACTGGACGGAGATTTGGGGTGTTTGGCGGATTCATCTCCTTGGGTACATGACGAACGTCGTTCTCCTCGTACCATTCTCTGATTTCTTTTGAGTAATGGCAAGACGCCAAATCTGGCCAGAAGATCGGGGGTATGCCATGGCATCTGTACAGAGGCAACAGGCGCTTTTGAAGGCACGCCATGATGTAAATTGACGAGTTCATGAAGAACGCCTTGCTCTCACGTCCACATGAGCAGATCGCTATACAAACAATGTATTTTTTTGGAAACTTCACAATTTTTGTACCTGTACTTTTTCTTACATCCTGTGCGAGAATTTGTGGTGTAATATTGCTGTCCTGGTAATTGTTTGAAGTCTCCTTTTACGTTTGTTTCATAATCCATCAAGATGCACCCACTAAAGCCAAACATCATCTTATTGTGCAGCCTTCGAGTTCGTGTTTTAACTGACTGACTTTGTGCATCCGTGCGATGAGGGGCTGCTTGGGCCTTAAAAGTCGACAGTCCATTCCTCTGTTTTATTTTGTGCACAAGACAGCTTTTTAGACAGTTAAATTTTTTAGCCATATCCCTCACAGATGTCAAAAGATTGTTCGTGTAGTCCATGATCACCCTTTTCTCTAAATCTCGATCTTCAATACCCCGATTTTTTCCACATCAAGGTTTCTAGGCAGTAGTTTTACTGTCGAGGAATCGAAGAATCACACTCCGGGCGGTCTGACGTAAGGTACTTGTGAGTTTTCCAATGTCCCCGTAATTGATTCCAGGATTTTTTTAGATGTACACGGTCAGTTCCCTTTCTTTTCCATTATTATTTCGTATCTCAGTGAAAAATGAACAGAATTTAATGAGACTTTCGAACGAAAATGCGGAGCTAGTGACATCTGTCATAAAACTATCAAATCATTTGGAACAATTTTGTCGTGGACACGCTTTACAATAAGCTTAGACAATTTGCTTGAATATGGACATAAATTTCTCTAGTGTATAGAGATAGAGGCCATAAAATCGCACTTATTGTTGTAAAGAAATCTACTCCTCGGAGAGGAGTATCGTAGCAAGATTACCCAAGATAATCAGAAGCTGAAGATGCAGACTAGAAAGACTGCTAAGGGTTCTGGGAGAATTCCTATTTTTATAGTTTTATAGCTGCCTTTTAAATCTTTATAAAACAAATTAAAACCGAAAACTTATTTTCTAACCCCAAGTTGCAAACATCCCAAAGTCACCTGGTAATAATTTCAGCTATCGTAAGTACGGGTGTCTTTGACACCCTCCTGTTCGTAATCTTTTCTTTAAGGGAGACTGGGGCAAAAAGTCACAAATTGAAAATTTGAAAATTCAATATCTTCCAAGATAAAAGAGATAGCGGCTTAAATTTTTTTCCATAGACCTTCTTCAAAGTTGTAGGTTTCTTAGAATTCGATCAAGGAATTCAGAAAATAAAAAATATTGAAATTTTTAGCCCTATTTTTGAAATGTTTTCCTTACAACAATTTACCCACTTATTCTTCAAAATGAATGCACTAAATAATTTGGATTCTTTGAATACGAAACCACTATCCATTTAAGAATTTTACAAAGATTCTTTTCTCCAGAAATCCTTTAATTAAAAATGACCACTTGGGGTAAAAAGTAACAAAAGGTAGGGAGCAAAAAGTAGCAAAGACCGAAGCAATTTCTGATGTCTCACGGCGAGAAGAAACGTCATTTCCGCATCTCGACGCTTTTTGTGTGCATTTGTCAAACGATTAGCAGTGTCTTGTGTGTTTTCTTTAATAGCTTGAAAAGCGCTTTTCTCGTTCAGATAGTGAAAACTGTGTTTTAAAAAGGTGTAGAGGAATAAATTTCCTATGAAAATATGTCACCTAGCTATTTTTTTTAATTTATGAAATCCCGTAATAAAGCAAATCAAAATGTGATAATATCCCATACCCGGTACTATTTGCCCCAGCATTTTTGAAAATGGTCACAAAATTACCTTTTAGAAAACAGCTCGATATAAATGTATTTCCTTACAAAATAGAGGAAAATAACTTTCACAAAGTTATAGAGCAGTAAATTTCCTATAAAACTGCACTAATTAGAAATTTCTGGGGCACTAGGGTAGCTTGTAAAAAAAATAAAATATTCGTTTTGTGACTTTTTGCTCCAGTCTCCCCTACTTCTAGAACTTAAGGATTGTCTTTACCGTCTTTACCGATCCAATATACCATGTTTGATCGGTGAGAACTGCTCTTAAGTATTAGAATTTATTAAAGAAAAGCTTACGAACAGGAGGGTGTCAAAGTCACCAGCAGGGGACAAAGTTACCAGCACTAACTGTACCATGTGATAAGTTTATTTAGGTTTTTCGCTTACTGTCTTGTTGGAGTCAGCAAAGAGGCTCTTCTTGCCTACAACTTGAGAAGCACATGCATCGTTAAAATATTTAAAAATGGTCTACGAAGCAATTGCAGAGGATTAAGTACGCTATCAAAATATGTCAAATGGATATTTCGTTCTTACATCGGAGCCCATAATAAAGACAATTAATATGACAAAAATTACCCTATTAACTTCGCCAATATTTGCCTCAGCATTTTTGAGAACTTTCACAAAATCAACTTTTAGAAAATGATTGGAAACGCACATTTCTCTACGAGTTGGAGAAAACTAGTCCCCTACAGTGTTGTAGAGAGGAAACTTTCTCATGAAAATGTACTGCTTGAAAATTTCTCATGTCTACTAAAATAAAAATAAATAAAATTTGCACAAGTTTTCTCTTACTATTTGATAAGAGAAAGATTATGGAGAGAGAGGTGAGAAGTTCAGAAAGCTGATATTTTTTAGGACTTATTACCAAAAGTATCAATGATTTTTTAAACTATTTTTTATGGTAAGTGTGCTAAATTTCGGCATAGTTGCATGCAAGCATCAAAGTCTCAAGTTTCAAATGTAATATTTTTAATACAAATTGATTTTTTTATTCTTTCTTTCGTAAGAGTGTTGCTTGGAACCTTGTAAAGAGTTTACCGTCTTTATTTACGCTAAAATCATTCTTAATACATTTTAAAATGAATAAAAATATAGACATAGCTTTGGTGCCCTATTTCGGCCACCTTCATTCTCATAGTTTTCCTTGCCCTTCGGGAATTCTTCCAATATTCCAAAAAGTTAATGGAAATTCGAGGAACAAAAAATGTGGCCGAAATTGCAAGCTGGCCGGAATTTGGCGCACTTACCCTATATTGTTTTAAACCTATTTAGTTTCTCTTAAGTAAGATTATTTGAAGAGTAAGTCACATTCCTCATTATAAATATCCCAAACATTTTATAATTTGTTAAAATCATGCATGATACCCTATATATCTGGCAGTATCCATAGTCTTCTAACAGATACAAAATACTATGAGGTATAGAATTTTCAAAATTGAAGGAAAGAGATCCATCAATATGAAAAAGCATTAATAATTCTAGCTTCTTTTTGCTAAATTAATTACAGATGTTGAATAAAATTTTGAGGTTAAGTGCGGAACGTAAATAAAGTTTGTCGGAGGGATCCTTTTGACAGCTGTCAAGGGTTCAAAAGTTTATCTGAGGGGTGTAGATTAGAGTTAGAAAATTGTCTATCTGGCGGAGTAATTAATTTTCGTCCTTCCTCTCTATTCCCGCACTCATACCAAATTGCACGAACGGATAAAAATGTAATAAGAAGTGTGATTGCGGGAATTAAATCTCCAACTTTGGTGTTTTCTGTGGGGGAAAATAGAAATCTCCCAGTCGATTATCTCTTCTACTCTCACTCTCTTTCTCCTCCTTTGTTTGTGTTGTGTATAAAATTTCTTATCCAGCACACGCAATAATAATTATCAGAGTGTGTATGCGTGGGGGATCATCAATCACCAATTCTCACTCCTCTATGGCATCCCCAAAAGAAAGCTTATGAGTGTGTACCGGAGCTTTTCTCGGGGTCGAAAGGGCAGAAGACATTTTGTGAGCTTTTCGAATACACAAAAGGGAAAAAATTGCCCCTGTAAATATTTCAGATGTAATTTTTCCCTGTGCCTAATGATTTGTTGCTACATTTAGTGGGCTAAATTATTGTATTTTTCGCCATGCTCCTCGCCAAAGAAAACCCCTAAGTGGAATGGGAGGTTGGGGACTTTTTCGCCCTCATCTTTCTCTCTACGTTCTCGCTGTTTTTTGCCGCCTTTTTCCCTCCATTGACCCTTCAGTGATTGTTGTGAAAAGCACCACGTTTCTGCCCCAAATAATTGGTTGATGATGGAAAAGAGCGAGTCAGAGAGAGTGCGGAGCTTAGACGAAATAACGAGAAAAAAAGGAGGGCATACATATTTTTCGTCCAGGAAAACCACATAATGAAAAGCTTTCTAGCCGAGCTTTGTTTCACTGACATAGAAATTTAGGGGTATAGGAAAAAAAAATAACAAGAGACAACACTGAAAAGATTTATCGATTTTCATTTCACGCCTGTAATTCATGGTTTTGATCATTCATGCTCATTAGAATTGAGCGGTAAAATTTCTATTGCAAGATTGTTAAACATCAACTATACAAAAGCTTGTAACATAAGAAGCTTTGAGCGACAAATTGCGATATGATTCCTTCTGTGAAGTGCTTTAAGACAAGGGATTCTAATGGAAATTGCAGCACTCACCTCTATGTCTATTAGTCTGTTTGTCGAACATCAGCATTGCATCTTCAATCTGGAAGAAGAGAAAGAGAGAGAAAATCAAATTAAAATCCAAATTAATCTCCCAGTTTAATCAATTTTAGCAATTTCCGGGCGAAAAATTGATTTCCCTCCTATACACTAATACTGAATCAGAGAAATTTACCATATAAATTTTGCGCCCCTAACCATATTTTTTTTTTTTGGAAAAAAAAGGTCGAAAGGAAGATATTGCGAGAAAAAGTGTGGAGAGATAAGCTAGAGAAATTTAGTAACAAATTCAAATTCATAAATGCGCCAAGTGAATTGATATCAGAGTCATAACAGAGGATTTTCCTAAAGGTTTTTCGAGGGTGCCATGTAGAGGATATTCGGCCTTTTTGTCGCCCTCTGCAGAAATCTATTGATCTCGAACATTTTGTCGTGCGGTGGCCCTTCTTACAAATTCATATCACACACAAATTCATATGATGGACCCCAACTAAGGAGAAATATCCTTTTGCTCAGCAATATCTCACCTTATCTCTAGCGATTTTCACACCCTTCAATAAAATTCAGTTTCTCTATTGAAATATCGTTGTGACATTGAGAATGCCTATACTCTATAAAGAATTTTGGAAAGACCTATAATCCTAAATCGGTAATACACAAGTATTGGGTAGTCCAAGACTTAACATTAATAAACAATACCAATTTCAAATGGTATCAATTTGAAATTGAATCATTTTAATGTACACTGTGAATTAACATAATAAGAGATAGAGTGTAAAAGCTCTATAGTAAAGGGAGGCTTTCAAGCTTTGGGTGATGAAAGTTTTCTATATCACTTTTTTTTGTTCTTTAATGAATTTCACTTAATGGCCTTTTACAGGAAACGGAAGGTATGTGACTAACAGTGAAAATATATACATTCTATGAATAAAATATATTTGAAAACAGTCAAGTAGTGTGAAACTTCCGTCATCTCAAACTCCATGGCCCATTCCCCTAATACCCATTTTCGTGAGATTAATGCTAATTTAGTTAAAAAAAATAATAGGTAACATAACCATAACGAAATCATTAAAAATCCAAAATACAGTCGAGTTACTCAAATTTGAACGACGACGGTTGAGTTCAAAATGTAAAATTTGAGGTTATGAGAAGAAAGTTTTGCGTGGGGTCTGAATTAGAACTATTTTTCTCTGGTGTTTCTTCAAAATTATCGTATTATAATAACTTCTTCAACAAATTCAATTTCTTTAACAATAAATTACATTGATATATACCTTAAAATTATCTTTCTTAAATTTGGGAAACTGCATTTCACATGAATTCCGTTACGTTTTTGAAAATATTGTTTAAATTTGAGGAGTGAGAAATGTCATCTATAGGGTAAAGGCTCATAATTTGGTCCAGTCTGCCTCTAAGCATCGATGTTCCAAGTTTGAAGTGCGATATTTTCAATATTCATTGCCTTTTATTGTTACTCTCTTTTCAGAAGGATTGTTTAGAAACTTGGCAAGGGCTTATTCTAGTTCTTCTTACTAAAATTAGTTTTAATACATTTGAAAATAAATTGATATGTAGAGGTGAATTTGACTCGAATTTTGGACAACTTGTTTATTAATTTGGACAACTTGTCTGTAAATTTGAACAGCTAATCCGCCTCAATAGGATGCCTATTGTTCTTTATTTCATGAACCAATCTTACCAAGTTCTCTTCCTGTTCATGTAAGGGAAACGTAGAATGTCACAAGAAGCCCGGAAACTTTCCATATCATTCATTAAAGTGAGTTGACTTCGGTACTCCAAGTACGTGCGGATTCGCTCATTCCCTGGCCTTTCCGGGAGCCTTTTAAGGTTTTTCTCACTACATCCCGTTCGTAGATATTATGCTCCTTTGTTTTTCCAGGCATTTGTACAAAATAGTCATCACAAAAGCTAAAACTTCACGAAATTTCGTGAGAAAAACACCTGTCCAAAATAAGGAGTATCACCTCAATGGTAAATGTCTTAAAAAATTTCCCATTTTTCACACGAAAAATCTAATTCACAAGGCAAATCTCACTTCAGGTCAAATGTACAAATCACCACTAACGTGAGTCAACACAATGTTTAATGAATATTCAATAATATCACTCAAAAAGAGCGAAGAAACATTGTTAGTACTTCACCATAGCTAAATAAGACTGAAGTAAACACGAAGTTCTGTCATATTTCTCGTAAGCAATTGCTCACACTGAATTTTCAACAAAGCAATATTAACTCAAATCATATTCAAAATTTAACGTATTTAGTGTTAAAATCTTCCAAAAAGAACAAATATTTAGATAGAATTCATTATTCATCAAATATCACCGAGAAAAATGTGGATGGTAAAATTTACCATCCTCCATACAAAATTCTAATGGCCGGATAGTAAAAAAGTCAACCAACAAACGCGATATTAAATTGAACTGTCAAAAATTGTAGAATCTATTGCATGGATAGTAAATTTTAATAGCCGGATGGTAAATTCTAATATCCCGGATATTAGATTTTACTAGCCGGATCGTAAATTTTACTATCCGGATATTAGAATGAAAAATGTCGGAAAAATTTATTTTTCCCTATTTTCATTAATTTTTGGCCATTGTTTGAGGGCTTGGGGCCCTTCCTGGATGACATCATCATTTGATCATCATTTTAATCAATTTATTTTTAGTGTCCAATTTTATCCTCAAAGTGTCCAAAATAAGAAACTGGACAAAATTATGAGCCTTTACCCTACCCCCCAACTGTATACATTTGATGAACTTTACTGTAATTTAAATTTTATTTTATAGAATTTTTCTGCTAAAATACCTCCTCTTCTCTTTAAGGTGATAATAATAAAATTGCTTTAATATATGATATAATTTATATGTGGCATTTGTGGTTTAATGCAATTTAAAAACGAAAGACTACTCTTTGAACTCTATTATTTATCCAAACAGATTGGCTTTTGTGTTGGCAAATTGGCTTGTTTGCAGCTCTTTTAAAACTGTGAAATTATTGTGAAATATTAATTACAAATTTAATTATTACATATTGATTTCACATTACTTTCCTCTATTAATTTACCGGGTTGCAAAAAAATACAGAGTTGTTGTGGATTGAATGGCTTAAACATAATTTTTCCTCTCTGGTAAACTCATTTGGAAGCGCAGGTGATTTTTTTCCCCTGAGTTGCGAAATAGAGTTTCAAACACTTTAATTAATGAAAGTGGAAAGGTTGCCGGCAGGCCATAAGCTTGAAGTACGATGGATAGGGAATATTGTCGAGGGATGCCAGGGTGAATTTAGGACCTGAGATGGGTTTGCAAAATATCAAGGGAAAATCATTAATATCAGTGATAAGATTGAGTTAGACAATTTCACCTTGATTTTACCTCCCTATAGCTAAATTCTCTTTCCTGTGAAATTCCTGAGTGATGTTGAAAAATGGAGTAGAACATTGAAAATATATTTTTCTTGGGCTCAAGGGACATGACAAGAGTGAAAATTGTAAGTGAATAGGATTTTTCAAGACATTCTTTCCGATGAATAAAAACCTTGGGTTTGTTTTGCCAATCTAATGTTTAATATAATGTATATCTTGTTTTACGAAATATATCCATTGTAATATTTCTCCCATTTTTTTGGAAATTCCTAAGCACGTCATTGTTTCCATACAGATTGCTTTCAAAGAGCTATAATGGTTATGTCCTTCGAAAAAGGAAACACCCAATGTTTTCTCAACTAATTTCCGTTTTAGCCTAGATTTTTTTTAGGCACTTCATTGAATTTCGTCAAAGATAAACCACTGGGCGACTCCATCACGACAATCATGGTTTAATGTGCGATTTGGCAATTTTATCGCGCTGACAGAGACAAAGTCCCATTTCTTCTTTCATAGGCCCTCAACATTAACTCAATGATGCCTCATTTTTCATTCTCGACCCAGTGAATATTTTAGGGGTGTGTGTTGTTTTTTTTTTCTTACTATAGAAATAGGATGGAATGGGATGAATAATGCAAAAATGATTGTGTCTTGAAAAATAATCCCACAAACTAAATATTTCAGTGAGGGTCATCAATAAATAATCAATTGATATAGATTGTTGAGAATTCACGATCATTATGAGTTAATAATTCACACTTCTATTTCCCTAACTTTGTTTGAGTTAGAAGAAATGTATAATTTTTTAGATTTTAAATTGTATTCAAATTAAGGAAAATTTTATGAAATAATTTGATAATGGATTTACTATTAAATTCTAAAACTCATATATATACAAAAATATTTAAATGAGAATCATTTTCAGATAAAAACCTTCCCTAGTTTAATTAAGTTTAGTTAGTATTTAATTTTTCAACATCAAAAGCAGGGCAATTTTCTTAAAAATGTTTACAAAGATAATGTTAAAAAAAATCATTTTATCTGCAATAATCTTAAATGTTAATTATATAAATAAAAAAAGTATTTTTTGAAAATATTTAGGTTTTTTACTAACCAAAATTATATAGGTATTACACTGGCTAAATTTAATTTTTTGCTGACAAAATGTAATGTTTTAGAGCAGAATCACATTGACAATAAAATGCTCACCGTATTTCGTTAATTTATGCATTTTCATTGAAATTATTACGCAAATTTTCCATTACCGTATTACCTTATTTCATAATCGCTGGCACTTAATAAAAATAATATAAAAAAATTTAAGAAATAAAACAAAAATACGATAAACGGTGAGAAAAAAACTGTTAAGAAAAATTAATCGTACAGTTTTTTTTGCTCACCGTTTTCGTTTCATTTCTTCAATTGACTTATATTATTTTCACCCAGTGCCACCGATCGAGTATGAGATAAGGTAATACGGTAATGGAAAATTTGCGTAAGAATTGCAATGAAAATGCGTAAATTAACAAAATACGGTTTTAAATATGTTTATTGTACTCTTTCACAGTTTACTTTACTTTTTGTATATCACAACAAATTCAATTGAGTTCAATTCAATTCTGAGTGCGAAAGACTCGGATAGAAACATGAAAAACGTTTGAGAATGAAAGAATTGTAAATTTTGAATTCATGAAATTATCCTGAAATAAAGGTGTACCGGATTATCACTATTCAAATTTGATTTTTATACTGCTCAATTGTTTTTATCTTTATTTTAATTGGAGACATTTTTTTCAAATGAATATTATAGTAAATATCAGATATTGCGAACAATTTAATTCTTGTGCTCCTGGTTACTAAAGCCCTTTAAAAGGTCATTCAAGAAATCTATATTAGTTCTGTTCCTATAATACCGAGACATTTTACAATTTGAGTACAGTTTCCTCATTATTGTTAATCGTATCGGAATATCTTTTACAATTTAATAATGTTTAGGTAATTGCCTACGAAAAACTGTAGCAAAAAAACTCTAAAGTTTTTTGCTTACCGTTTATCGTATTTTCTAATTTGAGAACTAATTTCTAAACTGCAAATTGAGAATTTGCGTAACAATTGCAATGAAAATGCGTAAATTAACGAAATACGGTGAGCAATTTACTGCGAATGTGATTCTGCCCTAAGGAGAAAAAAGTCACCCGCACCTTATTCCAAATGCAAGCCCTTTTTTGGATTTTTATTACTATAGTAAAATTTTATAAAATAAATCCTATTGTCATTAAAACAATTCATAAGCAACTGAACAAAAATAATTTCATCCAACTGCCCCCTCCCTTCATTTTAACTATGGTTTTTTTTTATAGAGTAAAGTTGAGGAAAAAGTTGCTCGCACTTACGAACCACTTTTTTTAATAATACTAATTTTAATAATAATTTTTTGAGGGTATATTTCAACCGACTTGCATATATATAGATTTTTTCGATAGGTCTTGAAATCTCCAATACGGATACATTGCTAGTGAATCCTTAAATTACTCGTAATTGGTTTTTCTTTCTTTAATTTATATTATTTTTATTTGACTGAAAGTTTTTTACATTGATCTTGAAGATCAAGTAAAAAACTTGAAAAAGATTTTGAAATTTCCAACGCGGCTGCATCGGACTTAATCGGTAATTAATTGGTAAAGTACCCGTGGATGATACGAGTATATCTTTCTTGAATATACTTTTCTTTTTGTCCGTATGTTTGTTACTTATACTAAAATATTCTGAAATGTGCTTTTCTTAAGCAATTCTTCATTTCGGAATGGTTTTAATAATTTATAAATCAATTTAATCAGTAGTAAACCGATATGCACCCAAACACCATGCCAAAGATAATACACGGAAAGCTCTTTCTCGTAAGTTCAAGCACTCTGCAAATCTGGGACACTTTGCCATCTCTTTAATGCTTTAAATTTGTTTGAATAAATCATGATTATTCAAAATTTACGATAAGACAATCTATTACGTTTAGCTTTCGAAAAATGCCTTTATTAATTTCAAAAAGGTGACATCTTAATCTCGTAAATCATTGACCATTTTATTTTACTGAAAAATACCCTTGTTATTATGTAAACAAATCTAAATAATTGCTCATGCTCTTTAAAAACCTTTTAGACAGTCCAACCTGAGAACAGTAAACATCCTTCCGTAATTACAATAGCTGCGACTTTTCTTCATGACCACCCCGCCTGGAAAACCCTTCTAAAATGGCACAATGAAGACACATTCTATATCTTTATATTTGTTTCATTGGAACGATGAAGATTTTCACAGAGAGAGAGTGTGGAATGTGAGAACGGGGGTGGACAAAAAGTTTTCGGTAGGGCTTGACTGACATCGTGTGAGAAAGAGAGAAGGAAACGAGAGTAATTTTTCATGTGATAACCGGATGAAGTTTGCATAATAAAAGAGATTAATCTACAGAGTAACTGAATGGGAATGATGATGCTCAACCCTTGTGTACGAGATTCCCGGACTCTCACCCTCTGATGTATAACATCAAATCATCCACTGCCCCAGCATAAACTTAAAATAATTATTTAATTAATTATTAAACAAATTACTTAAGAGCGACACAAGTTTTCGTATGTTAAAACAGATGGAATTTTCTGTGGGTCTTTTTTTTTTTTTTAGCTTTTTCGCGAATGCGAATTCTACATGACATCTTCTATTCTATTTTTTTTGCTGATGCTTGCAACCTTTTCTGGAAATTTCATAGAAGTGTCAGATGTAAATCCTAGAGAGAAATTGCCACCAATAAAATAATTTATGTGGACACTTTAATCACATATTCAGGAGGTATTTCCCACACAAAAGCTTCCCATCCTAAATAAAGCTTTTAGCTACACTCTTATAAAAGGATTTAGCATTTTTATCACTTGCTACCATATATGGAGGATAAAAGTATCATTGAAAAAGTATTCTCACATAATTTTCTCACGCATTTCCCAGATGAGAAAGGAAGCAAAATTATCATGAGAACACTAAAGCACAGTTATGTTAATTATTTAAATAAATTGGACGTTAAACTGATATGAGGCAAAAAAAAAACCCATATATGGAGAAGCTCTTCCGGGACAAACTTAACAACATTATCTCACTTTTGCATCGAATTTTGCCCGCACATGGACAATTAATAATTAATTTTACCACAAAAGAGTAAAACTCGGTGAGTTTGTGCAAGTCTGCAGGATTAGATTAATTTCAGATTAATTGTAGGGATAAATTTACCGTCCATTCAAAAACTATCGAACCACTACTGGGAAGGATTTTCCATTGGGGGCTTTGTTTTCCCCATCAATCGATTTATCCCATTCTCCCAAGCATTAAAATGTTTTCCCATTTATTTTCCTCTGGTGTGTGCCCAAGATAGAAGGGATGTTTTGAAGCACTTTGTGTTTGGGGACTTTGCAAGAAGTTTCCCTACAAGAACACAAGCCTTTTCCCCAGGGACATAGTTATACAGAATAAGCGTACACTTGACCCAAAAAGCCTTCTCTATATAAATTTCACTATTTCAAAATGGATTTCTTATATCTTAAAATCAATATAGGTGGTCAAAAGATGACCAATATTTGTGACAACGGTTCTGTGGGTTCAAAAGGGACTGCTAAGAAATAAATTAGAGTTTCATTTCAGACCCTATTTGATGAGGGTACGTTCTAATAATATAAATTGCAATGTAACTTTTTAAATGTTCCGAAAGTTTCCATAAAATCTGTCTCACTAAAGAAATTAGTAAATTTTTAGTGCCTAAATGATAACGAATCATACACTGAGAAAAAAAGAGGATGCGATTAACTTTTTTTGTCATAACTTTAACACTTTTCGGGTGTAAAAATATATCAACATTTTTTAATGTTAATTTTACCGTCGTTGCGGGTGACTTTGCACGTTTTTTCGCTGTTTTTCAACTTTACCCTCTAAAAGTGGACAGTTAAAGTGAAAGGAGGGGGGTGAATGGGTAAAATTATTTGTATTCAGTTGTTAATGAATGGATTTTGTGCCATTAACATTAATTTTATAAAATTTTACTATGTTAAAAAAAAATCAAGAAAAAAGGCTTGCACTTGGGATAAGGTGCGGGTGACTTTGCACTTTTTAATAAATACTAAAAAATCAACAATTTCTGATAATAAACGACAATGAAGATCTTCACATCTAAGAGTAAGATGCACGAGATCTACAAGATGACGTAGTCGCCATCTTGATTTAACGTTTCTGTCCGCCATTTTGAATAACTGTCAAACCCTAAAACTGGTCCGATTGGGTTGAAATTTTAGTATGTTGTAGCTGATGTCAAGGCCTTTTCAAAACGTAACTATGTTCCAGTCTACGTCAAGGTATTAACCTAGATACAGAGGCTCAAAGTCTAAAATTTTGCAATACTCATATTTTGGCGGTCTTTATTTTTTAATCTTCAATATTTGAAACCTAAACGAAATGCCTCAGTAACCATTAAAAATAGTTGAGACTTTTATTTTATATATTTATTTACTTTAACATAATTAAAAAAAAAATAAACGAAAAGTACATTTAATTATTTTTTTATTTTTCATCTTTGCGAAAACAGTTTGTAAGATTCTCAAATAATGCGCTGTTATAAACAAAAACATTACTTTTCTATTTGTTTGTTTGTTAGATCTCATCGCCTAACGATAGCGCTGTCTTTTTTCTGATGGTTTCGATAAAAGAAGCTCCCTGTAGTTCTGTATTCACAAAAATGTCAAAATTTTGAACTTGGAGCCCCTATATCCAGACAATCACTTGACCTAGGTCGGATTTTATATATGTTCTGAAAAGGCCTTGACATCAGCTACAACATACTAAAATTTCAGCTCAATCGGATGAGATTTTTGTTTTGACAGTTATTCAAAATGGCGGACAGAAACGTCAAATCAAAATGGCGACCACTCAATCTTGTATATCTCGATCATTTTATCTTAAGTTCCCACAAAATTGGATAATTTTTAGCCAAATACTTCTATAATAAAGCTTTAGAAAGATCAGTATATGCAATTTTATAACATAAATCATGCGTTCTTAGGAAGATAATAGGGAAAAAAAATATTTTAATAAAAATAATCAACAAAATCGAAGTGGATTATTTTAGCCAGATAAATTTAGATTGGATTTGGACAATTTACTACTCTGAAAACGATTTTGGAATTGTACCTTCAGATAACTTTTTCACGGAGCCGTTTTTTGACAAAATACCTATATAAGTATTTCATTGACTATTACTGAAACTACAAGAATCCTTTTGAGGATCATTGTACCTTACTTGGTACATAACATATCCCTATATACTTTGACATGGTAGACCGGATCGGCGAAGACTATCAATAAGTGCTAGAATTGTTCAAAGTCTCACGAACAGCAGAGTGCAAAGTCACCCCCCGAGTGCAAAGTCACCCGCAACGACGGTACACCTTTTGAGGGTAAAATCAACATGAAAAAAGGGTAACTTTAATCCATAATACACCTAAAAAGGGTAATATTTACACCGATTTCGGATCAATAATGCAGGGTAAAATTAACATTTCCGGAATGTTATTTTAACTTTTTCGGATTTCTCTCAGTGTATATAATAATAAAATTGATGCTCATTATGATCTATCTAAAAATTGTGATATCAAAAAATTCAAAACGAACGAATATAGGAATCGCGATACATTTAATAATTTACTGTTCAACATACACTGAGAAAAAAAGATGCTACGATTAACTTTTTTTCGTCATAACTTTAACACTTTTTGGGTGTAAAAATATATCAACATTTTTAAATGTTAATTTTACACCTTTTGAGGGTAAAATCAACACAAATAAGGGTTAACTTTAATCCATAATACACCTAAAAAGGGTAATATTTACACCGCTTTCGGATCTACACTGCAGGGTAAAATTAACATTTCCGAAATGTTATTTTGACTTTTTCGGATTTCTCTCACAGTGTATAAACATCTGGAAGCATCTGGAAAGCACTGTCTCCTTTTCCAGGGATTCATTCTTTGTTTCACACAGGGGAGAACGATGGTGGTTAAGAGACTTTGTATTTTAACTAAAACGCGTTTTCAAAAATCCAGTAAGAATTTCATGTGGTGTGTGATATTCATTATGGCCTATTATTATCTGTCAAAATTTCATTTATTTTTCCAGAATATTAAATCTAAAGGATAGTTACGTTATCACCAGAAACACCTTTTTACGGAACAGATGAAAACAAAATGAGTTAATTTGAGGTATCAGTATTCAAGTTATTTTAATTTAATGATTGGTATACCGGTATACTACTTATGATCAATATATTGTGTCTAGTCGTAAGACGACTCGATTCCACGACTAAAGTCTCAGCCGTTATTATGAATCCTCGAAGACTGATTGGGTACACAATGTGCATTGTCCCTAGGGTTAGCCTTCCGGGAGTAAGATTGAGGGTGTGCATAATTAAAGCCTAATAGTGATTGTGCCTTCCGATGTGCATTAGTCTTAAGCGACTTATATGCCCCATATGCCTTACAGTTCAGTATCAACTGATGATCTGTTGAGAGCCCACCATAGTAATGCCCTCCTAGACCCATTTATGACTTAAGCCTAGAGACTGCTTAACGTAATTATAATCGAAATAATAATTTGACTAATTTACCATCTGTTTCGCATTAACTATACCGTTTCTCGGCTTAACACAGATTAGTCAGAATGTGATGGGATTTTGGTCAAATCATTATTTTTATTATAATTACTTTAAGCAGTCTCTTGGTTTTAATCGTAAGTGTGTGTGTTGTCGTATGAACTAAATTACTAGTCAAACTGAACTAGTCAAATAATTATTTCGATTATAATTACGTTAAGACGTCTCTCAGATTAAGTCACTACACTGACAATATCTAGGTCATTACTATGGTGCGCTCTTAACAGACCATCACTTGATCCTGAACTGTGAATACATCAACACATTCTTAACTCTTTAACGATGAGAACTTTTTACGGACTGAAAATCAACAATAAAAATGAAACTGAGAAACATAATCAATGATAAGTCTTACATCTAACCTTGGAAACTCCAACAGTCTGATACGGTGTACTTTGCGCCTCTATAAACGATAGGGCCAAAAATACCCAATTTAAGTTATTTTTCTGACAATACTAATGAATAATATTTTTCGTTTTAATGAAAAATATAGCGTATGAGTATTGTAGTTTTTATTCCCAAAAGAGTTTTGCTTAAAAAATTGGAAGTATAAAAAATAAATAAAATGAATTATGAATTTAAGAATTTTAAAATTCACCATTTTTGAGCTTAAATATATACTACATAGCAAATAGCTAGAGACTTGCAAAAAATATTCTAGATTCCTTCAATCTTCTACTTTACAACTATGTACAGACATAAGGAAAAAATAACTTTAGGTAGTCAGGAAAAAATATTTTCTTTATGGGACACCGGTGTTCCAATCGTCCTTAAAGGGTTAAGAAACATAACCTTGTTGGAGTCAGTAGGCTCCTGATGCCCGTTCTTTTAAGTCTTCGGTTATTTTGATCCCACACACTATCTAATTAAAATGGCCGAAAAAGTTATTCGGAGAACTTATAAAACTTTCAAAGAGAGCAATATAAAATAATCCCTTTATTTTTTCCACCCTTGACATGACTTTGATTTTTCTTCAACCACAAATACTCTTCTTCTTCTGCAAAAATGCAAAACCGAAAATTCGACGAGATGTTTTTTTTTTTGCTTTTGGACGTATTTTTTAAATGATAAAGAGCATATTTTTTAAATGAATGGAGCTATGTTTAGGCTATTGGAAATGTTTTACATTCACTGACAATCTAAACCAGTTTCAATCGTGATTTATAAATCGGTTCAAATCATTTATTAGTCATTAAACCTATAAAACATTTTGCAGTGGAGAAATGTGAAATCTTCATATGTTCGTAAAATTGCATAAATTAATTGGAGGACTAAAGAATTTTACTAAATATTTAATTTTTAAATGGTAAAACGTCACTTTAAGAATCAAAGGATACGGGTTCAGGCGTTTCGCAATGTTAAGGACGCTTTGCCACCACTTTATTCAAGTGATAAGAGCCAATAAGAGCTGTCTAATAAATTAACAGGAACGAATTATGCGTATCCCACGGTTTTGCAATAATAGTTTGAAAATTTATTCATGTATCATATTAGTGTGTTTTTCAAATTGATTTTCAAATTCACGTTTCATAGGCAATACATTGTCATTCTAAAATAACAACAAAACGATTAATAAATACTAAATTTAGATTATTTAGCCACAAAGAGAATAAGTGAAATATTGAGAGCTTATATTATGACCAACAACACTTAATAATATTTGTTATATTGCAGACACATTGACTTAACCCATTCCTTACCGGTGTTATACATCATACACAAATTGAGTGATTTTAGATGATTTATTCCAGGGCAGTTGATATTAGAATTTCTGTCGGGAATGGATTTTTAGTTACTTTAGTTCTTCAATTACTTGAGAAAAATAGTCCGACAGAAATGGGAATACATTTTTTGTTCTTTTCTCGCTTTGCGTGAAGTCATGCAAAAATTTTGCTCAAAATGGCGGACGGAAAATTCGACATCCCGTCAAATTTGGTAAAATTGGCTTTCATCCTCTTTCCTGATTTGAATTCTGGTTGCCAATGTGTTTTCTTGGATAGTTACTCTATCTAAATCAATAGAGTTTGTAATTAATTAATGTACAAAATTTAAATTCAGTGACCGTTAAGACGTGTGTTTGACATTTTGCGTGACCTTCCGCGAAGCAAGAAAACAATAACAAAATGTAATTTCATATCTGTCGGACTATTTTTCTCAAGTAATTGAAGAGCTAGTAACTTTAAATCCATTTCCGACATCAATTCAGATGACAATTCCCCAGGAATAAATAATCTAAAATCACTCAATTTGCGTATGATGTATAACACCATGGTAAGGAATGGGTTAATAGCTCAGAACAAATTTAAATCCGTTGGAAAACCTTTGTCAATCTAATAAGTATTAACTAATTCCCAATACTATGAGACGGTACAGCAAAATATTTCTAATACAATTTTCTTAACTGTAGCTTTCTTTTGCTGCGAGGGACACTTAACATTCACCACCTTGTTAAAAACCGAATTCTTATTCACGTTAATGCAATAGTATTTCTCTAAACCATATAAGGAAAATTTTGATAAGACTTATATATTTATTTTAATTTCTGTTGCAAGTCGATAAATGGGAAGAGTAATGACAGAAAAAAAACTTTAAAGAGTGTTAGAACCTGGAACTCATACACAGGATTTAGGATTTACCTCATTTATCTTCTTTCTTCATCAAAACAATGATTCTGTAATCACAACTCTTAGGAAATAGTCAAAAAATCATTTTGCAAACTTGTCGCTTTAACATTCCTCCTTACACGTATTATTAGCAGTTCCTTTTTTGTATTTTAAGGCCAGTACTTGTGGCCAACCTTAAGCTTTTATAGCTCTGTAAGGTATAAGTAAGTGCATTAGGGTTCATGCTAATCAATTATTATGAGCCATTTAATGTTACAGCCCTAATATTGTGAGTGAAAAATAAAGATACAAAGGCTGCCTCAACCACATTCAAAGGCAGACAATGTAGGCAGCCTTTGAATATATCGACATAATATTTTCAACTTCCTCTCCAGGAAAAACTAAGGACATGTAAGTACTGAATGGGGTAAGCATAAAAGCTCAATGAACAAGGGAATTTTTTGGTGTAGTAGAAAATAAAACTCATGTTGTAGATTTCTCACAAAAAATTCTCAAATTTTGAACATAATTTTCGCTCAAAGGAAGACCACCTTCCCCTAACCCATTAGAATAGTAGAATAATTACAATGAGTATGAGTGTTGAAGTACCACTTATTCGTAAATGCCTTAAATTCGTTTTTATCTTAGGTGGCCAAAAAGTGCTTAGTGGAAACTGGGGCACAATCGAACATGGGGTTGCACTGAACAATGATTTTTTATCTATACTCAGGGGCATGATATTTCCTATGTTTCCCATATGTTTCTAGCGCGCTGAAAAAACTTTTGGGTTTATTAGCTGTTTTCTGTCAGTGTAAAATGAATTACCAAAAATATAAATGCAGAAGAAAAGCCAACTTAATATTGAATAGCCAACCGAAAACCCCAAATTGGTAACCTACGCAGTTTTAGAGATATCTCGTGAAATGTTTACGAAAACAGGGAAAAATGTACACTAAAATCGGTCGCATTTTTCAGAGCTAATGTCACCTACCTGTCTATACTACTAGGACTGTGACAAACATTAATTCAGTGGTCAAACATCCTCATAGTATCTATATGTAATTAATAAAGCGCAGAGTTCAGTGCTACTCCGTGTTCGGTGCCACCTCAGTTTCCCCTACATGTCGAAAAGGTCTGACTCTACCCTACTTCATAATATTTTTTCTATTTTTTGGAATAACACATTATAACTCATTTTAGCAAATCTAAAATACTAGGGGAGACTGGGGCAAAAAGTCACAAATTGAAAATTTGAAAATTCAATATCTTCCAAGATAAAAGAGATAGCGGCTTAAAATTTTTTCCATAGATGGCCTCCATAGACCTTCAAAGTCGCAAGTTTCTTAGAATTCGAACAAGGATTTCAGAAAATAAAAATATTGAAATTTTTAGCTTTATTTTTAAAATGTTTTCCTTACAGCAGATATCAATTTTGATCTACTTATTTTGCAAAATTTATGAACTGGTAAATATTTAGACTCTTTGAATACGAAACCACTATACATTTCAGAATTTTACAAAGATTCTTTTCTCCAAAAATCCTTTTACTAAAAATGCCCACTTGGGGTAAAAAGTAACAAAAGGTATGGAGCAAAAAGTAACAAAGACCGAAGCAATTTCTGATGTCTCACGGCGAAAAGAAACGTCATTATCATGTTTCGCCGCTTGTTGTTTGCATTGGTCAAACGATTAGCAGTCTCTTGTGTGTTTTTTTTTTTCTAAAATAGCTTGCAAAGCACTTTTCTCGTTCAGATAGAGAAAACTGTGTTTTAAAAAGGTGTATAGGAATAAATTTTCTATAAAAATATGTCACCTAGCTATTTTTTTAAATTTACGAAAGCCCATAATAAAGCCAATCAAAGTATAATATCCCATACCTGGTACTATTTGCCCCAGCATTTTTGAGAATTATCACAAAATTACCTTTTAGAAAACAGCTCGATAACTGTATTTCCTTACAAAATAGAGGAAAATGACTTTCATAAAGTTGTAGAGCAGTAAATTTCCTATAAGACTGCACTAATTAGAAATTTCTGGGGCACTAGGGTAGCTCGTAAAAAAAATAAAATATCCGTTTTGTGACTTTTTGCCCCAGTCTCCCCTAATGTTTTTACAATTGTATTTTAGTGTTTTCAAAGAGGAACACATGTGACCCTTGATTCTTTTAAATTTTGAATCATAAAAAAATATATTACAAATTTTCTTTTAGTAAGATAAATACCCCTGAAAAGCTTCAAAAGCAATTGATTTTTTTATATGATTCCCAATGGCACGAATGGAGTTTTTTTTCCTGCGAGTAGGGCAAGTGTGAGAAAATTCGTCTTAAATTGTTTGATCGATTGCATCAAATTTCAACCCTCAACATACGGCAAATTTATGACGATGGGATTGGGGTGAGCTGATGGGTGTAAAAAAAAATCTGGAGCCACACATGTGAGGACTGAGAGGAAATGAATATTGGAGTGTGCATGAAAGTGCTTTTGATTGACATTTTAATAACTCTTGGCTGATGGATGCATTTTATCAATTGCTCCTCGTGCTTTTTTCTCATGTTTTTTTTATATATATGTTTATATATATATATATCTCCTCTAACAAATCCACCCCTTTCCAGATATGTATCCATTTCCGTAAACCCCCACTTCCCCTAAGTCTAAAAAGTATTTACAGTGTTGAGTGAGAGGGAGACAGGGAGATTGTGTAGAATATTGCAGAATTGCAACATTTCTGTCGAAATAATTTCGAGATGTCCCGATAGACAAGCTTCTCTACTGCATAAATATCAATTTGTATGACATTGAGAGACTGTGCTTATGGTATGGAGGCACGCCCCATTTTCTCATAAAACACCACTGCGAAATATTCCAACCATATGTCGCATATTTGATATTGAAAATCCTCTCGTGATAAATTTCTCTTGTTTGTTTATTACAAAACAAAAAATTGGCAGAGATTGTGAGCTTTCAGCAGACCAACCCTTAAAAGACTCATGCCAAACAGAGGACACTCAATTCACCACTACTTAATGGTCTCAGTGGCACTTTTCTTCCTCTTTAATTATATTTTCCCCCCAATTATTCACATTATGAAAACGAGAAGAGTGATTATGCGAACATAAACGACACTTTGAGACTCTTCTTCCCCAAGGAAGTCACAGAAGAGTTTTTTGACTCTACTGTGGCATGTCTCATGTCCCACAGGGCTTTTTTTACTTATTCTGTTTCCAAAGTCTAACTCCAACATTGTTTCCTATATTTTTGTTGTAAGTACAAAAAGTATTTTTTTTCATGAATAACCATGTGTAAATTTAAAAATCTATTTCTGTTGACTCTTAAAAAAAATGTAATAAAAAATTCTGAAAATGTATTTGATTCGGTGGATTTACAAAAAAAAAATTAAAATAATATTTTAAATAATTCACATAAAACCCATAATATATTAGCAATATCCATCTCTTTGACACACGAATGCCTCGAAAAAAAGATACTCGATTACAACAAAACTGTAGGTACATGGTAGTAGGATAAAAAGCACGAAAGCTCCCTCACATGTTTTGAATGAAGCAGAAAAAAGAGGATTGCTCGTACAAATGTTGGGGATTTTGATGGGGTTTTTGGAGAATAAATGCCAAGGGTAGGTCAAACTTTCATTTGGATGAGAAGAGGGAAAAGGGTTTTCACAGAGATCTGGTGAACCAGAGAACTCACCAAAAATAAAACTTTCTCGAAAATGCCTGCAAGAGAAAACCCCAAAATAATTCTCTGCTCTCTGTCTCTGCTTTTTCGAAGAAGACCCTTGACTTGGACTTTTCCCTAGTTTTCCCCAAATGGACAAAATTCACAGGGAAAATTTCAAAATTCACCCAACTTATTTAATATTCTCAGCCACTCTTTTGCTGGCACACTTTTCCCCACACCTTCTTCTAATATCTCGAGAAATACCGGAAAACAAGACACCGTCAGTGTATTTAAAGGAGATAGAGGAAGATTTTTTTTTTGATGTACTCACCGGTCCAAATTGTTCGAAGTAACTTTTGACGTCTTCTAGTGTTGTGGGGGCTGAGAGACCACCCACAAAAATCTTCTTTGTTCTCGTTACCATCTGCAAAAAAGAAAATTTTCAATTAGTAAATCGACTTAAAAAAAAACACATGTTTGCTATTTATTATAAAAATTATTGTTTTAAAGGGGACGTGAAATAAGAAGGATTTTTCATTTGAAACACTTTAATTTTTGTAATTAGGAGCAAGTGGGGCATCTTTGAATTGCCGCAGCTTACAAATTGGAAATTTTTCTTCTAGTTTAAATGTAACTGGACCTTGTTATGATATAACTTAGCTCCATAAATCATTAGAGGCAGTAGCAGAATTCTATCATTTTTGTGGCATTGTCACACGTGAGTTCGAAACCTGAAAACGACAATCAAGATTTTTTTCTCATAGGGTAAAATGAGATAATTTGGAACCATTCATAATTTGGGACATTTGAGACTTTCTCATTGTTTCAGATGATCAAAGAGACAACAAAGACCGAAAAATAGAAGAAAAAGGCAATTAAGAAGAACAGAAACAGCTTTTCTTTTTCTTTTGAATTTCTAAAACTGTGAGAAAATCTCAAATGTTCCAAATTGTAAATGGTTCCAAATTATCCCATTTTACCCTATAACACGAGTTCAAAAATGCAATTAATTAATTTTTTTTATCTATTTACTTAATGATATTCTGCAAATACAGTTCGTTTTCGTTAAATGTTTAGTAACCCAGCAAGCACAGTTGGCTAAAAAAAAAGTGCGTGATCAGAATATTTTTGCTGAATCCATCAGCAAAAATGTGCTGACCGGTTAGCACTCGCCGAAAAAAAATTCTAACTAAATATAAGAAATAGCACTGCCTCGTGATTTTCGTTTAAGATTACCAGAATTCAGCTAAAAATAGACATATTTTCAGCTGAATTGAAATCGGTTAGCATCTGGTGCTCACTGGGAAAATTTATTGGCATTTTTAATTACCAGAAATCTCAAAGGTTACAAGGTTATGTGAGCTGAAATGACAATGTCACGGCGATCACGGCTGCAGAAGCACATTTTCGAAAAAGCTCTCCTGAGATTCGAGATTCGCACGCAATTTGTCATATGGCATTACCAGAGTGTTTCAGAATTTTCCTACAATTATGAAACTAAATTACATTCCAATTCCAAAATTTCCAATATTAAGTCCAATTACAGAAGTATTCCAATTCAAAGGTGCCACTCTTGTCCCTACATTGAGAGAAATCCGAAAAAGTTGAAATAACATTCTGGAAATGTTAATTTGACCCTGCATTATTGAGCCGAAATCGGTGTAAGTATTACCCTTTTTAGGTGTATTAGGGGTTAAATTAACCCTTTTTCGTGTTAATTTTATCCTTAAAAAAGGTGTAAAATTAACATTAAAAAATGTTGATATATTTTTACACCTAAAAAGTGTTAAAGTTATGAGGAAAAAAAGTTAATCGCACTCTCCTTTTTTCTCAGTGTACTATCTACAGTTTTAGTTGATTAATAAGTCCCCTAATTTTTCAAAAAGTTAAATTTGTCTAATTTTTTTAACGAACATAAGGATTTCAGAGCCTTGTATGATCTCACATCATCAGTAGTTTAGCACTAATCAGTCGCTAATTTAGCCCTTAAGGACAGATTTGAGATATTTGAAGAATTAATAATTTTCTTTCATCTTCTAATACGTTTTAGAACTGCCTCAAGTTAGTCTAAGTAATTGTATCTTAATGATCTAAAATCACTTCTATGTTTTTTTTATAATTAAAACATTTGATTTTTGTTAGAATTAGTTCAAGGCTTAGAAGACAAGCAAAAAGAGATATCAACTTCTACTCTCTAGTAAGCCCCCTTAAATCAATATTTCCTAGATATACTTTTAAACTTTAACCACTCATCATCCCCACATTTATTATATCAATTCAAATAACAATAAAATATTTCACCATTGGAAAGAAGATAATGCTAAATATATCAAAAAATGGACAGCGATAAGTGCAGCTATAACATACTAAAATTTCAAACAGATCCATGCCATAAAACCGGAACTAAATAACTCGGACAATTGGAAAATTTTCTTTTTAGCACCCTAGCGGTAGCTCTACGAGCTTCCGATATTTGAAAGAAATGTGGCATTCTATGAGACCTTTTTAAAATGCCTTTATTGAGCATATTCCGATAATTAAAACCGACCCTAGAACTATTTACAAAGTTCTAAAACCTAGCTACAATATACTAAAATTTTACCCCAATTTGTGAGATTGTTAAGAATCTTCGTTGATCATTGAATCATTCCTAAACTCGGTTTTTTATAAGTTAAGGGTTGAAAAGGCTCTAGAAAGTGTATTTCTCAACGAAATGTACTCAGGTTTGGAGTTGTTGATAGGTCTCAAAATTTCTGACAATTATGAATCGGTTGCAACTGGTCATTATAATAATTATTGATAGTAATTTTTAATTCGAAAACCAATTGTTATTTTGTTATTGTAATATTCAGTTGATCATTAGTCGATTTTGTATTTGGAGGGTCCATAGACCAAGTTGCGATTTCCACCTAATAGTTTTTTCTAGTTTTATTTATTTTTTTTTATTTATTTATTTGTTTTTTTTTATTTATATATTTTTTATTTATTTATATTATTTTATTTATATATTATTTATTTTTTAGTTTTTTTAGTTTAGAAACCTTTCTCAAAAATGGCAAGTATCTATCTTAGTTTAGGAGTTCTTAAGCTCGAAAGAACGGACGGCTGGATAAATCGCCAGACAGCCTGGGAAGTCTGTTAGTTGCCCACATTTCTGTGATCAGAAATTTACGCAACATCTTTTGGCAAAGTTTGAGAACGATCGATAGAAGAATGTGAGAATTTTTGATAATTATAGTACACGAGATTGTTAAAAATCTCACTTTATAGCCCATATATAGCATCGGATAATTCTCTAAATAAAAACGATAAATCAGTTTAAAACAGGTTTTAAAAAAAAATATGCCACAAAAAGTGGCTTATAAAAAAATTTAGTTAAAGAAATATTGTTAAAATAACTTGATTGTTGCAGTGTGATTCAATCATTGACCGGGTTGACCCGTGTCGATTATATAGTACACTCTACATGCATTTTGTGTATTTTCAACATACCATCCTTTTTCCCATAATGCCACTTTTAGGCATAATTTTGCAAATCCTAATTATTTATAAAATTGCCATCAGGAGAATAAAAGTCAGTTTGAGATATGGTAAAAATCGATAAGAAGTTTTCAAGCCAAGGTTTCGAATCGACCTTTTTCGAATATATTGATTATAGGTATGTAGAATTAGGTAACATTAAGCTCAGACTTGACAACATCTTACTGAAACAGCATAATATTCCAACACCAATGATGGCATAACTGCACTGTTCATCTTTAAAACACTCAGAAGGTATCAGAAACTCTAATTATTTACTCAGAAAACTAATGAAAATAGCAAGTTTGTGTGATTTTTGTTGAGAAAATTAAATGTTGAATTTGCCTTCATATGAAAGACCCAAAGGAATAATTAAATAAACAGAAGTGATATTAATATTATCTTAGGTGTATCCTAAAGTGTTTCACCAACTGAGATATCCAACAATCATCTATCTAATATTGTTTTAATAATGAAATTTCCCAAAATAACTTGAACATGTATTCTTTGCCAAAATAACACAAAGTCCTCAAGTGTTGCCTCAGTATTCCAACCCTCTTAAATGAATGTTGGCGGTTAATGAGGGCAATGTAGTTGGTAGTAAATCATAGTTCTTTGCAAGTGGATTGACACACAAAAAAAATCTTTGGGGATCGGGTATCCAAATGGGCAGTTCAATCACAATCAATGAGAAGGAGCTCTCTTGGACAAGCGGCATTTGTGATAAAAAGTGGGCAATGTGAGTCGGGAAATCAATTCGAAAAAAAAAGTATCCCAAAAAAGTTACAATTTATGAGTCTGCGCAGGCAAACAGGATGGTTTTTCTTTTAGTTGGTAAAACGGAAAAAAGAGGCCCCACTTTTCACCTTCACGGCAAGTGGAGGCGAAATAAGGGAGACAAATGACCGGCACAGAGAAATCAAAAAAAAACACCAAGAGAAGAGATTCACAAGACCAACCCAAAAAGTCCAGGAAAGCTTTTTAAAAGCAAAAAGGCATGAAAAGAGGAGTCAATAGAGACAAGAGTCTCCGATAAAGACTCCCTCGGATGGCATATAAATCAAGTAGGGAAGAAGGTATCGATTGAGTGAAATGTGGCCTGATTTTCGCGTTTCGAATTTTAAATGTCTCAAAGGAATTTCCTCCTCAACTTCCCATTTTTCACCATTGTCATATTATTAAAGGCATCTCAACAGCAATTCCGACACACGAAACACATTCCAATGTCGTGTATAGAAATATTTTTCTCAACTGAGAAACAGAAGCCAGAAGGGGTGGTAAAATCCTCCCCTATTATTCGCAAGAACACGCAAAAAAATCACACATATACAGGAATAGAGAGAATGTCCCGAGAAAAGGAAATATTTCACCCAATTCCAATTGAATTCTAGCCACCCCCTTTGTGATCATTATTGCTAGTTCCATTGTGTCTTACTTTTCTTGTTCAAGGCTAGTCTTTTTTTCCTTATATTTACGCCATTCTCTCTCCAGATCACCCTAAAAATGGGCCAAAATTAATAATGAAAGTTGATGGAGTTGAACAAAAACAGCCTTAATCAATATCAACACCATTTATTCCCAAGTTCTCAGGATTAGATTTAAAAGTTGAATCCATCATAGTGATTCCCAAACAGAAAAATGTTTTATGAAAACAATCAAAATTTAAAATCAATCCACATCGATTTTGTTGTAGGTTTTTGACTCGAAAAAATAAAGATACAAAAGGTAAAGTGCCCTCGAGTTGACCGGTTCCTCGACTAGACCGGTGGTCAATTATGGACTCCTTATTTTGGACAGGTGTTTTCTCTCGAAATCTCGTGAAGTTTTAGCTTTTGTGATGACTAGGTTGGACAAATGCATGGAGAAACAAAAGAGCATCATCTCTACGAAAGAGATGTAGTGAAAAAAGCCTTGAAAGGCTCCCGGAAAGGTCAAGGAATGCGCTAATCCGCACGTACTTGGAGTACCGAAGTCAACTCACTTTAATGATTGATATGGAAAGTTTCCGGGCTTCTTGTGACATTCTACGTTTCCCTTACATGAACAGGAAGAGGACTTGGTAAGATTGGTTCATGAAATGAAGAACAATGGGCATCCTGTTGAGGCGGATTAGCTGTCCAAATTTACAGCCAAGTTGGACAAATTAATAAACAAGTTGTCCAAAATTCGAGTCAAATTCACGTCTACATATCAATTGATTTTTAAACGTATTAAGACTAATTTTAGTAAAAATAAGACGATAAATAGCTTGCCAAGTTTCTAATCAACCCTTCTAAAAAGAGAGTAACAAAAAAAGTCAATTAGTATTGAAAATATCAGGGGCATGACGTTTCCTATGTTTCCCATATATTTCTAGCGCGCCGAAAAAACTTTTGAGTTTGTTAGCTGTTTTCTGTCATTGTAGAATAAATTAGCAAAAAATACAAATACAAAATAAAAGCCAATTTAATATAGAATAGACAACCGAAAACCCCAAATTTTGCAACCTAATGTAGTTTTGGAGATATCTCGTGAAATGTGTACGAAAACAGGGAAAAATTTACACTAAAACCAGTCGCATTTTTCAGAGCTAATGTCACCCTTCTGGAAAATATCGCACTTCAAACTTGGAACATCGATGCTTATAAGCAGACTGTCCAAAATTATGAGCCTTTACCCTATATTGTGTTTCAAAAAAAATTTAAGATTCCTGTGCATTAATCTGGATTTCGATTTGATTAATCCGGGTTATGTGATTACGATTTGATCAAATTCGAATTTATGGATTACATGCGTCGCACATTCTAGGGAAAAACTTGACATATTACACACATCTGACAAACTATTTTCTTGGCATATTTTTTCAACTAAATAAAATTTAATTCGAGCTCTTAATCATTTAAAAGTATAACATTTTAACTTTATTTTCTGAAATTTTCATTTCAAAATTTTAAAAATTCAGCCGTAGGGACCTTATTTTTGGAGACAGTCTTTAAAAATTACATAGTTTTCGGTGGACAAGACTCAGAGTATTTTCATATGAGATCAAAAAATTAAATATTCCCTATTAGCTGATGAGTTAAACTCGTAATTGAACGGTAGAATTTTTTTTATCTTGATTACAACTTATTTTACAAAACAAAACGTGGTGTAAAATATGCAGAAAATTGATTTTTTGTATAAAATTCTGCTAAAAATACAAATTTCATTTTAAAAAAAATCTACCGTTCAAGTATTACAAGCTTAACTCATTAGCTAACAGGAAATATTTAGTGTTTTGAATTTTGATAAATACACTCTGAGAAATCTTGTTCACGGAAAAGCATATTTTTTCAAAATAAGTCCCAACGGCTTAATTTTAAATATTTATAAATAAAAATTTTCCAAAATATAGTTTAAATGTTGTACTTTTATATGCTTAAGAACTTAAATTAAAATAACAATTTTTTAAGTCGAAAAAAAAATTAGAGAAAATATTGTGTTTTTCAGTCTTTTTGACCCGCGCAACTCCTTAACCCTTTAACGACGAGACACTTTTTACGGACTGAAAATCAACAATAAAAATTAAACTGGGAAACATAACCAACGATAAGTCTTACATCTAACCTTGGAAAGTCCAACAGTCTGATACGGTGTACTTTGCGCCTCTATGAACGATAGGGACAAAAATAGCCTAAAAATTTAAATAATTTTTCTGACAATACCAATTAATAATATTTTTCGCTTTAATAAAAAATATAACGTATGAGTATTGTTGTTTTTATGGCCAAAAGGGTTTTGCTTAAAAAAAAATTGTAAGTATAAAAAATAAAGAAAATCAATTATGAATTTGAGAATTTAAAAATTCGCCATTTTTCAGCATAAATATTTACTATATATCAAATAGCTAGAGACTTGCAAAAAATATTGTAGATTCCTTCAACCTTCTACTTTACAATTATGTACAGACATTAGAAAAAAATAACTTTAGGTAGTCAGGAAAAATTATTTTCTTTATGGGACACCGGTGTTCCAATCGTCCTTAAAGGGTTAAAAAATCCTGAAATTTAAATTGGTTTCAATCAATATTGAGGCGGTGAAGCATCCGTAAGTTTTCATTGAAACTGAATAATACCGTAGAGTTCCTCAAATTTGAACATTTGTGGAATATAAATGACATTTGCAAGATAATCTTGAACTTAGAATGGTTGAAAAATTAGTCAGATCTCACAAGCATTATAGTAAAGTATAACACTAAAATTTTAACAGCTCTCACACAAAATTACAATAAAAAATTGCGCTGTAGAAATGTAAATTTTTACTAACATTTTGTTAGTGTTATACTAACAAATAATTATGGTAATTTTACGATTTTCAATTATAACGCTTGTTCTTGTTATACTAAAAAAAACTTTTTCAATAACACAACTTTTTTATTTACCCAATTTTATATTGCATGGCTTTAGTAACATTGAATAATATAGAATAGCTTATTTGAGAGCTACATGATTCATCTGACGTCCACCACCCTTGCTAATCTAGTTATTCGAAATATTGCGGCTTTATTCCCAATAATAGTTGTTACATGACAACTATCCTTATGAATTTATAAAATCCGCACCCAAGTAGATATTTCGTCAATACATACCAATGACCGAAAACAATTTCGAAGTCAAATTTTTAAAATTTAAAATTTAATAACTCTGCTGAAAGGGTTATTTCCCAACCGATTTGAATAATATAAGGTTGAATTCAAAAAGCTTCCGGAAGGGACACTCGTGTCCTGCCTTCATATTATCTTCACGTCAGTTAATATCCATCTTAACCTTCAATAAGTCGATAGAGTACCAATATTAGATGAGATTTCGTAACAATTTCGTTTATTACAATCATCACAAAATCTCATGTCTTTCAATCGGCCTCAAACTTTGTCAAAATGTATTATATCACATCTTGGAGGTTAAAAAACTTCCCGGACATCCGTCCATCCATCCGCCCGTCCGGTCTTTTAAGCTTAAGAACTTCCTAACTAAGATAGATATCGACTTGCGGTTTACGCCAAAGGTTATATATTGGGCGAAAATTCCTGCGTGGGGTATGGAGTTCTTAAATATAAAATCAACGAATGTCGAATGATTAACTATGGATATTATATGATTTGTTTGAGTAAATAAAATAACGATTTGAAACTTTCTGACCTTAACCCATACAGATATAGCTGTTAACGAAAAAAAATAAACCATAAAACTCATTCAAATTTTGATGAAACTTTTCATGGTGTGACAAAATCGATTTTATTCGCACTTTTTTCTGCAATAAACATTGAATAATAGTGCAATTAAATGTAAGTAATTGAGAAATTTAAATTACGAATTTTAAAGAGGAACAAGGGTAACGCGAAAAGATGGAATAGTTTTATATTTGACGAAGGTTCATTTGGGAAAAGCATCGAAAATCCATCCTGACCACTAAATCCACTAGAGACGGAAAGCAACACAGAAGGAATTCTTTTGGGATAGTGCTCGATTTATATCAGTCGAAAGGTACTTTTCGTTTTTACTCCCAATCTCTTCTTGTGTTAAATGTGTGCAATATGGAGGGAGGCATCCACCACAGATAGAACTCTAGGTGTAATTTTGTAAAAAAAAAAAACTTTCCGTCTCAGGAAGCGAAATTGTAATTAGATCAAGCATAGGATGGGAGAAAGGGTATCCCTGATTTTAATTAGTAAATTGAGGAGTAACAGTTTTAATTTCCACTAATTTATCCCACAGAGAGGATTTTTCGGGAGAGATTTTTTTTTTCGGAAAAAGAAAAAATCGCACAAGAAAACACAATGAATTAATTAAAATAAATGCTTCTCTGGCATTTTTCATGCCGAGAGAAAGAGAGCGAGAGCCGGATGGAACAAACCGCGACGTCTGTGGGAAATTCGAGTAGGGTGGCGGAAAACAAGAGGAGGACACAGGCAGCATTTCCTGTTTCACCGCAGGATGAAAATACAAAGCGGGTGGAAAAAAGCACGCGAGAGGAGATGGGGTTTGGAAGAAGGAAAAGGTGGGAAAAAATTGAAGTGAATTTCCTCAAACATCCCCTCGCGATCTCTGGAAAATTGTGTTACGTAACCTCTTTCCAATACACAAATCCACCCACACACAGAGTTGAAGATTTTCCAGATTTTCGAAGGAGCAGGAAAATAACGTGGAAGGGAGATGGAAAGACCTTCTCTTCCAAAATGTTTACATTGTACGTAGAGTGCACACAATGTTGATGGGTTTTGCGGTGGAAAAAATCGATAATCTTACTCAAGGGGCTCTTTTTCAAAGCCGACAAAGCCAGCCAAAGGGAAAAAGAGAGATGGCACGAATGACATCCTTCGGGCAACTTTGCCACCCCTTGTATCAGCTTTCACACATATTCACTCATCCAGGAGCTTTTCACTGGCAAGAAACACCTACACAGCCTCACAACGCAACCCCTCGGTGCTTTTCCTGCTTCCCCTCTGCACGAGGATAACCTACCAATACACTCAAAGAATGGAGCACAGTGGAGGTGGAACATCCTGAGAGGTAGCTAAAGAGCAAGGGGTAGTTATCTGCGGGGACAGAATCATACACATAGAAATTCGGAGTAAACACAATTTGCTAAAGAATGACGTTAAACAAATAAAACAAAAGCCTATAAACAAAGCCATAAAAAATAAACATTTTAGTAGAAAAAATGTTTATTTTAAATTTAATAATTTCTATATTCTAACTTTTCTAAAGAATAGATCTATTTTACTAATATGTAGGTTTGATATATGTATGTTCACGCTACTCTTTATGGTTAAAAGTGTTACTTAAATAAAGTTTTAACTTTATTTTTTATTTAAAACAATATTCCCTTCTATAAAGTAAAAAAATGAAAAATGTGCTAGTCAACGTTAAATTCTGCCCATTAAGTTGATATGAAATAGCACTGTACGTTAATATCGGTATATAGAAAATTTTCTGCAATGTATGTAGATTCTTTGCATTCTGAAGAACATTCGATGCTCGAACTTTACAGAGAGAGAAGTGTAATCCTTCGATTTTTTCATCCTGAAATATTTCCACTTTCCGCCGTCTGGTTCCCAATATATTTTCGGGTTTCAGAAGAGTTTTGAGAAATGACGTCACACTTTTTGTCCGTCCAGCCGTCTGTCGGGAGCTCTAGAGACCAAACAATTTTATGAATAGAAACTTGGGTTCTTCGGAACTTCTCTTATAAGTTGACCATTTAACGTGACCTCACTCCACTGCTATACAGTACAAAAAATGGTATTGCTCGAAAATCCTTCGCACGCTCTAGATTACCTAGGTGGACATTTCGCGTATATAGGAATATAACGATGAATTATTTCAAATTTAAAATAACAATTTTTCAAGCTCAAAACTTTAAAAGTCTCTTGAGAGTATGTTTGTCAACCGAATGGAGTCATGTTTGGACTATTTAAAAAGGTTTTGGAATTTCTGACAAGTCTGAAAGAGATCTAATTAGTTATTAATGGGTAATAAACCAATCATCATTTTATTAAAACGGTTATGAGCAAGTATAAATATAAAAATTGTACAGTGGAAAAAAAGGGTGGCAAAGCTTCCCAGGCTTTGCGAAACGCTCGAACTCGTGACTTAGATGATATACCTGAAAAGTACTTTCGCATTATTTACGCATTACACTGGTAAAAATAAAAGGATAAAAGTGATTCTTTTGCAAAGGATGGATCAAATTAACATGCTCTATTATGATAAATGTGCATTCAGAGTTCGAAATTTGATCCATCCTTTGCAAAAGGATCAAATTTGAATCAATTTGATCCTTTTATTTTTACCAGTGTACCGGTTCTCAACCGATTTGAACCGATTCATAAATCTCTCAAAAGATCCCCCAAAATTGTTTTAAAAGTAATAGGATTGATTTTCGGATAAAATTTTTTTATCGAATATGAACCGGTTCATTTCCGATTTAAAACCGATTGGAACCGGTTCAATTTTATACGAAATTCCAAGACCTTTCCAATAACCCCAAATATGATCTCATTTGCTTGATAAATGCGCTCTCTAGTGTCTTGTTAACCTTTGACATTGAAAAACCTTTATTAGGAATGATTCAACGATATTTTCGTATATGGACGAAATATTCGCCTGGTTAATCTCTAAAAGAAAGAAAGAGAGAAATCCCGAAAACAAACATGGTTTTGGAGGGGAAGGGGAGGGGTAAAGTAAAATGAGGGGCATGTTAACGATCCTTGGGTCGACTTATGGGGGGTCCCCCGAAGACCCCATGTCACTATCTCTTGCCGTTTGGCCTCTAGAGCTGGCGATGGCCGGGCGGACAGACGGACAAACAGCGTGACGAAATTTCTCAGAAATCGTCTGAAACGTGAATCTTGTGAACGTGAAACTTGTACCTTTTATCATATCCTATATAAACAATTTTAGGACATATTTGATAACTATTACATATATAGGCATCAGTCGAAAAGATTGCAAGCTTAACACAAAAGGCATCTACCCATGGAAACAATTTTTGTCGGAAATAACTTTAAAAACAATGATTTATCCTTCTACAGGGATAGAAGTTTTTTTAAAAAAAAAAATAATTTTTAATAAAAAAATTGTCAATGTAGAAGCCTTTAAATATGCTACAGTGGGTCCTTTGAAGTGGAGTACATTAAAAGGCCCAACCCCATATGCCATGCATGTTAAGACCCAACGAATATGAACTTTTCCCTCCCTCACACAAATATAATAAATAAGCAATGTATAGACAATTATAACGTAAGAAATTCTAAGATAATAACCCAGTATCAGATTAAAACTCTGTAGGGGAAAGTGCTCTCACTTCGAACGTTCATGCCTTCGAATAATGTAAATTTCTTTTGTTGTTCGTAAGAGCTTTACACTAAAACTAAATTATCACGGAATTATCAACAATTGATGATAAGCCAACTAATATTTAATAGAAATGTGTAAGTCTCTTAAGGAAAACTAAAAGAAAATTCACATTATTCGAAGGCATGAACGTTCGAAGGTAAAGTACTTTCCCCTAACACTTATATTCCTTCTCAAGCCGGTCGAACGAACAAACCGCATATTTTCCCAATAGTGAAATTTTTAAATATTTTTTCAAAAACAAATTAGTGTGAAGTGGAACACGAACAATTCTTGGTATCGAAAAAAGTCGTACCTAAGGAGGAAGCCAGAATTAGAAGGTCACCTTACCTATTTTTCGATTTTCTCTTTTTTTTTTGAAAAAGAAGGAAAAGACCAAGCTTCATGAAATTTTCTGAATATAATTTATACCGGTGGCAGCCAACCATTCATTCATACATACATATTTCGAGTGTTTAAATTTTTTCTCGAAAAAAAAAACTATTACAAAATGGAGGACTAATGAGACGTTCATTAGAGCACCTCGTTGCCGAACTGCCGAATTGGCGGAAAATCTATAAGTCGTAATTCTTATCAAAGAAAAAGAAATTTAAATTTTAAGACGAAACTTTGTTTTTAAGACGATACAAAGATATAAAAAATATTTTATGAAATACCATTTAGGTTCAAATAGAAAACAATTTAATACTGAAGAGAATAAGCGTTTATTCATTTCATTCGGTCCATACGTTTTTTTATCATTTATTTTTATCGTTTCTTTTCTGTCAATTTGAAGAAATTGTAAAAATAGGTTGTATTTATTACTCATAATTTCTCGTAAAGTACTCGAGCTTCCCTTCACGATTGCTAAAAGAGTTATTATGTAACCTTGCGTGAAGTGAGAGAAGAAGTTTGCTGAAATTTTCATTGAATTTAGGATTTTCATCAATATTTCAACTAAGTAACTATGCGGAAAACACAAGAATTGATTATTAGAAAGGATGTGGTGTTGTTTTTTTAGCTGAATATGGAAAGATTTTCCACATGGTTTCACCGATTGATAACATCATCTTCACCGAAAAATTAATAAGTAAAACACATAACCTCAAAATGATCGTTTCACGTGAAGCTATCGCGCGTTACAGAATCTCTTTTGCTATCACTGGAGTGAAGTATCACCAATTTTGACAGGTGATCACTTCACAGATTTACAGATTCCCCCCCCCCCCAAGGCTCACACTAATAATTAGCTGAGATTCTTCACAATCTGATCTTTTATGGTTCGAGGTCCGAGGTGAAATCCGACCTCGTCAGATCCCAAATTTTGGATTATCATGTTTTAACACTCATAGATCACGAAAATCATACGCTAATAATCGATTTTCGTGGCCGTTCCGTCCCATATGTCGTATAAGCACTTCTGGTGAGATCAGAAAGTGATATCGACAAGCGGTATTCGGTAAAGGTTAAATGTCGATGGATGACTAAAAATTGATAATGTCAGATCTATCCTCTAACCCCCTATGGCCGTTTTGAAACACCCCCAATTTTTCTTGTCAATAACTCAGTCCCTATTATAACTGGACCTAAGAACCTGATCTAAAAGGAGTCAAAAATTGAATTTTAAAACATAAATATCTCCGGTTTTAATTATTTGCAGAATTTGAAAAATTTTGGTGATTTGGAAAGTTCTAGTTAAATGCTACTACTCTTCTTCGAAAAATCGATTTTTCGAAAATTCTATGTCGAATATTTCGAAAACCAGACTATGTTTTTTTCAAATTTTACTATGTTGTAGCTGAGGTTGAGGTGGGTCGCACTCCTCCTTCGATGTTCCCTGTCCTGAGCTATAATCTAAAATGTTTTGACTGGACTGTATTTTCGATAAAATTTTAATTATTTTGTATTTAAAATCGAGACCTTTCCAACGATGGGTTCCATCCAGGTCCATCTAATGTCGAAGTAAATTATATCATGATAAAGGCCAGTTCCATTTAATAGGATAAAAAAAGCCAAATTCAAGGAGTACCCCAATTCAAAAGGTTTTTCTTTTCTCCCTACGCCACTTCGTTGTGATATTTTTTATTGGAATGAGGGGAAAGTGGGGCAGCTTTGAATTGGGGCACCTTTGAACTGGGGTACTTTTCAAATTGGACTTTTTCTGCTATTTTCAAATTGAACTAAACTTTACCATGGCATAATTTAGCTTCACAAACCAACTGCTAATCTTATCTAGTAGGTCTATTGAGCTTAGAAGAGTCTTCGTCAGGACGGGCTTTCTCCCTCCAACTCCTCTAGGCTCAACAGTCCTAGAATTAAGATATGGTATTAAGATAAGGCTCAGTTTCATTTAAAAATAGGTGAAAAAATCCAATTTCAAAGGTACCCCACTTCCCCTTACCTCAACTTATTTGAAGAAAACTTTCTGTAAGGTGAAAGGAACGGCTATTGACACTTTAAGAACTCGTGTCAGCACCTATTGACACCCTACTCTGTAGCATTTGGGACACGAAATTTGAACATCTCAGTTTATAGTAAAAGGTATATTATAGAAAAAACGTTATATTACTTATATTTTACTCGATACATTAAACAATTTTCAACATTTAGACAAAAGTGTCAATAAGGGTTCCCTGTCGAACAGACGTTCCTCCGACCCTATACCACTTCCGATCATATTAATTGTCGTTTTTGGACTAGGGATTTACTTAAGCTTTGAGTAAATATTTATGAGAAACATTATTTAGGACCGTAAATTGGTGCTCTTTGCGAAATTGTGAAATTAACGTGAAATTTCTGAAAATTTCATTTGGTTTTGATGTGATAAAAAGTTACATTTTCTAAAAGTTTATATTACCTATGTATAATTTACAGTACAATTAACAAGGATTTGGAGTATTATGGAACACCCTCTACATATTGCACCTTTTACGGTTATAAGGGATCACTACATTATGAAGCTGTTGTACAATTCTGGTTTATGTTGGCACTAAACTGCCAAAAAGTCAGGTAATTTCTGCATCATAAGAAAAATGAGAATCCTATCCCTAACCCTAAACTATCCTTATTATTTTGTAAACTATATGCTGTCGATTAAATTGCTTGACGTAACTCAATATCAGTAACATCTCGAGAGCAATCCCAAAACCAATCCGTAAAACAATTATTCGACTTTCAATGGCACCATTGCTGAACATTTGTCTGCTGTTTTGGACTCAGTGGATAAACACCCTCGTGCGAGAAAGGAAAGTGTATGATGTTTGCCAAAGAAGGATAAAAGATTCATGGAGGAGAAAATTCTACCCATACACTCCTGCCCTCCAGCATTTCATGCCTTTTCCCTGAGATTGAGTCTTTTTTTTTCCTTCTTCTTTCGTCGTCTCCAACGCCGTCCCCACTAAGGCCCCCCCAAATACACTGACATGAGGGGGTGGATGGGCAGAAAAAAGGCATGAATTTATTGCGACTTTGCTTCAATCTAAAATTTATGGAGGGTGCACTTTAGAAAATGGGATTATATAGAAATTTCACAGTGAGATATCACATTCCTCTGAACAAAATCATCTTCCTTCTGAGCTTTTTCTCTTCGTTTTTTTTCTTCTTCCGGGAATCACAAGTCCTCGGGGATTCCCCTGTTATCTGACAATCTTTGAAAAAGCTCTTTCTTTTCTTCATAAGATATTTCGTCTTTTGCATTTCTTTACTTTTTAGAACATATACTTATAATCTTGGTTACAGATACATCTTTTCGATGGACTTTTCATGGTCTTTGACCATTCATTGCGAACTTCTCTTTTTTTTTTTCTTTTGGGGGTGAAAAAAACCCGTCGGATGCTTTATACCAGAAGGCTATAGGAAAGATTGCGTGTTGAAAATTATAGAGCTGAGTGCTCCCTTACTCACTGTTACATAACTTTTAACAGTTCCCTCTCATTTTATATAACCACTCGTCAAAAGCTCCCCACTCGCGCGCGTCACATCAATTTCATTTAATTTTCTCAGCACCCTCACACCCTCAAAGTCTCATCTCGAGTTAAGCAAATTATTGCCATTACATGTGTTTTTCTTATCAATTTACGCAAGAGGACTTTTTTCTCCTCGTAAATGCAGGTTTGATACTTACGACGAGCTTTTTGCTGACTCCTGGATGATTTTCTTTCGTAATTGTGGACGGGAGAATTTCGACAGTGTGTCCAAGATTATGTCACACAGTTTTTGAATGTTTTCTTTTTCTTTTTTTTTTGTGTTTAATCCGTAACACCGCGTAAACTGGATATTATAAAGTGTCTAAGTATAATCAGAACTACAGAGAGTGTGTCAAGTAAGTTAATTAGTTGATTAACTCTCTTCAAAAGCTTCACTGTACTTCCCAATTTTGATTTAGAGATATTCAAGGGATGTAATGTTCAAATGCAAATCTAAAGCTAACAAATTTAAGTTAATCACATACTAAAAGCTAATACCCAATATAAATAAGATAGAAACTAGAAACTAAAACTTCTGGAATTTAAAATAACTTGGTTTCACCATTCTATTACAGTTATTCAAAATTAAAATAAAGCAAATTGCCTTCGAAATGATTTTTGATATTTTTGAAAAACAATTTTTTTAATATTTCCCTAAATGTATCCTGAAATTTCGAAAAATAAGTTTAGTAAACAAATTCAAAAGAAAAAGCAATCTGTCAAGTTTCATTAAAAATAAAATGTTAGTTGATATTTTTTTTGGTATATAAAAAAAACAAAAGTGAATAAAACTTTTGCATTCTATTTTTTTTCCACCAAAAGTACAATTAAGAAAGGTTTTATATATCAAAAAAAAATGTACATCCCAAGAAAAAAAGAATAGTAAGTTCCACTCCAGTCTGACCATTTTACTGGAGACAATGGATACAATGGGATTTTCCAGTGAAGCCCAGAGAAAGATGCTGAGATTGTGGAAAATTGTGTGATTTTCCCCCAATTTGGGAAAGCCGAACAATCGACTGAGGATTTGCAATGGAGAGACACAAGCACAATTTCAGGGATAAAATCCGACCACTATACCGGAATATCGATTTGGCGGACTCTCTTCCTTCCAATTCAATCACCCAAAAAATCACTCGCGAAAAATTCACTAAACACTTTGTTTTTGGTCAAACTTTCCTTTATCGTTAACTGGATTTTCAGGGCTTACTAGAGCCAAATTGTATATTCAGATTAAAACTCTGAGGAGTCAATAACATCGGCCGGTAACCGAAATTGAGACACCTCAAACGAATTCCGGAAGTGTGTATTCTCCAGCAAGTCTGCAGGTGCACCTAATCAGTGTTGAGAATTTCTCTGTTTTTGTCTCCTAATAACTTCTGTTAGCTAAACTGTGTGAAGATGGTGTTTTGTGTGAACGGGACGGTTGATCGATGCAAACTCGACAAGCGCTAAACAGCGAATACAGCAGAGTGGCAAGAATCTGGATCCGGGCTCCAGGAATCACACGATACAGTTGCTTGCCAAGTTCGACTCAGGGACCCCCTTCGGTCGGCGCAGAAGTACACAGCACACCGAGGGAGCGTGAAAAGCGGAAATGTTTTGAGCATGTATTTGGCAGTGTTCGTAGGAGGGATGTACACCCGCGCACCCCTCCTGACAGCGAGGGTGGAGAATTTTCCGATGACGTCAAAGCGCTGTGAGTCAAAAAGTGGCCAAATTACAAGGTAGCCGGTTATGGATTATTTCCCAGCTTTTTTTTTTCTTCTCCTTTGCCACTCTCTCTCCCTCTCTCTCTTTCTTTCTCTTCCTGACTCTCTATCTCACTTAGTTCCCACCAAAAGCTCTCCACAAGAACCAGCATGAGCGGCGAGGGGTGCTTTTTTTTTGTGTTCGGGCAAGATTTGTCGCAAATGCCAATAAATCACGAGCAATTTTGAGAAATGACGCCGAAATGAAGAAAAATCTCTTTTATGATTCACTCAATTTAATTAATTTGAATTTCTGACACCCACCACAATGTCCGACATGAGCATGAGCTTTTGCATTTCGACAAATGGCAAAAAGGGACATATTGGTGGTCAGTAAATCTCCAATGATTGACGGTAGAGAAATAGGATATGAAACTATTGAAATGTAATTTGAAATTATGAAATATTACGTCTAATATTAAGATCGAAAAGTACGGATGAAAAAGTGTTCCATGCTGTAAAATGCTCGGACTCTCGACTTATTGCCTTATTGACTTATTGACTCTACACACTATATAAAAATATGTCCATATTTCGCATATGGACATAAATTTCTCTAGTGTGCAGAGGCCATTAAATGCTATATCTCAAAAGTACTACCACACTCTCTGTTTATGAGTTCACAACCACTTTCATTTGATTCATCACTCAAAAGATCACCCAAAGATAAAAATTTGTTATCGGTTCATAACTGCTTGATTACTAAATCATACCCGATTGCAACCGATTCAGAATTGTCAGAAATTCCAAGATCTTTTCAACATGCCCAAAGATGACACCATCCAATTAAGAAATGCACTCTTTGTAGCTATTTCGATCTTTGACCTTGACAATCCGTTATTATATTCTACAGTATTTTAATATATGAACGAAATGCCTGCTTAGGCAACTTCTAGAAAGACAAAGTCCTAGCTTAACCCTTTAAGGACGATTGGGTCACCGGTGATCCAAAAATTTAATTTTCCCTACGGCCTTCTAAAGTTATAGTTTGCTCTAAAAAGTCCAAAAAAAGACAAAAAAAGTGATTTTTTCTAAGCCTCTCGTCCTTACAAGTTAAGATAAGTTAAACCTTAACAAGCGCTATTATCACAAGCTTAGAAAAGTTATTCCAAATATACTTCTTTAAACATAACAATTTCAAATTATTTATACAAGTGAAATGATAATGAAATTTTATAAATTAAAAAAATAAGTTTTCAAGAAGTATTCGCTGTGTTTGCAAAATATTAAATAATAAATAAAAGTCAGGCTACTTTTGTTTTCCATTCGAAAAAAAATTATCAATTGATGAATTTGTTGTGACAAAAGTAGTTTGTCAATTACAAAGAGAAAAAGAGATGGCAAAGTGTCCCATCCTTGCGGAAGTCTCGAACTCACGAGATAGAGCTCTCTGTGAATTAGTTTTTCGCATGATCTTACTGGTCTGCTATCAAATTGATTCATAAATTACAAAAGCAATTGAAAATCGAAAAAAAAAATCGGTACATAACCTATTCATTATCGATGAAGATCGATGCTGTTGGCTTTTAAATTTCAATAACTTTTTTTTTAAAAATCCAAATTTAACCAAATCGGTTAAAAAATGAGCCCTTCAAAGTGACTGACATTTGACCTTCAATAATTCAAAATGTCGAATTTTCTGGTCATAGGTATGTTTGGTCGAAATGTTCGCCTGGACTACCTCTAAAACATATCCAAAAGTAACTTTGGGCAAAATTTTGAGAAAAACTAAAAAACATGGTTTTGAAGAGGATGGAAGGGGGGGGCGGAACGAAGGGAAGAAAACGTCTGTTTTATTGGGGGCATCGAAGACCGGAATTTGATATCTTGTACCGTTTAAACTCCAGGACGGTGACAAGTTAAAAAAAAACGAAAAAAACGATTATATAGCTGTTTTCTCTTTGGGTTCGAGTCGAGAAGTAACTTATATTACTAGGGGAAACTGGGGCACCACCAAACACGGGGTACCACCAAAAACTAATTTTTATTTCTAAACTACTTGGACTATCTCGACCATTCCTTCAGTGGACAAGCATCCCTATAGTACCTATAAATTCCTATCGGTCTGATCCTCTGAAGTCGAATATCTGATTAAAAATCGCAGTGTTTGGTGGTATCCCGTGTTTGATGAAGCCCCAGTTTCCCCTATATAAATTTTATCAATGTGAATGGATTTTAACTTTATCCGAAGCACAAAAAACCACATAATAAAATATAAATAGGGTAAGTGTGCCAATTTCCGGCTAGCTTGCAATTCCGGCCACCTTTTTTGTTTCTCGATTTTTCCATGAATTTGTAGTTTTTACATACTCCAGAGATTATACAATGCAAAAGAATAATAAAAAAAAATGTAGCTTCGACAAACGAGATGACGTAAAAAGACATTTGAAGAATTTTCGAAGGGCAAGGAACTATGAGAATGAAGGTGGCCGAAATAGGGCACCATGCAAAGCTATGTCTACATTTTTATTCATTTTAAAATGTATTAAGAATGATTTTAAAGTTAATAAAGACGATAAACTGTCTACAAGGTTCTAAGCAACACTCCTTAAGTAGAAGGAATGAAAAAAATCAATTTCTATTAAAGATATTACATTTCAACATTGAGACTTTGGTGCTTGCATGAAACTATGCCGAAATTTGGCACATTTACCCTATATATACGAATAAAAATTAAGTACTATTTATTGTATTTATTTAATAAGAAATTGTTTGTTCGAATTTGGAATTTCAAAAACCTTAAATTTGGGCCAGCAGATTCAAAATTCATTCAGTCCACCCTATAATAATACGAATTATAGCAAGAGGAGTAATAGTAAGATAGTAAGATGTCATTTTTCTTTAAACTTTCTTTTAACTCAACACAGTTTAAATTAAATTTTCTTAATATATTCAATTTTCTCCATTAATCCATTGAGTATAATTTGGTTAAAATTTTACCTCAAAAGATATTTCGATGTTTTTCAATTACCAGCTCCATTAATCACAAACTTTTCAAGGAAAAACGTGCTAAGGAGACATTATCAAAAAAATATCCCTGAGACCTGAAGACTTCCCTTGCAAATTTTACAGGTTGATAGTGCAAGATTTATTCTTATAACTCAAAAAAAGTACCTGCACGTTCGTTAAAGTATCACGTTTATCTCTTTGATTTCAATTTTTTTTGAACATCCAACTCAAGTAAAAACACAGAGAGCATAAATTTCATTAAGCACCTCATTCGTATCCCTTTTTCACACCCGATTTTTTTTGCCATAGCTCCTTTTCTCCCTTTCTAATTTGGCCCTCATCATAGAGCATGAGTGTGTCCTTGATGGAAAATCTTGCACAATTGCCCATGAATCCCCTTTTTGGGATATGTGTCTTTTTTATCGTGTCAGGCGATAAAAAAGTCTCAAATGGTTCTTTCTAATTGGATGGCATTATTTTGTCACCTTCTCTGAATTGCAATATTTCTCGTCATGTAAAATAGTCCATTTTACACACGAAGAAAACCAATTGTTAAAATAACCCATGTGCTATAAAATATTTCTCCATTGCTTGACATGAAGTTAGTGGCAATGTGCTTTAAATTTTGTTTTTTTTTTCTTCATTATCGTTTTAAATTTTTGGTGGAAATCTTGTTAAAAATTTTGATTTTTGAATAAGCAATTAAGAAAGAGATGTAGAGCACTTGGAAGTTGACACTTAGGGGAAACTGGGGTACCACCAAACACGGGGTAGCACCAAACACTAATTTTTATTTTTAAACTACTTGAACTATCTCGACCATTTCTTTAGTGGACAAGCATCCCCATAATGCCTATAAATTTCTGTAAGTCTTGTCTTCTGAAGTCGAATATCTGATTAAAAAATTGCAGTGTTTGGTGGCGTCCCAGCTTCCCCTATGTCAAGAACTTAAATAAGAGTTATGTTTAAATTGCGATGTTTATCGGAAAGCGCTGCCCCACCGCAGTCCGGAAGATTAAAAAAAAAACCAAAAACTTAATTATAAGTAAAATCTTAATTATAATATCTTCCCAAAAATGCATTTGTTATTTTTTATATATACTAATACCGTGGTGAATATTGAATTTATTTAAATTTAGAAAAACAAATGCTCAAGTTTATGTAAACTATGCTTTTCTTCATTAATTAGACCGCTAAAGAACTTTATTAAAGGGGAAGCCTGAATTAGAAGGCAAAAACTTAATCGTTTCCCACGATTTTCTTTAGAGGAGAAGGAAAAGTCCACACTTCATGAAATTTTCGGCAAGTACCTATTTATATACATATATATTCCAAGTACTCAAATTTTTTTTCTTCGAAAAAAAATTAGAAATTGGCGGATTAATGAGTAGTTCACTACAGAGCTTCGTTGCACGCTCCCTAATTGACGGGAAATCTACGGCTCGTAATTCTTGCATGAGAAAATGAAATCTAAAAAAGATTTTCAATTTTACAAGTGTGTTTCATAGTATAGTAAAACCAAAAAGATGGGACAAAATTGTGAAATGAAAACTTTGTTTAAGAACTTTTTGGTGGTGTTGTGAAGAAATAGGAATATGTATGTTAATGGTCCTAAAATCAACTTATTAGGGTCCCCCGAAGCTCCCAAGAGTCTATCTCCAACCGTTTGGACTCTATACATAGTAATAATGACCAGACTGCCGGACGGATGGACGCACAGACGGACGGACGGGCAAACGGACAACCAGCGCGACATCGATTCTCAAAAAATATCTGAAACACGAAGATATGTTGAGAAAAGTGGCCCCAGAAGGTGGAAATTTTAGGCAATGAAAAATCGAGGGAGTAGGGGAGACTGGGGCAAAAAGTCACAAATCGAAAATTTTAAAATTCAATATCTTCCAAGATAAATAAGATAGCGGCTTAAAATTTTTTCCATAGATAGCCTCCATAGGTCTTCTTCAATGTCGTAAGTTTGTTAGAATTTGAACAAGGAATTTAGAAAATAAAAAAATATCGAAATTCTTAGCCCTATTTTTTAAATATTTTCCGTGAGGAAGATATTTAAAATATTTCTTATTTTAAATTTGATGCACTGGCTAACATTTCCCAAATTATCTGGATATTCTTTGAATACGAATCCGCTATCTATTTTAAAATTTTACAGAGATTCTGTTCTCCAGAAATCATTTTATTAAAAACGACCACTTGGGGTAAAAAGTAACAAAAGCTATGGAGCAAAGAGTAACAAAAACTGAAACAATTTCTGATGTTTCACGGTGTAAAGAAACGTCAATGCTATGTGTCGCCGCTTGTTGTTTGCATTGGTCAAACGATTTGCAGTCTTTTGTGTGTTTTTTGTAAAATAGCTTAAAATGCGCTTTTCTCGCTCAGATGGAGAAAACGGTGTTTTACAAAGGTGTAGAAGAATAAATTTCCTATGAAAATATGTAATCTCGGTATTTTACTTAAATTTACGGAATCCCGTAATAAAGCGAATCAAAATGTGATAGTATCTTATGCCTGATACTATTTGCCCCTGCATTTTTGAGAATGATCACAAAATTACCTTTTAGAAAACAGCTCGATAAATATATTTTCTTACAAAATAGAAGAAAATTACTTTCACAGAGTTGTAGAGCGGTAAATTTCCTATAAAACTGTGCTAATTAGAAATTTTGCAGGTGTTCGGGTAGCTTGTAAAAAAATAAAATATCCGTTTTGTGACTTTTTGCCCCAGTCTCCCCTATATAATATACTGCTGTCCTGTCACTGTGGAGTTTGAGCAGTAAAATGTGAAGTGGAGAAAATGCGCTTCAAGGTTTTGAATGTTCGGCCGCACGCTTGTAAATCTGCTCGATGCCCATCAGTTTCGTCCCTGTATCTTCGGAAGTATTTTGAATTGACTATGGAAACTTTTATAGTATACTTTTAGATATTTTATCTATCGATTTCAACAATACAAAAATATCTATCTCTTCTGACCTTGTAATTCAGGCTTCCCCCTTAATACAAGTAAATGATACGGAAATGTTTTTGGGATAACCGAGAATTTAAGTCACGAGTTAGATCATTTAGAATTTTTTTTATGTTCAATAAAACTAAACGGAAATTTCGTTCATACATTATACCTAAGAAGTAGAAAGAAAACATGTTAGAAGATATACTAACTAAGATATACTACTACATTCCAAAGAGAAAAAAAAACAGTTTTATAGGGAGCATGTAAAATTATCATGCAGATCATTTTTGCAATTCGATCTTCTTTAAGTATTTTAATTGGGAAAACTTCTCTTTCAGATTCAGGTTCCCGAATCACATTAGTAAATTTATAACAAAGTAAAACTAAACACGGAAAATTGTTAAAATAAAAATAAAATTTTAGTATAGTATAATACAAGAGAGTAAAAAATACCACACAGGTTGGATGAACATAAAGAGTTGGAAAAGTGTGTGCTAAATTATGTCACGTGGTGCGCGTGCGAGGAAAATTCATTTCCAACTTTCAACTTTTCTTTTCAAACTAACGAATATTTCGTTCTTTTGGAATGGGCGAGAAGATCCCTTTTTTCCCATTGCCCAAACTCACCCTTACCTGGATATCTCACCCTCGAGAGTGACTCTCACGAAAATTGCACGATAATTCAACTTTTTTCATCCACCCTCCTACTCCATGAATTATTTCGAGCAATAAATTTGGAATTGAATTGGAGCGGTGGGTGTATGTGTGAGCCAGTGAAGAGAGGGGGAGGTACAAGGGGAGGCATGCCTTGAAACGGCAAAAGCCGTAAATTCTAATTAAAGATTAATTATAGAATTTTCCCAAGCAATTCATGTTAACTTAGATGCTGCAACTCGCAAAAATATCATCTAGATGAACAATTGTCAGGTTTGCGAAGGCACAAAAACCCTGAGGGAATTTTCTTATGAAAAATTGCCATGAAATATCTTTGGCAATAACATTAATTTCATGCTCATTCCAACGCCACCAACTCAAGTCACCTGCAATTTTCTTTTCTCTCTTACATACTTTTGGCAGTGGAAATTGCACACAAGATAAATTTCTTGATTGAGACTGTTATTGAGAAAAATATCCAAGCTTAAATGCACTAAAGGAAAAAAAACTAATTTACAGGATATTAATCAGTGACATCTTCCACTTAATCACGTATCTCGTTGACTTGTTTGTACTTGTGTGAAATGTTCTCAAGATTGGAAAAAGTGGAAAAAGTTGTTTTCTTGGTCAAATGGTGAGATATGTCCAATTAAATCTAAATTGTTTTCACAAGTATTTGGCTTTAATTTAAAAAATTATATTAATTAATTCCAGAATATTTTATGTTTAAGTACATGATGGAATAGCCAAATTAAAAACATTTCAACGAATACTTGAACTAATTAATTAATTTATACAAAATCGTTTTGCAAAATTTTTCCTAGACTTTCTATCATTATCGATTAATATTCAAGCTGATAAATATTACAAATGTAGTGTAGAAATTTTTGATAGATAGCCCATAGAAATCTCCAATCTTTACGAAAAGTAAATTTCGAAAATACCACAAAATTATTTATGACATGATAGGGGAGACTAGGGCAAAATTTGTCAAAACGAAAATTTCAATATTCACTATTTTTTAAAATAAAAGAGACTGAGGCTTGAAATTTTTATTATAAATAGCCTTCATGAACCTTCTTAAACTTACAAAGTTTCAAGGGATTCGAGGAAGGATTATGTAAAATAAAAAATAATGGTATTTTGAGCTCTATTTTTGGAATTTGGCTTGCAGAAAATATCAATACTGATTAGCTCAATTTAAGCACATTTCTCGTTAAGTTAGAGAAAAATTATCTGCGACAAAGTTGTAGAGGAATAAATTTCCTATAAAAATATGTCTATTTGATATTTTTAACGTTTGCGAGAGTAAAACGTCACAAATTATCCGAAGACTGACAAAATATGCCCCAGCAATTTTGAGAATCTCCACAAAATCGACTTTTAGAAAATGATTCGAAAATCAAATTTTTTCGAGATAGAGGAAAAGGGACAGATAATCCTAACCGGCTTATGTAGGTGAGATTCTTAACGTGAGCTAACTCGGAGTGCATGCAAATTCGATTTGATGCTGAAGTAGGGAGACGCCATTCGGTTATCTTGAATCAAATTCGTGAAATTATACAAGTTTTGTATTTGAACCAAAATGTCAAGGATTTGGATGAACTGACAGAAAAGTGTTATATGGGTGAAATGTAGACCAGAATGTTCTCTATAATTTTGCCGTAGAACTTGAACTCATCGATTACTCAGAAGCCAAGATAAGCGAGGTTTTTTGTTTCTTAACTCGTTTTTTCATCCAGAGTGCCCCAAGTGTTCATTTGTTGAACTTCAACTAAATCAAAGAATTATTGTATTTTGTGGGACTTTCCATTTAAAACCCTATTTTAAGTGTCTTGGTGGAGTAGAGGCAGTCAAATTGGCATCTGAGTGATTTCAAAGCGTTATTATTGGAAAAATCAATTTTTTCACACTTAAACGGCAAAATTGGAGTGATAGCGTAGTCTGAGCGGAAAATGATGTATGGACGAAATGTAGAGACAAATGTGCTCTACAATTATGTTGAAGTAATCATCAAAATCGGTTCAGCGACAGTCGAGATAATTGAGGTTATGTGATATTGAAATTGGTTTTTCGACTGTGGCGCCCCTGGTGTTGGTCCCACGAAGTTCAAATATTCTAGAAAGTTGTAGCATTTGGTGAGATCTTTCGTTTAAGCCCTCATTCATCAAAATCGGTCACATAGAACCGGAGATATGATTTTTTGAATTTCGTGAACTTTGACCCCTCATATCTCCGGTTCTATTGAAACCACAGCGCGCATACGCACCATTTTGGAAACGTCCTAGACTGGACTACAACATACTAAAATTTCATTAACTTGCACAATGCCGTTTTTGAGAAAAGTGACTTTGAATTTCGATGAATTTTGACGCTATCACAGCGCCACCTGTGGTGACTTTTTGAACTTCCATCTGAAAGTGCTCATTGAGACGAAACCAAAAAGGTAAAATTTAGGTCGCTATGTTAATAAGAACCGGAGATAGAGGCCGGTCAATGTTCGAACTTTGACCCCTTATAGCTCGGGTCAGGGGTTTTAGATCGACTTAAGGTTTTTTTTGTTTGATAGGTATAATCAACGGCTACAACATACTAAAATTTCAGCCCGATGCACAATGGAATTTTTGAGTTATTTAACTTATAAGATTTAAAAATTTTCTTTTTAATAATAGCGCCCCTAGCGGTGGTTTTATGAACTTGCGATGTTAGAAGGAGAAGTGGCATTTCACGAGAGCTTTCCAAAAAGCCCTCACTTTTTAAATTCTGACAATTAGAACCGGAGTTATGGCCATTTTAAGAATTTTTTTTTGGACCCTTATAGCTCGGGTCAGGGGGGTCGGGGGACCTTAAGTTTGGTATTGATGGAAAGCTCAAAGGCCCAGCTATAACATACTAAAATTTGAGTCCGCTGAATGCCATAGGGGAGGAGCTATTGAGAAAACAAAAAAAGGGGGGTCTTCAAAATGGCGGAAGGAGGGGTGGGGGGTGGGGGGTCTATGCACCAAGTTGCAATTTTCACCCGATATATAACCTTTGCCGAAAACCGCAAGTCGATATCTTTTTTAGTTTAGGAGCTATTAAGCTCCAAAGAGCGGCCGGCCGGCCGGCCGGCCGGCCGGGAACGTAAATTAGCCACATATATATTCGTGATCAGGAAGTGCTGAAACACATTTTGGCCAAATTTGAGGTCGATCGGACGACATGAAATTTTGTTAGGATTATAGTAGGTGAGATTGTTAAGAATCTCACCTAATAGTCTTCTGCAATGTTGTAGAGCAGTAAATTTCCTATAAGCATATGCTCATTATAAAACGTTTAAGTTTTCTCAGAGCTCGTGAAAGAATTAAATATGCGTTTTGACAAGTTTTGCCCCAGTCTCCCCTAGTACGTAAATTTTATGACTCCTCGAAATCTGTTTTAGGGAAATATTTAAATTTTCTACAAGTTGACCATATATCGTAAGGCTTCATCCTATACTAAAAAAGAAATATTATAATTAAAATACAATTATCAGTTCACAATGGATTAAATTAAATTAAAAATTTGCTCAGAAATTTAAAGTTTTTCAAATAAATCTAAATTTGTCCAAAACAGGTGAGAATTACGTTCTTCAGGTGTGCTTAAGCTTTTTTACTCAACGCAGAAATGACTAAATAGAAGCCTATTTTAGCTTAAAAATAGGCTAAAAAGCGGAGAAACATGAGATACTCAGACTTCCATGTACACATTTAAAGGTTTTCTCTTAGTTATTTTTTTTTTAAATTGTAAAAAAGAGAATTATCGAAATTTACTCAAATAATATCAACGAAATTTCCATTCATTAATAAAAAAGGAGTGGCAAAGCGTCTTCTAAATTTTTCTTTTCAAAAAATCTATTGAATCTAGAAAAGATGATAATTTTTATCCTTTGAAAAGAATACCTTCTTGTAAACCGTTCAAAGGTTAAATTTTATCACTATATAAAAGTATAAAGAGCAACTTCTGAAAATTAACACGATGAATGAGATTTAGTATAATTCTTTACTCATGATATCTGCTTTTCAGATAACGAAAGTTAGTTACAACATTTTTCTATGTTTTTTTCTTAATTTAGTTGGCAGAAAAAATGTCAAATTGAGTTTTCTTTTAATGGTGTCTACATACTAGAAGCAATTTTCGTCAAAAATTGCTTTTTTTAAAAAATCCTGACGTTTCTGCTTACAAGGATATGGAAAATTTTCTTTAAAAAAGCATTTTTTAAAGAAATTGCTCCTAGTGTGTAGAGGCCTTAATAGATCAAAATTGTATTTTAAACTGATGTAGTAAATTACAAGATGAACGCAAGACAACAATGTGATTTCCGGAAGCGTCAGTGAGAAGGTATCGCAATTAAGAAAGGAACTCCAGATTAAATTAGTGTATCTTTTCAATTTGACTATAATCAGATATAAAAATTATATTCAGTCACCACTGATGAAGGCGCGTAGTACGCCGAAAGCTTTGGAGAACTGAGGAGTTTCGCTATGAATTTATACATTCTCACTGACGCTTCCGGAAAGAACACATTGGTGTCCTGCGTTCATTTTTCAATAGATCATTGACATGTTCCATTTTAAAGATCAAAGATTTTATTTTTCAAAGAAACTTTTGAAAGGATCCTCCTAATGATCCGTTTATGTCTAATGGAGAGAATAATCAAACAAGAACAATTACATATAACTGACAATCTACATATTAAATCCATTATTAGTATATCTTTGCATTCGAATTATAATTTAAAAAAATACTTTTAAAAGAGTTAAATAATTAAGTTCAAGATATACTCAATAACTTCAGTTGCTGACGTAAATCAATGACATATGCTCATAGAAAAATAAGTCGTTCAAATTTGCACAATTAAGGACTCAAAGGGCTTTTAGCAAAGAGATTCTCAACTAAAGCTCTTTCGAATCCACATTTTGTTCAAGAAGTCACGTCAGACAATCACAAAACGAAGGGATTCGCTGACCCTGCGCCTACACAACCGGAGTGAGAAAACACAAAAAAAAAATAATAAGGACACCCCCTAAGTTTTCTGAGTGGTTTCAGGGGGGTTGAGTTTGGCATTTAAATTTGCGAAACATTTCGCTTCGTTTGCTCTAACAGCTCGGCATTTGAAATAATTCGCTCTGTGGGGTATTTTACGTTATATTTTTTTTGTTCCTCCTTTTTTTATCCAGGGAATGGGAAAAAAGTGAGAAAGTCCTCAAAAGTTTTCCCGTGAGAGAAAATTGCTCGAAAATATTGCCTAAAACTCTCGACTTTTCGCACCCTGCAATTTTTGCACGTGAGGCGACTAATGCGGAAAGAGGCACACGCGAGAAAATTCAAATCATTAATAAATTGTTGATAAACATACTTTCTCACTTGTGCTAAATTTAATAAAATGGAAAGAGAGAGGTAGGGTGTATTTTGATGGCGAGGACGGTAGGAATGGAAAATTGAGACATAAAATTCCATAATTTTCCATATTTTTCAACTTTTCCCACATCAATTCTTTCCCGCTATTATATATATATATACACACTACAAAATGCCTTTCTTTCGAGGAAGTGGGCACATCTCCTCACCTTCAACACAATACAATTATTTATGATGATAAGCGCACACAACTATGTAAAATATTCAAATTTAAACAATTTAAGTTTCTCGAAAGGCAGAACGGAGTGAACAAAAGAAGATCCTGGACTTATTGTTGTGGTGAAAGGGATATAAATTTGCATAGAGGCCTGACTTTTTGCCCAAACGTGAATCTCTTCTTCGCGGAGTTTGGCAAAAAAGCGCGTTTGTGAGGGTGACTCCTATACCCGCAAAAGAGTGAAAATTGCTAAGAAACGGAATAAGGAAAATGAAGCAAAGTGCAGACGATGGAGGGAAATTTTATGCAAAATGGTACAAATCCTCGCATTTTTGCGCATTCTCTGTAGATCTTTTCATATTTCACATAGCAAACAGTTTTCATTATAAAACCTACAAGAGATCTTTCATTCTTAACAACACAGAAACTTTATACTCACCTTTGGATGAGCTCGTCGTGGAAATGCAACTTTTGGATCAATCTGCAAAGCAAACAATAAGAAAACTTAGTTCTTATTTTGGAGATTTGAAGCTATAAGTTTGATACGGTAAATTAATTAAAATGTTCATTTTTACTACTCTAACTCCACGGAGTTAGCAATTTTTTCCCGTTTTTTTCACCCCCCCCCCCAAATTTCCACCTTCCATCCCCCGGAGACAACTTTTGTCAACAAATCTTCACGTTTCAGACGATTTCTGAGAAATGTCGTCACGCTATTTGTCCGTCTGTCCGTCTGTCTGTCTAAAAGTGGATAGTTAAAGTGAAGGGAGGGGGGTGAATGGGTAAAATTATTTGTATTCAGTTGTTAATGAATGGATTTTGTGCCACTAACATTAATTTTATAAAATTTTACTATGTTTAAAAAAATCAAGAAAAAAGGCTTGCACTTCGGATAAGGTGCGGGTGACTTTGCACTTTTTAATAAATACTAAAAAAACAACAATTTCTGATAATAAACGACAATGAAGATCTTCAGTTCTAAGGGTAAAATGCATGAGATCTACAAGATGACGTGGTCGCCATCTTGATTTAACATTTCTGTCCGCCATTTTGAATAACTGTCAGACCCTAAAACTAGTCCGATTGGGTTGAAATTTTAGTATGTTGTAGCTGATGTCAAGATCTTTTCAAAACGTATCTATGTTCCAGTCTACGTCAAGTATTTACCTAGATACAGAGGCTCAAAGTTTTAAATTTTGTAATACTCATATTTTGGCGGTCTTTATTTTTTAATATTCAATATTTGAAACCTAAACGAAATGCCTCAGTAACCATTAAAAATGGTTGAGACTTTTATTTTATATATTTATTTACTCTAACATAATTTAAAAAAAATAATATAAACGAAAAGTACATTTAATTAATTTTTTTATTTTTCATCTTTGCGAAAACAGTTTTTAAGATTCTCAAATAATGCGCTGTTATAAACAAAAACATTACTTTTCTTTTTGTTTGTTTGTTAGATCTCATCGTCTAACGATAGCGCTGTCTTTTTTGTGATGGTTTTGATAAAAGAAGCTCCCTGTAGTTCTGTATTCATGAAAATGTCAAAATTTTGAACTTGGAGCCCCTATATCCAGACAATCATTTGACCTAGGTCGGATTTTATACATGTTCTGAAAAGGCCTTAACATCAGCTAGAACATACTAAAATTTCAGCTCAATCGGATGAGATTTTTGTTTTGACAGTTATTCAAAATGGCGGACAGAAACGTCAAACAAGATGGCGACCATACCATCTTGTAGATATCGGTCATTTTATCTTAAGTTCCCATAAAATTGGATAATTTTTAGCCAAATATTTCTATAATAAAGCTTTAGAAAGACCATTATTTGCAATTAGGTGAGATTCTTAACAATCTCACCTACTATAATCCTAACAAAATTTCATGTCGTCCGATCGAGCTCAAACGTGGCCAAAATGTGTTTCTTCACTTCCTGATCACGAATATATGGGGGGCTAAGTTAAGTTCCCGGCCGGCCGTCCGGCCGCTCTTTGGAGCATAATAGCTCCTAAACTAAAAGAGATATCGACTTGCGGTTTTCGGCAAAGGTTATATATCGCATGAAAATTGCAACTTGGTGCATTGACCCCCCACCCTCCACCCCTCCTTCCGCCATTTTGAAGACCCCCCTTTTTTTGTTTTCTCAATAGCTCCGCCCCTGTGGCATCGAGCGGGCTCAAATTTTAGTATGTTATAGCTGGGCCTTAGAGCTTTCGATCAATACCAAACTTAAGGTCCCCCGACCCCCCTGACCCGAGCTATAAGGGTCCAAAAAAAAATTCTTAAAATGGCCATAACTCCTGTTCTAATTGTCAGAATTAACATTTTTTAATGTTAATTTTACACCTTTTTTAGGGTAAAATTAACATGAAAAAGGGTGATTTTAATCCCTAATACACCTAAAAAGCATAATATTTACACCGATTTCGGATCAATACTGCAGAGTAAAATTAACATTTCCGGAATGTTATTTTAACTTTTTCGGATTTCTCTCAGTGAAGGATCTGAAGGTGTTAAATAATGATTATTCTATAAACATTATACATCATACACCCCATACACCAATTACACGATTTTTGATCACTTAGCTCTGCGTAATTGCTATCCAATTTTCTGCTGGGAAGGCAATTGAGTTGTTGTAGGTTTTTCAATCACGTAAAAAAAGTAGATCAGCCAGAGACAAAAATACAATTTGTTGTCTATATTTCGCTTAGCGGAAAATTATGAAAGAGATTTTGGCATGAAGTCCCACACGAGAGGTTTGATATTGTGTCGATTTTGATAAAATTTTCTTTCATTTTCTTTCCTAATGTAAGTTCTGGGTGACAAATTCTTTTCTTAGATAGTTACAGTCTATAAATAAGTTGTATTTGCAATTAATTGATGTAAAAAGTTTACATTTAGTGCTCATTAAAATGCTTGAGACGCGTGTTTTATAGCGTCTTCCCGGGCCCCTTTAATAGATTATTTTCTTTTCACAGGGTAAGTAAATTGAAGTTGTACTATAAATTTTAGTACATAACTTTCACATACGGAATAGCATTCACACCTCTCGTTATAATATGCACATATTTTACATGATTATAGTTCATTTCTAGTTTTAACAACCAAAAGCAATTATGAAAATATTTTGGTTTTTTTTTGTTATCCGTACTGAAACTCAAACTTTATGGCGCGATTTCTCTAAATTTGACCGAAAAGGCTCAAATTTAAATTGATAGACATATAGAGTCATTATCCATTCAAAATACAGTATTATTAAAAATTTTATACACATTCTAAATTTTTATCTATTTTCTGACAACCTTACTCGTTCACGTCAATAGATTCTATTTTTAAATAAAAAAATATAGCACACTGAAGTGCTAAACTTCAATTGACTCATCCTGTACAATAATCATCTATTGACCTGTGAGGAATTAATTCTAAAATATAATATAAACATTCTATATCCAGAATTTTTATAATATAAAAATGCTATATCCAGAATTTTTAGTACATTATCATAATGGGTTTTGACAGGGGGTGACATTAGCTCTGAAAAATGCGACCGATTTTAGTGTAAATATTTCCCTGTTTTCGTACACATTTCACGAGATATCTCCAAAACTACATTAGGTTGCAAAATTTGGGGTTTTCGGTTGCCTATTCTATATTAAATTGGCTTTTATTTTATATTACTATTATTTGCTAATTCATTCTACACTGACAGAAAACAGCTAATAAACCCAAAAGTTTCTTCGGCGCGCTAGAAACATATGGGAAACATAGGAAATGTCAGGCCCCTGGGTTTTGAGCAGTGTAAATTCGCATTGTTACTTGGGTCTTATTCTATGCATTGAATTTAGTGAAATTTATTTTAAATTTTACTACAATCCGATCGAATCATGATGAAATTGAGAAGAAACACGTTTCAAAACATTATTGTTCCCATATTTTGTTGTCTGAACTTAAAGAAAGCTTTTATTTTTTTATTATCTATTAATTTAAAGTTCCTTATGGCCTCTACACATTGGGAGCAATTTTTGTCAAAAACTGCTTTTTTGAAGGAAATTCCCTGCAGCGTTGTAGGGGGAAACGTCAAATTTCTGTCAAAAACCCAATTTTTGACGAAAATTGCTCCCAATGTGTAGACATCTTTACTCGTGATAAATCTTATTTTGAAGGAAATTTGGAAATTAAAATTTCGAAATCGTTGAATCGACTTAGGGTAAACTGGGGCACCACCAAACACTAATTTTTATTACTAAACTACTTGGACTATCTCGACCATCAGTGGACAAGCATTCCTATAATGCCTATAAATTTCTTAAAGTCTTGTTCTCTGAATTCGAATATCTGATTAAAAAAACGCAGTGTTTGGTGGTACCCCGTGTTTGGTGGTGCCCCAGTTTCCCCTACAGGCCAATTGATAAGCAATATTAAGTCGTGGTCTAGTGACATCTTCCTTCCACTTCCAAGTGAGTATGTTCTTTCAATTTTTCATTCTTTCTATTACCATTTTTATTAAAGATCGAATAAATTTTATATTGCTCCTATAACTTTTCTTGTATAACTAGTAGCATGAAAAATACGATAAGGGGATCTTTATTAATGATTATTAGGGGAATTTTTACTTAAAATCTGAGTGTTCATTAAATTTTCTAATTGAATAGGAGAAAAACCAACAAAAATTTAAATTTGAACAAAATTACCTTCTTCCCATCTAACTCATGCGTTCCTTGTGCTAAAACTTTATCCACACTCGATGGGTCTCCAAATGTGATAAATCCAAACCCTCTAAAAAGGAAGAAAAAACGAAAAATCGACAAATTAGTGGGAATTGTTTCTGAAAACATTATATATATGAATATATAGAAAAGGGAATTTCACAAAATTCACCTCGTTGAGCAATTTTTTTCCTCTGTCTTTTTCTTTCTTTCAAGAGAAAAATCTTTTAGTGTCAATTGAAATTTTACTTTTATTTGAATAAAATATTTGCAGGAAAATTGTGCAATTTCAAATGTTTTGTGTGGAATTCTTAGTCTTTTACTGAAAAAGACTGTATTAAAAAAAATAGAAGAGAGACAATTATTCAACATTGACATAGTATTTTGACAAAGCTTTTTCTCTTTTAAGTATTTAAATGTACAAGAATTTCACATGATATGAACTGTGGATTTCATTGACTCTATAAATAATTATTTCATCACTAAACATGTCTATTTATAATATTTATATTGTTACATAAAATCAACAGAAAATTTTGAGCTATTTTGTGCTCTATTAAAGCCACTAATCTAAGTATTTACATTACAACTATAGAAGAGAAAGAGTATACTCTCTAAATTGATAGAATATCTATATAGAAGAGAAAACATGGACATATTGTGTGAGATATATAGAGGCAAGGAAAAAATATATATATAGATGAAAATAATATAAAGAAAATTAAAGAACTGGTGCACAGAGAGTGAATATAAACAGGGATAAACATATCAAGATAATCCATCTGCAATGACAAGTTCATTTTATAAATCATTCAGAAATTTCAATGAATTTTATTTTATTTGACACACTTGTCAAAATTACTGAAACTTTCTAGTGTTTTGACTAAATTAACAGTTATTATATTGTCCGGGGTCCTCGTGAAAAATTAATCATAAAAGATTTTATGCTGCAGTAAAGTTTTAGGTGAATTTATAGCACAAAGTGGGAAACTCAATGGGGTGTATAACTCTCACAATGGTTGCATCTGACATTTTAAATTCCCATATTTTTCGAATAAATTCGCACTTAATTTACCCCTTTTAGGAGTAATTTTTGAGCTAAATTATCTCTGTTGTAATAAAATAAATGAAATTTTAAAGGTATATTTTGAATAATTTAGAGACTATTGTATGTATAATAAAAAATTATAATAATGTGGGATACACATCCCGACCCTCTGGTGGACTAAATCACGTTAAAATCTAAAATAGGTACCTTCACAATACATAAATTAAGAATCTCACCTAAAATACCTGCCTTAAGATTTTCAATTAAAGTTAAGAAATGGAGATAGATTATATTTCAAATAGATCCGATAAACCAACAAAAAACGTATTAACTTGTAAATAAAATATTTTGCTTTTCATATTCTTACTTATCTGCCTCTTGAATTACAAAATATCCTAAAACCGCACGAATTTCTTGGACATTTAATGGGTATAATACTGAAGGTGTTTACTTTCCAACACAAACTTTTCACATTCTGGCCAAAATTCTAATTAATACCATTTCGATAGCTCTGCAGAAATTTACGTTGATGGAGTTTACCAATGTTTTCTCTCACTCTAGTGCTCACACACATGAGAAAAGTAATTTAAAATGTATAATGGAAAATATGAGTTAGGAAAATTAAGATTGTTAAGGATGAATTTAATTAATACAACACATAAACATATATATATCGGTTTGGGGGCCAAAAGAGGAAACTCAAATAAAGAGGCAAGAAAAAAAAAACATATATAGAGAACACGAGAAATTATTGTGCAAAAGGATGGTAATTCCCACGCAAGGAGGAGAACCTACCTTGAGACACACTGAAGAACAGAATCAGCGGAATATCCAGATATGGTGTCATATTGGCTGAAAGAGAATCAATTCTTCAAGCCTTTCACCCATGATATGTGAACACAGACGTGTAATCAATGAAAAAGAACAACCAATTATTTTACTTTCAAATTATCATCTTTATATCATTTATCTAATTTTTATAGAGATTTTGACGTAATTATTAATTCTTTCCGATAGAAAAAAAAGGAACACAAAATGGAACGCAAAAGAATTGGACATTAAAACATTATAATAAAATAGAATTCAGTAAAGAATACGTGACATGTGTATATATTTTTGATTTTCAAATAAAATAATAATAAAAAAATAATAAAAAAAATTTAGGAAAACAATGCAAATTAATAAAAATTCTAAAATGAATCATTAAAAAAAATTTAAAAGAAAATGAAAGAGAGATTTTGTTAGAGAAAATTTAAATGTGAAAGGCAAAAGAAAAGTGAAGAATATTCTCAGCAATTTACCACAAAAAAAAACACACTCTACCAGCATCAAAGGAACAATATCATTTTAATGAACATCTTGTAATTGCAATTCAAGCAGAAATATTCACATTCTCACCCTTTCAGAAAATCTATCATTAATGATACGAAAAACATAGACTTATTACTATATTGGTTTTGCTTTCTTTAAAATAATTACAATAATGATTAAAACCGCAGATTTAGACTTTGTCTTTTTTAGACTTTAGATACTTTTTTTGCTAATAAAATTATATTCCTCATTTGAGTTTAAATGCTCTTCAATGGACATTTCCTGGCCAATATAGAATGAATATCTTAGAACATTATGCTATCTCAAACGACATGTTCTACTATATATTATTCACACTGAATCACACAAGTTCTCATCCTCTTCTTTACAGATCTTGAAATGGTTTGGGTTTAGAATTGAGTGAAAATTTCCAAGAAGGAGATTGATAAGCAGTAAGATAGAATCTATTGAAATTTACGAGCTCACGAAGGAGGACAATATCTCAGGGATTTCGAGAATGGATTGAGAAATGATACTCCTTCATTTAGTCACTCGAGGAATTTCTATGAAGACAGTCTGCTGATAGGTGAAGACTGTGAAAATGATATAGGAAACTTAAACTTGTCGTAAAGAATAACTACACTCAGAGAAAATAAATTTAACATTTAATACTTTAAATTAAAAAATCGTAAAATTTATTTAAAAAAAAAGTGATTTGTAAAATTACGACTTATTATGCTAGTAATGACAGTAAATAAGATTTTTAGAATCTCCCTTTATACTCTTTATACTATTTTTTTTACTTTTCAAACACATTAATAAAAGATTAAGTGAAGCGTCAACAATGAAGGTATGATCGTCACCCAAAACAAAGAGGTTATTTGAAACTTATTTACAGCTTTTTACAAATTATCTTCTGCAACATGTGTTCTGTAGTCTAATTTGTGATGAAGATCCGACTTTCAATAGGGGAGACTGGGGCAAAAAATCACAAAACCGATATGTTATTTTTTTACAAGCTACCCGAACACCTGCAAAATTTCTAATTAGCACAGTTTTATAGGAAATTTACTGCTCTACAATTCTGTGAAAGTAATTTTCTTCTATTTTGTAAGGAAATATATGTATCGAGCTGTTTTCTAAAAGGTAATTTTGTGATCATTCTCAAAAATGCTTAGGCAAGTAGTATCAGGCATAAGATACTATCACATTTTGATTCGCTTTATTACGGGATTCCGTAAATTTAAGTAAAATACCTAGATTACATATTTTCATAAGAAATTTATTCATCTACACCTCTGTAAAACACCGTTTTCTCCATCTGAGCGAGAAAAGCGCATTTTAAGCTATTTTACAAAAAACACACAAAAGACTGCAAATCGTTTGACCAATGCAAACAACAAGCGGCGACACATAGCATTGACGTTTCTTTTCACCGTGGAACATCAAAAATCGGTTCGGTTTTTGCTACATTTTGCTCCATAGATTTTGTTACTTTTTACCCCAAGTGGTCATTTTTAATAAAAGGATTTCTAGAGAAAAGAATATTTGTAAAATTCTAAAATAGATAGCGGATTCGTATTCAAAGAATATCCAGATAATTTGGGAAATATTAACCAGTGCATCAAATTTAATATAAGTAGCTAATAATTGATATCTTCTGCACGGAAAATATTTAAAAATAGGGCTAAAAATTTCGATATTTTTTATTTCTAAATTCCTTGTTCAAATTCTAACAAACTTACGACATTGAAGAAGACTTATGGCGGCTATCTATGGAAAAAAATTTAAGGCGCAATCTTATTTATCTTGGAAGATATTGAATTTTAAAATTTTCGATTTGTGACTTTTTGCCCCAGTCTCCCCTATCGATACTGCTTCATTTACATTATAGAATTTATAAAAATATATGTTTTACACAATTCTCGAAGTCTTGCCTTAGGTTAGAATAAGTAATTTGGAATCGGATCTAATTCCGAATTCTGAAATTACTTCAGTGTTTGCGATGGGTGAAGAGAAAAAGAGGACCCCGAAGAAGTACAAGCCTATAAGAAGTACAAGCTACAATCAAGAGTACTTCTTCGTGGTCTTGTTCTTTAAAAAATGTTCTTGACCTTGAAAAAAATTAAAATATATCCCAATCTGTAAAGATATGCGCACTCCAGAGCAATATCGACATTTGTTCTCAAAAAAAAAAAAAAAAAAAAAAAAACATGAGAAGAATAATAACCCTATTACCGAATATCTATCAAGTGTCTATCTAGTCTAGATAAAATTTAAAAAAAAAAACATGTTAAAATGAAGAAAAATGGAAGTAATCACGATATATCAAAAAAAATATAGATAATTTTGGAGCTAAAACAAACGACGATGAGAAAACTAAAATCTTATTAAAGATCTTAACTAACTTATGACAGGGCTTCCTGATAACTGCAAACTTTTATTTATTAGCCTCTAGTTGTGGTAATAAACAGATAAAATGAAAAGACGAACAAACATAACATCGTAATTTTTACAATTAAATTTTTAAAATAACTTTAAAATGAAATTTCAAAGAGGTTGATGTAACTTTTATAATTGAGAAAAACAAAGAGAATATATAATATCATATATGTATAATTCCATGAAATTAGAGTAAAAAAACATTATAATTTAAATTCTCTAATCCAACCTATTTGTAAACATTATATACATATAACCTCTTGGTTTTCATTTGCAGCCTCACTTGAAATTATCGATTGGAAAAGAATTTCTCTAAGTATATGAACAAAATTTGAAGAATCTATTGAAGAATACCTAGCATCCCATATTGTATAGAAAGGTATAGAATTCAAAAGGTTTTCCTCTCTTTCTCTCCAGAAAATTGAGCACTCGTGCAATCCACTGTGGATTTTTCAGCTCAACAATTCAAAAGTATGGAAATACCTACAAACTGCATTCAGCAATTGACCATACTCTCCTCTTCTTGTCCTCGTTTACTTGATCCACTTATCTTACAAACATCGTGAATATTTGAACATTCGGCGGGATGATGGAGACGGGGACTAGTGTGTTCAACTATGCAAATAGAGGCCAAATAATTGTCTCGAAGAAATGGTAAGGAAATGTTATGTGGGTGTCACCGAGTGCACACATAATAAAATTAATAATCAATTACAGAACCTGGTGGATGGAGACGCCTTGTGCACTTTTACCTCACAGAGGTAGATGTTCCATTAACTAAAACTGCTAACCACCACCCATATTTTCGATCAGGGTTGGCATTTTGGAGATTGGGTTTTGGGGCTTGAGATGGAGATGGCATCGGGGCCCGATAGTTTGGAAGGCAAACATGACCAACAATGGTGGAATAGTGCTGGAATCACTTGAATAATTTACTGAATTGTAAATTATTCGTTTGACCGTTCGATGAACTAACAAGCAAACATTTCAAACAACCACCCATCCATAGGCCACCCCATAACTCACATGACAGATGAGTCATATCAGATAATTAGTGTAAAATTTGGCTAATTGCCGCAGGGGGACGGCCTAGGACACCGCTTGAGTCTCTCGGCCCTCACATTATGTCAAATGGTGATTTAATTGTAACAAAATTCTACCTCCCAAATGTCCCCGTTTCCGATACAAAATTGAAATCTTAATTTGCCAATTTGACACATTTTGTTCGAATAATTGATAGGATTTAGTTTTCAGGACACTCATGCTGTCTCATTCATTTCCCGCAACCTATTTTGCATACAACAGCCTGCTCACTTTTATGTCCACCCAGCCAGAGAAGCAACCACCATGGCTGAAAACCATCCCCAGAAGCAGTTGTAGCATTTTAATTGGAACACAAATTTATATGAAAAATAAAATTCATACCTGTTTTTTTCTCTTTTTTTACATTTTGGGTTTTTTTTTAAGGTTTACTTTATCTAGGTCAAATTTTTAATGAAATATATCACTTATTCATTAATTTTCAACCGCTTATCTCTATCTGGACCATCGGATTAGCACACGTATACTCTAGACACACTTACGACTTAAGCCGAGAGAGAGCTTAACGTAATTATGACGTAATTCCTATCAGTTTCCCACTAACTAAGCCTTGACTAACTAAGACAGAGACTGATAAAAATGTAATCTTTCGTTATTTCGATTATAATTACGTTAAGCCGTTTCTCGGCTTAAGTCGTAAGTGTGTCTAGGGTATAAAGCCATATTGTAAAATATCATATCGATCACTCAGAATAAGAAACGAATTACTTGCAGTAGGCAGATTTTATAGGAAAGCGATTTGAAGCTGAGATTTTACATGCAGAGTATAGAATATTTGAGATTTAAAACCTCTATAATTTTGAAAATATTTATCTTTCAAGTATAATATTCAGAGGGAAGGTAGAGAGATATGTTGATCTGTTTGCTCTAATGCAGAGGTGTGCAAAAAACCGTTGAAACCGAATTAACGTCAAAATAAGTTTGTTCTGTTAGCGTTTTGACTATTGATGTACATGTTTCTCTTGACGTTAATTCGGTTTCAACGGTTCTTGCACATATCTGCTCTAATGGATTTCGACCGTTTTTTGTGTCAATAATAGTCAAAGGCGGGTTTTCGGTCTAATTTATGCTCTGCAATTTTACTTTATTATTGCCGGCGTTTCGATCCTGGCTGGGATCTTCTTCAGGGCATCAAAGTATCAAGGAGAACAATTGTCAATTTCACATAAAACGCTACTTCCCGAACTTGTACTTTTAAAGCTCTCTCACCCATCACCAGTTGAAGATTCACCCAGTTGATTATGAGTCTTCAACTGGTGATGGATGAGAGAGCTTTAAAAGTAACAAAAAAGCTTTAAAAAGTACAAGATCAGGAAGTAGTGTTTTATGTGAAATTGACAATTGTTCTCCTTGATACTTTGATGCCCTGAAGAAGATCCCAGCCAGGATCGAAACGTCGGCAATAATAAAGTAAAATTGCAGAGCATAAATTAGACCGAAACCACGCCCTTGACTAAATATATTTGCCTTCACTTTCGTCTCTTTGCCTGGCTGTTTCAGAGCAAGGGTCCAAATAAAAATAAATAGGTTTAGCCCCTTCTACCTCAACGATCAAGCCACACGGACGCGCATAACGCTATTCTGCGAAATTATCTTCTAAATCCTTAAAAATCATATTTTTTTGCTCTTCCATTGTTAATTAAAAACCTATTTAAATCATTCTTGACCCTTCTTACAATCTTAAAAATTATTTTATTTGTGAAGTGAAGTTTAAATAAAGTTAAGAAATTTTCGCCTTTCTAACCACGTTTATCATTCATTCTTATTCATCATTCTCACAGGAAAACATACCACCCCCTATAAATTCATCATTTTCCAATTCATTGAAGATTTGGTTTTTTTTTGTGAAATTTGGTCTTGTGTTTTTTTTCTACAATTTTGGGCGTTGTAGTGGTTAATTAAATGTCATTTAATATTCAAGTCAAACATTTATTTATTAGAAGTTAAAGAGCTCAATCAAAAGTATTTATAGATCGATTGTAATGATATGAGATTAATTTGAAAGGTCTTTGATTTGCGGACAATCCTTAACTGGATTAATCGATTTTGAACAGGTTATTGGATTTTTATGACAAAATTGATCATGTGACAAATGCATTGTTATGAGAAAAAAAAACTTAAATGCTTTGCCCAGCGCACAATAACTTTTGTTTGTAAACATATTTTCGGAGCTTCCAGTGAGAGGGAGTGAGATCTAGATCTAGTCATCTCGCTCACTCTCATCTCATAGGCAGTTTCCACAACTTGTTTACAAAACAAAAATTATTGTGCTTTGAGCATTATGAACAAAGACAGATATTCATTTGCTCAAACGATTTGATTGGTTTACTTTGAACTATAAATTGTATGGTGCAGTATTACATTCACAAATTCGAGTATTCTCGAATCAGTTCCTCTAATTGTCTGAAATTTATTCACGATAAGTACCTATACTTGAGTAAAGTCTGTCTCTTGGAAGCGATCTAAAGCGTGTGTACGATAAAATTTTAACAAATTATTTGTCAAGCTGTCACAATTTTGTGACAGTACAGAACGTTTTTCTTTTGTTCATATTAAAGTATCATTCATTAGTTTTGTTTTAGTGGTATTTCCATCTAATTATATTTATTAGTCAGTGAGAAATTAAACAAAAATGAAGAAAAGGTGAGAAGCTATATTTGACACGTATCTTCAAAATCCATATTTCACGTATTCACAAGAAAGAGTGACTGAGAACTCATGTGGGACCGACCGGAACGTAATTTTAGGATTCAAGGAAACCAGAACTATTGCTCAAAAACCTGGATATGGTCGAGGATATTCTGACCACCAAATGGAGCAAAATATGCTTGTATAAGATTCACCCCTTTGCTTCTACACGAGATATGACAAAAAATAGGTATCTCATCCAGCCTGGTACATAAGATCAAAAAGAGAAATTGTTTGATTACTAAAAACCGTAGTAATCAAAATCCTAAGTAAAAACCGACTACAAACAACTGCCTGGTCAGCAATTTTATACTGGAAAATCTCGTACGAGTCTAGCGAAGAAGTGCAGATTCAAGAACTACTCGAAGCTTTCAAAAATTCGTGGTTTATATGGCGATTTGCACCTGTGGCCATATGAACCAAGAGTTCTTCATGGTGGGCACAATGAACCGCGAGATTTACATAAAGGAGTACCTTCAAAAGCATCTTCTGCCGCTTTATCGTAACCAAGACATTCCTCCAATGTTCTGGGCAGACCTAGCATCCTGTCATTATACCAAGAACGCAGCATATAATGCTTTAAAGATAACATCATCTAATATGCGCCCCGTGACTGCAGCCCACCAAATAACCCAGAAATTCAGCTAATCGAGAAACACTGGAGAAACAGTTTTGCTCAGAAGTGCAAAAGGATAATCAGGAAATGACCTTGTCAAAACCATGATGACGGGTCTCAAGAGAAAAATCCGAGAATTTGGAAACCAAAAGTTAGATTGAAAAAGGCAATGAGTTCAAATAAATACTAATAAAATAAGGTTTTCAAAAATATATAACACATGATTTAAAGTTAAATAGTTTTTACATGGGAAATGTTTTTGTTTGTTAAAATTTTATCGTGGACACGCTTTAGATAGAAATTAACCTTTGATAAAAGATATATTCAAGGAAAACAAAAGGGAATAGGGCGTCCTAAATGGTGATATTGCCTGGGGCTTTAAGAAATTATTAAGAAATTAAGAACAACACTTGTGGGAGTTACAACATTTGTGTATTTTTTGAGTGCGATCTCTTATTCTGTGGAGTTGAAGATTTTTTAATTGAATATATACGTGGCCCGTTGCACCACACATGAATTGATTTCTTGCCTCGTCAAAATATGTAATAATTAGGACCTTAATCCTTGACCACAAATTTCCAATGAGCCCCGATTACTCCTTGTAGGGGGAAATGGGTCACTTTTGAATTGAAGCAGCTTTGAAATTGGACCGTCTTTAAAGTAATCTAGCTTCGAAATAGGTCTGTGATGGTAAATTATATCATGATAAGATCTAGTTTCATTTAAAAATAAGAGAAAAAAACCAATTTCTAAGCTGCCCCATTTCAAATGTGCCCCATTTCCCCCGATATAACAGATAATTTTTCCAAACACTTTATATCCAATTTGAGCAAAAAAAAAAAACAAAATACTTGGAAATTTGATTTGCTGATAATTAAAGGGTGACAAAATCTATATTTATTTAGCCTTTCTTGTATTCTTTGTCAGTTCTCAGAATTATCTCTTTTAGGAGTTTTATAAGAAAAAAGGAAAATATACAATTCAACTTCAAAGAATTATCCTAGAAGACGCTATATATGTTGCGCTTCCTCCAGCCTCCAAAAAATGTTTTGCCCGCAGAAACAATATTTGCGATATGGGTGGGAAAAAAGGAGTGAAGATGAAATTTAGCATATTTTGAGAAAAGCGTTGAGAAAATTTTCTATCCTCCTCCCTTTCATATCTTTCATCAATCACTCATCTTTCGCCTTAATATGACAAGATAAGTCTTGAGATGTTGTTCACACCCTCCAAAAGCACTTAAGTGGTTTAGTGTGTTAAAGTCTTTGAGGATTGCTGTTGAAATATTATTTCACAAATTAATGCCTCACTCACACTCAATGCTCTAGGTCAATTTCTTGCCCTATTATAATTAATGAAACTATGTGTTACCAACAGATACATTCTAATATGGATGGTGCGAGAAAAATTAATGGGGAATTTCTGGCTTTTTTCATCTTTTACGGGAGCAAAAGCTTTGTCAAAGAAATCTTCCTTTGAGAGCAAAAGAATTAAAAAGGGAAGGAAAAAAAAACAGAACAAATATACCGTGAAGATCTTCAAAAGATGAAAAATGAGGTGTTTAAAATCCTGCAGGTGATTTTTCGCTTCAGGATTCACCTGAATAGGGTGTTATATACTTATACAAAGGTACTTTTCCTGGGAGTATCATCTCAATTTGTACACCGAACTATTTAAACTCGGATTTATGCAGACACTACCATGACAGTGAATTGAATAAGCGACAAAGATGAAAAAGTTTTGTACCTATTTGTACTAACTTTTATATAAATATATTCAATAATACTGAGGTAGCATCTTAGAACAATAGCACAAGAAAACTGGCCAATACTTGCTTGAAAAAAATTATAATGTCTTTTTTTTGTTTTATATTGGTAGTATTTAACCTCCTGAATGACTTCAGCCCGCAAATAATTGTTGTCAGTTACTCTTTTATAAAATCTACATATTTCCATATGCTCTCAAGAATTTGGATAATTACAAGATCAAAAAAAGTCTATATTCCTTTTTATTGCTTAAATGGATAAATAAACTATTTAAGAATATCCCTTAGAAATTTCAAAAACCAATTCGAAGCATTTTCCGTAGATGAAAGCAAGGGAGCACCGACCAGATTACCAAACCGCTTAGGTGAACATTCAAAATGTTCAAAACTTTGAAGCACGTTTTCGCCACTTTTTTACAATTCAAACAAAAGCAGAAATGATTAATAATAATAATAATAATTATTATTATTATTTTTATTTTTATTATTATTATTATTGACCGTATAAAATGAATAAAGACTAATTCCCTTCAGGATTAAATTCGCGTCTATTTGAACTAAAAGAATTGTTCTCAACTTATTCTTCTATCTTTTACAGCATGTTGCTATCAAAATATTGTCCCAAAAATGCAGTCTTAAACTCTAAAAAGAAGTTACGAATTCACAATTTTCTTCAATTTTTTTAGTTTAAATATAAAATACTCTTATAAAAATTGAAAATATTTTCAGATTTTTTTTTTTCAAACCAGAGTTATAATCTGAAAAGTACCCGCCATTTAGAGAGTGTTGGGACAAAGTGTTCGTTATTCCGCCATTTTGTAATAGTCCTTTCAAAAAAAAAAATTAAATCGCTTTAAATATGTATAAACATAAAAAAATCAAAATTGGGCAGTTATATGTCCTCAATAAAAAAAAACAAGAACAACAGTTCGTTTTTAGCCTCCTAATTATAGAGGGGTCAGGAGTGGGTCAAGAAGACTAAAAAAAATAAAATAATTTCTCAAAATTTCTTTTTCAATACAGTCAAAAAAAAACACGATTGTGCAAACTGCTCTCTCTTGGAGTTCGAGCAGTTAAAAATATTTAAGTCAAACTCTTAGGCTTATAAAAGTACAATTTTCAAATTATATTTTCTGAAATTTTCTTTTAAAAAATTTAAAAAATCAACCATTGAGTCGTGATTTTTGTAGATTTTTTTTTTAACTCACAGTTCGATGGGCAATATTTTTTCAGAGTAAGTTCATTTGAAATTAAAAGTCTAACAATTTCGTGTTAACTGATGAGTTATAAGAGTCCTGAAAAGAAAATTCTCTAAAAAAATTAAAATTTCACTTTTTTTTCAAAAACCCTTTGTTCAAGAACTAGCATAACTCATTAGCCAAAAAGTAATTGATTTTTGGATTTCAAATGAAGCTACTCCGAGAGATTTCAATTTTCTTTCAAATTTTTAAATTCGAAAAGTTCGAATTTTCAAATTTTTCAAATTTTAAGATGATATTTTCAGAAAATATACTTTAAATGCTTCACTTTTATATGTCTAAAAGCTTGAATTAAAAAACATTTAGGTGGCCGCATAAACGCAAAACATATAATTACTTGAAAAGGACTCGAGGGTGAGCACAATAAATAAATTAATAAATAACATTAACAAATAAACAATCTCCCCTAGCCTCTAGCCCTACCTCTCCCTAAAAAAAACTGTTTTTCAGAAAACACTGTGTCAAAAAAGACAAGCTTTTTTCCATTTTCATTTTCTTTTAGCTGAGATTATTTGCAATCTCCCCAAAAATCAATTCACAATCGAATTTTCACACATTCCGAGTTACAAGCACCCCGAGTTGCACGCATTCCGAGCCCGAGGTCACCTCTAAAGAATCTCAGTTACCATAAGCTTATCTGAGCTTATCACTGGTTTTCTTCTTTTGCGTGATCTTTTACTTTACCCAGCTGAAACAATGAAAAATCTGAAAATTCGGTTTACGGAAACTTCGTATTTTACATGTATCCCGAAAATTCGAAGATTCATTGTGTTTAAAGTTACACTAATAGGGCAAGTGTGCCAAATTCCGGCCAGCTTGCAATTCCGGCCACCTTTTTTGTTCGTCGAATTTCCATGAATTTTTACTTTTTACATACCCTAGAGATTATACAATGCAAGAGTAACAAAAAAATGAGGCTTCGACAAACGAAATGACGTGAAAAAGACATTGGAAAAATTCCCGAAGAGCAAGGAACTATGAGAATGAAGGTGTCCGAAATAGGGCACCAAAGCTATGTCTACATTTTTATTCATTTTAAAATGTATTAAGAATGATTTTAAAGTAAATAAAGACGATAAACTTTCTACAAGGTTCTAAGCAACACTCCTTAAGTAGAAGGAATAAAAAAAATCAATTTCTATTAAAGATATTACATTTAAAACTTGAGACTTTCGCGCTTGCATGCAACTAGGCCGAAATTTGGCACACTTACACCCTACACTCAATTAAACATAACAGAAAATTTAACATTTTCCAAATTGGTTTGATGGTTTGAAATTTTGAAAAAACTTCTTTATAGCTTCTACACGTTATGAAAATTTTTCGCTTCCAACTGTGCTCAAAAATCGTATTAAAATGTAATTAAAATGTAATGGCGGAACTTACTAAGGAGATTTAATACTACCTTTTTTGCAAAAAGACTTACAGTGAAGTAAATAAATCTTAAAAATCGCATTAAAAATGATAATGTGGGTGGTGTGACTTAAGTCTTCTTTTTAACGTCTGAAATTAAATCCGAAAGATTGAAAGTAATAACTCAATGTGATAAATCATTTAGTAATATTTTATGTTCAACAAAAATTTGATTGTATATGAACTCAAAAAGAGAGCTATATACTTTTCAATTTTGTCACTTTACTTTTAATTTTCTTAAATTATTATTCTAATATCTTTTATAAAATTATATACTAAACTTATTCAAGAAGTTCACAATTAAATCAAGTATTTAAAAAGCTTAATGTATTATTCATAATCACACCTAATTTATACCGATTTTTTAATTTTAATTTATTCCTATCGGATTGAACTTCGTCAACGAAATCCGAAGACTATTAGTTTCACAACTCTACTGAGTCTTTTAAAACTGTGATACATAGCATAGATGATGATAGTATAGAAAGAAACAAATATGTGTGAAAAATTGAAAATAAACAAGAACAAAACTAACCATCGTGTTATATATTGTTATAGACACAAAAGTAGCAGAAATAAACTAATTCGAGACAATTTACATAGAGTTTTACACATGTCTAGAAATTGTTATTCAAGTATTTTCAACAAAATAAAATCTAATCATAAAAAATAAATAAAATACATATAACAAACTACGTGGGATTAATTTTAAGTTAAAATGTTTATTTTACTTGGATATGCTTTAGTAAATGTCTAAGGGTTTTTTTTTTAAATTAGAAAACTACATACTAAAAAGGTTTTCAATATGACAATTTTCCAAGAAAACTCACCTCGATCTTCTAGTTGTGGGATCCTTCATCACCATTACTTCTGTAATTTCTCCAAATTTACTAAAATAGTCTCTCAGACTCTCTGTGAAGAAAAGGAAAAAAAAAAACTTATTAGTTCATGTGTCATTGCAGTTGCATGACTTACAATTAATAGCAGAAATATCCTCATGCAAATGAATTATCTGCTAATAATTTTATTTAGTGCTACTATATCTAATTAACTCCCATATTTATGTACTGCCAGTCAATCCAGCCGCTTATTTATATTCTAAAGAAGAACGTTGAATGAGACAAGGCGCAAGACTGAAATTAAACCGTCTGTCAGTATTTGTTGGGTGACTCTGCTGGTGTATTAAAAGCGGGAATATACAAGATCTAGAAGAAATGAATGACTTATGCTTCAGTGACTATCTTTTACGAATGAAACAGTTGAATATACCTTATTTATTTTCTCACCCATTTCAACTTCGATAAACAAAAGTGCATCAAAAAGATATATATCCCCCAACAGGGCGACAATAAGACCATTCTTCATATTCTTTAACAATTTTTCCCCTCTGTAATTTTCTTCATGACAAAAATGCTCACACTCTTTAGAAATATTCTGCGTGAAAATAGAAAAACTTTTTCCAACAGACTCTTCTATATATATTTCACTTTTATGTTGTCCAGGAAGCATGATTAAACTTTTATGAGATTCTAAGAGGGAGCCCCAAGGACAGAAAATCATTCTGACACATTCCTTTCCAATTTTTGATGCAAGTTCCTCATGTCACGTTTGGTGATAAAAAAAACTTTTATTTGGATAATTGAAAAAGGGACGAGGAAAATCTTATCATAAAGAAAACAAAACTTTTTTTTACTTATTTTTAAACAAAGTACAACTGAGAACTAGAATGTATAAAACATTCTCTGTAAATTTAAAAAAAAAATGAAAAAGAGATGACAAACCCTACCAACTTTACGGAATGCTTGAACTCACGAAATAAAGATTTTCATAAATTACTTTTACGCGTGGATTTTATATCCAAAACGGTTTCCTACAGATATAAATTGGGTTATAAATTTTAAGATTTAACCTTAAAAAATTGAATAAAGAAATGATATGTGTTTATTTCCATATAATCGAAGAAATGTTCGCTTAGACCTTAGACACATTTTAAACATAACCGAAAAGTTAAAAAAAAAAACTTAAAATACGTTTTCAAAACAATCCAAAAAATATGGAGGAGAATCACGGGTAAGGAAGCCATCTTTTTCAAAGGATGAAGAACACCTTCGTTGATCGTCAATAAAAATTTTGTTTCACCTCAAGAAGAAAAACAAATTTTCTTTGCAACCCAGAGTTAGATTTCTTGAAGTTCATTGTATTTAGACAATTGGAAGATATACCAGCAGTAAATCACTTAGGAAGGTTTAAACGATTATAATTTAGAAAAAATTACTTTTCTTAATTTTCTTAAGCGTAATTGAAAATCTACATTCAGACCGAAAACTGTGAGCAAGACAGAAAATTTGTTTTTCTTCTTGAGGTAAAACAAAATTTCCACTGGCAATCACCGGAGGTGTCCTCATAGAATTATTCATCACACTAATCGAATATCCAACAAAACTTTACTAAATTTTAAAGAAAAAGCATTATCTAGTTATCGATATTTTCGAAAATCGACTTATGTTTTTATCAAACACCAGAAGCTTGTATCTCTTATAATTTGGCCTCTAGCAACTGTTACGAGATTTCGGACAAATAAAAGATTTAAAAAAAAATATTCAGAAAAGATAAATCAATTACCGTGGAACAACAATCGGGGTAATTTACCGATTCTTTACGGATTAGGACCGATGTAGCCGAGTTAGAAATTTGAAGACTTTCGAAAAGTTTTTTGATCATAAGTATGTCTATTCACTTTGACAACCTTCAAAACATATTCGAGAATTAAAAAACCCTAAAGAGTCAAGTTCGCAGTAATCCAAAAAACTTGTTTTTGGAAGGAAAGAATGGGTGGGAGAAAAAGCTTAAAACAGACGGACAGACGGACGACGCGTTTTCGAGAAATCCCAAAAAAAACTGGGGGGAGAATGAGGGGCATGTTAACGATACTTGGGTCGACTTATGGGGAGGTCCCCCGAAGGTCCCAAGTCTCTATCTCTAACCGTTTGGCCTCTAGAGCTGTCGACAGTCGGACGGACAGACGGACAAACAGCGTTACGATATTTCTCAGAAATCGTCTGAAACGCGAAGATTTGTTAGCAAAAGTGGTCACCGGGAGATGGAAGGTGGAAATTTGAGGCAGGGGGGGGTATAAAATTGAGGGATTATAATACTGCTCTCTCCATGGAGTTCGAGCAGTAATAAAATCTGGAGATTATGATGAATTATTGGAAGTCGCCGAAGAAGCCTGAACCGTTTGTGGTTCAGGTCGGTGACCATTTGAAAAAAAAGCGAATTATTTGTACTATTCTCTGTTTGATTTCAAGCAGTTACACAGTAGACTCTCACTCAATTGGCTCTTTTTCAATCGGGCACAAAATTTTGTTGACAATTTTCACGTTTTATTTTAAAGCAGGTTTGTCCAAATTCGCTGTAGTTCCTCTTGTTTTATCTTGATTCATTATATTTGAGCGCTTTTTGTGGAATTTACAAAGATTTTTTTGATGCTCAAATCTCACGATAATTTGGATGACATTTTGGTCCATATGCCCAATTGAGAGAAAGTCTACTGTATAGTATTTTACAATTAATTGTCAATTAATATATATGTAGTCTATGTCTATATTTTCTCGTAATTTGAAGATATAATAATAAAATATTGTATCCTGAATACCGGATAATCTATTCAATTATTCAAATGATTCATTCCTCCATATTATATCAATTAGATCATCAAATAAGCATGCTACACAACAGATTGACAGAGTTTATTTGTTAGCATTATCGACATGTAATTAAATATTTAATACCACAGAATATTTCAGTCTCATCGTCTCCTCTGATTGGCTAGTGAGCTTTGAATTCGTTGAATCCTCAGTAAGCCCATTCAAACGCGATGGGGCTAAAACATTTTGAAAGATTAAAATCGTATACCATAAGATGTTAAACATTTTGGAAACATTTCTAATAAAATATTTGGGTATTCACCCAAAAAGCTTAGTATGAATGTTTTTCCTCGTAAGTATTAAATTCTTAAACAAATAATATTTTTAAATTTGAAAACTAATTTCATGAAAATGATATCCGTTTTATGTCAAAAGAATTGTTTTTGTAAATTATTGAATTACAAAATGATTTGAAAGAACATGCCTTTAATTTAGATTTTTTTTTTGATTGAAAACAAAATCCAGCTGACACACATTCTCGAGATTTAAGGCAGTTTAACGAGTTGTAGAGCACCACCCTGTGGTCGTATCTCAATAAATATTTACATTATTGGTTGGTGAGCATCTTATTGTGAAAATAAAATATTTACGATCATCTCAAAATCTGGGGGAACAGCCACGAGAAAATCCACCAAATGTGTCACTCTCCGACTTTCGGCAATAAAAGTTCTGCTGAGTGGATAAAAAGGAAAAAAAAGAGGAGAAAACTAAAACGGAAGGGAAGTGGATAATCTTCAAAGTGTTCTTATTATTATGGTTTTTGGATGAGTGTTTGGAAGTCATACAGACATGATAATTAGACTAATTTGGATTCGATTCAAAAAATCCAGCAAAACACAACCCCAAACATTTTTTTTGATTGTTATGGCCCTCTTCTAAAAATATTCACGTGCCGATAAAATTTGTTGATTCAGACACATATCGTTCTTTTGATGATAGTCTCTGTCTCTCTGCCTTTTCCTATCTTTTTTTTCTGAGAGATTCTCAGATAAAAAAAATCCTTTGGTTAAAGAACATTTTCCACTTCCCGATATGACTTTCAACCCTTCTCTCAGTATAATTCTCTATCTCCGCCAAGCCGCGAGCAATTTAGTACAGAGAAAACAAGAATTTTTGCATTTAAACTATGGCTGTACCTCTATGCTCATATTCCAAAAAATCTTTTTAAATTTTTAATTTTATATTAAAATATAACAAAAAAGAGGTTGGGCACGAAATAATGTCATTTGAGGAAAGGTCACCGAAGACCGGAAGTCGATATCTCTTACCGTTTAAGCTCCAGAACAGTGCAAAGTTGAAAAAAAAGTCGATTATATAACTGCTCTCTCTTTGAGTTCGAGCAGTAAAAAAATAATATGTATATTGATCATTGACTTTGGATCTAAAGACAATGGTATTGATACAACCGTTTTCTAGTCATTTGTCTCCTTATTTTCTGTCTCAATTTAGAAACGAAACGGGTATTGATATTTTACTTTGGCATACGCGATCTAAAAAAAAAAATAAATCTATGAGCTCATATTACACATTTGATAAAATATAATATTCTTTAAAATATGTTATGATTTTCAAACATACAGTAGACTTTTCTAATTTGGTTCTTTTAAGATTGGACTACTTTTTAATTCAGGCAGCAATTCCAAAAAAAAAATTTGGTGATATTTTGCATTTACTTATGAGTTATAATTTTCAAATGAAGCAAATATATATCCCGCGATTTTTCGTAATTGTGTTGTGATTCATTATTTTCAAGGGGTTTTCGTGGAATTTACACGATTATTAGTGAGTAAATTCAGTATGAGTAGTAGATAAACAAAAAGTTGTTGAATTTCGGAAAAATCCCCCAAAAATAGGTCAAAAATGCGGTTTTTCCAATTTTGCAAAAAATTGGTCCAAGCTTTTTCAACGATTTTTGGACAAGTTTTAAAGCATGTCTTGACAAACATTTCGCCCAAACATACCTATGACCGGAAAATTCGCCATTTTGAATTTTTGAAGGTCAAAGTTCAACCACTTTGGGAGGCTCATTTTTCAACCGATTTGGTTAAATTTGGATTTTTTTAGAAAGGTACTACAATATCGAACCCGGCTGCATCGGTCTTCATCGGTAATGAACCGGTTAAGTACCGATTTTTAAATAATTTTACATCCCCAATAATTGATATTCCCTAAAAATAATGTTTTTTTCAATTTTTCTCAAAATTGGCCCAAGCTTTTTCAATGATTTTCGGATATGTTTCAGAGCTGGTCCAGGCGAATATTTCGCCCAAACATACTTATGACCGGAAAATTCGCAATTTTGAATTATTGAAGGTCAAAGGTCAAATACTTTGGAAGCTTTATTTTCCTTTTTGGTTAAATTTGGATTTTTTAGAAAAGTATTGCAAATTAGAACCCGGCTGCATCGGTCTTCATCGGTAATGAATTGGTTAAGTATCGATTTTTTTATTTTAAAATGCTTTTATGATTTATGAATCAATTTGATCTCTAGTAAGATTAGTTATTCCAAAAGATTATGCAAAAAGCTAATTCACGGTGAGCTCTATCTCGTGTGTTCGTGCATTCCACAAAGCTGAGACGCTTTGCCATCTCTTTTTCATTCATAACCTGTAATATTTTATTCAGGTGAATCCCATCAGAGGGCTTACATAGGTAAGACGAGACACTGTGACTGACCCATTCTGTTTAAAAGACGAAGATAGAATTTTTGCATTTATTCTTGCATCGTTTGCCGCACTGCTAAAATGCCGGGAGTCTTTTTGGCAGAGGGATGTTATTTCAATTTAATGTAAATTCTATGTGTTCCTCGAAGCCTTATACATATTTAATAAAATGGCCCAAACGAAGCTAAATTGTTTCCTGAAGAGGCAACTTATTGTCAATTTTAATGTTACTCAATGAAATATTAATCTGCACCTTGTACGAAAGAGTTGATTTGTGTTCTTTTTAGCCATTAAAAAAGGTATATTAATTCCCAAATAAGGTTAGACTTTGCATAAAATACATGTCCTCGATGGATTCTAAAGTGAAGCTACAAATGAAATATTGCAAACCTCTTCTAAATAATTTTTTAAGAAATTGCAATACCATCAAAAATTAAAAACAAAAAAAAATTATTCAACATTTTTTTTTAAATATTATCAGAAGACAGGATAAAATTAGGTTTGAAAAAAAAATACGTAGTAAGGACCTGAAGAAGTAATAGATGAGAAGTCAATGTTGGGATTGTGAAATAGGTTGGCAAGTCTCATATAAATATTTAGTACATAAAATGCAAACTTTTGCACTATTACGTGCTCAATGCTAAATCTGGAAAACTTCCAGAAATGTTTGCGTAATTACACACACCGATTTATGCTCTGCTCGTCCACATACAATGCCCAGGAAATGTTTAGTGTCACTCGTAATTATGCAACAAATTCATTCAGTAGACACAAATTGTTTTACATAAAATATTCCCTCCGTCCGAACGTCTCACTTCTCAGCATTCTTTTCCGGATCCAAGTCCGCACACCATACCATCATTCCCTTTTTCAAGGAGAGAATATCATATCCTTGAGAAAGTCGACAAAAGTTTCTTGCCACTGAGATAGTGACTAGAGTTAGGGTAAAAGAAAAAATTAAAAGGATTTTCTCTTCCAAAGTCCAATAGAAAAGAAAACTTTCAATGAAACTTCCTCTTTCGACCAAAGTGAAATGAAGTTGTTCAAACTGTCCAAAAGTGTTTAGGGGAGCAATGTTTGTGCCCTTCTCTATAAATTTTCAAAATTTACATGCAATCCCCATCACAAAAATCATTCTTTCTCCAACAACAGATTTTTTTTTGTTCAGAATGCGTAATTTTCGTGCATAGAATAATTTAAATATTCATATATTATAATTCCAAAATTCACCACAGAAAGTGTTAATTTAACGTAAATTGTACAGTAAAATGCAACTTTTACCCACACAAAAACATATTTTTCAAGTTCTAAAACTACAAATGTTATTCAACGGGTGAAAGTTTGGTATAGCATGAATAAAAAATAACATGTAAACTTAAAACCACATTAATCACGGATACTGAATTCCCAAAATTTAGTTTTATTCCCAGTTTCACTTGCACAATTACCAGTTTTAACACTCTTGCTGAGCACCATATTCATCTAATAAACAATTTGCGGTTCAAAACACTTAAGAATGAGTGTAAAGTTATTCGAGGAAACTATTCAGTGTGTATACGAGTATGTTGCTATTGGAAAGTTGGTTATCTCAGGGTGGAATATTTTTTGGACTTCTTTTCTCGGATGCCTTAACCTATCCCTATTGCTCTTTTTTATCGCGAAAATGCTGAATAATCACAAATGAATTCTGAACAATAATCTTATATTTTTATTTGTAAATTTTGGATAAGAATTCACTGATACTGTATATAAAGTTGAACTGAACAGTTATACGTAATAAATGATACTTTATGAGATAGTCACAGTATGACTTTTTTAATGCTTGAATTCAAAGAGAGAACAAAAGTTATACAAACCGCTTTTATAAGACGTAGGTCTACAGCTGAAACAGTTAAAGATATCGACTTACGGTTTTTAGTAAATCTACCTCTCCCCCCGCCGCCACAAGTGAACATTGTCTCTTTAATCGTTTTTTTTTGTTTTTTAGAAGCTTACTGACATTGAATTTTTCGAAATCAAAGCTTAAACTTAAACTCTCTAGAGGGCCTATTTCTCAAGTGATTTGCTAAAGTTTGAATTTCTTTGAAAGTTCTTGAAATTTCCAACCCTGCGCTGTAAAATATCGGTAAACGACTTATAATTGAATTATCTTAATCGAATTTCTTAAGTCCGAGAAGTTGGTTAGAAATTTAAAATTTCCAATCCGGTTGTATCGGTAAACTGTAAAAAATTGATCAGAAAATACTTAGGAAGGTTTTTGTGTTGTAGAAATATTTTTTACCGTAGGGTAAGTGTACCAAATTTCGGCATAGTTGCATGCAAGCACGAAAGTCTCAAATTTGAAATGCAATATTTTTAATACAAATTGATTTTTTTATTACTCCTTTTTAAGGAACGTTGCTTGGAAACTTAAACACAATTTATTGCTTTATTTTCTCTAAAATTATTCTTAATACTTTTTAAAATGAATAAAAATGTAGACATAGCTTTGGTGGCTTATTTCGACCATTTTCATTCTCATAGTTCCTTGACCTTTCGAAATTCTTTCAAAGTCTTTTTCACATCATGTTCTTCGACTAAGTGACATTTTTTGTTAGTTTTTGCATTGTATAATCTATAGAGTATGAGTATGAAATTTGAGAAACAAAAAAAGTGGCTGATGTCGTTGTTCTCTTTATTTTTTAATGGCAATTAAAAAATAAAGAGAAGAACGACTAAAAAAAGACTGAGAATCCATTTTCCGACATCATCTACATCCACAAGGTCGTAACAAATCATCGTAAAAAAAGTGGCCGATATTGCAAGCTAACCGGAATTTGGTACATCTAGCCTATATCTTTTCAGTTAGGGGCTAAATGGAATAGATTATTATCTTCCGGTCTTTGGTAACTCCCTCCGCCCTCATATTACAATTTTTCCATCTTGCCTTTTCTAAACCATGTTTTTCAGCTTTAAAGTGCTTTTAATGTAGAAAGTCAAATCATTCAAAATTGCGCAATACAAGTTGATATTCCAAAGATCAATTTTATTGTTCGATTCGATTCAAGTTCATTCAAGAACCATTAGCATGACCATAGTTTTGCACCCACTTAAACTTTCGTCTCCAAAAAAAATCTCTTTTTTCCGAAAACGCAAAGTGTTATTTTTCAGTTTTGGACTTGCTTTGCAGGTGAACCATCACGAAAATGGTCTTCTATATTATTTTTAAAAACGTTTTAAAAAAGTCTCTTTTAAAAGTCACTGGAAAGAGTATTTATCATCCAATTTTGACAAATTTAGAGTTTTTGAAAAATACTTAAAATGTCTGTCTTCTTATCCCGGCCTATTATGAACCAAAAATTGAAAGAAAGTTGAGTATCATCCGATAGTTGATAGATAGTCTTGTGCTCATAATAAATTCTGTTAAAATAGTGATGTGGTTAACACAGAAATCACGTTTCTCTCATAATTAAAAGACTACGGTGATATCAATTTCAGCATTAACAAGAATAAGAATTGAATTGCTATCAGTGAAATGCAGCAGTAAAGAAAATTGGTTCCTTCTATACGATTCAATTGTGAAGAAAATTGAAGAAAATCGTCAATTGTTGGCTGATCGATTGATATATTCTTTTCAATCGTGCCAATCGCATTAATTCACGTCTGCTGAGTGCAAATGTGTTGAGAGTCAGATTTAAGTGGTGACTAATTGAAATACAATTTATTTTTATAGCCAGTTTAATTGAAATTAATTTATAAAAGTCCTTTTGGTTTTGAGGACTATTTCTGAGCCACAGATTTCTTCCTCGTTATATTTGCATCTGAGAAAGTGCATTCCACCTCAAAACCACAATGAATTGGGATGCTATTTTGAAGCAAAATTGCTTATAAATAGCTCATCATCGTACTTCATATACTTGCATCTCATATATTATGGGAAATTTTCATATAATTAGTATTCCCATCGCATAATGTCAGCCTGATGCAGCTCAATGAATAGAATTTTTCTAGCTTGGGCATTTTCCGCGCAATTTTCCCACCCAAAATGTCCCTTTTTCCAACGTCATCCAGCACATAACAATACCATTAAAAAAAAAACCAACCCAAATTGACACACAGAATGAATGAATATAAAGTTAAAAAAAAAGTTACGAGAAACACGAGAAAATATCGCGTGCGTGGATAATAATTGATGTCATTCTTCAATTACACCACATTTAATTTCAATTTGATGCCACATTCTAAATAGAAGGTTTCATCATCATCTTCTCTCTGTATTAACCTTTTTTCACCAGCCAAGTTTTTCTAATTTTTATTGTTCTATTCTCTTCGATAAAACTCCAAGTTATGCATTTTTCCCGCGACTTCTTCCTGCATGAAATTGAAGATAAAAATGACAAAAAACACGAAAAGGGCAATATGTCACTGTAGGTTTTCTCGCCAAAAACTAGCAGAAGATAAGAATTTTGACCTATAAGCCTAGAGGGAAACTCATTTAAGACAAAAATGTACAAACCATAATGATATAAGAAAATATTATTCTCGAATTTTCTTTTACTCAAAGACTTCATTACTACTGTGAATTTAAATTAAAAGTCCAAAAAATAAACAAATCTGAATCACCAAAATTAAACAAAATTAAAAAAAAAAAACAAAACGTAAGAGTTTTATGCCAAAAATAGGCACAGGTTGATCCTCGAGAATATTAAGAACAATAATTTGGCGGTAAAGCATGAGCGCAAATTCAATATATAGGGGAGACTGGGGCAAAAAAGTCACAAATCGAAAAATTCAACATTCAATATATTCCGAGGTAAAAAAGATAGCGGCTCAATTTTTTTCTATAGATAGCTTCCATAGACCTTCTTCAATGTCGTGAGTTTCTTAGAATTCGAACAAGGAATTTAGAAAATAAAAAATATCGAAATTTTTAGCACTATTTTTGAAATATTTTCTTTGCAGAAGATAACAATTATAATCTACTTATTTTCCAAAATTGATGCACTGGTGAATATTTTCCAAATAATTTGTATTTTTTGAATTCGAATCCGCTATCTATTTTAGAATTTCACAAAAGTTCTCTTCTCCAGAAATCTTTTTATTAAAAATGGCCACTTGGGGTAAAAAGTAACAAAAGGTATAGAGCAAAAAGTAACAAGAAAGCGAAGCAATTTCTGATGTCTCACGGCGAAAAGAAACGTCATTATCATGTTTCGCCGCTTGTTGTTTGCATTGGTCAAACGATTTGCAGTCTTTTGTGTGTGTGTGTTTTTTTTCTAAAATAGCTTGAAAAGCGCATTTCTCGTTTTCTCACTTTTCTCGTAGAGAAAACGGTGTTTTACAAAGGTGTAGGTGAATAAATTTTCTATGAAAATATGTCCTCTAGGTATTTTTTCAAATTTACGGAAGCCTGTAATTAAGCGAATCAAAATATGATAATACCCAATGTCGTAGTACTATTTGCCCCAGCATTTTTGAGAATAGTCACAAAATTACCTTTTAGAAATTGGCTCGATAAACGTATTTCCTTACAAAATAGAGGAATATTACTTTCACAGAGTTGTAGAGCGGTAAATTTCCTACAAAACTGCGCTAATTAGAAATTTTTGAAGCGTTCGAGTAGCTTGTAAAAAAATAAAATATCCGTTTTGTGACTTTTTGCCCCAGTCTCCCCTACTGAGGATTTAGGATCAATGATTAAAAGTTTCTTGTATAAACTGGTAATTATTCTATAGTCTTGTTTTCTAGTATTGAGTTCTAAAACACTTTTCATACGGAAAGGATTACTGACCAGTCATTCCAATCTTTTCACTTTAAAATTTTGCGATTGTATATTTTTGCGCATCGTTACTCTCCCTGTGCTTTGAATGCAATTCATACATATTTCGAAAAGTGCCCAAAAACATTAAAAGCAAAGCTAATTATTTTTGCCAGTTAGTGGCACTTAAGCCACAATTCTGAATAGTTTTTGTTAACTTTTGATCTTTAAAAATCAATAAAAAATTAGACAAATCGTCTCCTCAAAATGAAACTGTTGTAACTGCATTTTTTTGTATCTACAATCATAGCAAACGACGCTTCGTGATTATAGATGGCAGATTTCATGAAATTTCACCGTAGTCTCCATCTACAATAGGCGGAAAACGTGAAATTTCATGAAATTTGCATCACGAATCGTGATGCGTCATTAGCAACAAATGCTGATACAAATTAAATGCACTTAGGACAGTTTCATTTTAAGGAGACGAAATATAGCCACAATAAGCCTAAAATTACTTTGTTGTGGCTTATCCGTAAAGTCCTTCCCGTGCCCGTATGTTCTCATGTGTATAACTTTTGTCTTGAGACGAAATCTTCACCCTTTACTCGGCTAGTCACTCAGTAGGGCAGACTGGGGCAAAAGGTGACAAAATTAAAAATTCATCGTCTTCCAAGATAAAAGAGACCTAGCTAGACTATTCAAATTATTGCCATATATAGCATTCATGAACCTCAATAACCGTACAAACTTTTAATGGAAAGCGAGGATTATGAAAAATGTAAAACATTGAAATTTTCAGCCCTGTTTCTATAGGATTTTTTTTTTGAAACTTCATATTGGCCGATTTGGAAACAGATTTAAAAAAAATATATTTAAAGTGTATTTCACTTTAAAATAGAGACAAATGATCAAAATATATCAATCGGATTTGTTTTTCATTTACGAAACTAAAATTTGACGGGTCCCAATCAAAATCCCGAATTCTTAAAAGTTATCAATTTTCTGTGTCTTAGGAAATGATTCTACACATTATCCTCCATATAATTTCATTCCTTTCAGGATTTTAAACATTCTGGATTTTGGCCTTCGAGATTTTGTCCCTTTCGGGATTTTGGCTGCCTCCGAATTTGACAATTTATCACAGCCCGATACTACCTGCCCCAATAGCTTAAATAATTTACACAAAATCGACTTTTAGAAAATAGCTCAAAAAGTACATTTTTTACGACATAGATGAAAATTAACTTTACCAAAGTTGTAGAGCTGTAAATTTCTCTAAGATTTTGATTAATCTTCTCTGGTCTTAGCCAACGAAAAAAATGTATCTATTTTGTGACTTTTTGCTTCAGTGACAAGTGCCAAAATAGAGTACTATTATCTATGGGCACCGTTGCTCAGAGATTCGCACCACATAAGCCTTATGTGTTGGACAGACCTGCAAGCCGAGTGATGGCTCAATGTAATTATAATCAAAATAATAATTGACCTACATTACCATTAGTTCCTCACTAAGCCGTCTCTCGGGTTAAACCGTAAGGCTGTGTAGGGCGTTAACCTATCAGATTAGGGGAAACTGGGGCACCACCAAATACGGGATAGCACCAAACACTAATTTTTATTTCTAAACTACTTGGACGACTTGGACTATCTCAACTATTTTTTCAGTAGACAAGCATCTCTATAGGAGAATGTAGGCATGGTTCGCACAGAGTGAACCTTCAAACGATGCGAATTTTCTCCTTGTTTGCAGAAAGCTGACCTACCATTTCTCATCTCGTTTCATGAACTTAATAATGATCTATCTTATGACTAAGAAATGACGAACTATGCCAACATTCCCTTAGTGCCTATAATAATTTTCAAGACATAGCATCCAACTCACAAGCTCCAAAACTTCAACATTCACCGAAGTGTTTCTTATTCACTTTTAAATTCGTATGTTAAAAAACTCAGTTTTAAATCTAATAAACTTAGATCATTCTCAACAGTCTCAAGTAAAAATTGTCCTATAATCCTAACTCGAATTCAAATGAATATATTTTTGTGCGTTCCATTTAATTTTTCCCTAACTCTGGATTTAATTGTTTAATTAAAATTTGTATGTTGCTTCCTGTCTCCAATTCTCGTTTCATTACTATTAATATACCCACTAATACTTCCTAATGCCTAATCCAAGTTGTACATAACATTTTCGGAAGACCCACCCCTTGGGAGCAATATTGTCATTTACCCAAGATCTCAGGACATTTGTGCCAAAACTTACCTGGACTTGTTTGCCAACTCAGACCACCAATAAACATTTTTCTGAAAGAGATAGAAAACATTGTTTATTATTACTGCTTAAATATCTTATGATGTTGCTAAATTGCTTAAAATTTCCTTCTATTTAATTGCAATAAAAAACACGTAATTTATTCAACGACAGAAGTGCTCAACAACCTAACCCCAAGAAAGACCAATTACAATGTTTGTCTGCAACATTAACCTCGTTTTAAACAAAATTATATATTGTTCTCGTTGAGAATTTTCAAAGAATATTAGAAGAGTTTTGTAAAGGAATTGATTAAGTAATTCGTTCAATATTTCAGGGTCTATTTTGATGCAAATTCACCTGGCACAAACAAATATTCCACATAGAGGCCGAATATTTGCATTGCTTCCTCATACCAAGACTTCGACTTCTAGAACAACATGATGAATTGTTTTCAAAATTTAGCCTGAATTCAAAATTATTCTGGAAATTACTCACTGCCAAAATATTTCGAAAAAAAATTGACATGAATATAAGACGAATTTTGCCGGATTAAGGTGAAATTATTGAATAAACATTCATAAAAGCGGCCCAGGTAAATATACTAAAATAATTAATTTAGTGCCATGTCATACAAAGAAACTCAACAGAATATAGCATAGTGATGAAAAAAACCATTATGTGAAATGAGATTGAAAAACAAGACGAAATTCTTGTAACTTCGAATAAAAATTTTCTACAAACGAAATCTTAGGCCCAAGTAAACAAATGTTTTTAACGTTTTTAATTATCAAAGCCTCAAGAAGGTACAACTATATGAATTGTTTCGCCTTCTTAGAATTTGGAATAAAGCTTAGATTCTTCGTAATTTTTCTACATTGTTGGTATTAAAGTTTACTACAATATGGGAAGACTTTCAGACTTCGGTTAACAGGAGTTTCGTACCTCCAGATTTTTTCATCATGTTGCATAAGTGAATTCAACCTAGTACATTACCCCACTGAGAAAAATCCGAAAAAGTTAAAATAACATTCCGGAAATGTTAATTTTACCTTGCAGCATTGATCCAAAAACGGTGTAAATATTACCCTTTTTAGGTGTATTGGGGGTTAAAGTTACCCTTGTTAAAGTTATGGGGAAAAAAAGTTAATCGCACCCTCTTTTTTTTCTCAGTACCGAAGCTTCCTTCAAGTCTTAAGTAAAAAATTATATGAAAATTGTAAATCGTTTTCTTCAGTAATACCTCAAGAGCATTATTAGGTGTGAATCCAAACAATTTCATATAATCATCGCAAAAACTCATATACTGCAATCGGTCCCAAACTTTGCCAGAATGTATTTTATCACTTCCAGATCACGAATATATGAGATTAAAAAAATTTCCGGTCACGCTTTGTAACTTGATAAGTCCCAAACTAACGACCTTGACAGACCTGAGGATTAGCCGAGAGACGACTTAGCGTAATTATATTAGAAATAATGGTTAAACTACATTTCCATCATATTTTCCACTAAGTCATCGCTCGGCTTAAGTCCTAAGTCTGCCTAGGGCATAAGAGAGCTAGTGACTTGCGGTTTTCGGCAAAAGTTATATCGGGAGAAAATTGCATCTTAATGTATTGACCCTGCACCCTCTACCCTTCCTAGCGCCATTTTGCAAACTCCTTTTTTTCTTTTTTTCAATAGCTTGGCCCCTATGACATATTGCCTGGACTCAAATTTTAGTATGTTATAGGATCGAAAGAACACCTCGTCGACAGGAAATCCCTATTGACACTTTTGTCAAAATGTTGAAATTTATTTAATATATTTATTAAAATGAAAATAATATGAATTTTTTCATTAATCTACTTTTTCCTAATAAAGGGAAATGTTCAAATTTCATACTTCAAATGGTACAGAGTAGGGTGTCAATAGGTGCTGACACGAGTTCTTAAATTGTCAATAAATGTTCTTTTCACCCTATCTATAATATAGCTGAGCCATAAACCTCTCGAATAAAAAGAAACTTAAGTCCTCTAACCCACCTGACCAGAAGGGTAATTTTTTTAAATAGCTCTAGCTGTGATTTTAATTCTCAAACTTTAAATCAATGAGCACGTTTTAGGGAAAATCTCATGATATTTTACATATTCTTTTAACATCGCAAGTTCGCCAAACTACTGTTATTATTAAAAAGAAAATTTCGGCCCTATGGAATAAATAAAGCTGAAATTTTATAAAGTTGCAGCTTTACTCTATATCTATCAAACAAGAAAAACTTAAGTCCCTCGAACACCCCAGACCCTTGCTGTAAGGAGTCAAAATAAAAAAAATTTACTGGCCTATATCTCCGGGTCCGGGTAATAATTAACTTTTTATTCATTTTTTTTAAATTCATTTTTTAATATTCACAGGAAAAGTAGAGGGTATCATGGGGTACCTGAGAAAACCGAATTTTGTAAAAAACGACCTTTTCGACTTATATTTCGACAAGTGGATGTAACCGGTGATATGGGGGGCGGGGTTAAATTTCACAAAATTCAGAACGTTATAACTCCGGTTGTATTTGACATAATTTGATGAGTGAGGGCGTAAATAAAAGCTACCACAAAACATTACAACTTTCTAAAACATCTGGATTTCGTATGTCTAACGCTAGTGGAGCTGCAATCAAAATGACCCGAGCTATAATCAAAAATGTCTCGACCTGACTGCATGCATTTTCGGTGTTTATGATGCGATTTCGATGAAATTTTAGTAAATATTGTATCTGAGATCGAGATTTTTCTAACGATGGGTTCCATCCGTTTCTACACCAACCCACTGTACCCGGACCCTTACTATATTCAAATGGACCAGACTCTATATCTAATGTATATTTAGTAACCGATTTCAATGAACTTTGTTTCCTTTTGTTGGCCTTACACACTCAGTCTAATTTAAATAGAAAATGCCCAGTGATAAGCCTAGATAAGCTTATGGTAGCTGAGATTCTTTACAGGTGACCTCGGAATGCGTGCATCTCGGGGTGCTTGAAACTCTTAATGTGTGAAAATTCCATTGCGAATTGAATTTTGGGGGTAAAGAAACGCGTCGAGAAAACGGTTCTTGGCCATAGAAATGGGTTAAATTGGTTCGACGCGATTCTTTACCCCCAAAATTCAATTCACAATCGAATTTTCACACATTCCGAGTTGCAAGCACCCCGAATTCCACGCATTCCGAGGTCACCTGTAAAGAATATCAGCTCATGTTGAACAATAGGATACACTGAGAGAAATCCGAAAAAGTCAAAATTATAGGGGGCAAGCAATATCTACTCTTAAATCTAATATACTTTGAAGGTGACCTGCTTATGCAATCGACTGGTGTGGGCTCCAGACTGTCGCGAGCTCTTCGCACTATGTCCTATCACTTGTACTACTCATGACGAACTCACGTTCGTACTCACTGAGATCGTACGATCGACTAAACAATTATAGTCGTCTCCACCATCACCAGAGGCGCTGGCCTAGAAAGGAGACATTGCGTCTCGAATATTTAGGGTTGCCTCAGCAGAGCATTTATTGCTATAAGGCGGGAAATTTAAGCTCTACAAAATAACATTCCGGAAATGTTAATTTTACCTTGCAGTATTGATCCGAAAACGGTGTAAATATTACCCTTTTTAGGTGTATTATGGGTTAAAGTTACCCTTCTTTCATGTTGATTTTACCCTTAAAAGGTGTAAAATTAACATTAAAAAATGTTGATATATTTTTACACCCAAAAAGTTTTAAGTTATGATGAAAAAAAGTTAATCGGAGCCTCTTTTTTTTCTCAGTGTACTGATGTCAATGAATTCTCGGTAAATTGTTTGTTTACATTGAAATTTTTTTTTTTTGTAAAAATGAAACCCAAAACTCTAAACCGTCTAAATATCACATGAATAAAATAAAAAATTATTAAATGTTGAAGAGATTTGGACTCAATCTAAAAATTAGTTTTCTGTGAGCTCTTTTAAATTGAGCATAAATTATAAATTATTTCTTTAACATTTATGCATTCTTTTTAAAATAAATTTTCCTTTTATGGTCGTTACTTGACATTCTATGAATAATAAAATTATTCTAATAAATCTTAGAATAATTTACACAATTCTTATCAAACTTTATAAAATAAATGTTAAGTTTTTGTGTGAGAAATCTCATCCAGTTCCTATATGCAACATAATCATATGTACGACACTTGCTTTAGCTCAGCCAAGTACAATGAATTCTGGCAAGTGATCAAGACAAGGTGTTGAGATACAAAGAATTTCCATAGGGTTTTGGCCCCATCGCTGTGCTACTAAAGAAAGTACGATATATTATAAAAACATAACCATTTGAGGTTCATGCACGTTATTTTGGTTGTTTTTGTTATATACCACGAGAAAATGAGGGTAAGACGCAGAAGAAAGGCAAGTTTTTTTTACAACACGATAAAGAGTGAAATAGTGTCACTGGTGATTGTTTGTCGTCATATGGAGTATCATAAAAATTATTACGTGTGAGTTGCTGAGAGAAGAAGTTCCCTATCGAAAGTTTTTCTTGTGCCTTTGCATGACTCTCGTGAGTTAACACGACGGGTAAATTGTCCAAACATGAGTTCTTATCGAGATTTGGGCGCCAATATCGCATAAATTCACTCGATTGATCGTTATTTCTTCTTCTTTTTTTTTTCTGCTGACAAAGAGGGTGGTGATATAGTGGGTGGGTTTGAAAAAGAAATGCGGGCAAAGAAGGCGCCAAGATGCAACTGGGGAGGTGAAAATGGGTGGAAAAATTGCAGGAAAAGAAATTTTCCTCCTCTCAAATACAATGTTTCTTATGTAACAATTCCAAGTGCGACTGACGCGAAAATTCCCTCATTGTGTCATCTCTTTCGCACACTTAACCTCACTAACACACCCACACTTAGCTTCACTTATACTTCAACACAGTGCACTACCATTCACAAAATCTAACACAAATACACACTCATTCATGCATTTTAGAAAGAGAAACGGAGAGAGATAGACTGAAATTTTCCATTGCGCATGGTTGACAGTCTATCTCTTTCTTGCCATCCGTCATCTCAATCCGTGTAGATGTGCGCTGTTTTTCCAGTTATGTAATCAAAACTTTTACGCACACTTACATTGCCCCAAAACCCATCTCAACGACACTCTTTTCAATTGACATCCAACACAGACACCATTGCCGTACTCGATGCAATTGTCGGAAAGTTCTTGACGATTACAAGAGTGAGATGGATATACATTATTAAACTCCCCCACATACACTCAGAAGTGGGATTCACACCTGACCCCGAACAACATAAGAAGCATCCCCGCGGGATTTTGCAGATGCAGTTCCCCGGGAGACACGAATATGATTTTCTTTACTCAATTACGATGATTATACAGTTGACATTTCATTGAGTCATACCAGAGCAATATATACAAAATACAATCTTATATTTATATCTTGTCGTATTCCCATATCTTAAAGGTATGGTAAGTGTTTTTCTACAAAACAAAAACAGCAAAATTTTAATTGATAAGAAGATCAAACAAGATATAAGTTTTATTGCTGTTACATTGACACTATTGTTTAATTCGAATAGAGATACGTATGCATTCAGTATTGTTAAATACTCACACCTCCTACACAATAGTCACTGGGGGTCTATCGGTGTAAGACTATGTTTTGATCTTCTTAACCACCGTAAACTGTGAAAAACAGGATTGTAGATATTGTACAAATTAATATCCTTAATTGTACAGTCAACTAGTCAGCTAGCACTATCACCTTAAGAATTAAACTTCAAAAATTTGAAATATTAAAATATAAGAAGGTCAAGGAGATGAACTCCCTCCGGATGCGTCAGGGGGTGCAATCCTTTCAGGACAGGAAAACACAAAATTCTAATTTCCAAAGCTTTCGACGCTTCAACGCGTCTTCCTCAGTGGTCAAATCTGTGATTTGTCTCTGAAATTTTGTCCGTACTGTCTGTCCACTACTCCAAATGAGGATTTACAGGGAAAATTGGAAATTCGTCGCGGGTACTCCTTCTTGGACATTGATAAGGATATTCCTGTCCTGAAAGGATTGCACCCCCTGACGCATCCGGAGGGAGTTCATCTCCTTGACCTTATACGAATTGCCGTCAGTAATCTACCGAATATTAAAATATATTTCACTGTAAGAATTAGCAATCATTTAAATATCGTAAAGTCGTAAGTGTGTCTAGGATAAAAAGCCATGTTATAGGATATTATATCAAAAATACCGTTGAATCATTCCACCTTATACCCGATTTCAGAGAGAAATATAGAGCATATTTCTCAACATATCAGAGAATACGATTAGGTTCATTGAAAAGGTCTTAAAACTCCTGAAAAATATAAATTAATTCCAAAGGATTATAAAACAATAATGAAGTGAAATCGAAAATTATTTTTTATCGCAAATACAAATAATATTGCGTTTATTCAATTTTGAGCAAATTACAAGGAGTTTAGGAACCGGTTTAACCCTTTAGAGAGGATGAAAAAATAAGCGTAAAAAACACATTTTCTGATTTCTTAAAGTGAAATATAACTATAGGATAACGTGTGGTATTTCTGGACAAAGTGCTTTTCGGGACATTATATGGGTATTTTGGGACACATCAATAATCCTATAAATATTTGTTTTCTAATTATTTTTCAGTTCTATATGAAATATTAGGTTCTTTACGTATCAGATAAACATATAACTTCTGAAATTTTATTTAATTTAAAGCATGAAATATGCGTGAATTTTGAGTGTCACAATTCATTTTTTACAAAACCTTCAGTGTGGTCAATTTTTCAGATGTCAAAACAAACAGTGCTTAGTTTTTTTACGATTTAATGCCCAACGCACAATAACTTTTGTTATGAAAACATGTTTTCGGACTTGTCTATAAGAGTGAGTGAGATAACTAGATCTAGATTTCATTCACTCTCACTGAAATGTCAAAACCATATTTACCAAACTTTTCGTAATGCTTGAAGTCATGAATACGAAGCTTTTGCGCATCAGATTGACCGTTATTGAACTTTTTTCTAATCTAGGAAAATAACACGAACGCGAAACTACTTTTTGGGTATAACATCTAAGTCACAAGGTTAGGTATTCTACAAAGCTGAAACGTTTTGTTATCATTTGTCAATTTATCACCATTTGTCAATTATTATTTTTAAACAATTTAAAGAGTCAATAATTTGTTGTATACTGAAGTTTTTTTTCTTAATCTTATTGTTAATAATATAAAATCAAATGAAGTTTTATCGTGCAGAATAAATATACCCATAATAATATAGAACTTTACCTATATATACAAAATTTTAGACTCACGGTTATTTATATTGAAATTGGATTCAATTTCAAAGTTTTCATTTTTGAATACAAAGTTTACAACTTGACTTTTGATTCTATAATTTTTTTTATTCACCATAGCTAATTTTGTATCGAAAAATATTTGTAAATACCCTTTTAGATTTGTAGATGTATTCTCTTTGATTGGCCATTCTTAGTTAAGACTAAGTTCTTCATAAATCAAGCCGATATTACTGTCAAAGTGATCGAATTCATGACAGAAATATATTAGGTTTATTTATGTATAAAGAGTCAAATTTTGTTAAAATTTCAAAATACCCATGAAAAAACCATTTGGTCCAAAACTTTTATCGAATTTAAAATTTGAGAATTAATCTTAACAAAATTTCTTAGAGAGTGATGTGTTATGCGAAACTGAAACAATTTAATTGTGAAACCGCGTGCTGTCAATTATTATTGTTATTATCTCTGTTGCAAACTTGTCAAATCCAAAGGAATTAACTAAAGACAATCTCTGTGCGGAAATTAAGGCTTTTCCACTCCGAATCTGCCAATCACTCGAAACCGCCATAAGTTCTCAAATCAATATGTCACTATCATATTTCCTAATTTGAGAATCTTCCTATCACATAAATCATTTGCTATATCTGATATAGACGAATATACTGCAATTATCAACCCGGATATTGAGATAGGAATTTAACTAAGAACACGTTTACCTTTTAGCTGAGTTTCTGTTTTAAGAAAATTTTGAGCAAGGGACTGCGCGTATCAAATACACAAAATACTTTCAGAAAATAGATATTTAAAAATTCTTGGGATAGAATTTGAGGAAGCTGAAGAATTTAAGGATTATACATGTTGAATTTCTGTCCATGTGAGTATATTTTTCATGGAAGGTTTTATATCAAATATTGCGACTCAGTGGTGAATGTTGGGAAAAAAGAACCAAGAAAAGGAGTAGAAAGTCCAAAAATAGCGGTAAAAAAAAGTATACGATAAGCCACGTTGGTGCCTTGGGATAATCTAATCGTAATTTGTGTCATCACGCGATGGGTAAATAATTGGAATTTTCATTTACTGATAAGCGATGCGTGATAGAAGGAAAGAAATTGATTGAAAAATTAACTTTTCTTGAAGGCAAAAATCAATAGAGACGTGCTCAATGGGCACCCAATAAATTTTTAAATATTTCCCTGCATTTTTCCACCTTCATAGAAGTGGAGTGTTGGAAAAATAAAATGAGAAAATAGAACATTCTGAGAGCGATTCATTTCGATGATTGTACGAGGAAGTTGAATGTTTGGGTAAAGGATAAAAAAGGATCACTCCCCAGGGACTTGTTTCCAGGGATAATGAGTTTTTGCGACATGAATCCACTTCTCGGTTGCCCACTTTTATTTTTTTAACCAACATTTTCCCACAAATGTGAGAAATCCAATAGAAATTTAATTCAGAAAAAGAATTTTCTCTCTTTCTCCCTTATGTGGGATGACATTCAGAAAAAAAAAACAACATACAAAGGTGAACCAAAAAAAAAGAAGAGTAAGTAAGAAAAGGGAAAATCATGAAAAATATCAAAGGTTCATACCCAGAGTGCTTTCCACCTTGAGATACTCAAAAGAACCCCATGAAGAATTTTGTAGACGATTAATTTTAAGTGTGGACTGCAACAAAATATCGCCAAATAACAAATCTCCATGGAGGAATAGCCAATAAATCCGCCCCAGAAAAATAATAAAATATTAATGGTTGATAAAATGGTTGAAATTTTCGGTATGAAAATCCTTAAATTGATTAGTTTTACATCCGAATACAACCAACATTAATATTTATCTCCTGGAAATTGTTATTTAAATTTCATTTCCGCCAATCACATTTTGAATACATTAAGTTGAATTTTTTTTAATGAAAATTTATGGGAATTTTTATCAACATTAACACATTAGACAGAAAACACAATAATTTATTTATGCCACTACTGTGAGAGATGCATATTCTTCGTTTTGTGACTTCTTAAATATAAAAAGACAGAACATTTCATTACCAGTTTTTTCTCAATTACATTTTTTGTAAAAAAAATTAATAAATTAGTCATAATCATTGTCTACTAAATCCTTACAAAAGTTTATGTTCTTTCGAATGAACTCAAACTTTGCCAAAGTGTTTCTCGCAAACCCATAATCACGAATACATGATGAGTAGCTAAAAATATCACGATTCCTTTCAGTAAGATATTATTAAACAAGTTAAAAAAAAAATGTATAAAACGTTTAAAGCCTACATTGTGAAAAATTGTTGGCTGTTATATCGTGATTTTTTTCTGTAAATCTAACGTGTTATGCCCTGGACACACTTACGACTTAAGCCGAGAGACGACTTAGTGGAAAATTATGGAAATGTAGTTTAAACATTATTTGTAATATAATTACGCTAAGCCGTCTCTCGGCCAATCCTCAGGTCTGTCAAGGCCCTTACGGTCGTTGCGGATGACTTTGCACTCTGCTGATTTTAACCTAATTAAAACCAGAGATATAGCCATTTGAAAACCAGTAATAAGCCCAGATAAGCTTATGGTAGCTGAGATTCTTTACAGTCAACTTCGGACTTCGGAGTGCTTGGAACTCGGGGTGCTTGCAACTCGGAATGTTTGAAAATTCGATTGTGAGTTGAATTTTGAGCGTAAAGAATTGGCGTCGAGTAAACTGTCCTTGTCGGTCGAAATGGATAAAATTGGCTCGACGCGATTCTTTCGAAAAATTCGTAAATCGATTTTTCGATTATTCGGACCTTCGATTAAATCGGATGAAAATTCAATGATCAAATAGTTGTAGCATTTAACGAGGAGACGAGGCCGACCCAGCCTCCGATGGACCGACGGCGTGGACCAGGACGCCAGCTCATTAGGGGTGCGGAATTGGAGAACAGTGGCGCGTAACAGACTAGAGTGGCAACGGGTCCTGAGTCAGGCCAAGACCAGTAATTGGTTGTAGCGCCGGATAAGTAAGTAAGTAAGTAGTATTTAAGGGCCTTGACAGACCTGAGGATTAGCCGAGAGGCGGCTTAGCGTAATTATATTAGAAATAATGATTAAACTACATTTCCATCATTTTTCACTAAGTCGTCTCCCGGCTTAAGTCGTAAGTGTGTCTAGGGCATAACCCATTCAGTCAATGTACCAGAAATACTTGAGATAGAATGTTCATAATCTGGGATTAGTTTTATACAGATTAATAGATGAATTTTTTGAAAAGAAAAAAAATTATCCATTATGGGGGCGCGGGGAGCCGCCCTCAAATACTCGTCTTAACGGTCACTGAATTTAAATTCTGTACATTAATACATTTCAAACTCTATTGATTTAGATAGAGTAACTATCCAAGAAGACACATTGACAACCAGAATTCAAATCAGGAAAGAGGATGAAGGCCAATTTTAACAAATTCGACGGGATGTCGAATTTTCCGTCGGCCATTTTGAGCAAAAATTTTTGCATGACTTTCCGTGAAACGAAAAAAGAACAACAAAATGTATTCCCATCTCTGTCGGGCTATTTTTTCCAAGTTATTGAAGGACTTTCAAGTAACTAAAAATCCATTCCCGCGACAGAAATTCGAATATCAATTGTCCTGAATTAAATCATCTAAAATCACTCAATTTGCGTATGATGTATAATACCGTGGTAAGGAATGGGTTAAGAAAACAAAATTTGGAGGTATTCCAAAATGGCGGAAAGGGGGTTGGGGGGATGAATCTGATATCACATATAATTAACATTTTCCGAAAACCGCTTGTCGATATCTCTTCCTGTTCTCTCGCCAGAAGTGCTTATACAACAGACGGATGTACATGAAAATCGATTTATTGCACATATGATATTCGTGATCTATGAGTGTCAAAACGTATAAATCCAAATTTTGGGCCTGATCTGACGAAGTAGGATTTCACCCAGGACCACAAAAAACTGACGTTGTAAAAAATCTCAGCTAAATAGCGAAAAAAGTACAAACCTCACCCGCAATGACAGTATTTAATTATATTACGGCGAATATTTGATGTAAATTGTACATATAATCCTAACAATGTTAATTTCGTTTTCAAGATAAAGCCTCTAGGACCTTTTACTTGACCTAAATAGTATTCAAACAGTCTATAATTGTTTTAAAAACTAAACATTAAAAATTTAGTGTGAAAATTCCATAAATTTTTCATATTAATGCTGTTTTAAACAATTTTTGTGGGCCAAAAATTGCCAAAAAGGCCAGCTGATAAACAGCTTGAGTATAATCCAAATTGTTAAGGTGATCTGTAAATTAATTCAAATTCAAAAAAATATTTGTACATCGATAAACATAAAGAATACGAAGCGAATAAAAATGTTATCTTTATGAATCACTCCCAGCTTATGATCATTTGCTTTTCCTCATGAGTTTGAAGTTAGACTGTTAAATGACTATATTAATTTTTAAAATAAAAATAATGAAAAATTCACACAGCATCTGTCAACCGTTCAAGCATCCCGTAAAACTGGAATCGTTTTTTTCTCACACCTATAAACAATTTTATGCAATTCGAACTAAATATTATGTTGTGGTATGGTTCTATAAATTCTTTAAATGAATCCTTCAATTAAATACCACACAAATCGATACGCAATTAACGCCAAAACTATGTAATTAAGGAAGTATTTGTATAATTTAACGACATTGCCAACGAGTGGCAAAAACTTATACGAGAGACATTTGGTGTAATTTTCTAAAACAGAAATCATCAAGTAAAATGTTCAAGAAGGTCTTGTTTCTTTTCATGTCGAGAAGACTTATTTTTGGTCATTTCTTCTTCTATTTTTGGATCTATTTCAGCGTCGTGATTTTCACCTTCTCTATCATTTAACATTCAAGAGGGAAAGAATAAAATGGTACGCAGTATATTGATTTAAAGTATTAACGCATATTTCCCAAATTCAATTGAAAAATGGATTTCTTCAGTAACTTTTTTAAATGAAATACAAACAAAATATATTCCATCCAATACACAGTAAAAAAAAATGTGTAAAATTTTTCACACTATGATAGTGTAAAATCGAATATTTTAATTACATAATAGCAAAGTGAGAATAATTTTCCATTATTATCGTCATAAATATTATCAACAATGTTTTGTAATGTAAAATTGTTAAAAAAAAAAACAGAAATGTATGGTATTTTTTATAATGAAATAAAAAGAAATATTAATATCATAGTTTGAATGTAGTTTTCACAATATCATAATGTAAAATTTTGTGTATTTAAAAACAAGTTGTGTAAAGAGTTGAATTTTCATTTAAGACATATACTTCTGTCGAAATGATTAGCCGAACTCATGGAACATTAAATATATATACATGTCAATATTTCGTGAAGACGCGTGCAACTATGTGAGGATCTTGCACTAGAAAGAACGCAGTTTAATAAAAAAAACATAAGTACAAAATTTAGATAATCAAACATATCTACAAATCAAAAAAAAATCAAAAATACCAAATTAAATCAAAATTAAAGATTTCAAATGTTACACAAATAAAAAAAAAACAATTTTTGTATAACAACTTTCAAATTTAACAACTTCAAATTTTAAGTGTTGATGTACTATAAATTCAAAAATCTCTTTCGAATACTAAAGGCTCCGGGGAATTTTCCGGGAATATATTCAGTGAATGGAGAATCGTGTTGGTAAAAGAGACTCATCTTTTCCAATTGCCATCCATTTTAGCATTATGTAAGAGATGTGAATGACAAAAATAAGCGATATCCAAGATGTGAATGATCTAAGTGCAATGTGGATTGCATCTTCATGCACTTTTCCTCATCTCACTCTTACAGAGAACATTTTCCCGATGGTCGATTTGTGTCTCGAGACTTTACAGAAGAAAGGTGTGAAAACACTAGAGAAATATACTGAAGAAGGCAAGATCTAAAGGCTAAAAAAACAACAAGGAAATATACACTATTGTCTCAGTGTTGCTCTCATTAATGCAAGTTGTACCAAATAGAAGATACTTCGATTGCACCACACTCATATTTCTTGAACAATATGAGGTGCACTTTTTTCAATAGTGCCTCATTTTCTCTTTGAATTTCAAATCAAAACGACGGCCCCGGAGAATTTAATTGGAGTGTATGTGAAGTGAAAGAACAAAACAACGCACTAGAGCGAAAATGATGGAAATGTGGGCATCTTTTGTGGCGAAAGAGGTCCATTGAGAGAGATCTTTACTTGCATTCTCGATGTCTGACTTTGTCAAAATGAAAGGGTTTTGTATGCAATGTAAGAGAGATCATTCCAACATTTACAATAACTCTAAAACTTAGAATTAAAATTAAGAAAATAAGTCAAAAAATATAATTTGAAAAAAAAAATATGTTTGTTCACAGTAGGGATCTGCGCTTGGAGTGCGCGCATTTATGCGCGCTCCGCGCAAGCTGATTTGTACGACGCAGCGCGCAAAGTATATTTAATGCGCGCAAAATGCGCGCAGCAGCAAAAATTTTCATGCGCGCAGCATTTATCTTTTACGTTTTTTCATATTGAGATGAATAATAATAATAATAATTGATATTAATATTAATTTAATAAATTATTTTTAAAATCAGTCCAACTCGCGCCCCGATAGCGAAAAGTGGTTGAAAATTGTGATGATGATGAAATTAATTCTATAGCGCATAGGAAGAGATTTATTTTTATATTTTACTTATTTTTAAAAAAAAAATCCTGCTACTAAAACCCAATATCTGTCTATAATAAATAGGATTGTTTTAGAAGAAAAGTTCATTAATCTTAGAAAAATTGATTTGATTTTAGAAAATCTGAAGATAGAAATTTATGTCGACAGTTTTTAAAAATAAATATGGGAGACTGGAGATGTTAGGAACACGGTGGATTTTTCTTTAATTAATAAAATAAATGGAACTAATGCACTACGCAATCATGGGCAACATTTAGATCTATCTTGACAAGAATAATGAATATCCTCAGTTTTATTGCTTGGATTCTATAAACAATTCTTTAAAAATTGATCAAAATAGTAGGTTTCTGATGTTGCAGTTTTCCTCTTTGTGTTTTATACAAACTATAAATGAAACAAAATTTTCTTATCTTATTAGCTTACAAAGTTTTTTTGGAAAATATTTCGAAAAAAAAGTTACAAAAATTATGCAAAAGTCGAAAAATATTGCAAACCCTCCCTCGCCCCTGCGCGCAGCGCGTAAGATTATTCCGTGCGCAGATCCCTAATTCAAAGACGTAGTTTGGTTATCTTAAACTATCTCGGCTAAAAAAATAGCACATTCTATATATATATATACATTAAATAAATTTCAACATTTTGACAAAAGTGTCATTAGGGGTTCGCTGTCGAAGAGGTGTAAGATCCTAAGATTGGATCACGGTAGGGAGTATTTCATTGGAAGAAACACTTAAGAGATCTGGAGAAATCCCTGACGAAAAAAGACGCTCATTCCTTGCGATTGTTGTTGAGGGCTTCACCCTTTTATTGTCCCTAATCCATAGCAAATTCACATAAATTTATTAAAAGAAAAATAAAACTTTTAAATAATAAAGAGAATTATAAAGATTCAAATTATATTTAATAGAATCTCTAACATCTCCAAAATAATTATTTTAGAGAGACAGAGAGAGGCAATGCCTTGAGAGTATCTCTGGATAACAAAAAGGTTTCTTGAATAGAAAAAAAAATCAAAAATGAGCACAGTATCACCCTAAGCCAATCTATTCTTGTCTCAACCAGAAACCTTCCGCCGCAAATCTTGGGAAAAATCCGTTGAATTGCAAAACAAATGCATTGATCAATTTCTGCAATTCTCCCGATGATCACAATGAAGTTAGTGCCCCAAGATAATTGGTGAGAGAATGCTTGAAAGATGCGATTTCAATCTCATTTCATCTATTTTAATTAGAGAATTTGATGCTTTTTACTTTGCAATTGTCTATTGCACAACAAATCTGAAAGGGTTTTGCTCGATGTGTGCAAAATTGGTGGCAAAAGAGAAGGAGAATGGCGCATGAAATTGATTTGAAATTTCAGATCACAATTTTTTTTTTGCACGAACTTTTGACGCAACCGCGACAAAAGCTGCGTTCTATGGACAAACAAAGAGTTGGGATTTTAATTGGAGCACCCACTCTTGTTTTTAGAGCTTTCTATATATTTATATGCCATTTGAAAAGGTATTATAGTACATGCTGGCTGGTATATATATGGGGTGCATAAGTGCGATAAGACAAATCTCCTGTTAAAGAGAAAACTTTGACAATTTTCAAGGAAGATGCTAAAGAGCTAATGAAACACTGTATAGCAATTTATCACACACATGTCAACATTTTAGTCACTATGGATGGTGATCTTTTTTTTTCGCGGCTATCTTACATAATGGTGGCAATGTATGCACGAAATTTCGTCATTTGTTGCCGATGAACAGTAGAAAATTGTGTGAATAAAAATCCAAACACTAATGTAATTATCTCAGGAGTTGTGTGAGCAAAATCAAAACATTGCCGAGGTGCAAGGTAGAGTACAAAAACTAGCGCGAAAATTTGTTGAATGATGCAGAAATTGGAAGGGTGTTCGATTGTTATTGTGCTTTTAGCTTTAAACAAAATTGACACATATTCGACTTGATTGAGAAATTGCTCACGAGAAGAGAAAATCAGTGCCACATGAAAATTACTTCAATTAGCAAATTCAGCTCAATGCTGGAGCATTATAATGTACGAGAACGTCTCACAGTTTATGGCGCATTTTGCTTAACTTCAACAGAGATACTTATAATGAAAAATTTCCGGCTGATGATACATCGTCTGGAATAATTTTCAGTTTTTTTTTCTTGTGTTTAGAATATTTCTACTCGCCTTTCAAATAATTGTCAATTTTGACAAAGATGAAAGACGAAGACGTGAAAGACGTATAATAGTTATGGTAGAATACTCTTCTTATATCCTCGAGGTAGCTCCATTAACTGTAGTTCGAGAGATAAAAATATTATGCAATAATAATAATAATGCAATAAAAATAATACAGAAGACAAAAATTTCAAAAATGTTGTAGACATAGGGTAAAATGGGGCACCTTTGAAAGTGGGGCACCTTTGAAATTGGTATTTTTCTTCTAATGTTTAAGTAAAATAAAAAGCTGATGAAATAAAAAGCTCGGTACATCAAAATAAATAAATAAAATAAATGTTTTTTTTTCTTAATTTTAGTAATTAAATAAAAACAAATTAGCCCTAATATGCCCTATATGTTTCTGATTTTACCCGATTCAGTGACTAAAATAATTGAATTCAGAATATAAAATTTGAGGTTACTTAAAGAAAGTTTTGTGTAAATTCTGAATTAGAATCATTTTCCTCTGATGGTGCCTTCCCAAAGAGTATTTTCTGACCAATTCGAAAATTTGACAAAATATTGTCGAAATACGCTCGACAGACACAGAGATTTCGATTTAATTTCGCCGATTTGGCCAAGCTTTGCTTATTGGGTTATCGTATAATATTAACTTTCTTCATTATTTCCACTTATTTAACGTTAAAAAATTAAAATAATAAATTCTGTAAACTTTTTGATTTAAGTTATTTGTTAAAGTTAGGATATGTCATATAATCCTCGTATGTTCATATTTGAGGAACTCTTCTGTACAATATTGTAAAATTTTTAAATACTGTAAATGAGTTTTAGCCCTTTAAAGGACCTTAGAGGGAAGTGGGGCACTTTTAAAAGTGGGGCACTTTTGAAAGTGGGGCACCTTTGAAATTGGGATTTTTTTCCTATGTTTAAATGGAACTGGAAGTGAGCCATATCATATTGATATTTAGCTTGTCAATCTGTTTGTGCAGCTAAATTATATCACAATAAGGCTCAATTTTATTTAAAAGTAGGGGAAAAATTCTGATTTCAAAGATACCCCACTTTCAAAGGTGCCCTACTTTCATATAAAATTTACAAAAATTGAACAATTAATGAGAAAACCTAATTTTCTAACTTTATAAAATTTCACTTTCATTGATTTCATTCTATGTATATCGTCATGCAGCTTTTACAAACAGCAAAAAATAACATAATTACAATAAAAAAGACTATCGACTTTTCTTTACAGATCTTTACGGAGTAGGAAAAATCAATTTCCCACTTTTTTAATTGATTAAAATTGGAAATTCATCATACCTTTAATTCCGAGATAGAGCATTTTTAAGTGTTTACGGAAAATTTAACGTCAAAATTAAAAATACTCCTAGGTACTGTGTAATGACACTTAATTGCTTATGTTTCAAAATAATCATAAATCATAATCAAAGGTTTAAAAATTTCTTAAATATTATCAGTTTAAAAATAAAAGAAAAATATTTGAAGTTTGACATTCCTATTTTCAGTTTTTATACACATCATAATTATTGTAAAGTTTATTTCTTGAAGATTCGAAAAAGTTAGCTGTTTTACAGTTTAAAAATAAAAATATCTTAATCGTAACACTACAAATCAAGCTTTAAAGGTCAATTTAAAGCATTACATAGCTTAAAGATTTGACTCAGAATGATGCTCTTCAATTAAAGTTGTTAAAAATCAATCATTTACAGTACAGTATACTTCACTTAAGTGTGAAAATATGTAGTTTGTATAAATTGAAAAGAATACTCATTTGATTTAATTTTAGTCCTTTATAAACTGAAAATTACATTTTCTGCCTGAATTTTATTGTTTTTGCTGACATAAAATTGCGTCATTAAAAAAAACTCTTTCGTAATTCATTGCCAAAACAACTGCAACAAGTTTTGTATTTTATGGGGAAAAATTAATACTATTTTTTTTTTAAATATAGCCATTATATCAATAACCGTTGCAATCAACAGTCCTCTCAGCTAAAAACAAAATCTCAATACTTTCTCACTCCAATAGTAACAAAGAATTTCTTATCTGATATACTGATACGTAGTTTTCTCTGTTTGGAATAAAGTGCTAAATGATATTCTGTGACTCACAATTGACCGTGAATTGACAAGAATGTTTCGCAGAATATTCTTCACGTTACTTGATCGAGTTGTTTTTGTCTGTGCCATTGAGCAATTTTCTAACCCAAAAGAAGATAGAATTTTCTCAAATTTTCAACATATTCTACATTGGACATCATTCATGTTTCTTTTTTTTTGTGGTCTTATCTCTGACGTGATTTGTGTCGTTGAGGAGAAAAACCTCTTCTCGCGAAGAGTTCACTTGTCTCCGATGGGTTTGAGATGCGAGAAGCACAAAGGAAAAAAAATTCTCAAATTTATTTTTAGTGGTGAAACGAAAGATTTTTCCTTTAACATCTTTCATCTCCTCAACGACGCCTAGTTAGTTGATGAGGGTAAAAAAGAAGAATCCAGCATCCGATATGCTACCCATATTGATTTGGCGGGAAAAAAGGAGCGAACATACTGTATTAATTTGTTCTGATTTAACAAAGTGTATTTGACTTCAATTAAAGTCAGGCCTTTCTGCTTGTATCACTTCATTCACATCTATTAAGGCAAATAGGAATTAATTTATATAGTGTTTTTTTTTTTGTTGCACAAGAGCGTCACAATTTCACATGAATGAAGCCACTTGTTTATCAAATGCAAAAGAGACATACATTACATATATACCCTCAGAGGGAAAAAAGGTACAGCATGAAGAACAGCAGAGAAAAATTCTGCAATGGTATTGAAGGTGCAACAAAAAAAGTGCACTCTGTGAATCTCTCTTTATCACCTGGCTCAGTAGTGACCCCATTTGATTACAAACGGCAATTCTATACTCACAACTATTTTAATGTTGATTCTCTGCATTTTCCAAAGAGAATTATTTCTTTGTTTTCTTCAATATGCGTCAACATCAGCTGCCATGCACATCTTCAGGAGGAACGTTTCATGTGTGCAACCGAGAACTTATATTAAAGATGCCAAAAACAACATCTATTGTGATTCTTGCAGAATTTCAAGAAATATACTATAAGCTTTCATCTTTATCTGACACGCAATGAATTAGACGAAGGCAGAGCGCTCGCTAATGCATTATGTCCCACGTTCGAATCCCCAAAAAAAAGGTTATCAAAAATTTTCTAGTATTAAAGGTGGTGTTCGAAAAACTTTTAACGACATTCTTTATCTTTGATTCTCCAGGACATGAATCTGACGAGCCCATCCTTGTATAGAAAAATAACAACACTATATATAACACAGTGTGGATACCTTTAATAAGATTGATAAAACTTGTTACAGAGTCATTTAATCCACCAAGTACTACGAAATATTATATGTACATGTAAAATAGTAAATTTTTTGATAAATTATTTATCAAAAATTTATCTCGTCGATTTTTTATCAAATTATAGGTGAGATTCTTAACAATGTCACGTACTAAAATCGTAACAAAATCTCATGTGCTCCGATCGGCCCCAAACTTAGCCAGAATGTGTTTGGTCCGTTTGGCCACTTCCCGATCACGAATATATGGATGGCTAAAAACCGTTCCCATCCGTCCGTCCGTCCATCCGTCCGTCCGTCCATCCGTCCGTCCGTCCGTCCGTCCGTCCGTCCGTCCGTCCGTCCGTCCGTCCGTCCGTCCATCCGTCCGTCCGTCCGTCCGTCCGTCCGTCCGTCCGTCCGTCCGTCCATCCGTCCGTCCGTCCGTCCGTCCGTCCGTCCGTCCGTCCGTCCGTCCGTCCGTCCGGCCGTCCGGCCGCTCTTTGGAGCTTAACAGCTCCTAAACCAAAACAGATATCGACTTGCGGTTTTCGGCAAAGGTCATATATATCGTATGACAATTGCAACTTGGTGCATTGACCTCCCACTCCCACCCCTCCTTCCGCCATTTTGAATACCACCATTTTTTTTGTTTTCTCAATGGCTCCGACCCTATGGCATCGATCGGGCTCAAATTTTAGTATGTTATAGCTGGGCCTTAAAGCTATCCATCAATACCAAACTTAAAGTCCCCCGACCGATAAGGGTCCAAAAAATTCTTAAAATGACCATAACTCCTGTTCTAATTGTCAGAATTTAGAAAGTGAGGGCATTTTGGAAAGCTCTCGTGCAATATCACTTCCTCTTCTAACATCGCAAGTTCATAAAACCACCGCTACGGCCGCTATTTTTAAAAAGAAGATTTTTCAATTTTCTGTGGGACCAACACCAGCGGCGCTACAGTCGAAAAACCAATTTCAATATCACATAACCTCAATTATCTCGACTGTCGCTGAACCGATTTTGATGATTACTTCGACATAATTGTAGAGGACATTTGTGTCTACATTTCGTCAATATATAATTTTTCGATTAGATAATGCGATCTGTCCGATTTTGCCGTTTAAGTGTGAAAAAATTGATTTTTTCCATAATACCGCGTCGATACCAATAAGATTCCAATTTGACTGCTTCTACTCGACCAAGACACTTAAAATATGGTTTTAAATGGAAAGTGTCACAAAATACAACAATTCTTTGATATAGTTGAAGTTCACCAAATGAACACTTCGGGCGCTCTGGTCGAAAAAAACCAGTTCAGAAACAAACAACGTCGATTATCTTGGCTTCTGAGTAATGGATGAGATCAAGTTCTACGGCAAAATTATAGAGAACATTCTGGTCTATATTTCACCCATATATCACTTTTCTGTCAGTCCATCCAAATCCTTGATATTTTGATTTAAATACAAAATTTGTATAATTTCACGAATTTGATTCAAGATAACTGAATGGTGTCCCTCAATTTCAGCTCTAAATCGAATTTGCATGCATTCCGAGTCAGCTCACGTTAAGAATCTCACCTACAATAAGGTGATCTAGGGTTAGGGCCTTGACAGACATGAGGATCAACCTTGAGACGGCTTAGCGTAATTATATTATGAATAATGGTCAAAGTACATTTCCATCATTTTCCACTAAGTCGTCTCTCGGCTTAAGTCGTAAGTGTGTCTAGGGCATTATCACTCGCTTTTCCTTCCTTTTCCTCATTAATTTAAAAAAAAAAAACTGAGATTGTAGAGAATCTCAACTAAGCGGATCACAAAGTATTCTCCTAATTACTTACACTTGTTATATTATATAAATAAATAGTGTTTGTAAAGAGCTAATGTAAAAAAAAAGTTCAGTGACCCTCAATATATGCCTAATCAATAATGTCTTTCCGATCCTCCTTAATTTACAGTAAAATCATCTGTTAATCTATAAGGAGCTAATTCCAAAATGTGACCAGTCAATCTCGAGAATTTCTATTACATTGTTGTAATGGGTTGGGGGTCAAATCTGAAATCCATTCGAGGCGATCACGCCTAAGTATTTTTTTAAACATACCGGACAAACCGAATTAGAAGTTCGAACTTTGATAATATAGTAATAATTGATTAATTATGCAACACTATATCACTTTCAATATTATTTGTTTGGTTTTGTTCATAAAGTTTTAAGAGTTTGCTAAGTTCGTTTTATTTCAGAATTTTGTGTTATGCGGAATTCCGAATTGGTAAATTCGGAATTCATAAATTTGTCTTTTCAGTTCTATCAAATATAAATTTAATTGAGAATAAAAGACAGGGTTTTTAAACTCTTTTAAACATCCAAGGGGACCTGCGATATAATTACATGACACTTTAGAACTTATTGAAGAAAATACACCCAAAAAATGTGAAAATTTTCGTCCTCTTTTTAAAACCGTTTTTAAAATTTATGAATTTTTGAAACCAGTGCAGGAGGAAGTGAGGCGCCTTACTAAGGCGCTAATTGAGCCTTATCAATTAGCTCCACAAACAGATTGAAAAGCTAAATTACATTGTAATATATATAGCTCAATTCCATTTAAAAATAGGAGAAAAATCTCAATTTCAAAGGTGCCCCACTTTCAAAGGTGCCCCACCTCCCCCTATTTGTAAGAAAGAGTTTTCCGAAAACCCGAACTGTATATCTTTAATCGTTTCGCCTTTAGCTCCTGGAAATAGTGAGATAAACGAAAATTTAAAAATTTTTCCCAAATATAATTCTCTAAGGGATGAATGTTATTATTATCAAAATCATTGGATGTTATATTATGTATTGCTCTGTCTCTTAAATTTCAGCAATAAATAACTAAGAGCATGAGAAAATAAATGCGTTCTTTGCAGAAAAATATCTCTACAGAGAATAATCACAAAAAAAACCCTGGAAAAGCTTTTCATATACACAAGCTTTCGATTGATGCCTTTCGAATATACTACTATAAATTGATGCTAACAAGCTTTCGAGTGACTCTACGAGAAGAAATTGGAATCCTTTTCGAATAGAAGCTATGCAAGTACATTTCGTATTAAGTACAATTTCGCGTGTTATATTACTGTTTATGAGTGCTAGAGAGCAATGAAATGGGAACAAAATGGATTTTTTGGCGGAAATAATGCAATTCTTCCGACTTCTTTTGCATCATATGAGACACTTTTATACTAGAAATTGCTTCTATATAATACATAAATAAAAAAAAAAGTCACCATCTGAATCAATTGAGCTCAACATTGCGCCTATGTATTTTCTGCGTATAAGATCGCCTGAGTGAGTTGAAATTGTTTGAACTTTTCGTGACCTCAAGACAGACTCTAACATGTTTCTTCTCGCTCACCCAATGTTCTATTTCTCAATTGCTCTCGCCTCATTTTCAGTCAGTGGCTTTTCTTATGCAAAGACTTCCCCCCAATGGGTGGAATATTGTCTTGAATAATTCTTATCTTGCTGGCACATAAATGACAAGAATCACCATTGTGAAAAATTTCATCAAGATTTAGAGCATCGTTGCACAGGATGCTGATTATGTAATTCATCGTCATAGCTGGTGTATTATTAAAATTGCATATGACAGTGAAACTGCTCAAACATGCGCATTCTATAGCTTTCCATCCTCAAATATTATACAGTTAAACCCCTGTTGTATTCATCAAAGAAATTTTTTGCACAAAAAAAACACAATTTAGACAGATATTATGCAATATTCAGTGTACAATTAAGACTAAAGAAACTGCAAAACATTTGGATACTCTGAGAATGAATATAAAAGCAGAACATTGGTATACACTGAAAAGAGTTGGACGAAAATTTATTAAACTGATATCCAAAAAATATTATCTTAAACTTCTAAAAGACGCAGAAAATAAATACATCATATATAGTTCAACTGTAGTTATTTCACGAATGAAAAATTCTTTCTTTTTTAAGAGAAAAAAAAGCACAGAAACTTTTTAGATTATAAAACTTTTCTAGAAGCATATATTATTCGAACTCACAGAGAGAACAAATAAAATTCATCAAAGCCCCTATACATTTTGCACTAGAACAATCATTCCAGACTTTTGCTATGAAAGCAAACAACTCAATGAAAACTGTTACTAAGAAAGATAAGTGATTCTCTCTGCAAAAATTTTCTCTCAATCTATTGAATCATGTGAATGACACCCGTAACAGACAAAAATAACAATCATATGTGATTCAAAAATAGACACTTAATAGTGAGAAAAAAAAAACTTTCCAATATATATATTGATTGTATTAATACTTAATGTTATATTGGTTTTATGCTGTGGTTTCTTCCAAGAATTTTATAGTAAAACAAAATCAATTGAAAGTGACAATGTGTGTCAAGAGTAAGTCTTTTTTACACAATATAGAAACTAACTCAAGAAATAATATTAGCATGTTTGGAAAAACCTTTTCAGCAAAGATCAAAGATTTAAATTAAACTTTCTTGAACTCTGTGGCAGATGAATTGCAAATGACCAAGATCAAATCGGCGAAGAAAACATTCACAATTCAGCAAATCTCTAAGTCGTGCTATTCAAGAAGAACATCAAGAAGAACAATGCTACTCCGGAAGAAAGTTTTATAATTTAAATAAACCAATACAATCAATTTGAACTTGAGCTTTTAAAATCTTTAACAAACACTAAAATTTTTATATTTCCACAGTAACTAAAATTTAATGATATATTATGAATCAGACACTTTTGTAAATAAATTTGTGAAAACAAAATATTTCTTCTAACATTATTAACATATTTTATTTCAAAATTCCAATTTTTAAATTTGTCCAAAAACAGACATTTTGGCTCAGAAGAAATGCTACTCAAGCCAAAAAACATCTCATCAATTACCATTAAAGCAATAATGAAAGAGAAAAATTACTCGTTGAATTAGTTTGGGGAGTGAAAAGTTAAGGAAAATTACCCCTACTAGTCGGAACTGCAGCTATCATTAGTTAGAGTGTCAATTTTCGCGTGTGACTCGCCAAAGGACACTTTGCAGAGATTGGCCAATTGGCAAAAGTTACAACTTTTCCGCAACCTCACGAAAAAGAAAAATCAGAAAGAGGTGACGAGGATTTAGAAAAGGATCAGCCAGAGAGAATGGAAACCTTATTGCAATATTGAGTGTGAATTTTTAATCCTTTCTCATATGAGCAAAAGAAGAACTTGTAGTGGGGAGCACATTGAATGACTTGGACTGCAATTATCGATTGAAAGTCGTTCAAAGTACCGCTTCTTCCTGGCTTACACCTCCGAGGGGACAGTATACTGAGCAGTAAGAGAGTATGCAATATTTATAAAGTTTATAAAGCAAAACGATATTTTATAGAATTTCAAAATTTAAATTATTCTCAAGTGTTCCTACATAATCGACTTTTCTTCGTGTTGGTTCCTGTCACGACCCGTTTTTGGTGGTTTGAAACCTAAGAAAAACAGTCGTGACACAAACAAACTTAAAAAAAAGTCGATAATGCAGAAGCTCTTGAGAACAGTAAAGTGCTAAAAAAAATGTTCAGGTGAAACATTAGCTCATTTCATTTTTCATTGGAATAGCATTACACTGCTGGCAATAATCATTAGTTCCACTTTTTCATACTGGAAAAACTTTGAAAAAAAAATGTTTTTGGAAAAAAATAAAAAAATCATTTGAAGGTATTTTCAAACCGTTATGAAAAATTGCCATTTGAATTTCATACCGTTAGAACTGTGAGTACTGTGATAGAACTTTTATCAAAATGGCGATTTTCGGGTGGCAATAATTATAGCTCCACTCAATAAATTTGGCTCCAGGGTATTTATTTTCAATCAGTGAAGGTATCTTTTAGTAATTTAATTAATAACTTTATTAAGCTAATTAAAATCATATTTATAAAGTCTTTCATGAATTTTTCTGAAATTTTGTAGGGAAAATGTTTAATGAACAAAAATAAAGTATTAATTAAGGTCTTGAAAGAGATGGAAATTGACAACCAAAAAATTTCCATAAAAATGACAAGACCCTATCACCTTTCATCCGAATTTGTCCATATAGCCGCCATATACGCATTTTAAACCACACCCAGGGCTAAAAATCTTCTTTTGTTAGAGGCAAAAGTGTGCAAATTTCCGTGTTACAGTCGAAAAAAACAAGTTTTCTATCGAAATTTGAAAATACCTGCTTAGTCTTGGTCTTAAGATCTCGAAATTTAGATATTAGCATGGGACGTTGTCCCAAATGGCTTACAGCTCAATAAGAACTAGCCATTTTTACCCCTCACTGTGCTGCAGGCATTGCAGTTTCAACAGAACAAAATCTTCTGTTTTGTTTTTCTTTTCTCTTTTTTTTATTGGGATTTTGTGTATTCAAAAAGAGTTCAAACATACTTTTAAATGACTGGCATATACAACCTGAGAAAGAGCTTTTCCACCGTTTTGCTCTGGAGGTTGGTCACCAATGCTAAGACAGCGGTGGACGCTGAAAACTACACGGGATCTCAGTAAAACGAAACTGTACTTTGAAAGCATTGTTGATGAATAAATTTATCTATCTATTTAATTCTGAATAATAAACAATTCAGTAATTTTTCAAATTTCAATGGATAACTTGGCTTTAATATCTAATCAAAATAATAATAATGATAATAATAATTATTATTATTAATATCTCATGCTCTAGACACATTTACGACTTAAGCCTAGAGTCAGCTTAACCTAATTATTATCAAAATAATGATTTCACTAAATTCCCATCAGTTTCCCACTAAGTCGTTTCTCGGCTTAGGGGGAGAGACGGATTAGTCAGAAATTGATGGAAATGTAATCTGATCATTAAGTGTGTCTAGCGCATTAGGCCTGAGGATCGTATAACAATATCTCTATTTCAACAACGTTTTTTTTTTTTTTGAAAAGCTAGAACTTGAAAAATTCAAATTTTCAACCAATCAGGAAACAGAATTTGTGTAAATGCTTTATGGATTAATCTTTTATATTACGCACATTAATTTATGTTTTATAATCTTGGTTTATATTACAATGAGAATGAACAAAATATAGATCTGAGGCATACTGTAAAAAATCGTTGTATTTCAAAAAGTTTATCGCCCGAATTTCTCTCAAATTTGAGTGACAGTTCGGTCCCAAATGCCCGAATTTGACAGAATCTACTGTAATGAGCGATTGAAAATAAATTAATGAATATTTTTGCAACATGCGAACAATTTTTAAGAATTGAAAAGGAGTAAAATAGTACGGTAGAATAACTTAATTCAGAACCTGATACAAATTAAAAATCTTTACAACGCCTATTAGAAATATAAAATTTCCTTTAATATACACAGTACTAATTTTTATTTATATTACTTAATCTTGCAATCTTTATGTTAAATTTTTATTTGTTTGCACTCAAGATAAATCGAAAATTCATTCATATTGATAAGATATAATTTAAAAAAAAAAACCCATTTCGTTCTAAATTACGCTACTCTACTCACTTCATCTAAAATACACTATATATAAATTATAAATGACAACTTTAAATATTTCATTCAACTTTTGCGACCTATATATCAATTTACAAACTTTTAAAGTTATTAAAATTGTAGAATATTCCTTAATTATTAACAGGATTATTAGGAAGAAACAGATTGAGGTGAATTAGTAATTTCAATTGCATCCCCAATAAACGCAATATAATGCAAGTTTTGCCATGAACTCGCATTGGATATTTAATAGTGCAAACATCTTATAGAGTTATCAGACCCTTGTTTGAGATTAGAGTAAGAAGATGGTTATGTGCATAAAGACTCACCCTGGATCATTGGGAACTTCTGCAGGTAATCCAGCCGTGACACTTGAATTCAATTCTGGATGACCCTCCATCATGATGTCTTCAAATCGATATCTTCACTCTCTTCTTATAAACGCGAAATATTCAATATCACCCCGAATTTTCTACACTATTTATCCTTCTCTCACACTCTCGGCGATGTCAGGGTTTATTTTTCACACCAAACCAACCCGCTCCTTCGCTTCCGGCCAGGATAAGGTGGGGGTGGATAGACCACGGTAGAATACCAACACACGCGCACGTGGGCTAAAGTGACTGAGATGACACTACTGCTGCCCCAAAGGATAGACAAGGATGTTCGACGTAAGTGCAAGGACCACTCTCACAGATACACCACGAGTTTGTCCTTCGCGCCACTGCACCACATTCTCTTGGTCTTTTTTCAACACTAGTACACAATGTGTGGAGATCTCGCTCACACTTGGGCTCCTTTTGGTGGTCTCCTCAGGAGCTTCCTTGTGACCCAGAGAGACTCAGCGGCACCCTTTGAGCCTTATGTAACGACTATTACGGGGACTTCTTCTAGGATTTGATGGTATAGTTTCAAAAGTTGCTATTACAACACTGATGGATGCTCCATTCCAGAATGGCCGTGTCCTGGACAAACTGTACTTTTACTAGGAAATCCGGGAGGACCCCTGATGCTCCTCTCTCGTGGATTCTCTCTCTCGTTGCGCTTTCGCACACAACTATAGGGAGGATTATGTAATTGATTTCTGATTGTTGTACAATCTCAGCACAGGTTCTAACTTCCAGACTTCTCCTTAATGTCAATTGATCAAACTCCAGCACTCAATCACCTATCCAATAAACTCGTTCAGTCCACCCAATTGCCCGGTCTCCGTCCTCAGCCCGGTTACTAAATCACCGTGCCCTCCAAGTATCAGCGATTTTTTTTCTCCTGCTGGGCTATGTCTTTGAGTCTTGCTATATAGATTCTACCAGAGCACTGGAGACCAATAACACACAATAGTATACACAATCTACACAAAAGCTATTTCGCGAGCACCTACAAACTATGCAACATTTCCCAAAAATCGAAGAGATGCAACCGGAAGTTGATTGGATTAACCACTCTCTGGGACTCAATATCCCTCCTCCATCAACTCTCTCTTCGCGTTCTCGATCAGCGTTGTTAGTTTCTTTAAACACTAAATTATTCCATAAGTACTCAAGACAACTACCAAAACGTTACTGAACTGACGTCGTCTATCTACTCTACTAGCTCAATTGCAATCCGCGCTGCTGGCGCTTGACGCTCGTCGTTGCTGAACATTTTGTTTAGATTCTACATGGCAGGGCTTCTCAAACCGTCGCTACTGGGTTTTCACGCCAATTTTCCACGTTTCTTGAGAGAAAAAAGTTTATTCTTGCCTCAAACGGGATATGTTTATGAATTTTCAAATTTTAAATTCGAAATCTCAATATTATGTCAATAGAAGATAACAATAAACAAAAAATAAAAAGAATATTTTTAGCTTATTTTTGCTAAACAATAGCAAAAATATAATCAGTTGATCGTTGGTCAAACTTAAGCCTAAACTTACCTCAGTTTCAAAGGAATGCTAATGAAGCCTTTCGTCCCTCCAGTCTGCCAAATTCAAGCAAATTCTGGAAACAAGCATCAAATTATCTTTTGGTAAAATTTAATTTTTGAATAATTAAATACTAGAGTAAATTAAGCTATAATTCAAAACTTATTCCAAATGGAAACTTTTCGTTACTCCGCAAGTGGAAACATAATTTTATCCATTATAAATACAGTATTAAATTTTTTATTTATATATTTTCTATACCTTAGTTTCATTATTTAGTTAATTTTACTCCAAATAAAGCGAAAATCCATTCGTATTCACAAATTTTAATTTGTTAATTTATCAGAAAAATTAAAAGTGTATTTTTTCACCATTGAATTTATCATCAATCAACCATTTTTTCTAATGATAAACACAATAGGGCGATTGTTCTTTTATTAGTTTTATCACATTTATGTAATATTTCTGGCAAAATTATGTGAAATTAAATGTTTGTCTTTATTGTTAACGGTATGTGAAGTTTTCAACTGAAATAATTACCTATTTTGTGAACAAAAAGGGTTTTTCTAAAGTGTCTGCAAATGCTTCAATTGGAAACACCGGAAATATGATTTTTTAAAGGTATTCATATTGTCTCAGATGGGAAATGAGAAAAGACCGAGAATAAGAACAAATCCTACACTCGAGAGCAACTGAACAAGGTTTTGAAAGCCTTTCGTCGCAGTTTCACTTACACTGTTTGTCTCCAATTAGAAAATTTCCCTTGTCTCCATTTGGATTAGTTTGTTTCCAATAGAAGCATTTTGCACTTCTGTATTTTTTTGTATTTCAGAAATTTTCAAATTATATCTAAAGAATTTTCACTAAACAGTAACATTCTAGAAGAGTTAAGGAGCAAATTTATGTAATTTTCTTCAGAAAAAATTGAACTTAATGTGTTGAATCTTCTGTCAAAGTTTAAGCGTCTGGAAATGTTTATGAATTAGAACATTTATCCTAAATAAACTTGTTCGCTAAATCTTCTAAATTAAACAAACCAAATTAGATAAAGCTTATAACTTGCATCTTGAAAGTATTAGTCCCAAAAAAGCTCTAATCAATATCCCGCCAAATCTTAATTCTTCGTGTTAACTTTGAAAAGGGAAATCGCTGGAAAATTTTTCCCCCACATATTGGGAAACTCTGACTTGGCGGCTCTCTGAGCATGATCTGTCTCACTTTGTCGCCCAAAGAGCTCCATTGAGCCATCTCAGTCATGCGGGATCTCAATTGAACAGTGTCGTGAGTGTTTTGTGAGGTTGTGTCGCGATTCGCGGCCTTTTCCTCGTATGAGTGCGCACATCTCTCTGTCTCTCACTAATACAGCCCTCCCGGGGCCCCGCTATCACCTCTGCCCCCCTCGCGCACACCAAAACACTCACCGCGCACTTGGAGAATCATGCTTTGTACTGAAATTACAGCACTCCAAATAGGAGAGCTGAGAGCCTAGGTGTCGTGTGAGAGTAGCCGGCAGTCAAAGTTCAATACTTCTTAGACTTCTTTTTGGCCCTTAAACTCTCTCAGATGACTTGTTCAGATCAAAAATATCTTGTATAAGCTTCATTGTGCAAACTTTGTAAAATTACCATATGGATACATAATTGTTCAATTTTTGGCGCAAAATCTCTTACTTCCAATACTAATGCGGCTTTTCCTCAACCGCCGTTTAAAGCCTCTTTCACTCCCATCTCTACATCACAGTCCATCTCTCTCAATGGCTCCCGCGCTTCCACTTGCTCCCCTTTATCCCCAATGAGACAATGGAGAAACATCATAATGTTCCCGTAGAAGAGGTGCTCCAGCGCATACCGAAAGAGGGAAGTAGGAGAATGAAGGGAGGGAGCTTGAAAAAAACGCTGGCTAAGCTGAAGAGAGTACTGGTGCTTGCTGAGACGCCAATTGATGGGGTCAATTGGGCTCCAGTGCCCCGTCCTCAGTGCTTCTCGCGAGCCCAAACTCACTCTACTCCGGATCACGATGCTATGGGTGCTAAATGGCAAGAAGACTCATTAGCCACCGTGTTTGTTCATCCAATTCTCACTGAAACCCCCTCGACCTCCCAAATTCCTAAAGACGATATTACATACACACACACACGGATGAAATATTCCGTCCAGAGACCGAAAAGACGCAAAAGAGATCGATTTTGTGATCGTCTATTTCAGAGCCTAATCTCGTGATCTTCAACCGTGCACACTTGCCCCGTTAGACGCCTTAATCTCAGACTTTCTTATCAGCCTTTACTTTGTCATCCGCCTCGCCGAATCTCACGCCTGCGACCGTGCCATGTGAATGAATGACGAGAACAGCTCAAGAGTCACAGATAGAAAATTTTCTTTGTCTGCTAATAAAATCGAACTACATAAATTAGAATTTATATAGAATAACAAGATTATGCTTTCTTTCTAATAAATGATCGCCAATTTTGCAACATTTAATAAAATTTGTAAATATATAATACACACTTTTTGCTGAGTTGATCAGATTAATGCAACATCTATTAAGTGTATATCGGTATTATATTAAAATTGATGGCTTATGATTCATCTAAAAGTCTAAAACTAGTGGCGGACATAAGGTGAAAGGCCCAGTCAGCAAATTGTTAAAGGGGTCCCGGGTTACCAGAACAGAATTGGGAACAGGGACACTACATCTTGTCCTATGTTTAATACTGTATACATACATAGATTGAGGTGTTCATCGTTTAGGATTGATAAGAGGCTCTATTTAGTGTCAGGATGTAGCCATGATTTTAGTATAACAGAGGAACCAAATTGGAGAATTATCTCCAAAAGAAATCGTTTTTTGAGCGGAAAGAATAAGATTTTTTTTGTAAATTTGTAAAAAAAAATCAATTTTGTGAATTTGAGTTTATTTAAAAAAAAACAATAAAATTTTTAATTAAGATCATTAAGAAAAAGACATCAAGACATCCACTTAGGAACTGTTTTTTGAGAAAATTCGAGCCTTTTATTGGATGAAATTGCTTTTTTAGCTTGCCAATAATGTCCCAAAACGATGTTCTTAGACCAAAATGGCTTTTATACTTTATACTTTAAAAATCAGCATAAATCTTAATTTATTCTGATTTTGATGATTCAAAATGGTGATTTTGATTTTGGTGGTTCAAAAAAAAAGAGCTCATTAATTTTGCATAAACAAATATTAGTTTTTTTTGTTTCAGAGAAATGGATCAAAATAAACTTCAATTCATTTTTAAATTTTTTTTATGAAGATTTCAACAAGATTTAATTTTAAATTTCACCATAAATCAATTTCCATGTTTTTTTATTATCTCAAACTATTTGAGAAGATGAGAACACTTCCACAAAAATTCTCTAAATTCAAAAACATCTAAAACTAAAACTTTTGCAAATGCGCTTTTTTTGGGTGGATACTCTAATAAAGAGAAAAACGTTCTTTTTCGTGCTTAAAATCAAAAATTTAATTTAAATTCTATCTTTTGGCGGATTAAGCTGAAAGTTTGCTTAAGCTACCAAGAAGAATATTTTCTTGAAGGAAATGGCGAGAAATTGATCAGAAATGGGATGGAAATTATTCCTTTTAGACTTTTAGAGAGTTTCAAAAACTTTTTAAAAGCTTTTTGAACATTCAATTCTAACCACATTTTGATTTTTTTGCGGCCTGATATGGAAATACCTAGCTAGATATTCCCTAAAATCTTTTCCAAGATGACATTGTAACTTTCTTTTGATCAAAAAAATTCAAAAAGTTCCCTCAATGTTTATCTTTTATTGATTTTTATTGTAAATTAAACGATTTTGGGCTTTACGGAAGGAAAGCTCATAAGTTCTAACAAAAGACATTTCTAAACAGTACAAGTATCGTTTTTGAAAATGTGCTTAAATATTAAAGTTTTTTATTTTAAATTCTATATTTTTATTTTTTGGATTGTTTGAATATCGTGCAGGGGACGCAGGGGCCCCTCCTTGACCCCCGTTCGTTGCGCCGTTGCTTTTTATTATATAATTTAAAATCGATAGAGTTAGTTTGCAATAGAGCCAACAGATATTTTTTTTACTCTACAGACCCCGCTAGTATAATAGAATTTATGGGCTAATTAAGTAAAATATTCTACTAGAGGGGGAAGTGGGGCTACTTTAAGCTGTGGGGCAACATTGATATATGATTTTTTGGCCTATACTTCTAAATAAAGCTGATCAATAATCAATAAGATAATAATAATAATAATAAGATGATCAATAAAGCGGACAATTGTTTTGTCCATCCAAATTGCATCATGTTATAGAACCCAGTTTCCTTTAGAAATTTGCGAAAATAAATCGTATAACAATGTAACCCCATAGCTCAAAGTAGCCCCCCCCCCCCCTATTGTGTTGAATTCATCAATGATCTAGTTTCTAGTTCTAGTACAAACAAATTTTATGTACTATATGTAAATACAGTACAAATTATATTTATAATTATATATATATAGTTGATAAAAATGAAAGAAAACATGCTGTTATTAGGCTGCGCGATCCATGTAACCCCTTAAGGGATTACGTAACGTAGGTCAAACTAACTAAAAAGAGCATATTTTTCTCTAATATATTTACAACATAATAGAAAGTTTATTTAATTCAAGCTCTTAGGCATATAAAAACACAACATTTAAAGTATATTTTCTGAGATTTTCTTTTAAAAATTCAGCTGTAGGGATCTGATTTTCGGAATTCGGAGACCTTTTTGAAAAGAAATACTTTTCGATGGACAAGCTTTCTTGAAATAAATTCATCCAAAATCCAAAAACCAAACATTTCCTTTTAGCTAATGAGTCGAACCAGTCCTTGATCATCATCATCATTGTCATTTTCAACAGCATATCCCTATTAAAGTTGCGTCCTTGAACAAATGGCATTTTTGAAGTATTTTACACCTGTTTCGTTTTATAGAATAAGTTATGATCAAGTAAACATAAAATCCTTCGCTCGAGGACTAGTTTAATTCATCACCTAACAGGAAATATTAACGTTTTTAATATTAGAAAACATAGTTCAATGGCTGAATTTTCATTTTTTTTTAAATTAAAATGCAGAAAATATAGTTTAAATCTTGTTCTTTTTATGCCTAAGAACTTGAATTATTTTTTTTATTATGCTAGAAAAGAAATTTGGAAAAAAATATTCTGTTTATTAGTCTTAAGTAAATTTTCGTTAAATAAAAATGTCAAAGCTGGAAATTTTCAGAAGCGTATCATTAATTCTCTAAAGATCGATAGTCCTTTTTGCCTTGAAGGATTTCACAAAAGGAAATGTTAAGACCAATGTTTCATATTAAGTTTAAAGAAAATATAAGCTCCAAAACACTATACTTAATGTTTTTTTATATGCTTATTATTATCAGAAATGGATAAAGATAGGTGTAATAATAAAAATGCACTGTGTTCTACGGATCGGAAGGGGCTTTATCAGATCTTTCACGGGTAGTTGATTCTATAGATTAAAAATATGAGCTAACGGAATGCATCCTTGCTGTAGTTATTTGGTAAAAAGTTGTGAATAATTTCTAAAAATTAATTTTATGTTTGGCCAATAATATGGGAGACAATGCACACTGGTCCGAGGAACACTGATGATCGTTCTTTTAAAGCGGTTTTAGACTAGAGGTTTAGCCCAGTTTCCGACGGCCTCAAAATCCTAAATAGCAACCAATTTTATTGCTTTTTTTAGAATTTAATAGATCATTTGTCCTTGAGAATCCAATTCTAACTCATTTTTTTCCAAAAAATCTTGATTGATGAAGAATTAAAGCAGTTAAGCCATATAACTAAGTCTCAGGTCTGAAGCCCATATAACCAATACCTACAAATTGGGCCTAGGCTAATCTCTCGTGAAATGTAGGACCAGTTTGTATATATATAGATACTTTTTATCTCATTTTATTTATTTATTTATTTATTTTTTCAAAATAAAAATTATGTACCCCTCCCCCCGCCAACAAAATTTGAGACTTAGCCCCCCCCCCCTAACTTAAATCCTGGGTACGCCCTTGGTGAGAGACCAAGAGTGCTTATTGTGAAGATAGAGGGATGATCTCAGTGTTTCCAAATACCCGGGTATTTTGAAGTTGCCGGGTACCCGGTTTCCCTGAAATCCGTACTCGGGTACCCGGGTAGGAACCGGTTCCAACTATGAATTTTCGAACATATTTTTAACTGTGAAAAAATAAGTGTTTTAGTGTTTGAGGGCATTAAGGGGGGTGCAGGCAATCTCTTTCTTAGAGAATTGTAGTTTGTATGCCAAGCCAAACTATTTTAAAATCCAATATAAATAGGTATAGAAAATTTTCACCTGATGTTTGTACTCATTATACAAGAAAAAAATGGCATATAAATTATTAAGTACCCTTAAAATAGTGACGACATCTTTTTACGGCTGGATAATATTATTTTAATTTTTCCGACTACAAAGGACCAAATAATAAAATTTTGTTGCAGAATAGAAATTAATTAAAGAAAATAAATTCAATCAGTTTCATGTTTTTATTATAATTTTATTATTATAATGTTTTAGTACAGAAAGCGCTTTCAGCACTTCATCGTTCATTCTGTTCCGAATTTTAGAACAAAATTTGGATGAAGTGCTGAATGCCCTTTCTGATTCAACACTATTCTGGGAATTGTAAAAAGTGTTTGATACAGTCCTTCAAATAATTTCCCTCGACGGGAATTTTATTTAATTTTTTTGTAATCAGTGTACTTAATCAAAATATATTGAAAGTTATTATAAAGGGAAAAAAAACCCAACATTTTTTAGATCTCTTTGTAAATAAATTAATTGCTCTGGATATATTTAAAAGGTATCGAATGAACGAAAAGTAAAAGGCCAGTAAAAGTTTTAAAAAGAGCAGTATTAACAGTTAAAGAAAAAGCGGTCAGTAGAAAATAAGTCGTCAGTAAAAAATTAAACTTGATCAGTAAAAAATAAAAGATGATAAGTAAAAAATAAAAAGTGGCCAGTAAAACGGGGGTAGCAAAGCGTTCGCGGCTTTGCGAGCTGCTTTCTGGGAGTTCGAGCAGTTAAAATAAAAATTGATGACCAAAAAATTAAAAACAAGAAGTAAAAATATTCGAGTTGATCAATGAAAAATTAAAAATGAGCAGTAAAAAATAAAAATTGATCAGCAAAAAATTGAATTGAATTCAAATTAAAAGTGAGCAGCAAAAGTAAAATGCGGTCAGTATAAAATAAAATGTGAGCAGTAAAAAATAAAAAAATTGATCAGTATAATATAAAAAGTGGCCAGTTAAAAAAAAAAGAAGTCAGTAAAAAATAAAATGTGGTAAGTAAAAAATAAAGTGGCCAGTAAAAAAAGTGTTTAGCAAAAAATTAAAAATGAGCAGTAAAAACTAAAAATAGGTCAGTAAAAAATGAAAAGTTGTTAGTAATAAAATGAAAAGTGGTCAGTAAATAATTAATAAAATTTTTTCCTGACCATTTTTTATTTTTTACTGACCACATTTTATTTTTTGCAGACTAATTTTTTTATTTTTTCTGACCAATTTTCATTTTTTACTGCTCACTTTTAATTTCTTACTACGCACTTTTAAATTTTTTGCTGATCGACTCGAATACTTCTACTACGCATTTTTAATTTTTTGCTGACTAAGGTAAAGTACCCTTACTCGACCGGGTTCCTCTATTCGACCGGTGGGTCAATTTTTGAATATGTGATGGTGAATTTCATCAATTTCTATGAATTTGTCACTGATTCGTATTATTTAAAGAATAATTGACCTATTAATGTTAGATCATACACAAAATATTATAGCAAATATAAATAAATTGAATAAATAAATCTACCGGTCGAATAGAGGAACCGGTCGAATAAAGGGTACTTTACCTTATATTTTCCTTTTACTGACCATTCTAACTGCTCGAACTCCAAGAGAAAGCAGTTTTAACAATCGTGTTTTTTTTTTTACTTCTCTCCATCCTGGCTGCCAAACGGCAAGAGATATTGACTTCCGGTCTTCGGTAACCCCCCACAAGTCAACATTCTCTATCGAACTAACTTACCCAAGTTACCCTTCACCCTTTTTATCACCTCCAAAAACACATTTTTTAACTTTGCAAAAATTGGCCCTGACGATTTCTTTCATTTTTGAATATGTTTTGGAGGTAGTCCAGCTGAACATTTCGTCCTAAGACACCTATCATCGGAAAATTCGCCATCTTGAATTATTCAACGTCAAAAGCCTAATTTGCATCTAATTTGTTCAATTATTTAATTAAAAGGTTAAGATTTTTTTTGAAATCCTTTTCTTCAACAAAATTTTTAACTTCAAGATGGTTTTGTCGTGATTTATAGACAAATTAAATTCGAAAATAATTTTAAATACCCCAGAAAAACTTGCGAAAAGGTATATAAGGCAGAGTTCTTTCTCGGGAGTTCAAGCAGCTCGCAAAGGCTCGAACGCTTTGCCACCCCCGTTTTACAGACCACTTTTCATTTTTTACTTATCATCTTTTAACCCTCCAACAGTGTTTTCTTTAATATGCAAAAAAAGTTCTAAAACAATGTTTTCTAGGATAATTGTGATCCAATAAAGTCGAAAAAACCATCCATTCTTCATTATCTCTTTTAGTTTAGGCGCAAGGTGAGACAATATAAAAAATTTTTGAAACTCTTTTTGCTTCTAAAATTCACATTTTTAGTTTTTTAAATTTTTTTTTAAATAAAATATACAAAGTAGAATGACATATCTTTCAGTAAAAAATAAATTTATTTTAGTCAGATAATTTTAAATCGGTATTTTTATGGAAATTGGAAATGAGTTTTTTTGCACAAATATTTTTTGTTGCTTTTTCTCTGACCTGTCACACAAAACTGGGAATAGCAACAAAACGAAGAGTCAAAATGAGCTCAAACTTTCAAGAGATGTTTATAAGACTATTACCGAGAGAGTCGAAAAACACTAATTTTTTGTTTTGAATTTAAATGTTTAGGCATTTTTTAGAGGAATATTTTAAGCAAGTGCATCGAATCCAATACTTCTTACCAAATATAGTAAGTGTCATGAAACTTTTATCAAACAAAATTTAATTTTTGAATAAATAATTTGCCTATTAAACATTTAATTACATTAGGCGAATACATAAAATTTGTATTTAGTTAGTTAATATTTCATTTTATATTATTTTTATATAAAAATGAGCCATGGCGGAAAGTGGTAATATTCTAAAATTGATTCACCACCTGTCGCCATAACTTTTCAATAGACGACGGTAACTTCACTTCATAGATTCTCAGTTATCAAATCTACTTTGTTTACTTTCTGCAATAGTCTAATAATTTGATTTCTCAAATAAAAGTGAAGAAATATCATTGAATAATAATAATAATAAGGTGAACATGAGGAAAAAGAAATGCTGAATGTATTCTTTGCATAATATTGCCCAAATTAATCGAGTTTGGGCGTTTTCAAGAGGGTGGTGAGAAGTGGTTACAAAACTGGCGAAAAGTGGTAAAAAGTGGCGACAAAGTGCTTATTTTTGCATTGTTAATAAAAATCAGGTTTTTAGGTACTCCCGCGTTAAATTGTAGGACAATTGTTTTGACGAATCTAGAGCCAATATATCTAAGTAACTTTGTGTCAAATTTGAGTTGTCTGATTATAAGGGGTCAAAAGTTACATAATACAATTAATTTCACTTTTTCTTAAAAGTGGCGATAAGTGGTTACACTACCCTATAGAATTTTAGTTGTATAGCAAAATGCCGAAAATCACACATTAAATTCATGGATAAGCAACAGAGAATCACATATTGTCATTGTAGATATCGGAGAAGTAGTTCCATTGTAAATTGAAAATTCCTAGGGTTCCTTTTGGAACATTCAATTTAATTTTTCTAATAAAAACGGTTCCAGAACCGGTTCCAGAATCGATTCCAGAACCGATTCCATAGCTAGGAATCGGTTCCAATACCCGTGGAAAAATCTGGTGAGTACCCGGGTATTCAAGAACCGGGTACCCGGTCCGGGGCCCGTATCCTCCACTTTGTGAGAGAAGATTTTACGCGAACTTCTCTCCGTGACATTTTCGCATATTTTTCCCACATGCCTTCTCTCCGTACCCACGAATATCGGAGAGAATCAGGCGAGATTTTCGTGTGAAATTCTTTGTGGAAATCGCTTTTTGACAATCCGCGCAATGTTTTTGGTCGCAAAAAAACTGAATATACTGAAGTAATTATAAATTCAATGAATGAATAAACAATTAAATAACATTGTTATAAGCTTTGATTTATTCATCGCGACTCCTCTTAACACTTAACTGACTGGCAACGGCATTTCATGCCAAATTTCTCTTTTTAATATTTTACTACAGTAAAAAACTTAAAAAAGGCCTTTTGCATTTGCAATAATTCAATTATAAATACGTATTTATACGTATAAAGATTTTTTTTCATTTTCTTGTGGTTTTGTATATATTTTCTGAAAATTGTAAAATAATGCTAAAGTGAATTTTCAGAGATTTTTGTAACAAAAAACTAATTTCCATTGATTTTTTTCTTTTTTTTAGCAATTTGACAAGGATTATAGAATCCAAATCAACTATATATTTTCCTGTAAAATTTAAAAATTGTCATTTATAACTTGCTCTTTTTTTTCAAAATAATAAGTAAAATTCCAACAGGAATTCGTAAAAGAAAAAAGTGTAAAGTTACTTTTCACCTTATTTTTCTCTGCAATATTATTCGGCAACAATTCTTATTATTTATTTTTTCAATAATTTCACATTTTCTTATATTTTTTCTGATTTTTCAAACCAATTTTCAAGAGATGAGGCATATTAAATGTTAAGAGGTTACGAGTTTTCGTCAAGAAAAGTTTTCTTACTCGCTAATTTGGTATTGTTTTCGGATTTGACTAGTATATTTGTAATATTTTTGCAATACTTGAGAACCTCGACAAATATTCATGATATTTTCGCATTCGATTATCAATTCGCACTTACGCTATTTTAATGGCAGTTTCAGGATTTTTTTGTTTTTTCGATTATTACAGAATTAGATATAGAATTTTATTCCCTTTCAGCATCCGGTTTTATCTCTATTATATAAGAACTTATAGTCGATTTGAGAAAAATAGAAAGATCGTTGAATATTTTAAATTTAGAAGGTACTGGATATACACCCGTCTGACACAGGGTAAGGGGGCCCAGCGTTGAGCCATTAAATTAACACCCATCTATAGGAACTATTTTAGCCCTCATCGGCAAGATCCGAGTGGTAGGCACAAATTAAGGACTGAATCTTGCCACGGATATCAATGGCGGTGGAATGAAACTGTCAATTGCACATCCTGATTTCACCTTCGAATTTTATACAAATGACAAAAGCTACAAAGATATGGATATGTTTTATTGAACCACGATGAACGATTTAACACTTTAGAAAAGCAAAAACTATTATGAAAAAAATTGTCTCCTAAAAAATACCCCGAAAGGAAATAAAAACACGTATTTCAAGATTGGAAATTTGTTTATTGTTACCACGACACTTTTCTCTACACGAAACGCACTCACGCACTATTATTATTATTATAAAAAAACACTAAAAACACTGAGAATCTTTGTGATAATTTTAAAAACAAATGAAATATTTTGGAAAATATTCCATCTTGTCACTGACAGCCGAGTAACACGGCCGGCAACATAATTTTCGTAGTTCCGCTGCTCACCACCATGAACGCAAAACAGTGTCCTTCACATATATTTAGTAAGGGGTATTTTGTATGGGAGCTTCTTAAAAGTAAGGTATGAAAGATAGGGGTTAATTGAGGCTATAATCCACGCTTACCTGGTCAGACGGGCATTTACAATCACCCAAGAGTAAAATTCAAAATTGATACATTTTTCGCGGAAAATTCTAGACATTATCCGTTTTCTTTTCTATTTTAAGTGGAGTATTTGAAGGAATTTTCACAAATAAAGACTTTATTAACCTAAAGAAAAGCGTTTCAAACATTGTAAATAGTTTTTCAATAGAGAAGTTACAATTTTACTTAGATTTTATGTCGAATAAAAAAGGATAATATAGATGCGAATATCAAGAATATCACTCAATATATTTTTTTTCTAATTCAAGGAAGAACACATAACTACACGATTTTTAAATAATTGTTCAATTATTATCCATTTATTAATTTTAGAATAAGTGATATTATTTCACAGCTTAAAATATTTGTTATGTTTGTTCTTGACATCTAACAATTTCAACTTACTGAAAAAAAAACCTTTTCCCGATAAACTCCATTTTTATAAATTATGCGATCTTTTTTCTCCGGTTTTAGTTAAAACAAAACTTAAGAGTTTTAAAGAGTTCACGGCCAAGTAAACTGCTAAAAATCTGTTCAATTACGTGTTTATTAAGAATATAAATAGGTTAATCAAAGATCTAATCATTAAATGGCCACAACCGTTTTCTTATTTACGAGAGCTGAAACAAAGTAATCTTAAAATAAAAAAAATTGGAAAATGATTGTTATTAAACTCAAAAAATTAGAAAAATAATTAGAGTAATAATATTAAAAAAATCGAAATTCCTGCAGTTTATTAAGAAAAAAACTTCATTGAAATTTATTATAAATATACGGAAATTGTATTTATTAAGTGAAATAATCATTTAAAAACCATTTAAAACTTTTAAACGCGATATTTTAATTTATTTGCTCATTTTCTATGTAAATTAATCAAATTCTCACCGGGAATACCACTCGAGAATTCTCCCTGATTTTTGATGAGAAAAATTCCAATCGAAAATTTCGTGGATGTCAAATAGGCGAGTTCCACACGGAGAGTTGGCTTTTCCCACAAAATCAAACTCTCACATCTGGAGGATACGGCCCCTGGAAACACTTTTCTTGAATATTAGGTGAGATTCTTAACAATCTCACCTACTATAATCCTAACAAAATTTCATGTCGTCCGATCGACCTCAAACTTGGCCAAAATGTGTTTCGCCACTTCCTGATCACGAATATATATGTGGCTATTTTACGTTCCCGGCCGGCAGGCCGGCCGGCCGCTCTTTGGAGCTTAATAGCTCCTAAACTAAAAAAGATATCGACTTGCGGTTTTCGGCAAAGGTTATATATCGGGTGAAAATTGCAACTTGGTGCATTGACCCCCCACCCCCCACCCCTCCTTCCGCCATTTTGAAGACCCCCCTTTTTTTGTTTTCTCAATAGCTCCGCCCCTATGGCATCGAGCGGGCTCAAATTTTAGTATGTTATAGCTGGGCCTTAGAGCTTTCCATCAATACCAAACTTAAGGTCCCCCGACCCCCCTGACCCGAGCTATAAGGGTCCAAAAAAAATTTCTTAAAATGGCCATAACTCCGGTTCTAATTGTCAGAATTTAAAAAGTGAGGGCTTTTTGGAAAGCTCTCGTGAAATGCCACCTCCCCTTCTAACATCGCAAGTTCATAAAACCACCGCTAGGGGCGCTATTATTAAAAAGAAAATTTTTAAATTTTATAAGTTAAATAACTCAAAAATTCCATTGTGCATCGGGCTGAAATTTTAGTATGTTGTAGCCGTTGATTATACCTATCAAACAAAAAAAACCTTAAGTCGATCCATAACCCCTGACCCGAGCTATAAGGGGTCAAAGTTTGAACATTGACCGGCCTCTATCTCCGGTTCTAACTAACATAGCGACCTAAATTTTACCTTTTTGATTTCGTCTCGATGAGCACTTTCAGATGGAAGTTCAAAAAGTCACCACAGGTGGCGCTGTGATAGCGTCAAAATTCATCGAAATTCAAAGTCACTTTTCTCAAAAACGGCATTGTGCAAGTTAATCAAATTTTAGTATGTTGTAGTCCAGTCTAGGACGTTTCCAAAATGGTGCGTATGTGCGCTGTGGTTAAAACAGAACCGGAGATATGAGGGGTCAAAGTTCACAAAATTCAAAAAATCATATCTCCGGTTCTATGTGACCGATTTTGATGAATGTGGGCTTAAACGAAAGATCTCACCAAATGCTACAACTTTCTAGAATATTTGAACTTCGTGGGACCAACACCAGGGGCGCCACAGTCGAAAAACCAATTTCAATATCACATAACCTCAATTATCTCGACTGTCGCTGAACCGATTTTGATGATTACTTCGACATAATTATAGAGCACATTTGTCTCTACATTTCGTCCATACATCATTTTCCACTCAGACTACGCTATCACTCCGATTTTGCCGTTTAAGTGTGAAAAAATTGATTTTTCCAATAATAACGCTTTGAAATCACTCAGATGCCAATTTGACTGCCTCTACTCCACCAATACACTTAAAATAGGGGTTTAAATGGAAAGTCCCGCAAAATACAACAATTCTTTGATATAGTTGAAGTTCAACAAATGACTACTTGGGGAACTCTGGATGAAAAAACGAGTTAAGAAACAAAAAACCTCGCTTATCTTGGCTTCTGAGTAATCGATGAGTTCAAGTTCTACGGCAAAATTATAGAGAACATTCTGGTCTACATTTCACCCATATAACACTTTTCTGTCAGTTCATCCAAATCCTTGATATTTTGGTTCAAATACAAAACTTGTATAATTTCACGAATTTTATTCAAGATAACTGAATGGCGTCTCCCAACTTCAGCTCCAAATCGAATTTGCATGCACTCCGAATTAGCTCACGTTAAGAATCTCACCTACATAAGCCGGTTAGGATTATCTGTCCCTTTCACTACCCCTAGCCGTTTAAAAGGCAAATTCGAAACAAAATTGAAACATATTATGAATTTTTGTTTTTCGATAATTTTTATTGCTATAACTTTAAAAGCGACAAAAATTACAAACTAATTTAAATTTACAAGTGGTCCTCTCTTTCTATTTATTTATTTAGATTTTAGTCTCATCCAAAAGCAAGATTTGCTATAATTAAATCCTAAATGCCTTTTTCTATCACTTCAGGGATAAGAAAAATGCACAATAACTATCGCTAATATATATATTAGGAAACCTCTATTTTGTCATCTTCTTTTCTACATAAATTCCTTTGCTAAATTTTTAGATTGTGTATAATAAGTGTAATAATTTGTGTTGATCCACATGATAAAATTGGAATAAAAATAAGTAAATAAAAAGAAATATTGGTAAATTGATCAAATTGGTTAATCTTCTATAAGGTAGCCTTTTGATTAGGAGATTTGGTGAAACCTTCAAAATACGGAAAAATAATTGGCTAAAATCCAACAAGGATCAGGCAAGAAGCTCAAGCGAGAAGGGAAAAGTAGAAGCCTTTAAAAGGAGCATTTGAAGAAATTTACGTTTCCTCTGGAGATAAATCGGTCTGTTTGGCCAGAAGGGCAGAGAGAGTGGCATGGGATGAGCTAAGTGAGCTCTTGGGCTTCAGGGTTTGTGCCTTGGTCAAATCTCCATTTCCTGAATTGATTTTTTTAAGCATAAATTCCGGAAGTCTCAATATCTGCAAATCACCAACTTTCACTGAATTCCTGTATTCTGGACGTCCTTCGGCAAGCTTTAGGAGTTCTTCGTGGAGCAGAAGAGTTGCTGGTGTATTTCTACTGGGTATAATCTTCTGACTCACCAACCATTCTCTATCCTGGAAATCTGGCTGATAGTTTGTCAATTCAGGATGCTTAGCCAAAATTCTCTCCCTCTCAAACACCTTGCTAGCCTGTGACTCCAATACAAAATTTATTTCTGTCTTTGGAGTCTTCTGGGGCCGAATTGTTGATCCTACAGTTGTCTCTGGAATTGTATTCGAACGCTTGGGAGGTGTTAAATTTTCAATTTCCATTTCCTTTCGCTTCCTTGGCCCACTTTTCCCACTACCAGCTGCTGAACTTTCCCCTTGACCATTCTCCTCTTCCTCATTCCACTTTGTCTCCAGAAAATCCTTAGCTCCAACCAGAAGAGCTACACAAACTCTATGAATCTATTCCCCCCAAAAAAAAATATCCATCATTATTTTTATAAGGTCCAAAAAGGTAATCTCATTCTACCTGCTCATCGGTGATTGAATGTTCCCCAAGATTCTCTTTAATATTCTTCATGGCCGGCAAGAAATATTTCTCTCGAAATTTGGCCACAATCCCCAAAACTTCCTTACTAAAAGGCTCCTGGACATTGAGGCGCAACAATTCCAGAGCACTATTGGCGGCGTCAAAGTGAGTAGCTGGATAGCAGGGCATTCCGCCCCACATGTACCGCTGCTTCAGACTCAAGAGTACACTATTCTCAGTCATTTTCACCCGAAATGAGCACAATGCAAGTAAAGTGTGGAAGTATTCCAGGTGGATGGACTTTTAACTTTGAAAATGCCTCGACTCGACTGTATAATATTGCCTAACACTAGGCGATTTTCACACCACCGCCGTCTTTGACATTCGCATAGAAAGTGGCGACGCCTGATATTGAGTACAGAAAGCTTAGAGGGAAAATGCAGGTGAACCCGGTGAACCTCACGCATATATTCTACATCTACACAATAAAATTGTACATAGATTTGCAAAGATAGAAAGTAATTTAATTTAACCCTTTAACGATGAGACACTTTTTACGGACTGAAAATCAACAATAAAAATAAAATGAGAAACATAATGAATGATAAGTTTTACATCTATCCTTGGAAAATCCAACAGAGTCTTATTCGCTGTATTTTGTGCTTCTATGAACGATAGGGACAAAAATAACCCAAAAATTTAAGTAATTTTTCTGACAATACCAATGAATTAAATATTTTTCGCTTTAATGAAAAATATTACGTATTGGTATTGTAGTTTTTATTGCCAAAAGGGTTTTGCTTAAAAAAAAAATTGGAAGTGTAAAAAATAAATAAAATCAATTACAGTAGAGTCTCGCTATAGTCCATATTTGGTTTCAAATTTGACACTTGGGTCGCACTATAGTCCATGTAATTTTTTAAAATTATCAATGATTTTTAGTATTGAAATTGCTCGACGGCTTCCACTTTCTTTGCGATTGTGGTACTTGCCCTTGCTCTCTTCATTGTGGATCACAATTATCACAACTACTTAATAAAGTTTGCCAAAAATATTAAAATAATTATGCATGTCGCATACTAAAAAACATAACCTAACTTAAAATCAGTGTTTTGAAAACAACGGTCGATAAATTGTGGACTATAGAGCGATGGCCTATAGCGAGACTCTACTGTAATTTAATTTAACCCTTTAACGACGAGACACTTTTTACGGACCGAAAATCAACAATAAAAATTAAACTGAGAAACATAATCAATGATAAGTTTTACATCTAACCTTGGAAAGTCCAACAGAGTCATATTCGGTGTATTTTGTGCTTCTATGAACGATAGGGACAAAAATAACCCAAAAATTTAAGTAATTTTTCTGACAATACCAATGAATAATATTTTTCGCTTTAATGAAAAATATTACGTATTAGTATATTTTATTGCCAAAAGGGTTTTGCTTTAAAAAAAATTGGTAGTATTAAAAATTAATAAAATCAATTATGAATTTGAGAATTTAAAAATTCGTCATTTTTTTTAGCTTAAATATTTACTACATAGCAAATATAGTCCAGAGACTTGCAAAAAATATTGCAGATTCCTTCAATCTTCTACTTTGCAATTATGCACAGACATAAGAAAAAAAATAACTTTAGGAAATCGGGAAAAATTATTTTCTTTATGAAACACCGGTGTTCCAATCGTCCTTAAAAGGTTAAAAGGATTTAGTTAATTTTTTATTTTGATTTTATTTTATTTATTATTAATGTTTTTATTAATTGTTATTTTTATTATTTTTATTTATGTTTATTATTAATGTTTAGGGTGGAGTAAATACTTTTGGCCACTTTTAGGGTTCATGTGCTTGTAATTTTTATAATCTTTATTTAAATAAAATGAAATTTTGTACAAAGATACCTTATGCCCTAGACACACTTACGACTTAAGCCGAGAGACGGCTTAGTGGAAAATGATGGAAATGCACTTTAGCCATTATTCCTAATACAATTACGCTAAGCCGTATCTCGGCTAATCCTCAGGTCTGTCAAGGCCCTTACAGTCGTTTTTTCCTATTAATCCAAGAGAATTCCCAAAATTTTTTGTATATTTTAGTGAAAAATTCATCTTATGCAAGTATGCATGTTTCAGTACTTTTGGCCACTTTGTAAGCGCTTTTGGCCATTGTGTGTTAGCACTTTTGGCCACTTGTTTCCAATAGAATTTTAATAAAATAACAGAAGAAATAGCTCTCGAAAACATTCACAAATACACAGCACAAGTCCTATTCTTATTTAATACCAATTTTATGTTATTATTAGAGTATTTTAAACAACTTTTTGCACATTTTCTATTTGATGTAAAAATCAGTCAAAAGTCACGATTGGTTTTACTGAAATCCGGAAGGTGCGCCACGTGTAAAATGTATGGGAAAATTAATGGCCAAAAGTACTTACACAGCCGAAAATGTAAGCCCTTTTAGCCACATCCGATTTTCATTTAATTTGTTAGAAAATCTTATTAAGAATGATATCACAATAAAATTTAGTTAATTAAGAAATGGACTTTCATTGAATAACACCAAATATTTTCATCAAAAATATGAAATAATGCAAAACAATTTCTCTTAACATTACCAAGTTTCTTAAGAATCCCATGTTTTTAGTGATTGTTTACCTTGTCGAGAATTTCTCTCAATAACTTAGAATTAATCAAGTTGATACAAAATCAAATATGGTTTTCTAATTCGTTAGATTAGAAGTCACGAAATAAGACTCATTTTCCTGTTCTAAATAAACTCATAATTGCCTTACAATGTGATTTTACTTTAGGTGGCCAAAAGTGCTTACATGGCCAGAAGGGCTGACTCTACCCTATTATTATTAGGGGAAAGTTCCCATGCTTTGAACGGTCCCAAGCTTTATAATGACAAATTTTTTCCTATGTTTTTCAATAAATCTGTCTCATTGCACTCATATTTCAAGAACAATGAGACAGTGTCCTGTTTTTAAAATATATTGCGGAGTCAAATTTATTCTGAAACATAGAACAAAAATTAGTCATTATAAAGCTTGGGGCCGTGCAAAACATGGACACCTTCCCCTATAGTTATTATTAATGTTATTTTAAATATTTATAACTATCAGTAAAAATTATATTTGTTATTAATTAGAACTAAAATTTAAATTCAATTTAATACGCATATTAATCGATATTAATAGTGCAATTTTCAAGGCAATAAAGGACATTTAAAAATTTTGGTGTCTCATGGTCTCTACTCATACAACTTTTCCAGTGGGTATAACCTTGTGCCACACTAATTTTAGACATGAAAAGCTTTCTAGCGAAATTGGTAGTTGCAAGAAAGGATTCCAAAAATTCTGCAAGGTAGCTCTAACATGTGTAAAATGTGTTCCCTTTTATATGCTTGTATCAAAGGTTGATAAAAAAAAAACATCATTATCTGTACTGTTTCTTCATATTTCGAAATCTGCGGGCAAGTGTCCTCTAAAACACATATTTAAAAACGTTTTTAATTTATTCTGTATGTCTTGTTGTATTCCTAATGCATTAAGCATAAAATAGCTGAATCAGAGATTTCATAGGTTGTTCCCTCTTATTGTAGTGACGTATTAATCTCAAAATATATGGGGAAAACGTATAGTACAAATTTGTGCCACTAATTTTGTCAATTATTTGACCGTTATAGCATCGATAGCGTTCAAATGTCTGTAATTAGTAATACAGTAGAGTTCCTTAAATTTGAACATTTGGGGGGTATAGTGGTATAGATGACATTTCTCACTCCTCAAATTTGAAGAACATTTTCAAAAACGTAATGGAATTCATGTTGAATTCACTTTTCCTAAATTGAGGAAAATAATTTTAGAGAATTTTATCAATTGAATTTGTTGTTAAATAGGTGGAATTTGTGGAGGAAATTAATATAATACGACAATATTGAGGAAACACCAGAGAAAAATAGTTCTATTTCAGACTCTATGGACAAAATTCCTTTTACATAACCTCATATTTTACATTTGGAATGTAATCTTCGTCGTTCAAATTTGGGGAGTTCAAAGGACAATGGGCGGAAATGTATGGTAGCTGCCCCAACCCTTCGCCAAAGATGGGACTAGGCCCATTTTGTAGGTATTGGTGTATGACTTAAAAATTACCGAGACCCAAGTCAAAAAGGACTGTCAATCCTTGGGAGATTAACAATATCCTTCTGAAAATTCGCAACTTTGACAACTTATTACTCGAAAACTGCTTAACCGATCTTAAACAAATTCGGGACAAAGTCGATATATGACTTAAGCTTTAAATAAATATTTTCAGATTTACCCTTTGACTGCTCCATCTGGTAGCTCCCATACAAACTTGCCATGTTTTAAAGCCATCGCTCATTACAGGGCAACAAAAGAAAAACTTATGTTGTTTAATGGAAAATCACAGGTATTTGAGACATTTCTCTAGATACAATCCTTTTTTATGAATTTGAAGGATGGTAAAAGATTTGTAAGGCAGATCTGGAAAATTGCAGGGAAAATGAAGAGGAAGTTCCAGGAAAATTTTCTTTGAGTCTTTATTTACAAATTATACTTAAAAAGGATCAATATACGATTAACCGTTTTTGTATAAAAGGAGTTTTGCAAAAAAATCATTACAATTCTTATACATATATTTTATGTTTTAGTGCTTTTTCTACATACTTTTGGGATTGGTCCCGGAACAAAAGTTGTTACAGTAGAGTCTCCTAAATTCGAACGCTCGGGGGGTATTTTTAACATTTCTCACCTCCCAAATTCGAACGATTTTTTCAAAACCAACGAAATTTGTGTGAGATTAAATTGTACTTTGAATCAAATTCCCGTACTTTCTCGGAAGTCTTAGTGGTAACATACTTCCTTTTCATTTTACCCGACCATAATGTATGTAAACATTCAGGAAGAAGCACATAAATATGATTTTCATTCACCAAGAATACAAATTTTCTAACATAACCTCACAATTGACATTTTGAATCCAAACGGCGTTCGAATTTAAGAGATTCAGATTTGAGAGACTCTACTGTACCTTTGCCAATACCTATACGATGGTATAGGTCTCATTCGTGGCGAAAGGTTGGACCGTTTTGCCTATTGTCTTTTGAGGAACTCGACTGTAGTTAGAATTTAGATTTTTCAAACAAGGCAAACTTGGCCCTTTCAAACCCCCCTGACCTAAGATATCGATCATAAAAGAATAAATTCCTAAAATTTAATTTTACAAATTTTAATTTTAATTTTCTCCTCCTTAAAAATACAGTAGACTCTCTTAAATTTGGGCATATGGGAGCGAAATGTCAGCCGAATTAGACAGAAATTCGGGCGACAAACTTTTTGAAATGCAACAATTTTTTATTCATGTGCATAAGGTAAAGGAAGTATATATCGGCCATGTATCTTGTATCGGCCAGCTTGTAGAAGATATCGGCCACCAAGATAAAATGAATATTTAAAAATTTACAAACTACGTTTTACCAGTTATCTAATGCAAAATATATTGCGTTTGTTCATATGTAATCTTCTGAATTAAGTTTTTCGTCAAATTTTTAAGAAAATATAATTATTCATCTAATTTATTGAATCACTGTATTGAAGTCTTAATCAAAATTCAGCCATTTCTCAAATTCTTATGATTTTATACTAGAATTTCAGTGACACAAAATAAGGAATTATACTTTATTTAAATGATTTACGAATCTGTCAGAATGTAAAAAATATTACTCAGTTATTCCACTTTTAGTATCAGAACATTTTTTAATTATCTCGCTACGCATAATACGAATTAATTTGTTAATTGAGAATAAGTACGTTTTGTTCCAAGTGCAGAGCTCACCGGCCATTTTGCATCGCATTTCGATGTCATTTTCGCGAGCAGTTGAGGTTATGTTTTTGTTGTGAAGAAGAATTTCCTCAGGTGAATTTTGCATTTTAGCAATGTTAAACATCTTGAAAGATGTCTTAGAATGTGCAATATGCTGAGAAAGGGTTAAAAAATGTGCTGGATGCCATGACGGCAGGTGATTCCTCTCGAAAACGTCTGCAAAGTAAGGAGTGCCCAGAATGACCCTGAATGATAAACTTTCCGGAAGACAATCAAACGGAAAATCACTGGTAAGCTTGTACTAAGTAGGAAAAAGAATAAATTAAGCTTGTGGAGTATCGTGAATCAAGCCGAAATTGGATTTCTTGTCCTTAAATACGAGCTCCAGAATTGGATCAATATGGCGAAAATGAGAAGATGCAGACACCCTTCACTAAAAATCTCCCTGGAAAGTGGTAAAAACTGGTCCTGATGGTTGGCTTCTGATAAGAGGTGGATGACAGACAGTTTTTCTTCAAGTACCACGTAATTAATTAGAAAAATATTCAAATTTGTAATATTTTTAAAGGGGTTTTATTTTTTGGCCGATATCTGCTACACTCCCGGCCGATATCTCCCTCATCTGCTTTCATATGGCCGATGCAATATGCGCAGTGCATGGTTGCAATTTTACCAATTATTTTACTAATTTCTCTGAATATTAAGAAATCAAATGTAGAGATATAGATAAATGGAATACTAGAGTTCCAATTGACATATTTTAATATGCCAAAAATTGGTTTAGAGCTTTTATTTTAAGCAAATTATTGAGCATTTTTCTTAACTGGCCGATACTTACTTCCCTTACCTTATAGATATTGAGTTTATACACTCATATATAACGTAAATTGCATGAAAATCCCTCAATAATGCAAAATCACATCAAAACTAAGACAAACCATGCCAAATTTGAGCATATTTGATTCATTTGATAATCATAATCAAACTTGAAAAATGACAACAAACTTTTTTCAAATTTAACTGCTGCCCGAATTAAAAAGTAGCCCGATATTAAAAGAGCCGAATTAGCGAGAATCTACTGTATTCGATTTGAACCATATGCAAAAGACCTTTCCGAAGTAGTACGCGTATGTGAGCAGTACTAATTTTTTAACTGACATTTTTGCGGCGCTTCACGAAGTCCACCGAGTTTGTTTACGTTTTTCATGCAGTAAAATTTTCTCGAGGGAATTTTTGTGCTGTTTCTGCTCCCTCGAGATACTGACGCAGTTTGCCAAGACAAAGAATAAGACTATAGCATCAGTGAAAACTTTACCATGGACGAAATTTTTGTGAGCAAGTACCGGGAGCTGTATAAAAGCCGATCGTTCGGCAGAGAGGAGAGTCAAAGTGAAAGGAGACGGAGATTGCTGGAGGAACAGCGTCGTCAGAGATCCCTGACTGTTGATGAACATCGAGGTATATCTGCATTCATTCAGAAACAACCCAAAGAGACAAAATCCAAGGAAAAACCTGCTATTTTTGATCGGTTTTACGCCAATAAATTGCAACTATCTGAGTGGATGAGAGAAAAGCCCGAGGATCTGGACAATTGGTTTGTGGTTCCCTGTCCAAAAGGTAAACGCTGCTTGGTGGTGGCCAGTGATAGGACAAGGGTTTACAGTAAAACAGGAAAGATGCTGAATACATTCAGATCGAGTCTGGAGGGAGGGAAGTATGTCACTGTCCTGGATTGCATTTACAATCGTCCCAAAAGAGAATTTCACGTTCTGGACTGCTTAGTGTACAGAAATCAGGAATTTATCAATTGTGAGACAGCTTTTAGATTTTTCTGGCTCACCTCGAAATTCCTGGAGTACGACCACGCAGTGATTCATCGAGATAATCACTTTGCCTTCCACTATATCCCACGATTTGACTGTGCCGACGAAGCATCACTAGCCAGCGCTTTCGGCACACATCCACACTGGTCAGAAAACTCTCCTCCATTAGACGGTTTCCTGTTCTACCACAAGGAGGCTTCCTACACTTACGGCACAACTCCTCTTGTCGGATGGCTCTTTTCCTTCATGCTGACCGAGATCCTTGGTATCCCTTTTCTTCATTCAGAATACCAAAAATCCCCTCCGGACTACACAACAGCTCAGGAGTACATGGAAGCATTTGATAAGCGACAAAAGGCCAAAAACCGCCGAGGACGAAGGGATAGCCGCATGGAAGTTGAAGAAGGAAATTCCAGCACAGTGCTAGAGGAGCAAAAGCAACTAGAATCAGGGGAACTGGACATGGAGCCGGAATTTCATGAAGAGGACAAATTACTCACATAAACTGTTTGCGACAATCGAGTAATAAAGGCACTCTCTCAAGCTTTAATGACCAAAAATCTAAAAAAAAAAAAGTTACCTGTGTTTGTATTCCCGCGAAATATAAACAGTAGAAGATCTTTAGAAAGATTCTCTTTAACGATTTCCTTCTCAAGGAACAAGGTTTTCTAACCATTTTTCTTTTTAGAGTTTATTTTAAAATTCACGAAGTTTTCGAATATACTCAGGGTGGCCAAAAAAAATCCATAGTGATAAATTTTGCTTAACTTGGTAGTAAATTTGAAACAGATTGGACCAGACCAGATGTATTAAGAAAAAAACAATGAAAATTTTTAATATTAATAATAATAGAAATTCTGTAAGCTTAATCATATAGGGTAAGTGTGCCAAATTCCGGCCAGCTTGCAATTTCGCCCATATTTTTTGTTCCTCGAATTTTCATGAATTTTTAGTTTTGGGATACTTGTGAGATTGTACAATGCAAAAAAATAACAAAAAATGACGCTTCGACGAGCAAGATAATCTGAAAAAGACATTGAAAGAATGAGAATGAAGGTGGCCGAAATAGGCCACCAAAGCTATGTCTAAATTTTTATTTATTTTAAAATGTATTAAGAATGATTTTAGAGAAAATAAAAATGATAAACTGTCTGCAAGGTTCCAAGCAACACTCCTTATAAAAGAGTAATAAAAATATTCAATTTATATTAAAAATATTACATTTAAAACTTGAGACTTTGTCGCTTGCATGCAACTATGCCGAAATTTGTCACACTTACCCTAACGCTTTTTATAGACGATTAACAACAACTAGAAAAAATCGCTTATCACAAATGAACAAACCAAATAAGTTCATTATTCATACTTAGCATTGTATTTAAGGAACTAAAAATAATGTAAAAATAAAATATTAAAATATTGTAATTAGACAAAGGAATTTGAAAAATTTGCATAATCGATCATTTTATGTTCAACATGTTTAGGCTTAATTCTTTTATCCCAAAATGAACAATATCTGAGTTCCTTACAAAAAAATGTCAATTAATTTACTCTGTGTCGTAATTTTGTTCGAATTATGCCCTTTTTCCATTTTAGGCATTCAACTCGTACTTAAGCAATATCCACATGCAATTTAATATTAATTTATATTACTATAATAGCGTCATAGCTTATTCTGATTGACTACAGAATTTTTGAATATTTGTAAGTTATAGCCAATCAGACAACTCTATTTCACACAAAGATTTCATTACATTAAAAATTAATTACCAATGTCTTGTAAAAATTTTATTATTTTACTGTGACCAAAAAGGTGGCACACAATAAAGTTTCTTCGAATATTTATTATTATTTGGCCCAATATATTTTTGGCACATGTTGAGAGTGTAGGAAATGTATAATACCTAATATATTTTTCGAAAATTGAAAAAAATATATTAAATCTGCAAGAATAAAGAAAAACTTTAATTATTGAAAATTCACAAAAATTTGTTTTTTTTTACCTTTATTGCGATTCCCAAATTTAACCAATTTAAAATGCAAACTAATGATGCTAATTCAGTTATCACCGTTATCACTTAGGGTGGAAGCACTTAGGGGACACCGGGGCAGATTTAACCAGTAAATGAAATTTTTCTTTGTGAATAATTTGTGAAATAATATATAATTCAGGTTGATATATATTTCAATGAATTGAGAGATAGTTAATTATTCTGAATAAATCCCCCAAAATAAATTTTAAAAGTAATAGAGTTGATTTTCAGATAAAAATTAGTTACCGGTCATGAACTATGAACCGGTACATTACCGATTTAAAACCAATTGGAACCGGTTGTTTTGTCGGAAATTCCAAGACCTTTCCAACGACCCCAAACATGACCCCATTCGGTTGATAAATGCGCTCTCTAGTAGTGATTCCAAATAACCGGATTTTTAGGATAGACGGTTAACCGGTTTTGGAAGGGTCTGAAACCGGATAATCGATTTAAAACCGATTTTTGAGCAGTTTTTCATGACTTGAACTTTGAAGTAATATTTAACAATATTACTTTTATTTATTTATATTACTTTAATATTTAATATTTTTTCAATTAGTTTAGAACTTATTTATCTTATTGCATCATTTTGTATTTAAATTAGTTCAATAAATTTCATAGTGCAGGAAAATTACTGGGAGTTTTTCCAATAATATTTCACCGTGGAAAAGCTAGTGCAATGTAGCTTTCCGTAAAACTAACAATTTAAAAAAAATATATTGACTTGTTAAAAGATTAAAGTTCTAGTGTATTAATTGAATGAGAAGTCGTCTTCAGACTAGATGTTAAGAGCAAAATCTTTTTGGTCAGTAAAAAATTCAAACTGGTCAGAAAAAAATAAAATATTGGTCAGTAAAAAATTAAATTCGGTCAGTTTTATGTTTTATGTTTTATGTTTTATGTTTTATGTTTTATGTTTTATGTTTTATGTTTTATGTTTTATGTTTTATGTTTTATGTTTTATGTTTTATGTTTTATGTTTTATGTTTTATGTTTTATGTTTTATGTTTTATGTTTTATGTTTTATGTTTTATGTTTTATGTTTTATGTTTTATGTTTTATGTTTTATGTTTTATGTTATTTTATTTATGTCGCAACCACTAATTTCTGACACTACAATTGTGAAATTAAACAGTACATATCCTAAAGAATTTTTCCTAATATTAATTCACAAAATATCTAGAATATTTCTGTCAGAATTTCCGTTTATACAGTAGAGTCTCGCTATAGGCCATCGCTCTATAGTCCACAATTTATCGACCGTTGATTTCAAAACACTGATTTTAAGTTAGGTTATGTTTTTTAGTATGCGACATGCATAATTATTTTAATATTTTTGGCAAACTTTATTAAGTAGTTATGATAATTGTGATCCACAATGAAGAGAGCAATTTCAATACTAAAAATCGTTGATAATTTTAAAAAAATTACATGGACTATAGTGCGGCCCAAGTGTCAAATTTGAAACCAAATATGGACTATAGCGAGACTCTACTGTAATTCTATGAAGTTTATCTGCACATTTCTTGCTTAATTTTTCTTATAATTCTCACATTTATTTTAATCCTTGATCTTAAAGTAAATTGTGAATAAATTAAATGATTACGTACAATATTTTCTTTCAAAATTTTATCTATAATAAAAAGATTATAAAGAGACAGCAAAGCGTACCACATTTGCAAAATACTCTAACTCACGAGAAACTGAGATTCTTTACAGGTGACCTCGAAATGCGTGCAATTCGGGGTGCTTGCAACTCGGAATGTGTGAAAATTCGATTGCGAATTAAATTTTGGGGGTAAAGAATCGCGTCGAGTAGGGTAAATTAAGCTAATTCAAAACCTGAATCTGTATCTAGGTAGAGGCTTGATTTAGACTAGAACAGAGGCGTGCAAGAACCGTTGAAACCGAATAAACGTCAAATGAAACATGTACGTCAAAGGTCAAAACGCTACTATGACAAACTTATTTTGACGTTAATTCGGTTTCAACGGTTTTTGCACACCTCTGGACTAGAGCATAGATACATTCTGAAAAGGTCTTGACATCAGCTACAACATACTAAAATTCCTGCCCATTAGGACAAGTTTGAAATTTTGACTCAAAATGGCGGACAGAAGCGTCAAACCAAGATGGCGACCACGTCATCTTGTAGATCTCGTGCATCTTACCCTTAGATGTGAAGATCTTCATTGTCGTTTATTATCAGAAATTATTGATTTTTTTAGTATATATTAAAAAGCGCAAAGTTACTCGCACCTTATCCCAAGTGCAAGCCTTTTTTCTTGATTTTTTTTAAACATAGTAAAATTTTATAAAATTAATGTTAATGGCACAAAATTCATTCATTAATAACTGAATACAAATAATTTTAGCCATTCACCCCCCTCCTTTCATTTTAACTACCCACTTTTAGAGGGTAAAATTGAAAAATAGCAAAAAAAAAAGTGCAGTCACCCACAACGACGGTATATATTTCTAGATAGCTTTTAATGCACGATTTCGAAATATATCAGACTAGAGCCCTGCATACCCGTCCCGACCCGACCTGACCCGCGGGTACCCGCATGATTTTTTCATACAATTATGCATGTTTGCCTAATATTGGATATCATTTTGTGACACCATTGTTGAATTACACATTAACATATATACTCTTTTGTGAAGCGCGAAATTGAAAAACACTTTAGGGTGTGTGCCAAATTCCGGCCAGCTTGCAATTTCGGCCACCTTTTTTGTTCCTCGAATTTCCATGAACTTTTAGATTTTACATACTCTAGAGATTATACAATGCAAAAGAATAAAAAAAATGTAGCTTCGACAAACGAGATGACGTGAAAAAGGCATTGGAAGTATTCCCGAAGGGCAAGGAACTATGATAATGAAGGTGGCCGAAATAAGGCATCAAAACTATGTCTATATTTTTTATTCATTTTAAAATGTATTGAGAATGATTTTAGAGTAAATAAAGACGGTAAACTCTTTACAATGTTCCAAGAAACACTCTTTCAGAAGAAAAAATAAAAAAAAATCAATTTTTATTTAAAATATTTCATTTCAAACTTGAGATTTTGACGCTTGCATGCAACTATGCCGAAATTTGGCACACTTACCCTATGCTTATTTAAAAAAAAAAAACTTAAATTTCTTTAAGGGAATGTTGGCATGGTTTGCACAGAGTTAACCTTCAAAAAACGCAAATTTTCTCTTTGTCTGCAAAGGGCTAGTTTGACAATTCTTAGCCATAAGATAGATAATTATTAAGTTCATGAGACGAGATGAGAAATGGCAAGTTAGATCCTTACAAACAAAGCGAAAATTCACATCGTTTGAAGGTTCACTCTGTGCGAATGCGAACCATGCCTACATTCCCCTAATTGAGGTAAAATTTTTGAATATTCTGACAATTTCTTGAAGAACTCCGGGTAAAAACAAAAAAGTCCTTGTTATAAATACAGCTCATTTAGACTTAATCAAATGCAATCACCTCTAGGTGCATAATGCCATTTCCCTAAATTTTTTCGGGCGCGAAAATACGCTTATTCCCGGGATAAAGATAGCAAGATAATTTTTCGAATTCCTTTTTAAGTCTACCACGATAGGACTTCTACCCCAAAACTATATTTTCTGAAATTTAATAAAGCGACAATATTATTTGGTATTATGAATTCTTAGACTCGTTCAGGAGTATAATTCGTTAAATATATCCTTGAAACATTTTCTCATAAATATAAGTTCAAATTTACTCTTGTCTAAAAATATCTTCTCAATTATTAGAAAAACTGACTTTTATTAAATTAAAAAAATTGATTCACTGATAAATATATTAATGTAGACCAGATATTGTATAGTCCACTAATATCTGGCTATATAAATTGACCAATACTCATATGTTTGATCAAATTCATCATGTTATGTCATTAAGATTAAAAAAAAATCGTTAAAATTGTGGTCAAAATACGCACAGATGAAGTATAAAACGGTTATGATTGCGCTGAAAACATGCACAGTTCAGTTATAAAACGGTTAAGAATGCGCTTTTTTAAGCGCAATCTTAATCGTTTTATGATTGAAATGTGCGTATTTTTAAGCGCATTTACCGTTTTAAGATTGAGCTGTGCGTGATTTTAAGCGCAATATTACCCGTTTTATGATTCAGTTGTGCGTGTTTTTAGGCGCAATATTAACCATTTTATGATTGAGTTGTTTCTTGTTTTAAGCTTAATCAGAACTGTTTTGTACGTCATCTGTAACAGCGCAATTTCAATCGTTTTATATTTAGCCAGTGCGAGTGCGAGTTTAACTACAATAAAGGTTAGTGCGTTTTATGCTGAAGTATAGCGAGGTTTGAACACTTAAGCGGCTAACGCGGCGAAGACCGTTTTACGCAATATCTCAATCGTTTAACATTAATTGTGTGCGAGTTTTATCGACGCTTTATAGCAAAAATCGAATAATAATATTAATAGTTCTAGAATTACTTATATTGATCACTTTAATTCAATTATACCTTAATTCAAATGGCATGCGAGGATTTTGATTGGGTTAATAATTTTCGGATTACTATTGTTCGAGACGGGTAAATTTATACATTTCTTGCGGGTCGGTTCAGGTACGGGTATTAATTTGTTTTTGCGGGCCGCGTCGGGTCGGGCAGCACTAAATTTCAACGGGTCGGATCGGGTACGGGTCAAATCCATTGCGGATGCGGGTTGAAAAAAAAAACACAAAAACCCGACCCATGCATGGCTCTATATCAGACTGATAAGTCAATTCTCTTTAGGAAAAAAAAAAACTTGCCAATAGTCTTCAGTGCCTCTATGCAAAAACGTATGGAAAAATGAAATGTCGAGAGGCCCCTGCATTTAGCAAATGAGTCTTGAAAAAAAGTTTAACTGGGTGAAATTGCCCCAACTCCCCTAACAAAATAGCATTCAACCAGTGAAAGAATTTTTCTATCGTTTTGTCCCAGGGTAGAATCGACGTTAAGACGGTGATGGACCCATAAAAAAGCAAAAGCACGAGTTAAGATGAAAACAACTTGAAATGAGATTCATTTTCTTTTTTAAACACCCATACAATACCACTCTATAAAATGAGTCTTATCTGAATTTCGTATGCAAACGAAGGAATTAATTTAAGGAGTCTAAGAATAGAAAAAAAAACTGTTTTCTTGACCAAACTCCAGGACATTTGCATAATTTTTAATCCAAAAAAAATAAAGCATATCCAAACTATTTTTACATTAGGTAAAAAAAATAAAGTGTGTAATTTGAAATTTCAATTTCAAAATAATCTTCTTTAAAAATATAATTACGTCAAAATACCGCATATTTCATGGTGGTAAATTTGTAACCCGGCAATTATTTTTAGGTTTTGAGATTTTACAATAACTTACCAAGAAGAAGGTTCAGAGTTTAAGGTCCAGCACGGTCAAAAACTTGAATTATAAGGTCCTTGTCGTCAATGAATGAAAATTCACAAATTTTTTTTTTTCAGGTATTTCAAGTGCGTTTGTTCTAGACTTCTTTGGAGTTGATGCCCATCGCGTTGGATTTGATCCTGTCATTCTGAAGATACCCATTAACCAATGAACGGACATTCTCTACAAAATGCTTATGAAAATCCCTGAGATTATTCCTGACCATTAGCCGATCGATACACGATACTTGCAGGTATTCGTACATGCTGTTGGTGTTGAGAATTAGGCTGAATTTGAGAGGATCAGCTGGCTGTATTGTCTCCTTCAATCGATTTGTTTCAGCTATCTCAGCTTCAACGAGGTGGGCAGGATCTGTTTTAATACTTGTCCTTCCGCTCCAGACATTAATCTCCGTACTGCTGAGAAATACTTTAGGATAATCCGATGAATTCTTGCTATTTCCCGCCTGATTTTCCACAGAAATCGTCATTTCGTAGATTTCCTTCAGCATCAACACCACAAACTTCCCCATAGAATCCACCCAATACTTATTAATTTCCTTTATGGCATCCATAGTGTTGATATTATTCTTCTGAACAATTTCCTTCAACATTTTCAGCTCAGATTTCGAAGGCATCAGAGTTATAGTTAAAAGATTCTTTGCATCAATTCCTGGCATTGATTGAGTAATATTTTGTGTTCCCTTCTGTGGATTTTTCATCAATGGAACTTTCAATTCATTCTCAAAGAACAACCTCATAAGGGTTTCTGACAAATTTTCCTGATTCAAATCAGCATCCCGAAAGATACTGGCTGCAAAATGGGCACAAGCAATGAATTTGTTCAAATGCTTTGGACTACAACTCGCCCCAATGTTCATTTTCAACTCAAAGGGATCTTGGACACAAAGTGGCTTGAGATTTGGAAAAGTGTCTTCAGGAAAATTCTGCACATACTTCCTGTAAAGCTTAAACTCTGGCGGTGGCTCAACTGCCTGCGAAAAATCCTCCTTTTTGTAAGATTTCCCAAAAAGTGGGCACATCATGTAATTCTCATAATCATATGTGGACAAAAATTCAAAGAACTCTTTCAAAAGCTTCTCCAGACGAGCCATATTCAGCACCTGTTGCTTGAGATTCCTATTGAAAGCCACATTCCACCCACAAACTTCCAACATTGGTACATGACGCTGGAAAACATCCACAGGTGGCAAAAGTGGATTTACAGGCAATGTCTGAAGGAAGAAGATAACCATCATCACCAAACAATAATTGGTGATTCTCCCAGTGCCACTGAGCTCATGAGTTGTGGCCCAGAATTTAACTACCATCATTAGAGGGTAGATTCTGTAGTCAAATTGAATGAGGTGCTGTATGAAGCCACTACTGTGTATTCCCATTGAGTTAGTGAAGTTCACATCGCAATAGACATTGCAGCCAGTATGAAGAAACTTGAGCAGGGGAACTCTAGCTCGAGGGATTTTAATGATTTTTGTAAAAAGGCGGCTTCGCCATAAATTCTTTTCAACATCCTTCAGGACTTGCTCCAGATTCTGTAGCATTTGATCAGGAATGCGAACGTAAAAGTCTAAGTCACTATCTGAAAAAAAAAGAACGAATAGATGCTACGATGAAGCCATTTGGCTAGGACTTAAACCAAGAAAAACTAGAAAAAATCTTGAAATCACGTGCTTCAAAATTTTTGATGTTTGCTCAAGTGCATGCAAATTTATGCCCAACTCACAATAACTTTTGTTTAGTAAACATGTTTTTGACATTTCAATAAGAGTGAGTGAGATCTAAATCTAGTCATCTCGCTCATTCTCATGGGAAATTTTGAAAACATCTTTACAAACAAAAGTTATTGTGCGTTGGACATTACTCGACAGTCTTTGGCTTTCGTCTCTGTATTTTCGAAAATACAATCATTTTTATTATAGACATAAGTTTTCAAAAATCGTTTTTAATAAAAACAACGAAACAAGAGGCTTCATAAATGTTTAAGGTTTGATCCTGGTTTCAAATTGCAAAAATATGTTTTTCTTGATTTTTTATTGTACTACTCACAGTTAAAATCTATTGATGAATCTTGTATAGAGTTTTGATTTATACATTTAAAAAATATATATTAAATTTTTTCTAAGAGTAAATAGATGCAGAAATTATGATATTTGATTGTTGCGATGATGAAGAAAAATACTTGACAGATCGAATTGCTCTGAAAAATTAAATATTATCAAAATTTTTACTAGATATGAACTAAAATATTAAATAAAAATTACCATTTGTATAATTTTTTATTTAATTAAAAAAATCAATCTTCATTCAAAAATTTTGTCGTGGAATTGTAAAACAATATGCTTTCTTACTTTACCGTTTAATAAATATTTCTTTGAATGGTTTTAAAAGAAAATCGATCAGCTAAAAAACTGTTTCTTAAGGTATCTACACTGACAGTAATTTACGTCAAAAATTGTTTTATTTTAAGAAATTGACGGTATATCCTCCAGGAAGAAATGTACAAAAAATCTGTTAAGAAAACAGCTTTCGACGAAAATTGCTTCTTATGAACTCTAAATATTTTTTTCCTTAAAAAATGCGTTTTTGAAGGAAAGTGCCTGCAGTGTTGTAGATAGAAAAATTCTGTCAAAAATGCGATTTTTGACGAAAATTACTCCCAATAATGTGTAGAGGCCTTTACATTTAAAAGAAGTCTTTAACCATTGAGGCAAATTTGAAAAAGTTTTGTTTTGGATATATTTTACAAAGGCGCTCTCGAATTCATAAACTTATAATTTTTATTGATATATTACTTTGAAACTTGAAAAATAGTATATTTTTAAAGATCAATACATGAATATCAAATAACTAGTACGTTTTTCTTAATTTGTCACAAAAATGTGGCAATATTTTACCAAGTTTTAATTTTAGAGAAGAACAGGACAATTTAAGCAAATTTTGAAACAGAGATTGGCCTTCCCAGGGGGGCAGAGGTAGGTTAGGGGTGGGGGGGAGGCAATGTACCCCTGCCCCTCTCCGTCGTTACGCCCCTGGACCCAATCATCTTCATAATCCCCACAGTAATAAAAATAATAAAAAAAAACAACAAAAAAGACAAAAAAAAAGACGTAAACGAATTAGCAAGCAGTAACGACTCTGTGGACTTCTCGTATTCTCGTGACGATTATATTATATTATATTATATTATATGCTATGCTATATCCCAACTTACTTTGGATTGTTTTAACTAAATTATAAAGACATAATGCCCTAGACACACTTACGACTTTAGCCGAGAGACGACTCAACGCAATTATTATCAAAATAATGATCAGTCCCCCAATTCCGATGGCCGTCACGAAATTTATCCAGATTTTTCGGAATGGTGGTTGTGTGTGTGAAGCCGCTTCAGCTCATATTTTGTGCACTTTTGAGCAAATTATTCACATTTAAATACAGAAACACCCTTTATGAGATGAAAATTATTGTAATTTGATTTACTAAAACATTAAATTCGCGAAAAACTAGAGAAAAATCCGTGAAATTCAACGCTTGTTCAATGAAACTGTCATTTCTCAATCATGCCATTGCTCTCGCTCGCACTCTCTCGTTCACTCTTTAATTGCGGGATATTTTCAAAATCATTTCCGTTACATAGACGGCTTCATCAAATTACTCAAATTTTAATTTCTTTGTTACAAGTGTGGTCCAAGGCAACAAAATAATTTTTTTAAATGATTTTTCCATATGAATTTATTAATGCCTTGGGCATTTAATAAACAACTTCGTTATGAACTATAATACCTAAAGTATTTTTCTAAAGCACAGTGCAATAAAATGAAATCCTTTCTTGTGGGGGAGGCAAGTGGATGAGTACTTTTGTTTTCCTTTTGGTGTTTCATGAACATGTTCTCCCAAGACATTTATGGAGGAATATCACGTCAAATTTCTGAGATATCTTTAGGTAAAAATTCTCAAGAAATTAATAAACTTGCTTGTTTAAACTCGTATTAGGTGAGATTCTTAACAATCTCACCTACTATAATCCTAACAAAATTTCATGTCGTCCGATCGACCTCAAACTTGGCCAAAATGTGTTTCAGCACTTCCTGATCACGAATATATATGTGGCTATTTTACGTTCCCGGCCGGCCGGCCGGCCGGCCGGCCGGCCGCTCTTTGGAGCCTAATAGCTCCTAAACTAAAAAAGATATCGACTTGCGGTTTTCGGCAAAGGTTATATATCGGGTGAAAATTGCAACTTGGTGCATTGACCCCCCACCCCCCACCTTTCCTTCCTCCATTTTGAAGACCCCCCTTTTTTTGTTTTCTCAATAGCTCCGTCCCTATGGCATCGAGCGGGTTCAAATTTTAGTATGTTATAGCTGGGCCTTAGAGCTTTCCATCAATACCAAACTTAAGGTCCCCCGACCCCCCTGACCCGAGCTATAGGGGTCCAAAAAAAATTTCTTAAAATGGCCATAACTCCGGTTCTAATTGTCAGAATTTAAAAAGTGAGGGCTTTTTGGAAAGCTCTCGTGAAATGCCACTTCCCCTTCTAACATCGCAAGTTCATAAAACCACCGCTAGGGGCGCTATTATTAAAAAGAAAATTTTTAAATCTTAAAAGTTAAATAACTCAAAAATTCCATTGTGCATCGGGCTGAAATTTTAGTATGTTGTATCCGTTGATTATACCTATCAAACAAAAAAAACCTTAAGTCGATCTAAAACCCCTGACCCGAGCTATAAGGGGTCAAAGTTCGAACATTGACCGGCCTCTATCTCCGGTTCTAATTAACGTAGCGACCTAAATTTTACCTTTTTGGTTTCGTCTCGATGAGCACTTTCAGATGGAAGTTCAAAAAGTCACCACAGGTGGCGCTGTGATAGCGTCAAAATTAATCGAAATTCAAAGTCACTTTTCTCAAAAACGGCATTGTGCAAGTTAATGAAATTTTAGTATGTTGTAGTCCAGTCTAGGACGTTTCCAAAATGGTGCGTATGCGCGCTGTGGTTTCAATAGAACCGGAGATATGAGGGGTCAAAGTTCACGAAATTCAAAAAATCATATCTCCGGTTCTATGTGACCGATTTTGATGAATGAGGGCTTATACGAAAGATCTCACCAAATGCTACAACTTTCTAGAATATTTGAACTTCGTGGGACCAACACCAGGGGCGCCACAGTCGAAAAACCAATTTCAATATCACATAACCTCAATTATCTCGACTGTCGCTGAACCGATTTTGATGATTACTTTAACATAATTGTAGACCACGTTTGTCTCTACATTTCGTCCATACATCATTTTTTGATCAGACTACGCTATCACTCCGATTTTGCCGTTTAAGTGTGAAAAAATTGATTTTTCCAATAATAACGCTTTGAAATCACTCAGATGCCAATTTGACTGCCTCTACTCCACCAAGACACTTAAAATAGGGGTTTAAATGGAAAGTCCCGCAAAATACAACAATTCTTTGATATAGTTGAAGTTCAACAAATGACTACTTGGGGAACTCTGGATGAAAAAACGAGTTAAGAAACAAAAAACCTCGCTTATCTTGGCTTCTGAGTAATCGATGAGTTCATGTTCTATAGAAAAATTATAGAGTACATTCTGGTCTACATTTCACCCATATATCACTTTTCTGTCAGTTCATCCAAATCCTTGATATTTTGGTTTAAATACAAAATTTGCATAATTTCACGAATTTGATTCAAGATAACTGAATGGCGTCTCCCAACTTCAGCTCCAAATCGAATTTGCATGCACTCCGAGTTAGCTCACGTTATGAATCTCACCTACATAAGCCGGTTAGGGTTATCTGTCCCTTTATCTCAATAATTGTACATTACAGAACGTTGGTGTCCAGAATCCAGAAATGATTTTTGCAGGAGAATTCAAGGAAAAATTCCCTAGAACAAACTAATTTCCTATCATTTAATTTTTCCTGTAATTTTCTAGATTTTCCTCATAAATCCTTGAATATTCTTCAAACTTATAAATAAGGCTGTATAGGACAACTTGTGTCCTTCGCGAAAATATTTCCTTGAAGAAAAAGCTGGGGCCACTGAATATCATAGGATGGGAAGGAAGAGGTAATGTTAACATCATCGTAAAACTGAACAAAATAATCTATTAAAATATGAATATTTTGTCTTTGGATTATAAATCTTTTCTTCCTAGAGATTTCGGTGGCCTGCGCAGTGCACCTTTTTCATTGGTCGAAAATGTCAGGTTTCTGGGGATTTGTCTTTCTTAGGGCCAAAGGGATATCTTCATTGGGTACATGCGGTACATGGGTCCTGAATCACACACTCCACGAACAATTTTACGGCGATATTTTACTTTTTACAAATAAGTTACTAAATCAGTTAAGCAAAACTTAGTTAGTAGCCAAGAAAGATTTTTATTTCATTTTGTTTAACTTGTGTAGTAATTATTAATCTTATTTGTAAAAAGTAAAATATCGCTGTAAAATTGTTCGTGAAGTGTGTGACTCAGAACCCATGTACCCAATGAAGACATCTCTTTGGCCCCCAAGAAAGACAAAATCCCAGAAACCTGACATTTTCGACCCGCGAAGAAGGTCCGCAGGAAACCGAAAAAGCTCTAAGAAGAAATGTTTTTTTTTATTCTGGGCTGAAATGTTCCATTCAACGACCATCAGATTATTGTTGTTAATAAATTGTTACACCGGTCCCTTACCCTTAAGTTCTCCGTGTTTATGATCTTCAGAGAACTTAGCTCTTTTTTCGAGAATATTTTCGTGAAAAAGACAAGTAGTCTTGCGCAATCCTTTTCGGGGATTCGAAGGATATTCAGGGATTTATGAAGAAAATGAAGAAAATTATAGAAAAAATTAAAATTAAAAATAAATTATTTTAAAAATGTAGTTCTAGGAAAATCTTCTTTGAATTTTTTTTTGACATATCGTTTCTGGACAACACCATCCTACTCGTTATTGAAATAACATGCATTTCATTAAACACTTTTACCCATTTCTTGAGAATTTTCACATTAAGATATTTTAGAATGTTGAAGTGATGGACCATAAGTATCTTTGTGGGTTCTGGAGACACCAAGAAACCCCAAAATATTCATCGATAATAATTATTTCAATTTTTCCTCGTGGACATTAAATTTATGTAATTATATATTACATAAAATTAATAGAACCAATTTTAACAAAAAATTTTGAGCACTAAATCGTGAAATTTTCACTTAAAATGCATCTATTTTGCCATCTCACGACCTCCAGGAGCTCGCGAGATAAAATTCGCGGGATATTCAAAATAACAGCCATTATTCCGCTTTTTGTGCACTACTACACATGCCATCCCTTTGAAAGCGCCACACTCTTTATCCGTGCCCACTCATACAGAGTGAAGACTCTGTGTATGATGTATATTTCTATTTCGCAAAATCGGGAAAATTTTGGCGGGATAGCAATGTGACGGCGTAAGAATTGCATCACAGATTATAATTACATCAGTTTCTGACTAATCCATCTTTCGACTTAAGCCGAGAAACGGCTTAGTTAGTCAAATCATATTCTGATTATAATTACTTTAAGCCGTTTTTCGAAAGTCGTAGTGTTTCTAGGGCATAAAAAATAGTCCTGACTAGTATGAGCATTTAGAAAATGTTTATTAAATCATAACCGATTTGAACCGATATATAAATTAGTCAATAAAACGCACAAAAGTTGCTCAATCTGTAAGTATCAGGACTGATACAAATGAATTAACACTAAAAAATTAATTATATATTATTATTAACCGGTTTATTACTTGTTTGTGACTGGTTTAAATCGGTTCAAATTTGGCAGGGATTCCAAAATATTTCTACATTTTTGCAAACCTAAAGTTTCCCAAATTGGTTAAAAACATGTTCTTTAGTATTACAGGAAGTATTTTTTTATTATGTAATAGTAACAGAAGGTAATTTTTATTATGAACGAATAGGTTATTTTCTAAAAACATACCATAAGATGCAAAAATCGCAAGACGTGTTCTTTAGTGGTTAAATTCATAATGGAATAGTGTTCATGATTTCGAGCATTTTACAAAGTTCTGCCCATTGAGTAGTTTATTTTTAAGTTTACCAGTTCACAATAGATTTGAACCGATTTATAAACCACTCAAAAGATCGTCAAGAGAGTTTATGAGCTAATACGATAAAATTTCATATATAAAATTTAAAATTTAAGCAAAAACATTAGTGAAATAATTTAACGTAGGATATAAATAGTCTAGTAAACTAAAAAAAATCATCCGTTCTTCATTATGTTATTTCGTTTAGGTGCCAATTAAAAAAAGACAAACATTTCCTAACACTTTTCGCGCTGAATATTAAGATTTTCATTTTTTTCCACATTTATAAAATAAAATGTTATAAGCTGTTTCACATACTTTTTGGAAAAAAGCTATTTTTATTCCAGTGAGACTACTGATGACACTATATTAATTTTGAAAAGGGATGGCAAAGCATCCACTGGAAAAAAGAGGGTGCGATTAACTTTTTTTCCTCGTAACTTTAACACTTTTCAGGTCTAAAAATATATCAACACTTTTTAATGTTAATTTTACACCTTTTGAAGTGTAAAATTAACATAAAAAGGGTAACTTTAACCCCTAATACACCTAAAAAGCATAATATTTACACCGATTTCGGATCAATAATGCAGGGTAAAATTAACATTTCCGGAATGTTATTTTAACTTTTTCGGATTTCTCTCAGTGTATACTGTTTTATTACCTATTAGACTGATTTACAAATCAGAAATAAATTCTGAATTAGAAAATTTGTTATGTTAGAATATTATGGACATTAGTTACTTTTCTACGCACAAATAAAAACCAATTTACTTGACCAATACACTACCGATAAAGACCGATGTAGACGGATTCGAAATTTCAATACCTTTCCAAACAATCCAAATTTAACCAAATCTGTTGAAAAATGAGCTCTCTAAAATAGTTGAATTTTGACTTTCAGTAATTCAAAATCGCGAATTTTTCGCGCATTCCGTACGGACGAAATGTTCACCTGGGATACCTCCAAAACCTATCCGAAAATCATTGAAAAACTTGGGCCAATTTTGAGTAAAAGCAAAAACATATGGTTTTGTAGGAGATGTAGGGAGATGAGGGGAAAAAAGACAAAGACGCGCCGAAATAATGTCCCCTTATGGAGAAGTCATCGAAGATCGGAAGTCGATATCTCTTACCACGTGACCTCTAGCTCGGGAACAAACTTAAAGTCAAGTAAAAAAAAATATCAGAAAAATCATTCAACAGTACTTAACCGATTCATTACTGATAAAATACCGATGCAGACGGATTCGAAATTTCAATACCCTTCCAAAAAATCCAAAATTAAACAAATCGGTTGAAAAATGAGCCCTCCAAGTGATTGAACTTTGACCTTCAATAATTCGAAATAGCAAATTTTCTTGTCTGACGTATGTATGGACGAAATGTTCATCCTCGACTACTTCTGAAACATAACCGAAAATCATTGAAAATGTTTGGGCCAATTTTAAGAAAAACCAAAAAGAAAATATGGTTTTGGAAGGGATGTGAGTAAATAGAAGAGAAAAACGTCTGGATCTGGAGATAATGTTTTTTTTTAAGGAGGTCACCAAAGACCGGAAATTGATATCTTTTCGTTTAAAATCTAGTAGGGGAATTCTGTAATTTTCGTGGCATTGTCACGCGTGAGTTCGAAACCTGACAATGCCATTCGAGCTTTTATTTTGTCATATCATATGAGTTCGAAAATGCAATTCATTGAATTTTTAATGAAATCCCTTTACTTGATGATTTTATGAAAATACAGTGTGTCTTGATTGATTTGTTTAACAAAATTCATTATCATTTGAATTGCCAGAAATATCAAATATATGACTTCTGACAATGCCACATGAGTTGAAATGGCAATGTCACGGCTACAGAATCGCATTTTCGAAAAAGCTCTCCTAAGATTCGAAATTCTAACCCAATTTGTCATATGGCATTGCCAGAGCGTTACAGAATTCCCCTCCAGGACGGTGTTGAAAAGCCAATTATATAACTGCGCTTTCTTTCAATTCGAACAGTAAATAATTAAACATAGAAAGTATGATTTTTGTGGTGCACGTGTTGAAATATTCTTAAGGGTCAGAGCGTTATTTTTCCTTGAGGTAATTTATGAAGGATCCCTTGAAAGTCTCATTACGCTATCTCTAACCGTTTTGTCTCTAGAATTACTGACGGTCGCTCGGACGAACGGATAGAAGGATCAGAGAGGGTCTGATTAACAAACAGTAACACGATTAAAAATTGACTGATACGCGAAAATATGTTGAAAAAAATAGGTCCCAGGGCGTCGAAATTTTTGAGGGACTGCTACTGCTCTCACAGAGAGGTTAGAACAGTAAAATGTTTATACCCTTTTGAACAAAAAAAAAAAGAAATGGTTAGCAAAAGAATCATTGCCAATAACACTCCTCCCAAGCCTCTTTAACACTTCTTATTCCCACCACAATCAACAGACACCTGGGGAAGTGGAATGAAGTATCCAAAGAAAATCTTAAGAGCTTTACTTCGTGAATCTTGCTACGATCAGAGTCAGTTGTGAGTTAATATCCACGATGACTACACCGAATAGCTTCACATTCCTCACTATCGCCCTCCTTTTAGGTGAGTGTCCTTCACAGAAAAAAAAGTCCGGAATACTTCATGTCCAAAGGAATTTCACGTACTTTCCTGGTGATCTTGCAATCATTTGAATATTAAATTCACTCAACAATTTGTTAAAATTGTTCACACCTCATTCGGTGTGGACAAAAGTGAAAGTTTTGAGCATATAATAGAGTTTCTGCATCACTCATCCAAATTGCCGTTCAAATATTTCGCGAAAAAGACGAAGAAACAGAAATACTAAAATGAAAATTACAAGAATGCAGTGAGCAAAAATGAGACAATTCACAAAGTATTTGCAATGAGCATAAAAAAATTCTTCATGAACATGAAACAAATGAAAGTGATTGAGTGTGACCTTCAGTGAAAAAGAAGTTGTGAAGGAATTGATTATATTATATTGTTCGAAGAAAAAGTGAAGGAAGGAAGATTGAAATACAAAACTGGTTAAACTGGTGAAGAAGAAATTAATATGCAAATATTGACATTCTTCATGGTTTTTCATGCAACAACCACATAATGACTATTGTAGCATAACGTTGATGATTTTACAGAAAAATTCTCAGATTTTTATTAATCTTTTACGGTTATTTTTTTTTGTTTTTTAGGATTATCTCTGGCCCAAGCTCCAGCCCGAAGGCCAGCACCGCGAAAACCTCCACCACCAACTAAGGCAGCACCTCAGGAAGTTTATGATGATGATGGAACAACTGATCAATGCCCAGAACCTTTTGGATTTTTTGCTGATGCTGAACAATGTGACAAATACTACGAGTGCAAGTAAGTCTTTTGTACTTTTATTTCCATCAAATTGAAATATTTATTAAATTGATTGGTTTTGTGACAGTGATGGAGCCATAACAGAGAAACTATGCCCAGATGGCATGGTATTCAATGACTTTAGTCCTGATCAGGAAAAATGTGACTTACCCTTTAACATCGATTGTAGTCAACGTCCAAAGTTGCGTAAGTAAAGATTTTTTTTAAATTGAAATATACAAAATAAAATTAAACGCCTCCTTCAGACTTTTAGTCACATGGTGAAACATCAGTTTCTATACACAGAAAAAAATATTTTGTAAAAATGTTGGTAAATGTTTGTGAATTCCTATGGGGGAGTTACGAAATGCTTGTAAATCGTATAACCCACAAACATGTTCGTAAAAGTTTGTACTTTTTTCACAAACATTTTTCGTAACATGATCACTTGACGAGTATTTTTTGTACTTTTACAAACATTTGTTCGTAAATATTCGTAAACACACAAAAAATGTTCGTAATTTTTTTTTCATTTGTTCGTAAATGTTTGTTTTCCTGTCAAACATTTTACGAACATTTACGAACAACTGACAAAATTATACGAACATTTTTTGTGTGTTTACAAACATTCAAGAACAAATGTTTGTAAAAGTACAAAAAATGTTCGTTAAATGATCATGTTACGAACAATGTTTGTGAAAAACGTACAAACTTTTACGAACTTGTTTGTGGATTATACGATTCACGAGCATTTAGTAACTCCCCCATAGGAATTCACAAACATTTAGGGTGGAATCTACACTTATGGATGTTATATACACTTATGGACAACGCAAAAATCTTAAGTTATTACACTAAACAGATTTCGAAAAATCAAAAAAAGTGTTACTCAGATCATAAACTAATAATTTTATAACTTTTCGAAATCTGTTTTACGTAAAAACTCAAGATTTTTTCACGATGTCCATAAGTGTATAGCATCCATAAGTGTAGACTCCACCCTACGAACATTTTTACAAAAAAAAATTTTTCTGTGTAACCATTGAGATTGAGGATTTCTGAGGATTGAGGAAATTTTAATTCTATTCATAAGACACTTTATATTCACTTAAAGGAGTTATTGAACGCCTAAAATTAGCGGTTTTTTCATGAATTTTTTGTGATTTTGTAAATGAAATTTTTAGAATGTCGTGAAGAACAAAAAATATTTTTTATTTAAATTTTGAATATAAAATGACAGCGCTGCAGTGCGAGGACTGTGGGTAGGGGAGACTGGGGCACATGTAACCATTTTCGATAGATGCGAATTTGACGTGATTTTCCAAGGACACCGTGATTTTTTGGAAAATATTTCTTAGCTCATGTTTTACCCTTGGGTATAGGCAATTCGTCGAGGGTAATGCGGATGCTGGAAAACAATTGAGTTTTCCATAAAAATAAAATTTGTGTCCCTGTGCATTTTTCTCTTTTCACAAAATACCTGGGGTAGAAGTAACGACTTTCTGGGGAGGATGTAAACACCTTTTTTCCCACCCTTGAAATTAACTTTGCACCACTTTCGATTATTTTAATTACTTAAGAGATGTATAAAGACTGTATATTTTTCAAAAAATCACGACACTTTTTACAAAGAATAATTAAAATAGCAAAAAAACTAAAAGCATGCATATCAAAGACATTTTTCAATGGATTTTCCCCATATTTTGACATCATGTGATTTTTTATTGAACACAGCACCACCAATTTTTTCGTAATCTATGAATTGTAGATATTTCGCATGAAGGTCAATTTCCCGCTCTTTTACCTACTCATTTCGTGAAATTAAAATTGCCTGGTTACATCTACCCCAAATGCTGTTTTCTGACCAATTATTAATTCTTTTGAAATAATGAGAATCTCAATTTGTCTAGTAAATCCATAAATATAATCCTAAAAGATGTAGGAAAGAACTGGTATTGCTACATTTCGATTATTCTACACAGTTTTTAATTTCCAAGTGGAAATCCAAATGACCAAAATAATTGAAATATCAACATTTTCGGGAAAAATGATTTTTATTTTTAAAGTATTAGGATTTTATTGACCAATTCTTCTGTGGACATACATCCCCATGGTATCTATGAATACTTATGGGTTTTATCCTCTAGAGTCTTAAAATTAATGAAAAAATCACAGTGTTTACAACTACCCCAGTTTACTACTGCCCCAGTTCCCCCTAATTATGTAATTATTTAGGTACTCCACGTCTAGCAGTAACAACTCTAGTAATTTATATTCGATTGACTTGAAATTTTCAGGATAGCTGCTTAGATAGAATCTCCAAAGAAGAACCCACGATTATCAAAACTGATTAACAATCACATTTTTTATGTCTTTATGACTATTTGCATAAATCTATCCTACTCTTTCAGTCTCAAAGTTGGATTGAACTAAATTTAATTTGTTGTGATGATCAAAAGAAGGAGAAGAAGAGTGCGAAAGAGTAGGATAGACATATGAAAGCTTATAAGAAAGAGAAGGATGTGAATTTTGACTTTATGAAATTTTCCTGATCTAAAAGTTGTGCCGGAGCCACTATAAACAATGTCTAATGGTTAGATCAAAAAAAATTTTTTAGTTCAAATAACTGCTAAAATTACAAAAATTAATAAATATCCGCACGGGGTGAAAGGAACACCTATTGTCACTTTAAGAACTCGTGTTGGGACCTATTGACACTCTACTCTGTACCATTTGGAATATGAAATTAGAACACTTATTCTTATCGAAAAACGTAGATTAATGAAAAACGCCATATTACACTTAGAGAAATCCGAAAAAGTTAAAATAACATTCCGGAAATGTTAATTTTACCCTGCAGTATAGATCCGAAATCGTTGCAAATATTATGCATTTTAGGTGTATTATGGGTAAAATTTACCTTTTTTCATGTTATTTTTACTCTTAAAAAGGTGTAAAATTAACATTAACAAATGTTAATATATTTTTACACCTAAAAAGTGTTAAAGTTATGAGGAAGAAAAGTTAATCATACCCCCGTTTTTTCTCAGTGTACTTACATTTTACTAGATTATACACTAAAACAATTTCAAAATTTTGACGAAAGTGTCAATAGGGGTTCCCTGTCGAAGAGGTGTTCATTTGACCCTATGTACTTCTATAGATCATCTATCTGAGTAGCTACTCTGAAAATTTCAAGTCAATCGAATGAAATTTACTCGAGTTTTACGGCTAGCCGTAGCCGTAGAGCATACGTATTATTTTTGGAGTCCTCAACACATATGTAATACCCCCCCCCCCCCGAAAATTTCATATTGAGTCATTTATTTTTAAAGTTAAAATACATATATTTAAAACTACTATCCAGAGTTACACTGAGAAAAAAATGGGGGTGCGATTAACTTTTTTTCCTCATAATTTTGACACTTTTTAGGTGTAAAAATATATCAACATTTTTTAATGTTCATTTTACACCTTATGAAGAGTAAAAATAACACGAAAAAGGGCAACTTTAACTCCTAAAAATACACCTAAAAAGCAAAATATTTACACCGATTTCGGATCAATACTGCAGGGTAAAATTAACATTTCCGGAGTGTTATTTTAACTTTTTCGGATTTCTCTCAGTGTACTCACGAATAGTGTTAATTTTCTAATCTGAAGGGACAATAATAAGAAAACCAAGGATCATTTTTATTGTTTTTTTTTCACACGATACTATATTCGATGCTAAAACTCAGCTGAATTTTCACAACCTTCACCTAAAACTTCTTATAAGATGAAATGGGACACCTTTGAAATGGGGCAGCTTTAATATTGGGTTTTTTTCTTCTTTTCAAATAAAACTTTACCTCACTATGAGATAATTTAGCTCCATAAACAACTTGTGAAGCTATATTGCATGATGATAGGCCTCAATTCATTTTAAAAATAAGAGGAAATAAGTCCAATTTCAAAGGTGCCCAACCCTAGACGTTTTATCCAAAAACTACCTGACAATACAGTACCAGCAAATCGGTACACGATTAGGTCAATTTAAAACACTTAAGTCTCAAACACAATCCCTAAACAATTACTAAATTTATTCAAAACTAAATGAACGGAAAAAGATTTAATTTTTATTGAATAAAGAAATATATTCCGTGATTGAGAAAATGCAATTGAGCTATTAAGCCGCATGTAATTAAATATCCCATAAAATATATTCTATTGCGTTTTTTGATTGGTTAGAGCTTACAAACAGTCAAATCTTTAAGCAATCATGGAAAGTAATTTATGTCAAATATTTATTTAATTATTGTAAAACTTTTCGTAATTTACCGTACATTCTGTTAATAAATCTCGTTTCCGTCTTGCATGTTACTTTTTAAGAAGAATTTTGAATCCACTAGTTAACTCATAAATTTCTTTCGTACTTTTATTATTAATATTTTTTCTTACTCTACACACTATACGGACAAGATATTAGGACTTTTTATTCAAGAAATAATTGGAAGCCTCAAATCCAGTCACTACTTGAGATTTGATTAGTTCAATTCGAACAGTATCCATTTATGAACAGGAATTATTTATAAAAAGCACTTAAAAACTAGTGAAATAAAGAAAATTTCAAGTTTAATATTAAATAATTAGTTTCAAAATTAAAGACTTATGAATTTGAAGACTGAGAAAAAAACGAGGGTGCGATTAACTTTTTTTTCCTCATAACTTTAACACTTTTTATGTGTAAAAATATATCAACATTTTTCAATGTCAATTTTACACCTTTTGAAGGGTAAAATTAACAGGAAAAAGGGTAACTTTAACCCTTAATGCGCCTAAAAAGGGTAATATTTACACCGATTTTGGATCAATACTGCAAGGTAAAATAAACATTTCCGGGATGTTATTTTAACTTTTTCGGATTTCTCTCAGTAAATTAAAGACTAATATCTTTATCTATTCCAATCTTGCCTAAAAATTTTCGGTATTTATTGAAGGCAGGGGCCTCTCGACATTTCATTTTTCCATACGTTTTTGCATAGAGGCACTGAAAACTGTTGGCAAGTTTTTTCCTAAGGAGAATTGACCTATCAGTCTGATATATTTCGAAATCATGCATTAAAAGCTATCTAAAAATACATTTTTCTTAATGCTCGCCGAAATAATACAAGAACTACGAGCAAATTTGTTTAAGTCGCGGTACAATATCTACAAAATTTTTACAAGGAAAAATGAAAAATATCTTCACTTTTTATTAGGTTTGATGGGCCCCTGATTGAAGGTTTAAAAGGTCTTCAAGACCAGGTTTAAAATTTAACAAAACTTGAATATTTTAGGCATTTCCATTGCAGCCATGTTATTGTGTAGTTTGTTGTGTTCTGTCTATAAATGCGTCCACACACTAGAAGCAATTTTTGTAAAAAATTCTTTAAAAAATGTCCTTTCAAGACAAAAATGTATTTTTTAAAGGAATTTTTGACGAAAATTGCTTCTAGTGTGTAGAGGCCACAAAGACCTTAAAAAAATTTGGCATTTTAAAATTATAGATTATCGGAGAATACGAATCAACCTTTTTAAATCTTATATTTAAATTTAAAATCGATTTAAAAATTTAACACTTAAAAATTTATCTTAAAATTGAGAGGAACCCAACAGTTGTCTCTAATTTTTTTTTAAGAATTATCGATTCTTATGCGATTTTTTCATTTTTGAATATATTTTAGAGATTACTCAGGCGGACATTTCGTCCATATACGAAAATATCTTTGAATTATTCCTAATAACGGTTTTTCAAGGTTAAAGGTTAAAAATACACTAGAGAGCGCATTTATCAAGAGAATGGGGTCATGTTTGGACTCGTTGGAAAGGTCTTGGAATTTCCTATAAATCTGAACCGGTTCCAATCGGTTTTTAATCGGTAATGAACTGGTTCATAACCGATAAACTATTTTTAAACGAAATTTAATTAAATTACTCCTGAGGTGTATCTTGGGAAATATTTTTTTGAGTGATTTATAAGTCTGTTCAAATCGATTGTGAACCGGTAACGAACCGGTTATTTACCGATAAGTCATTTTTGTTCGAATATAATTTTTATTACTCTTTAAAGTATTTTGTAGAATCTATTGAATGATTTATGAATCGATTCAAATTGGTTGAGTACCGGTAAACGGTAAATGATACGAAAATACTTTTGAGGTATAGCATCTAAGTCACGAGTTCGAGCATTTCGCAAAGCCTGGGACGCTTTGCCACCCCTTTGCGTATATTTTTTGAAAAAAAAAAATTGTACCAGGATGATAAAAATTTCAATGAATAGGGAAGGAAGATGATTACTTTGAATAAATAAAGATTTTAATAAAAAATAAATTTTAATAAAGATTTCAAATAAGTTTACCATTGCATTAGCCGTAAGAATTACGGCTTATAAGATTTGCAACGATATTTATTAAGGTTTTTTAAGTCATTTTTTTTCGTTAAATCCAACAAGACGAAAATCCCGTTGAATCATTCCTAATAACGTTTTTTTTTCTAAATCAAAGGTTAAACAAGCTCTAGAAAACGTTATTCTCAACCGAATGGTATCATATTTGGGCTCTTTGGAAAGGTCGTGAAATTTCTAGCAAGTCTGAATCCATTCCAATTGATTCTGAACCAGTAATAAACCGATAACTAGTTTTATCCGAAATTCAATTATATTAATCTTAAGGTATTTTGGGCAATGTTTTGAGTGGTTTGCGGAAACTTCGTATTTTAGGTTTCGTATATTACATGTTCGAATTGCACATTTCGTATTGCGGAAACTTCGTATTCTAGTACATTTCGTCTGTCATACATTTTACATAAACATATCAACCAATAAAATAATAAAAGAAATTAAAAATAAATAAATAAAAATAAATAAATAAAATACGAAATGTATAATAGGGGAGGGTGGGGCAGTTAACGACGGGGCAGTTTCAATTTTTGGATATTATTCTTATCCCTTTGAAAGGAATGGGATAAAACCTTTATGTTATTGAAGAGATAACTGATACCCATATTCATAAAAATAATTAATTTCGTGACGCTTCTCGTTTAAATTCTGAAATTGATTTTATAAAACTGCATCAAAATGAAACTTTTTGTAATGTCTTATTTTCAACAATTTCTAAACTATTGAACTTATCTATCGAAGTAACATAATTGTATTAAATTACCAGTGGTTTTATGATTATTATAAGGCATTTAACGTTGAATGAAATCTAAGACGGTTCTGACAATTTTCATTTGAGTTCCGAAAGTTCGTGAGGGGCAGTTTCATACAAGCACACGGAGAAGTTTCCAGTGTCTAACAATTTACTTTTTTAATTAAAATTAACTTAAAATGATCATTGAAAACGTTTTGTAGCGGTTTTGTCGATAAAGTTCGAAATTATGGAAAGTAGTATTTCCTAAAAGTTTATAATAAAAATTAAAAAAAAATAATCTTTCAGTGTTTTTTAAGTGCTTAAAAATGATGAATTTAATTGTTATAATATATTTTCAGAATGTTTTCAGCAAGATATTGTATTTTTTTTAGTATTATAAAAATTCAAGACTTTAAAACACTATTATAAAACTGTTATACTAAAAAGGACATGTTCTAAAGCGATATAATGATCCAACAATGTACAGAATTAGCTTAGCACTATAAAAGACATTTCATTCGTATAAAAATTCAAAGAAAACTGCTCAATTAATGAGAAATAGGCTTGGAAATCTTTAGCGATATTTTATTTTCTCTGTATGATTAATTAGTGTTCAAATTCTGTTATAAAGTACTTGTTCGATTATATTTTTAGGTTTTAGAGTCTTAGAAGACTTCAAAATAGTAATTTTAATCAATTCTGGTATCGCAAATTTCCTATAAACACGTTTTATCTTTCTCAAAAATTGCCTCATATTTATCTTGAAATTGCCCCGCAATGGGGGACTTTCACACATTCTGCCTTTCAAGTGAAATGAATTTCTCCACAATAGACTAATGAAATTAAAGGATGATTGTTATTATTTTTATTAACCCTAAACCCAACTGTAATTCACAGGATATACAAAGTTTTACTTCTGTTTATCATCTTTTTGCAAAATGGTCGCAAAATCCAATTTGCAATTTAGGGGTGAAACTGCCCCACCCTCCCCTACGAAGTTTCCATACACTGAGAAAAAAGAGGGTGCGAATAACTTTTTTTCCTCATAACTTTAACACTTTTTAGGTGTAAAAATATATCAACAATTTTTAATGTTAATTTTACACCTTTTGAGGGTGAAATCAACATGAAAAAAGGGTAACTTTAACCCCCAATACACCTAAAAAGGTTAATATTTACATCTATTTCGGATCAATACTGCTGGGTAAAATTAACATTTCCGGAGTGTTATTTTAACTTTTTTGGATTTCTCTCAGTGTATCCCGTTTTCAGTGATTTATGAATCAGTTAAAATCGGTTGAGAACCGGTAAAAGGTAAATGATGCGAAAGTACTAAGCATAGCATCTAAGTCACGAGTCACCATCCCTTTTTATATTAAACCGTCACATTTCTTGTTATAGGTTATATTGAAAAAAAATTCTAAGCTAAAAATCAAGTTCAAAACATTTTGATTTAAGAAAAATGCAGTTTCTAATGACCAAAGCACAATAACTTTTGTTTTATAAACATGTTTTTGACATTTAAATGAGAGTGAATGAAACAGAGATCTTGTCATCTCGCTCTCTCGAATACGAACTTTTCAAAACATGTTTACAAACAAAAGTTATTGTGCGCTGGGCATAATGATTAGAAATTTTATAAGGGGCGTGGTCTATTTTCATCTGGGGTTGTTTATTTAGAACGCGTTACGAAAACTTTTAGCATGATAGACAGAAAATCATTTTCCATCAATCTTAGCAATTTCAAATGTGGTAATATAGTAAATTATAGCTCCTGAAAAAGGCGTGTGTATCAATTATTTCCAGGTGCAATTTACTTAAGAAATCTAATCAAGAAATTTTATAGCAAATTAACATGTTTGTATTCGCTTTAAGTAATTTAAAATAGATATACTTTCTTTTTTTTTCTTAATAGTGTTGCTTGGCATCTTCAAACTTGTTTTTCGAGCAGGAGAAACACCTTTTTCACTGAAAAATTATATTGTTGTGTTTTGTTTTTTTTTTTCATCAGAAACCCCAAAGCCTACCCTACACTGCCCCCGACTCCACGGATATTTCAGTCATGAGGACAAGGGTGTCTGTGACAAATTCTACTACTGTGTGGATGGGAAGTTCAACATGATTACCTGCCCAGCAGGTTTGGTATTTAATCCAAAGACTGGCATTTGCACATGGCCAGATGAGGCCCAGAAAGCTGGCTGTTCCAGCGAAGATGTCTTCCAATTCAGTTGCCCCAAAGTCGACGAAAGCGTGGCTCAAACCCATCCCAGATATGCCGATCCTGACGACTGTCAGTACTTCTACGTATGCATCAATGGAGAAGTTCCCCGTCGCAATGGATGCAAAATTGGGCAGGTATTCGATGATACCCAGAAACGATGCGAATGGGTGCGAAAGGTCCCTGAATGGTGAGTTGACGGTGCCTGTGCTCTAAAAGAGCATTTCCTGCACAATTAATGCGAATATTTTGTTTTGCAGTGCTGATTGGTATAAAGACCGCCTCACCGATGCTCAACTGGATGAACTTGAAAATCCAAAGCCAGCATCCACAAGGGCACCCGGATCGGTTCCCTCGAGGCGTAAGCCAGTGAGAAAGCACAGCAAGCAAGTCGAAGAGACTGAACAATAAATTTTTCTACCTACTACATGAAACTTTCCTTCTTTTTTTTTCTTTTAATTTCCGTGTTTAATGTGCCACCAATACCAACGCCATTGAGTTAAGAAAAATGCACAACAGAGAAATTTATTTTATTATTGAGCTGAATTTATCAGATTTTCATTTTAATCGCTTCGAAATGCACACAAAGAGGAAGGATATTCCAATCTTCTAGTTTTATAGCTATGGATTTTGCGATCTTTGTTATATCGTGACAGGATCTCCCAAGGGACTCCAAGGATTATGGTCTTATTAAAAATTACAGCTCTCGAAGGGAAAACTAACACAAGAATTGAGCGTAATAAATTTCAAGTGATGAATCCTCTAAGGAATGATTTTTTTTTCCTTTCGAAACCACATAAATTATAATCAAACTTATTCCATTGCGTACCATTACCATAAGGTCACTCTGCAGAACTCAAATTTTTTTCTGTTTTCGTTTTATTTATAATAAAATTTTTAATTTATAATTATTTTTTGACAACGCAACATCTTTCTTAAATTTTAATTTTTTTACACGTTTTTGAGCGTATATAGGAGAAGTGTGTCAAATTTCGCCCAGCTTCTAATTTCGGCCACTTTGAGTGTAATTTCGGCCATGCAAAAAAATTAATTAAAATTATGTATGTTATCTTCGAATAGTCAATGAATTCATTTTGCTTTTAAATATTTATTCATTTTAGGATGTATTAACACAAAGACCGTTAAATTTTAGGTTATAATTTGAATTTAAATTGCGTTGTAAAAAAACTCAATGTGGAAAGAGCCTTACAAAAAATGTAACAGATCGATTGTGTTTCTAGCAGTCTTACGATTTGGGGTGAAGTGCAAAAGGTTTTCCTTCGGTGTTTTTCATGAAAATTGATTAGTTTTCATTAAAAATTGTTTCTGTTTATCTTAATAGTGAATCAATCTTTAAATTTCGGGTAAAATTTCCCAGTTGGATTCTGTATTTCGTGTAATAAGTGTATACTTTGTGATCGTCTCTCCGGTGATGTAGTGTTTCCTATTCCGGCAACATCTTTTGCTTTCCTAAATTTCTTATTCATTTTGTTTTTTTTTTTTTTAATTTCTGAGTTCTACAATGTCCAGAGAAAAAAACCATCGCTTCTATGAAAATGATGATGTGGAAAAGGCCTTGGAAGAGTTCAGGAAGGGCAAATTGCTACAGGAATCTGCGCGTAAATTTGAGATGCTACTCTTCAGGTCTTCAGGACAAATTACACGGAAGATCTCACGGCTTGTGGGTCATATAAACGTATTAAACTAAATATTAAACTCGTTCCATTTGACGTTTTGACATTTTCTATCCGTTGCGTTACAAAAGGTGGTCAGAAAAAAGGTGGCCGGTATTTCACTCAAAGTGGCCGGAATACTACCCAAAGCAATGTCCATATTTTTATTAATTTTTCAATATTTTAGGAACTGATTTAAAGAAAACAAAGATGATAAACTAGTTTTCAAGGTTCCACACAACCCTCCCGAAAAGGAAGTAACAAAAAATATCAATATGAATTAAAAATATTGCATTTCAAACTTAGGACTTCTGTGCTTAGGGGAGGGTGGGGCAGTTTCACCCCTAAATTGCAAAATGGATTTTGGGACTATTTTGCAAAAAAATGATAAAAAGAAGTAAAGCTTTGTATATTCTGTGAATTACAGTTGGGTTTAGGGTTAATAAAAATAATAACAATAATCCTTTAATTTCATTAGTCTATTGTTGAGAAATTAATTTCACTTTAAAGGCAAAATGTGTGAAAGTCCCCCATTGCGGGGCAATTTCAAGATAAATATGAGGCAATTTTTGAGAAAGATAAAACGTGTTTATACGAAACTTGCGATACCAGAATTGATTAAAATTACTATTTTGAAGTTTTCTAAGACTCTAAAACCTAAAAGTATAATCGAACAAGAAATTTATAACAGAATTTTAACACTAATTGATCATACAGAGAAAATAAAATATCGCCAAAGATTTCCAAGCCAATTTCTCATTAATTGAGCAATTTTCTTTAAATTTTTGTACGAAATGTCTTTTGTAGTGCTAAGCTAACATTGTTGGATCATTATATCGCCTTAGAACATGTCCTTTTTAGTATAACAGTTTTATAATAGTATTTTAAAGTCTTGAATTTTTATACTAAAAAAAAATACAATATCTTGCTGAAAACACTATGAAAATATAACAATTAAATTCATCATTTTTAGGGCAGAATCACATTGACAGTAAAATTCTCACCGTCACCGTCAAAGCCCTCACCGTATTTCGTTGATTTACGCATTTTCATTGTAATTTTTACGCAAATTCTCAATTACCATGTTACATTATCTCATTCTCGGTGGTACTAGGTGAAAAGAATATAAGAAAATTGGAGAAATAAAACGAAAATGCGATAAACGGTGAGCAAAAAAACTGTAGCAAAAAAATCCTACAGTTTTTTTTGCACACCGTTTATCGCATTTTCGTTTTATTTATTTAATTTTCTTATACTATTTTCACCTAGTTCCACCGAGTATGAGATAATGTAACACGGTAATTGAGAATTTGCTTAACTCTTTCCGGACCACAACATATCCAGCGAACGAATTTCAGTAAAACTCAGTTTATTGTAAGTCTTAGTGGTCAAATATGATACTTTTGTAGAGAAAGAATTTTCTCCGCCTCTGGGAAATTGGAAAACTCATGGGAACTCTCGTCCCCTAAAGAACGCAAAAGATAGAAACTTGGACAAACTTCAATTTTCCAAAAGCCAATAATATCAATTTTGTGAATTATTTTTGCGTGTCAAATGACTCTTTTACAATGTTGATCACTAAAACAAGAAGAATTATTGACCAGTATCTTGTGGGATGTCCAGGAAGTGCTGAAAAGGACACCCAGCTCCTGCTTGCTAACATATTCCTCAAAATATTTCACACAAAAACACTTTAACACACATTTCTCTCAACAGGATGGTATTGCAGACACATTAAGCTTTCTCAAGAGCCAAAAAACACTTCCTGGACAATCAGAATTCACCAAAATCTGGAAGAATAGGAAAAACTTCCCCGAAAGCAATCTCCCTCGCTGCCAAATGTCAAAATTATCGGCCATATTGACAAAAATTTCGCTCCCGCTTGGAATTTTCTTACAAGGTTGGTGTCAAAAAGCAAATGGCGGACATTGGCGGGATAACCTTACATTTGACCTCTAGATTCTTGCGGACGAGAATTCCCATCAAGTTTGAACAAGTTTTTTGAAAATTTAAGAAAAAATTGTTTTTCGAATTTATGTAATCTGTAATAATTGTTAGTTATCATACTTATTGGCCCCGAGAGGTTTTTCCTTATTCGGGTCTAGAAATATGAAAAAAGTCGCAATATCTGCAAGGAAGCAGAAAATCGAAAATTCACGATTTTTAACCAAGATATCTTAGCTCAGGAGTTAATTGGGATCCTACAAAAAAATATCCTAGATATGGACATCCTTATAGTTTGTAATCATCCACAAAAATCGGATTTTTATCGATTCTAAATAGTCCAAAAAAATTCTTTTTTCCATGGGTACCCAGAGTCCCAAAGGAGACGAAAGAGTTAATAGTGAATCAATCTTTAAATTTCGGGTAAAATTTCCCAGCTGGATCCTGTATTTCGCGTAAAAAAGTATATACTTTGTGAGCGTATCTCCTGTGAGGTAGTGTTTCCTATTCCGGCAACATCTTTTGCTTTCCTAAATTTCTTATTCATTTTGTGTCTTTTTTTTTAATTTCTGAGTTCTACAATGTCCAGAGAAAAAAATCATCGCTTCTATGAAAAAGATGATGTAGAAAAGGACTTGGAAGAGTTCAGGAAGGGCAAATTGCTACGGGAATCTGCGCGTAAATTTGAAATGCTACTCTTCAGGTCTTCAGGACAAATTACACGGAAGATCTCAGGACTTGTGGGTCATATAAACGTATTAAACTAAATATTAAACTCATTCCGTATGACGTTTTGAAATTTTCTATCCGTTGCGTTACAAAAGGTGGTCAGAAAAAAGGTGGCCGGAATTTCACTCAAAGTGGCCGGAATACTACCCAAAGCAATGTCCATATTTTTATTAATTTTTCAATATTTTAGGAACTGATTTAAAGAAAACAAAGATGATAAACTAGTTTTCAAGGTTCCACACAACCCTCCCGAAAAGGAAGTAACAAAAAATATCAATATGAATTAAAAATATTGCATTTCAAACTTAGGACTTCTGTGCTTAGGGGAGGGTGGGGCAGTTTCACCCCTAAATTGCAAAATGGATTTTGGGACCATTTTGCAAAAAAATGATCAACAGAAGTAAAGCTTTGTATATTCTGTGAATTACAGTTGGGTTTAGGGTTAATAAAAATAATAACAATAATCCTTTAATTTCATTAGTCTATTGTGGAGAAATTAATTTCACTTGAAAGGCAAAATGTGTGAAAGTCCCCCATTGCGGGGCAATTTCAAGATAAATATGAGGCAATTTTTGAGAAAGATAAAACGTGTTTATACGAAACTTGCGATACCAGAATTGATTAAAATTACTATTTTGAAGTCTTCTAAGACTCTACAACCTAAAAATATAATCGAACAATAACTTTATAACAGAATTTTAACACTAATTGATCATACAGAGAAAATAAAATATCGCCAAAGATTTCCAAGCCTATTTCTCATTAATTGAGCAATTTTCTTTAAATTTTTGTACGAAAGAAATGTCTTTTGTAGTGCTAAGCTAACATTGTTGGATCATTATATCGCCTTAGAACATGTCCTTTTTAGTATAAGAGTTTTATAATAGTATTTTAAAGTCTTGAATTTTTATAATACTAAAAAAAAATTTACAATATCTTGCTAAAAACACTATGAAAATATAACAATTAAATTCATAATTTTTAAGCACTTAAAAAACACTGAAAGATTATTTTTTTTAATGAACTTTTAGGAAATACTACTTTTCGAACTTTATCGACAAAAACAGCTACAAAAGTTTTTAAATGATCATTTTAAGTTAATTTTGATTAAAAAAGTAATTTGTTAGACACTGGAAACTTCTCCGTGTGCTTGCATGAAACTGCCCCTCAGGAATTTTCGGAACTCAAATGAAAATTGTTAGAACAGTCTTAGAATTTATTCAACGCTGAGTGTCTTATAATAATCATAAAACCACTGGCAATTTAATACAATTATGTTACTTCGATAGATAAGTTCAATAGTTCAGAAATTGTTGAAAATAAAACATTACAAAAAGTTTCATTTTGATGCAGTTTTATAAAATCAATTACAGAACTCAAACGAGAAGCGTCACGAAATTAATTATTTTTATGAACATGGGTATCAGTTATCTCTTCAATAACATAATGGTTCTATCCCATTCCTTTCAAAGGGATAAGAATATGCAAAAATTGAAACTGCTCCGTCGTTAACTGCCCCACCCTCCCCTAATGGTACGCGCTGTATTTTTAAAAGATGACAATAAAAATTTTTAACCCGAATAGAATAAAATTTTCTTAAAATTTATTTCTGTCGAGAATTTTCATGAAAGAGTCTTCTTCTTTAACAATATAAGTATGAGACTTACCTTTGAGGAGCAATCCCGTTACAGCTGACCCAAAGGGATGAATGTCAAAGTATGGGAAGCATCGCAAGAGAACACTTCTAAGATCATCTGTTACTTTGTCCAGAATCTCGTAGGTCTCCTGCTGAGTTGGTTGGATATATTTCATCAAAGCAATGATGCCATTGTCATTCTGAACCTTGCTGAGGATCTCCTTTAAATCCTTATGCATCTTGTCCAGCTTTTCATTAGGCTGATTCTTCTTTTTCTTCCCACCTCTATTCTCATTCTGTGCCCTCGGGGGAAGCTTTCTTTTCTCAACTGGAGGATTCTGTGCTGGGGGAGCTTGAAAGCGATTATGATTCTGACTTCCTGGCATTGGCGGAACAAAGGGTATACGAGGCATCAAGCCAAAACGCCTCTGACGGACGCTGAATCTCGGTTGTTGATGAGCCATTTTTGTTTATTTTTCCAATTATCCTACGAAATATTGTTTACTGTCAGAAATATTTAGTATAAGTATGAGAGAGCTGATAAAATTAAGTGTTAATATACTTACAAAATGCGTGCATCATTATAAAAACTCAGAAAAAGTAAAAAAAAAACTTCCTGAACACAATTCGCAAAGGGCTGCTCAGCTGTCAACTTTCGGCAAACTTCATGGCAAACTACAGGATTTCTCAAACATAACCCAACAATCGTAATATTATTTCTATGCAAATTTTCACAAAATAATCAACAAATTTCAAAAAACTTATATAATTTTGTATTATATGTTTACAAATTATGCAGTAATAATTACTAAATTGCATGACAATTCCAAAATTCCGCTATAAAGGCATTTTTGTAACACATGCCAAAACAACAGTTAAATTTTAGATTCACAGCAAGCACACAGCAAAATAAAAACGCTGAAATTTTTTTATTTTCAGTTGGCAATCCTGACAGTGATGCTGTCAGAAACATAACCTAGAATTATTGGTCAAAGTTGTGAAAATTCATCTTGTACAGAGATTTTATATTTATTCACTAATTTAACATATTTTTCACCTGTAAATTGTTTATTTGGTAAGTTTATCATCTTGCAAATATTTTGTCACTGCAACAAATGGCCCAAGTGTGCGAGAAATGTTGAAAAATCTATGTGTTTTTGTCTCCCAATTCAAATTGACAATTACATAAAGACAAACTCGCAATTTCCCTTTTTCCACGCTATTTTCCTCCTCTTGCCCACAATTTTGTTTACACGATACGAGCACCGTGGCAGTGGCCGAATTGGAGTACAAAAATAGAATAGAAATATTGCTTTGTCCTCATGAAAATGAGTTTGCATAAATTGGACCACTTGACAGAGACTTTTGCAGTAGCCTTTCCGGATACTTTCCCCACTGAATCTCATTGTTTTTCCCATTTGTGTCTCTGTGCAGGAAACACGAAGAGAAGTGAATATTGTGAGAGAAAGTGTTGGATGTGAGTAGAGATGTCATTGAAACCGAAACGAGTGAATTTCGACCAAACATGGGAAGGTCTGAAGGAGACTGTCAAGGAAGTAGTAACATTGAGCAATGTTAAGCGTGATATTTGGAACAATCGATTTGGGTAAGTAGAAAAAATCCTAAAAAATAATCCTAGGAAGAAAGTGCTTAGGTCTTCTGGACTCTGGAATATTGGGATTCTATAAATGTTTTTCAGAAGATCATACAAAAAACAATTTTCCAGATAGTTTCAAGGGAATATTTACTAAAATCACTAATCATTCTTTTTAAATATTTCATTCGCTAAAAAAATGTTAAAGAGTTAGAAAGATTGAAGCAATTGATCTTTGCCTTACAGATATATTGCAGTCTTCTCACTAGAAATTCTTACGAGATTCCGGAAAGATGAATAAGAAAAACATTCCCTAATGAAAAATTAGAATTAGACTATTTTAGCGATTTTAGCCATATGGACAAATATAAGAACACAAATAGATTCAGGCTGATCTTTGAGATTATTTAGCTTCTAAAGATTTATGATAAACTGTAATACACTGAGGGCTAAGGATCATCGATTAAACGTCCTTATCATAAATTTCACATTAAGTTCATATTTTTTCTGAAGAGAATTACATAAATTTACTCCTTGGCTCTTCTAGAATGTTACTGTTTAGTGAAAATTCTTTAAATATAATTTGAAAACTTCTTAAATACAAGAAAAATACACAAGTGCAAAATGCTACAATTGGAAACAAATTAATCCAAATGGAGACAAGGGACAGTTTCTAATTGGAGACAAACAGTGTAACTGAAACCGCGACGAAAGGCTTCCAAAACCTTGCTGAATTGTTCTTGAGTGTAGGATTTGTTCTTATTTCTGGTCTTTTCTCCTTTCTCATCTAAAACAATAAGAAAATCTCTCCAAAAAAAATCATATTTACAAGGTTTCCTATTGAAGCATTTGTAGACACTTCAGAAAAACCCTTTTTGTTCACGAAATAAGTAATTATTTCATTTGAAAACTTCACGTATCCATTAACAATAAAGATTAGCACTCAATTTAACTAAAATTTGCCAGAAATGTGACATAAATATTAAACAAAACGAATAAACAACAGTCACTTTATTGTATTTTTCATTGGAAAACAGGGTCGATCGATGAAAAATTCGATGATGAAAAGGTACACCTTTAATTTTTCTGAGAAATTAACAAATTAAAATTTGTGAATATGAATGGATTTTAGCTTTATTTGGAGCAAAATTAACTAAATAACGAAAATGTGGTATTGAAAATTTATAAATATAGTAATTTATTACTGTTTTTATCATGAAAACAGTGACGTTTCCATTTGGAATAGAGAAAAATTTCCATTTGAAGCAAGTTTTGAATTCGCTTAATTTACCCTAATCGTTTACTGCCAGTTTCCAGGTTAAAATATTCTAGAGGATCATCTTGAGTCTATTTGGGCCATTAGCTTTGGAGACCGTTCATAAAGTTTCTCTTCACAATTTTATTGCTGATATGCATTCAGAGTTTTAAGTCCAGTCCAGTCCAGTCAGCTGCCTTTAAGTGATATTTCTGGTTTGAGTCTCGCTGTTAGAAATTTATGTCCTAGAATAATTTCCAAAGGCATAGAAAATTTCCCTTTGCCTCCAGTAAGCGTGGGAGTAGCTATGACAATTTTAAGAATTCGGGATTTTGGTCAATTCGGGATTTCGACCGGGACATTCCTTTATATCTTTATGTATTTTTTTCATCCAAGGTTTTTATTTATTAACTTAAGATTATAATCTTTTTCTATTGAAGGAATCCAAAGAAAGAAAGATAGGGAAATATATAGGGGAAACTGGGGCACTACCAAACACGGGGTACCAACAAACACTAATTTTTATTCCTAAACTACTTGGACTATCTCGACCATTCCTTCAGTGAACAAGCATCCCTATAGTGGCTATAAATTCTTATTATTAATTCTTATTATTTATGTGTAAATTCAAAAATTGTTGAATTCTGTTTATTGTTGATTTTTCTTTTCATTTCGAAGATTTTGATATTTTTGCCTTTTCAAACATTTTTATTGGTTTTTCCTGTACTTGGGATCCCCCCCAATGCGAAATGATTACATCTGATACTCGGATCTTCACGATATACTTATTATGCATATAAATATTTGATGTTCTATATGACTTGCCCAATGAATAGCATCTCGACTGAAGTATAAGTCTTAATTGAAAATTCAACAATTTTTACACAACTTTTGTTTAAAAATTCAACAAATTTGGTTGAAATACACAAGGCTTCACATTATAATAGTGTTAAAAACTATAATCAAACTATAATAGGGGAAAGTCGTCTGCCTTTAAATGCAGCAGCCTTCAAATGTTGCGATTTTTGCGTTGTTCTCAAAAGCATAAATTATATTCTATTAACTATTAGGTAGCTATCCATCATCCTCACAAATCATCAAAAAATGGAGAGCCTAGCTCCTATTTCCCAGATGGTAGATAAAAAAAAAATGAAAATGAGCTCTAAACTGTAATTTTGATGTTCCACAAATCATGAGACTTTTCATAGTAAAAATCATTTTACAAATAAATCTTCCATTGTGACACATAGAAGGTTAATCAGGCTTAATATTTCTGTTTACATTTTGGTTCAGATGACACAATTTTTGTGGGTGGCAAAAATTTGCAAATATCACCCTGCAGCAGCCTTTAAATGCTAATGTCGTGTGCCTTTAAATCCTATCTTTCCATACATCAAAACATGTGAAATCGAACTCCTACTTTTCTCTGATGAACGTCATACAAATACTTATAACCTGCTATCTTGCTCCGGTCGGGATGTTTCAAGTTGACAATTTTCAACTTCAATGGCTTTTTCTTCCAAATTTTCAAGTGCAAAACAATTCTTCAGAAAAATGTGAAGAAAAGTTATTGTTTAATGTCTTTTGACTGCAGTGATGATTTTAGTGAGTGCGTTAGGCTTCAACCTATTCATTTATAGCCCATTTAGTTTTATTGATTCAATATTCTCAGTGAAAAAAAAAACATTTAAAGGCAGCTGTCTCGCGTTTGAAGGCAGACTATGCCAGCTGCCTTCATACAAATCGACATCACTTTTTTAATTTCCTCAGAAGGAAAAACTGAGGACTTGCGAGTGCTAAATGAGGTAATCATATACGCCGAATGAACAAGAGAATTTTTTCGTGTAGTAGAAAATAAAATCCATTTTGTGGATTCTTCAGAAAAAAATCTTAAATTTGGAACTCCATTTTTCGTTTGAAGGCAGACGACTTTCCCCTAATGTTAATTTTTTCTGATATATTCTGAAGTGATATATTCTTCTGAGTTCACTTGACAAACGTCTGGCGGCGCTGCGGTTGCAAAAAATCTCTGAAATGCGACAAAATAAATTTCTTCTCTATTTTATCCTTATTAGCAGGTCGTGTCCCTTCTTGTAATATGTACTTTTGTATTCCTTATTAACGAAAATAGTGTTGTATAAAAGGGTTTTTCTCAAACCTATCCTGAATTTTGGGACAGCTCAAAAGAATATGAGTCTTCCAGCTCAAAATTTCATCCCAATGCTTTTGTTGTAATATCGACAATTATTCACAATTAACCCAAATAACTGTATTTGACTAAATTATTAAAAGGATTTTCTTGTAAAAATTATTTAATTCTAAGGAATTAAACAATTTTCACATTAAAAAACCTCTCATTTTCTCTACGTGAATTTTCGCGGCATTTTGAAGAATGCTAATAGGCACCACCAAATTCACTTCGACTTTTCTTTTATCTCAGGCCTGCCATAGGGGCTGAGTTATTGAGAAAACAAAAATTTGGGGTATTTCAAAATGGCGGAAGGAGGGGTGGGGGGTGGATCTAATATCATCTACTTCTAGCTTCCCATCGACATTTAACCTTTGCCGAAAACAGCTTTTCAATATCTCTTTCCGTTTTCTCGCTAGAAGTGGTTATACGACGGAACGGAACGTCCACGAAAATCGATTTTTAGCGCATATAAGCCTGCAAACTTTTTCGTACAGCTCTTTTTTCATATAATAATTTATTAATCCGAAATTTACTTTGTCAGAAGTCATGCATGAGCGAAATTACCCTACAATCCCCTACCTTTTTTTTTTTAGAGTCAGTTCCAAGCACTGGAATTAAGTACAATGAAGATCACTAAAAGCGAGCATCTTTCAAGCTAGAAAATTTCTGATAACCTGAAACGAATCCGATCCCAAGACATGTCTATATAGTAGGTGCTCTATCACTTTATCAAAGCCGTATCCATTGTGACAATTTTGCTATCTTTCAAGTTCTAAATTGGGTATACTATAATTTGATTTTTTGATGTAACCAAAACTTTGGAATAAAATTGCAATGTTTATTAATTTAATTTTTAAGAAGCAAATAGGGTAAGTGTGCCAAATTCCGGCCAGCTTGCAATTTCGGCCATATTTTTTGTTCCTCGAATTTCCATGAATTTTTAAATTTTAGATACTCTTGAGATTGTACAATGCAAAAAAATAACAAAAAATGTCGCTTCGACGAGCAAGATGACGTGAAAAAGACATTGAAAGAATTCTGGAAGGGCAAGGAACTATGAGAATGAAGGTGGGCGAAATAGGCCACCAATTCCATGTCTACATTTTTATTCATTTTAAAATGTATTTAGAATGATTCCAGAGAAAATAAAGATGATAAACTGTTTGCAAGGTTCCAAGCAACATTCCTTATAAAAGAGTAACAAACATATTCAATTTATATTAAAAATATTGCATTTCAAACTTGAGACTTTGTCGCTTGCATGCAACTATGCCGAAATTTGGCACACTTACCCTAATTGAATTACGTTTTTTCTTCTGAAAAAACTTCACCGTAATAGTTTTTAAACAAATTTGTGCTTTCCTTTGTACCCCGAAATATTTAAAGTTTCAGTAAGAAAAAAGAAATCTTTGCAAATATACAATTCTCAAATGTGAGTTCTTCGTCAGATATACCTATATGTAATTGAAGAACAACAAATGGGCATGATTTATAAATAGATTCAACGTATATTTTTAGCGAATGAAAGTTTTTTCTTTCACTCGGCGCAAAAAAATTACAAGCTTTTTATTTGCCGAATACAGCATTATAAAGAAAGCAAAATAATCCAAAGGAATTGATAAATTTCAAGTAGTAATATAGCTCTTTTAGAAAGTGATAAGAGAGTTTTTCTTTATCAGAAACCCAAAATATAGCTACTATCTCTCCTCAAGTGGTATACAATAAAATTTGCCAAGAGGGTTAGTAGAAAGAAGGATGAAATGAGGGTCTTTTTTCTCTCGCAATCAATTTAGGTTTATTTTTGATGAGATTGAACGGAAATGACCTCGAAGTTGATTTTCTTTCATCAACTTTTCTCTTTTTATTTCTCTTCTTGTACAAAATCCAAAAAAAAGGGATGTTTATTCAATATGCGTGGCATATCCTGAGCCCCTGGCTGACAAATTGTACTCTGAGACGAAAAATCTGCTGGAGAGTCATGTGGAGAATATGCTGGCGACAAAAGTGGCGCCTGCTATTAACTCACAGGGCAGCGATGTGAGTGATACCCTTTTGTGGCGATACTATGAGGCATGGTCAGAATATAGTCGGGGTATTGGGTACCTCAATTTCCTCTACATGTACTTAAATATGCAGCACATCAAGAAGAAGAAGTTATCCGAGCCAGAAACTCTCTATGCCAGTGTATCGAGTGACATTCAGGAGCAAATGGAAATTGGGGAACTTGGGTTGGATATATGGCGTGTTAAAATGATTGAATCTCTGGGGGAGGAATTGGTGAAGCAAGTTCTCGAGGGCATTAAGGCAGATAGAATGGGCACAGAAACTAATTCACGCAATGTCGAAGTAATTCATGGAGTTATTCAAAGTTTTGTCCAAGTGCAGGATTATCGAAAAAAGGGCAATCTCAAGTTGTACCAGGAGTTATTTGAGAAGCCAATGCTTGCCACCAGTGGTGAATATTATCGCAGTGAGGCTGTAAAAATCCTGCAAAAGTGTTCGGTGAGCAAGTACATGGAGGAGGTGATTAGGAAATTGGAAGATGAAAAGAGGAGAGCAGAGAAATTTCTGCATCATAGCTCAATTCCGAAATTGAGGAAGGAGTGTCAGGAAAGAATGGTTACGGATCACATTGATTTCCTGTATTCGGAGTGCAAGGAAATGGTGGCGCAGGAGCGACGGGAAGATCTCAAGAACATGTACATTTTGCTCAAACCCGTACCAGATGGACTTAAGCAGCTTATCCTTACATTTCTGGATCACATTAAGAACGAAGGCAACGAGACCATTTCGACGCTCAAAGGCGACAATGTAAGTCACCAATTTGTTTTTATTTATCCCTTTTTTAATTTTTTTTTAAAGTATGCAAAAAATTTATTGATGTGATTTGCGAATTTGATTTTTGTGATTTGCGAATCAATTTGATGTCTACACTGGGAGAAATCCGAAAAAGTTAAAATAACATTCCGGAAATGTTAATTTTACTCTGCAGTAATGATCCAAAATCGGTATAAATATTACCCTTTTTAGGTGTATTGGGGGTTAAAGTTACCCCTTTTCGTGTTAATTTTACCTTTAAAAAAGTGTAAAATTAACATTAAAAAGTGTTGATATATTTTTACACCTAAAAAGTGTTAAATTCTGAGGAAAAAATGTTAATCGCACCCTCTTTTTTTCTCAGTATAGTAGACCAGTAAGCACCAAAAGATCATGCGAGAAACTAATTCACAGAGAGCTCTATCTTATGAGTTCGACCATTTCGCAAAGCTGCTGGGACGCTTTGCAATCTCTTTTTTAATTATTGTTTTTACAAATAATGCTCAATGAAAAATTTCACTTGCTGGCTAATTTTCCCCCCGGTCAGCTAATCAGCAGCTGTTAATATTCATTTCAAAATATTTCTTTCAACGATAAATGATCAAAAATCGATCACTTAATACCGAATATCGATCGTTCAGAATGAGAAATGAATAACTCACTAAGATTTTACATGCAGAGATTAGGATTTTTGAGATTTAAAATCTCTATAACTTTGAATATAATTATTTTTCACAGGAAAAAAGTAAAGAGGGTATAAAGAAGTATCCAAAAAGCGAATAAAACGATTTTTGTAAAAAATCGAGTTATTCGACTTATATTCTAAGTCGTCGATATCGCTCCCTGGAAATTCCAAGGGGCCAACTCACTTTTTGGCGATTTTGAAGTTTTAATGCACTCAGACAGAGAATTTAATAAAATTTCAGATGATATGAATAATTAAATTTCGTAATTACAAAAGTTTTTCAAAATTTTACTCTTTATGATTGCTTGCGCGGTTTTGTTTGATGCCAAGGGGCACAAAATAGATTTATCATTCAATTTTTTTTGTGAAACAAGGGACTAACTCAAGCAATTTGATCCCGTGTCATTCTAATTTCATGAAAATTTGCGCATCATTTAGAATAACAAAGAGCTAACTCATAAAAAAAACATATTTTGAAATGGTAAAAATATGTATTTTTCGATGTTTATAATAATGCTCATACAAATAGGAAAGAATTAAATTGTTTTTATTAACATCCTTAATTCAGATAATTATTCATACAAAGTTGAATCTTTCATGCTGTCTCCTGAAAAATGGCTCAGATTGAGTTGGCCCTTTGTAATTTCCAAGGAGCGATATATAATATAGGGAGTTCCGTCTTAAGTGAGAACGGACTGAAAGAATTTCATATGAATTGCCTACTTTATGGGTCCGGCACACCTTTTGGATCAGGAAAATTTCATGAAATCAAAATTCGAATTCCTTTCTTTCTCACACACTTTGCGTATGTCTATCTCATTCTTTCTCTCCAAATTTGATTGTGCTAAATTGAATTTGTTGTGATGTCTAAAAGAAGAAGAAGAGTGCGAAAGAATGAGATAGTCATATGCAAAGCATGTGAGAAAGAAAAATATTCGAATTTCGATTTTAGGAAATTTTCCTCATCTAAAAAGGTGTGCCGGAGCCATTAGATGCTAATTTAAAAAAAAAAACACTTTTGGTATGCCTCTAAATGTAAATATTTTTCACACGGTAATGCCCAACGCACAATAACTTTTGTTTAGTAAACATGTTTTTGACATTTCATTGAGAGTGAATGAGATCTAGATCTAGTCATCTCGCTTATTCTCATGGGAAATTATAAAAATATGTTTGCAAACAAAAGTTATTGTGCGCTGGTCATAAATTTGAAGTGTATTTCTTATGAATCGATGACGCTGAAAATAGGCTGAAAAATTGGCGTCGGTAATGTTTTGCATACACCACGGCGTTTTCGAGATAATTTTCAAAACTGGGTACACTCAGTCCCGGGATTATGCACATTTTCGGGACAGAAAAAATGCGCGAAATGGCATTATGCATCGAGAAAATTTGCATATCCAAAGGGGATTTCTTTTGAATAAATCAGCTGTAGAACGAATTTCGCGCGGACTAAAAGTAGTGAAAACAAAAAAATCAACTATTTAAAAGAAATGCTTTAAAAACAGTACTTTTTGGCCAGTGTTCTTGTAGAAATGGTTGGAATATTTAAATATTCTACCTTAATAAAAAAATTAAAGTTTTATTTTGAAAAATAAGCAAAGTGTTATTAAATTTCCCGTGTCGTAACATAGTATACATTCAGGCGTATTTCAGAAATGATTTCATAAATTGACTCCCAATTGTAGGCAAACTTGCATAATTGTATGTGCATAATTCCGTCAGATGCATAATCCCGAAGTGCATAATTCCGGGACTGAGTGTAGGTAATTTTTTATGTCAGAAGTGAATTCACGGGCTTTTTTTCGTTCCTGAGAATTTTTTTCAAAGCGGATCCCCCTGTGTACACAGGATAAAATATTTTCAAAAATTGTTCATAAATGTTTAAACCAGTGGTGTGCAAGAACCGTTGAAACAGAATAAACGTCAAAATAAGTTTGATCAGACATCATTTTGACCATTGACGTACAAGTTTCATTTGAAGCTTGTTCGGTTTCAAACGGTTCTTGCGCACCTCTGTTTTAGACATTTTCAATGGGCACTTACGAAATGTTCGTTAATCGTGAAAAACCAACACATTTGTAACAGTTTCTAGTTTTTGCACTCGTTCGTGAAATTGTTCGTAGCATGATCACTTGATGAGCATTTTTTTCTTCTTTTACAAACATTTGTTCGTAAATGTTTGCAAACACACAGAAAAAAATGTTCGTAAAATTTTGTCATTGGTTCGTAAAGTTTTGCCAAATAAACAAAAATGTTTGTGTGTCATATTAATTAATAAATCCCTATTTGAATTGAATTTATGCATCAATATTAATATTGATGATCAATATAAGAGCTCTGATTACTATAAACTAATCTATTGTTATCATGGTGCCCAATCCTTGTTAGATTCACATCCAATTTGTGGAAAATATGCTGCAGGTTCATCATAAGTACGAAGAACTGATCAGTGACACATTTAGTTTTGGCTATGCCGTAGATCCGCACTTTTTGAGTGCTTTGGACAAGGCGTGTGCCAGTGTCATTAATACTACTATTCGAATTGGGGAGAAACAAACGTGCCGAAGTGCCGAACTGGTAGCCAGGTACTGTGATAGTCTGCTGAAAAAGTCAAAATCGACGGAGAGTGAGATTGATACGAAACTCACAAAAAGCATCACGATATTCAAGTACATCGAAGACAAGGATGTATATCAGAAATTCTACAGCCGAATGTTGGCCAAACGGCTGATTCATGAGCAATCACTTAGCATGGATGCCGAAGAGGCTATGATTAATCGACTGAAGCAGGCGTGTGGCTATGAGTTTACCAATAAGCTCCACCGAATGTTCACGGATATCTCTGTGTCGGCGGACTTGAACAACAAGTTCAATATTTACCTCAAGGATAATAAAGTGGAAATTGGGATATCGTGCCAGATAAAAATTCTGCAAGCTGGAGCATGGCCCCTAGGACCAACTCAGGTGGTCATTCCTTTTGCTGTCCCCCAAGAATTTGAGAAGTCCATTAGAATGTTTGAAGCCTTTTATCACACCAATTTCAATGGACGCAAACTCACCTGGTTGCACTATTTGTGTCAGGGAGAGTTGAAGCTGGGTTACCTAAAAAAATCCTACATCGTCACCATGCAGACTTACCAGATGGCCATTTTGTTGTTGTTTGAGTGTGTTGATATGATGGTGTGTAAGGAAATCCAGGAAACACTACAACTCAACACGGACACTTTCCAGAAACACATGCAAAGTTTGATTGAGTCAAAATTGCTGCTGGCCAGTACTGAAGAACTCAAAGATGACACAGAAATCCGACTTAATTTTGACTACAGCAATAAGAGGACAAAATTCAAGATAACAGCAGCATTGCAGAGGGAGACACCACAAGAAGTGGAGCATACCATGAATGCTGTGGATGAGGATAGAAAACTCTACCTTCAAGCTGCCATTGTGAGAATCATGAAGTCACGCAAGATATTGCGCCACAATGCACTTGTCCAAGAGGTAAGTTCATTTTATTATTTTTCAAATACAAATCTACCTAAAAATTATTACACTGACTGAGAGAAATCCGAAAAAGTTAAAATAATGTTAATTTTACCCTGCAGTATTGATCCGAAATCGGTGTAAATATTACCCTTTTAGGTGTATTGAGGGTTAAAATTACCCTTTTTCATGTTAATTTTACCCTTAAAAAGGTGTAAAATTAACATTACAAAATGTTGATATATTTTTACACCTAAAAAGTGTTAAAGTTATGGGGACAAAAAGTTAATCGCATCCTCTTTTTTTCTCAGTGTATATCTCAGTTTACTTAAATTAATTAATTGCTATAACACCATTTTTTTTATCTAAAAAACTTATTGAAACGTTTCTACATTAAAAAGTCTTTCCGCTTTCGACCTCTGGCTCAAATGAAAGACCTTGTCAAATTGCTAAAACTTTTCAGAACATCAAAAGTACGTGTAACCCTCGGTAGGGGTACTCAAAATCGTAAATTCTGATATTCGATTTCAAAAATCTTAATTCCTGCATTTTCGATATAAAATATATTTATACAAAATCCCAAATAAAAAAAAAGATATTCCATCCTCCAATGTTGATTCTAATAAAAATCAGAATAGGGTAAGTGTGCCAAATTTCGGCATACTTGCATATCGCACGTTTTTATTACAATGGCGTATGTCGGATTTCAGCATTTTTCAGGAGACGGCTTCAAAAACTAAATTTTATTATATTTTGAATATTTTCTTCAAATAAACTTTCAAAATTGCTAGTATGTGATTCTACTGATGTAGAAGTCGAAATGTCCGGCTTTTATTGATCAAAAATATTATTATAAAAAAAAATAAAATAAAATGGATCGTCACTTTTACACTAAATGTGACAAAATTGCAAAAAATCCGCCACTGTAATACTAAAAATTCAGACAGGAATTTTAACATACGTCTCTTGTTTAGCCTTTTTAACAGAATTATTTTTCTTGCACTTAAGCAGTATCTCTTTGGTGTTTGACGTCGAAGTATGTTAAATTAATTTTAAAAATCAAAGATCCTTAAAAGTCAAATACAAAAAGTTTTGTAATTTATTTATACTTCATTTTATTTTTTGATGAATTCATTTCATTTTTTCAGATCTCGTAGCTTTGCTAAACAAAGTTTTTTTTTTTAATTAAGATTTTTATAAAATGTGTGATACTTCTTTAGAATGAGATTTCCTTGACACAAAGAAATAAGATCACGTTTCATTCATTTTTATTTAGTAATCCCTTTTTTTTAATGATCAACCACAATAAATCATAATATTATTTACAAAATCATGCGACTTTTCTCTGTAAACCAAATAACTACGAAATGAGGTTATGTTGTCACTGTTTATATGACTTTTTTCTCTAAATGTCAAAAAATGTACGCCGTTTAGTGATACAGTGGCGTAGGATTCATCATCAGTGGAATAGTGGCGTATAATTCCACGAAAAACGCCATTGTAACACTAAAGGCCTCCAGGTAAATAATCATAGGCCACTTGTACGCTACTTTTATTTTGCAGGCTTGACAAATACTTAAAATTATTAAAAAATATTTCTAACAATGTTGTTGAGATTATTACATATAATGAATATTTAATAAATTTCCTATTAGAAAACAATAAAAACTCAAAATGAACAAAAACCGAGATACGCTGTTGTAATAATAAACGTGCGATATAAGCACCGAAGTCCTAAGTTTAAAATGCAATATTTTTAATTCATATTGATATTTTTTGTTACTTCCTTTTCGTGAGGGTTTTGTGGAACCATGAAAACTAGTTTATCATCTTTGTTTTCTTTAAATCACTTGCTAAAATATTGAAAGATTAATAATAATATGGACATTGCTTTGGGTAGTATTCCGGCCACTTTGAGTGAAATACCGGCCACCTTTTTTCTGACCACTTTTTGTAAAGCAACGGATAGAAAATTTCTAAACGTCAAACGGAACGAGTTTAATATTTAGTTTAATACGTTTATATGAACCACAAGTCCTGAGATCTTCCGTGTAATTTGTCCTGAAGACCTGAAGAGTAGCATCTCAAATTTACGCGCAGATTCCCGTAGCAATTGGACCTTCCTGAACTCTTCCAAGGCCTTTTCCACATCATCTTTTTCATATAAGCGATGGTTTTTTTTCTCTGGACATTATAGAACTCAGAAATTGAAGAAAAAAAAACATAAAATGAATAAGAAATTTAGGAAAGCAAAAATGTTGCCGGAATAGGCAACACTACCTCACCGGAGAGACGCTCACAAAGTATATATTTTTTTACGCGAAATACAGGATCCAGCTGGGACATTTCATTCGGAATTTAAAGATTGATTCATTATTAACATAAACAGAAACAATCTTTAATGAAAACTAATCAATTTTTTTGGAAAACACCAAAGGAAAACCTTTTGCACTTCACCACAAATCGTAAGACTGCTAGAAACACAATCGATCTGTCATATTTTTTGTAAGACTCTTTCTACACTGAGTTTTTACAACACAATTCAGATTCAAATTATGCCTAAAATTTAACGGTATTTGTGTTAATACATCCTAAAATGAATAAATATTTAAAAGCTAAATGAATTAATTGACTATTCGAAGATTACATACATAATTTTAATTAATTTATTTGCATGGCCGAAATTACACTCAAAGTGGCCGAGATTAGAAGCTGGCCGAAATTTGGCACACTTACTCTATATTTACTCAATTGCTATTAATTACATTTTAAATTATTTTCCTTGTTAAATTATTTGTAGATTTACACTCAGTCGCGAGTGAGCTTTGCTCCCAGCATACTGATGATTAAGAAGTGTATAGAGTCACTGATTGAGAAGCAGTACATCGAAAGAACGCCCAATTCCACCGATGAGTACAGCTATGTGGCATAAAGAGTGATCTCTGTCCTTGTCCAGGACATTACTCAAAGGAACCTTAATGGGAGGACTTTCGTTGCATGACCCAACAGAAGGACAACCCACGAGGACAGAAACACAGTTAAGCAAATTCTTTTTATACTTCCGCAAGAAAAAAAAAATTAATTGAAAAGATATACATTTTATTAGCAAATGAAAGGGGAAAAAATATCTCAGAGGCAGAAGAAAATTAATCATTGTTACTAATCGAACGTATCCCGACAAAGAAAAATTAATTGTGAAGTGATAGACAAAAAAGAAATTGAAATATTTAAGAAATCTCTTATATAGTGACACTATTGGCGGATAATTTTTCTCTCCTATTTCCTGAAAGGAGAAACATATGAAGGAAAAGAAAAAGTGTGAGAAGGATGAGAATTTTCTTTGAAACATCGTTATTTGTGAGACAACTTTTTGTTTTTCTTAATCTTTCGCTCTTGATGCGCATTAAATTGAGATACTGACTTTCTATGTGACTTTTCCCTCATTGTTCGGCGTTTTGTGTAAATTTCGGCGGTCAGGATCAAGACACTGACAACGAGAGCAAACAGTATAATGATGATTGGTGTAATGACTTGTTCAATATCCACGGGAACAACATCAACTCGTGATGAGTAGCACTTGGGTCGCGATGCAAACCATTTTATTCTCTCATTTTGCACCACTCCACCCTCTATTAGCTTCATTGTAAGTACACTGATGAGCTGGTGGTAAGGTGATGTCTTCCGGACGAATGCGCAAGTATCAATGACCCTTAAGAATGTGATTTGCTGGAAAAATTATTTTAAAAAAATCAGTGTTAAAATGCGAATGTCTACAAGAATATGAAGTGCTCAAGTGTGCCTAGCTAGAGTCTTTTCTACGCATTAGGTAAGTTTATTTTTAAAACAAATCGATAGTTTTTTTACCATTTAAGAGATAATAAAATAAATGTTGAAAAATTTGAGAAAATACTAAATTTTTGCCGGCCCATTTAAGGATTATTAAAATTTGAATTATATATCAAAATGGGATGACAAAGCGTCCTGTTCTATGTGAAATTTTCGAAATCGTAACTTGGATACTATAGGGTAAGTGTGCCAAATTTCGTCATAGTTGCATGCAAGCGTCAAAGTCTCAAGTTTGAAATGTAATATTTTAAATACAAATTGATTTTTTTTATTCTTTCTTTTGTAATGGTGTTGCTTGGAACCTTGTAAAAAGTTTACCGTCTTTATTTACTCTAAAATCATTCTCAATACATTTTAAAATGAATAAAAATGTTGACATAGCTTTAGTGCCTTATTTCGGCCACCTTCATTCTCATATTTTCTTGCCCTTCGGGAATTCTTCCAATATCTTTTTCACGTCATCTCGTTTGTCGAAGCTACATTTTTTGTTATTCTTTTGCATTGTATAATCTCTAGAGTACGTAAAATCTAAAAATTCATGGAAAATCGAGGAACAAAAAAGGTGGTCGAAATTGCAAGCTGGCCGGAATTTGGCACACTTACCCTACCTCAAAATTGTACTTTCGTATCATTTACTGTTTACTGGTTTACAACTGATTTGAATCGACCCATAAATCATTCAAAATATCTTAGCAGTAATATAATTGATTTTGTGATAAAAATTAGTTATCGGTTATAAACCAGTTCAAAACCGATCAGAATCGGTTTAGGCTTGTCAGAAATTCCAAGACCTTTCCAATTAGAACAAATCTGATAACATTTGGTTGAGAAATACGCTGTCTAGACCCTTTTTAATCTTTGACCTTGAAATCCCATTATTAGAAATAATTCAACGGAATTTTCGTATAAAGCATTGTCTTTGGATCTTTTATCAAACTGTTAAAAACATTCTTAGTGAATATTTTAATTTTCGTGCGACGATGACCCAAAGTCACTTCCGAATAAGATTTTGTGACAAAACCGACAAGACTTATCAGACTAAAGAGCAAGTATCGTTTTACAATCAAATTTTTTCCACTGAAAAGCAACACTGTTACAGGCAAAAAGTTCTTTTGGCCTCTAACAACAGAAGACTTTCGACCCTTGGAGTACCTTAAGTATGACGGATATATTGACAAACTTGAGAATTATCTGATAAGACCTAGTCATTTTTCTTAGTTCTTAAGATCCATCCCCATCAAGACTAAGTTTTCCTTTATTTTTGGTCAATAAACATTTTTCCTACGATATTTCGACAAAAATTAATATAAAACTATAGAAAATGGAACTTAATTTATTAATTATAGTTAAAAATGAAATTATTAAAAGATATTCACCTAAATTTGATCAAAAATAAATGCCCTAGCGCACAATTTATTGAGTGGAATTATACTTATTTCCAGCCTAATGGCGCTGGCACACCTTTTCAATTGAGTGAAATTTAATTGATTGAAATTTTACCTCTCACTCTTTCAAACTGAAATCAGATATAGTTGTCTCTTTCTGCCAAATGAAATTTAAAATTGAAATTGAAATTTCAATTTTAAAAGAAAGGAGACAGCTGAATCTGATTTCAGTTTGAAAGAGTAAGAGGTAAAATTTCAATCGGTTGAAATTCACTCAATTGAAAAGGTGTGCCAGCGCCATAAAAAACGAAATTCTATTATAATTCAATACTTATGGCGCTGGCACACCTTTTCAATTGAGTGAAATTCAATCATTGAAAATTTACCACTTACTCTTTCAAACTGAAATCAGATATAGCTGTCTCTTTCTACCAAATGAAATTTAAAATTGAAATTGAAAATGAAATTTCAATTTCCATTTAACAGAAAAAGACAGCTATATATGATTTCAATTTGAAGGAGTAAGAGAGATAAAATTTCAATCGACTGAATTTCACTAAATTGAAAAAGTGTGCCAGCGCCATTAGAATAAAAAATTAAAATGTCGATTTTTTATGTTGGCATGAAAGGACGTTATGGTTTACGTTTGATTTTTTTTCGAGATTGATTTTTTTTGTTGAGTTTCTACTGTATATGGGAGACTGGGGCAAAAAGTCACTAAACGGATAATTTATTTTTTTACAAGCTACTCGAATACCTCCAAAACTTCTAATTAACACAGTTTTATAGGAAATTTACCGCTCTACGACTTTGTGAAAGTAATTTTCCTCTATTTTGTAAAGAAATACGTTTATCGAGCCAATTTCTAAAAGGTAATTTTGTGACTATTCTCAAAAATGTTGGGGCAAATAGTACCAGACATTGGGTATTATCATATTTTGATTCGCTTTATTACGGGCTTCCGTAGGGTAAATGTCCTAATTCAAAACCATTTCCAGACGCTTTAACTTTGACAGAAGATTCAACACATTAAGTTCATATTTTTTCTTAAGAGAACTACATAAATTTGCTCCTTGACTCTTCTAGAATGTTACTGTTTAGTGAAAATTCTTTAGATATAATTTGAAAACTTCTTAAATACAAGAAAAATACGCGAATGTAAAATGCTTCTATTGGAAACGAATTAATCCAAATGGAGACAAGGGAAAGTTTCTAATTGGAGACAAACAGTGTAACTGAAATCGCGACGAAAGGCTTCTAAAACCTTGTTGAGTTGCTCTTGAATGCAGGTTTTGTTCTTATTCCAGGTCTTTTCTCCTTTTCCATCTAGAACAATAAGAAAATCTCTCCAAAAAAAATCATATTTCCGAGGTTTCCTATTGAAGCATTTGCAGACACTTCAGAAAACCCTGTTTGCTCACAAAATAGGTAATTATTTCATTTGAAAACTTCACGTATCATTAACAATAAAGATTAGCACTTAATTTAACTAAAATTAGTCAGAAATATGACATAAATGTTAAACAAAACGAATAAACAACTGTCACCTTTTTGTGTGTTTTTATTGAAAAACATGGTCGATATATGAAAAATCAATGGTGAAAGGATACACCAATTAAAAAAAGCTGAGAAATTAACAAATTAAAATTTGTGAATATGAATAGATTTTCGCTTTATTTGTAGCAAAATTAACTAAATAATGAAACTGAGGTATAGAAAATATATAAATATAGTAATTTAGTACTGTATTTATCATGAAAACAGTGACGTTTCCATTTGGAGTAGCGAAAAATTTCCATTTGAAGCAGTTTTTAAATTAGCTTAATTTACCCTAAATTAAAAAAAAAAAAAAAACCTAGAGGATATATTTTCATAGAAAATTTATTCATGTACACTTTGTAAAACACGAGAAAAGTGAGAAAACGAGAAAAGTGCTTTTCAAGCTATTTTAGAAAAAACACACAAAAGACTGCAAATCGTTTGACCAATGCAAACAAAAAGCGACGAGACATGGTAATGACGTTTCTTTTCACAGTGAGACATTAGAAATTGCTTCGCTTTTTTGTTACTTTTTACCCCAAGTGGTCATTTTTAATAAAAGGATTTCTGGAGAAAAGAACTTTTGTGAAATTCTAAAATAGATAGCGGATTCGAATTCAAAAAATACAAATTATTTAGAAAATATTCACCAGTGCATCAATTTTGGAAAATAAGTAGGTAATAATTGTTATCCTCTGCCAGGAAGATATTTCAAAAATAGGACTAAAAGTTCGATATTTTTTATTTTCTAAATTCCTTGTTCAAATTCTAAGAAACTCACGACATTGAAGAAGGTCTATGGAGGCTATCTATAGAAAAATAAAATTGAGCCGCTATCTTTTTTACCTTGGAAGATATTGAATTTTGAATTTTTCGATTTGTGACTTTTTGCCCCAGTCCCCCCTATACTTTGCAGGACTTAGTTTGCCTATGAAAAGTTTTTGGATACCTATTCTTTATTCTGAAATACTTTTTCATAGCTTCTATTGGTGCTAAACATTTCAGCTTAAATTCTTAAAAAAAATTTATTAAAGATACTAAAACTTTACCGTACAAAAGGTTCTAATTTAGTTTACTATTTTATCTGAAATCTCTGTTATTCTACATATACGATTTAAAAATATAAAGCAAAATTTTCTTTTAAAAATAAAAAAAAATATAAATTTCCAAGATTCTACTATCCTATGAAAAAGCTAAAGGCACTTACTTGTAAATCGCAAATCTCACTTTCAGTAAATGTCTTCACAACTTCCTCATAAATGCTTTCGACATCAAAATGAAAAGCAAATCCACCCTCTTTTATCATTTTAACGCCCTTAGAAGGCTCAAAAAAATTATTCTGCTTCTTTACGCGCTCTGCGTAGATTTTCTTGACTGCTTCGTTAGAACTGTTGAAGAGATCATCATTGTATGGTGCATCAATGGCGCCGATCCTGAGTTTACTGGCAGCTAAGTGCTCAACAGTGCGAATAGTTTTGGGTGGATCAGTGATGAGGGAGGCTACAATGAAGGTGGAATAGTACTGATAGCAAAGAAAGGAGAAGACGAGGCACAAGGCAAAAAGTATTCTCGCAGAAGTTGTGGGAATTCTGGCTTCGAGACCTTGCTGAAAAAATGCTCCAAAAATTCCAAGAAAAGCAAATGCTATTGTACTGGATCCTGATTCTGTTGTTAGTTTTAAAGATACCACCAAGGATATCCAAAGGATGATGAGAAGGCACAAAGTACACAGCCATAGGGTGTTATCGAAGGGCTGTAAGTACACTGCACGGACTGATACTGCTCGCGGATGACGAAATACAAAGCCGTATTGTGGCTGCCAAGTAAATGGTGTTGGTTTCACTACAGCAAGACGACCTTGCGTAATCTTCAATGGGGTGACACTGACATCCGCCAGGGAAGCATTAAGAATGGCTATTGTGCCTACCCATGTGTCATTTGGACCCACAGCCACTTGGCTCCAGGAGGTGGTCCGGCGGAGAATTAGAGTGGCATTAACTCGTTTTGCAATGCCCGTAAGGAGAGTGTATTGAATAGCTGAGGCAGAAACTGAGGAATCCACTAGATTCGTCAGCATATCATGGGCTGTCAGACCAGGAGGTATGTGAAAAATCTGTTGGGAAATGTTTGCTTACATTACACCAAAAACATTTCGTAAAATTCTTCGTAAATGTTTGTGAATTCCTACTGAAAACTTACGAAATGCTCGTTAATATTTTAAATACAAATTGATTTTTTTTATTCTTTCTTTTGTAATAGTGTTGCTTGGAACCTTGTAAAGACTTTACCGTCTTTATTTACTCTAAAATCATTCTCAATACATTTTAAAATGAATAAAAAATATAGACATAGCTTTGGTGCCCTATTTCGGACACCTTCATTCTCATAGTTCCTTGCCCTTCGGGAATCCTTCCAATATCTTTTTCACGTCCTCTCGTTTGTCTAAGCTACATTTTTTTATTATTCTTTTGCATTGTGTAATCTCTAGAGTACGTAAAATCTAAAAGTTCATGGAAATTCGAGGAACAAAAAGGTGGCCGAAATTGCAAGCTGGCCGGAATTTGGCACACTTAACTCTTTCGCGTCATTAGGGTCATATATGACCCGGGGAAAAAACAATTTTTTTTTAACTATTTATATTAATTGAAATCTATCTATTTGTGCATGACATCATAATAGAAGGATGTAAGATTCTTGGCTAATTTTCTCAAGACTCCAGATATTCAGGAAAAGAAAATATTTGAGATCAAAAATCACTAATTTCGAACTGTGAAATGACTTTTCTTTTTCAAATTTTTTTATATTAATTTATTTTTTTCAGCAAAAAGTTCTTTAGAAACACAAAATAGAATATCCAAAGATTGTATATTGCATATTTTGATATAATAAACTACTCTCAATTTTCCAGAAAAGCGTGTAGAATTTTCCGGGTCATATATGACCATAGTGTCCCCAAGGGTAACAGTGTTTTCGTCCCAAATCTATAGCGAAATGTAGTTTGGACATTGTTTTTCTTTGTGAAATGCAGGTGGGACATCTTGCTCCTGGACATTTCATCTTATATCTGATGAATTATAACATATTTTGCAATATTTTAGAGTATTCTGCAAGCGTCCAATATCGTGCAATTGTATTGTGTGTGAATAAATATGTGGATTAGTTTATTTTTGCCAAATACCAATCAAAATATTGTGACAGTGACTGTTCAAGGGATTACCAGGAAGATTCCTTGAACACCAGGAGTACAGTGTTCACAACAATCCAGTTTGCCATGGTTTTGGCCAAATTAATAACTTCAAGCAAAAAAACTCTTAAAAAGTCCGTGATATAGATTTTGAAAATGGTATGTACACTTCCCTTGAGGACAACAGGGTCATATATGACCCGGGGTTTTTCCGAGTTTTCACGCAATGGAATTTTTCTTTCCTCTCTGAACTATTATATTTGATCATAAAGCATTAGGAAATACTCAATTTTACTTGAATTCAACTGCTGAATAAGAGTGGGACGCGAAAGAGTTAACCTAACTCACGAAAAAAAAGTTCGGAAAAGTTTGCACGTTTTTCACAAAATTCCTCGTAACTTGACGAGCATTTGTCGTTCCTTTATAAACATTTGTTCGTATCAAGGGGGAGATATTTGGGTGAAAATGTGTACACCACTTCCAGGCACTTCCACGATTTGTAAGGAAGAGACCTTCGCACGTCCAGAACTGCGCAACACCCTCGAAAATAATGCAATACTTCCAGCACTTCTTGCACTTCATGCACTTCTTACACTTAGAAATGAATAATTTATTTATTATGAGGAAAAATCTAATTAAGTAAATTCTAAAAAAAATCTCAAGAAATTATTTTTACACATATTTTTTTTTTAATTTTGCTTATATTTTGAATTTCTTGCGCCAGATATTCTTACATACCTTCAATATTTTAATCAAGGGGGTGACATTAGCTCCGAAAAATGCGACCGATTTTAGTGTAAATTTTTCCCTGTTTTCGTATACATTCCACGAGATATCTCCAAAACTACGTAGGTTGCCAATTTGGAGTTTTCGGTTGCCTATTCAATATTAAGTTGGCTTTTATTTTGCCAATTCTTTCTACAGTTACAGAAAACAGCTAATAAACCCAAAAGTTTTTTCGGCGCGCTATAAACGTATGGGAAATATAGGAAATGTCATGATTTTAATATTATCTGCATTTTACGAAGGGGTATCAAAATATTTTGAATTTTCCTAAGAAGCTGTGAAGCTACTTTTGGAAAATTACGTATTGTCGTTTGTAATTATTGAAACTATGCTGGAAAGTCTGTAAGAGTTCAAAAGTACGACTGCAGCAATTAATTCAGCATTTCAGATGTATCTTCACATTTTATTGAGCTTAGTTCTCTCTCTGGTTTCAAAATCCTTTAAAATTAAAACATTTTGCACTCTTGGGAAAAGTTTTAGATGATTGCTAATCAACTTTTGCAACAAGCTTGGCTATTTTTTCCAGGATCTTTTTCTCTATTGTTGTATTAGATCAATTTCTCATCACCTCCCCGATGTCGCCAATCGATCCGCAAAAAAGATTTTTTTATCGCAACATTTTATCGGAGAAAAATGGCCACAATCATAAAGTTATGCTTTTTCCTTTGAGTGAAAGAATGTGGCACCTACGTGCTGAGCTTTTAAACACATCCAAGCCTTTCTACATAGCGAAATACGATCTAATTATTGTTTTCCGACATTTTAAAAGTTTCTTCAATTGCTATCCACAAATATTCTTCTACTAGGATTCTCAGAATGTTGGCATCAATATTAGAGACCCTTTAAAATGAAATTGATATTTCGAAGAATAAATCCCTATTTCTAAATTTTCAAAGCCACTTTTCAATAATCATTAGAGCAAGGACGAAATCTAAATAAACCCCCAAAATGTTTCTTTAATGGAAGTTACATCACTTAGACCTTTCCAAAATTAGTCTAGCATTACAAACAAAATGGACCTTTTCGTTCCTCATTTTGTAATAGTCCTCAAAAACACAAATCTACTTTTTTGAAGAATACTTTTGGTATCGAAGAGATATAATACACTAAAACCTTTCCTTTCTCTTTATCTGAGTCTTTGTTGAGAATCCGATGAGAAGAGTGTCCAGTGAAAAAGTCCTAAACGCACTAAGTGTAACAAAAAACCTTTGTGATAAGGTCTTTCCCAATTATTTCCATACCTGAGGAAGGGGGAAATCCCCTCCGAAACGTCGGTTTGAGAAAGTAAAGTAGAAGAAACCAAAGGTCATTTCCGTGTTTTAATTACTATCATTAAATAAACCTATTGACCGAAATTCATCTACTAAAACCTTTCCAGTAAATGCAAACAGGTAAACAAAAAATGGTAGAGGTAACCTATGGGATACCGCTTAACGACATTCGCGAAAAAGTCCCACGAATACGATAAATTAGAAAAAAAAATATCAAAATGATTGAAAGTCAACTGCAATGCTATGTCATTATTTGCGAGCCACTACATGAATTTGTAATTTCTGCAAAAAATAAGGAAAATTATTGTCCAACTGAATATTTTCCTTGGAAAAATTACGACACAAATTAAGCTATAATAAGTTTGAGCGTATTTGCTCCATTTCATTGTAATAGCCGAACTTAAAAATTTCAACAAACTTCTTCAAATTATACCGTCGCTTGAATTAAAAATCTCAACTAAAACTAACGTAGTCTGAAAAACGTTCCACTTCCAAAGACTTCCAAGCACTTCATTTTCACCTGTACACCACTCCCGACTCTAATATCTCCCCCTTGTTACAAACATTTGTTCGTACTTTTTTTTGGTTGTCTGACAAAATTGTACGAACAAATAACAAAATTTTATGAACATTTTTCTGTGTGTTTACGGATATTTACTAACAAATTGTATACTAACAAATGTTTGTAAAAAAAAACTAAAAATGATCGTCAAGAGTAATCTAATCAGATTACGAACAATGTTTGTGAAAAAGTACGAACTTTTTTATGAGTTATTTTACGATTTTACGAACATTTCATAAGTCCACAAGCATTTACAGACAATTTTATAAAATATTTTTTGTTCTCTGTAATTAAGAGAATTTCAAATTGAGAGCTTGTACCCACCGTTACTGCTCCATAAATTTCAGTTCCTTTCAGATCAAGTCTCCTTCTAATCTTTGTGGTTCTGGTGAATGCTTCAGAAACTCTCAAAGATTTTCCATTCCAAAATCCCACAAAATTTACACAAATTGGATGCAAATCATCAAATTTAACTCTGTACACCTCGGACACTTTTACTGCCCCATCTGCATTTTCCCCTAAATCTCTGGCAGCGAGAAACACCTCAGAGTCCCACTGCATTCTCACACCATTGAGAATCTCCAAACTATCCTCATGCGAGTTTGAAGAGTAAATGATCCACAGAAAAGTTTCATTGAATTTGTTCCTGTGGGACATTTCTTCAAGAAACTCATCACTTTTTTCACAATCAAGATCTAAAATAACTCCGATTTGCGGTGAATTGATAAGGGATTTATCTACGAATGAAAAATCTTCCAAAAAGTTTATATTAAATGCAATAGTTGATATAGATACATTTTGAAGAGATTTTGAAATCTTTAGACAGTGGCTTTCGGAACAACAAAAAACAGCACATGATTTTAAGTTGTTGAGCAGAACAAGTTCCCTGAAGAGACCAAGAAAAAAGTTCAGTTCCAGCAACATTTTCAGAATAAAACTGAAGGGAAAATAGAGAAATTGCAGAAATTTATAACATTTAAAATGTGGAACATTTTCTCAATTGAAACGTGACAGGTAATCAATAACGGAGGAATTTATCAGCCTAAACTTTTATTTATAAAAATTGCTCAATTATCTTGCCAATCTTTATTATTAGCTGCTTGCATTCGAATGATTTTTGTAAAATAAACACAGATTTATTTCATGAAGATTTAGCCATATCGCAAAAGATAGCAATTAGCAATTAACATTTGGCAAAAAAAACTGAGATTGTAAAGAATCTCAGCTAACAAATGAACAGAAATAAATTAAAGTTGGTCAACAAAATCCAAATTTAGATCAGTAAAAATTTAATGTGGTTAGTAATGCCTCCGGCACATCTTTTAGATCAAGAAAATTTCACGTAATCGAAATTCACTCCTCTTTCTCTCTCAAACATTTTGCATATGTCTATTCCACTCTTTGGGACTCTTCTTCTTATTTTAATCATCAGACCAAATTAAATTTAGTTCAATCTAGGGTCCGAAAGAGTGGTACAGACTTAAGCAAATCTTATGAGAAGGAAAGGGATGTGAATTTTGGTTTCATTAAATTTTTCTGTTCTAAAAGGTGTGCTAAAATGATTAAAAGGGATGGATGGATCTAATTTATATAGGGTAGACCGGAGCAGTAGCCATGAATAGTACTAATATTATTATTAGCGGTTCAAAAGCGATTGCAACCGATTCAGTTAGGTCGGAAATTCCAAGACCTTTCCAACGAGCAAATACATACAGTAGACTCTCGCAAATTCGGCTCTTTTAAGATCGGGCTACTTTTTAATTCGGGCAGCGGTTACATTTGAAAAAAGTTTGTTGTCATTTTTCAAGTTTGATTATGATTATCAAATGAATCAAATATGCTCAAATTTGGCATGGTTTGTCTTAGTTTTGATGTGATTTTGCATTATTGAGGGATTTTCATGCAATTTACGTTATATATGAGTGTATAAACTCAATATCTATATACACATGAATAAAAAATCGTTGCATTTCAAAAAGTTTGTCGCCCGAATTTCTGTCTAATTCGGCTGACATTTCGGTCCCATATGCCCGAATTTGAGAGAGTCTACTGTAACACCATTCACTTGATAAATGTACTCTAAATAGAGTAGTGATTCCAAAAACCGGTTAATCGCCCTATTTTGGGGACGGTTTCATAACCGGTTTTTAGAGATGAAACCGGTTTAAAACCGTTTCTATAAAAATTTTAATATTTCTCTTAAACTTATGTTTATCTCTTGAAAATCAAGATACACTGCAAAATATTTCCTTGTCTTTAAAAGGGAACCTGAAGTACAATATGGTAATATGTAGTATGATGTATGAGTATGTTAATAATATATGAAGGAGAGAAGTAATGAGTTTCCTGTACGTTTCTTCCATTATTGAAAAGAATTTTTGCTTAAAGGTTATCGGGAATTATTTCAGGACTTCTTCACTTGAAAATATTTCATCTTAAATCTTAGTTAAATATTTAGAAGATTAAAAAATCAATTGTATAGGGGAGACTGGGGCAAAAAGTCACAAATCGAAAAATTCAAAATTCAATATCTTCCAAGGTAAAAAAGATAGCGGCTCAATTTTTTTCTACAGATAGCCTCCATAGACCTTCTTCAATGTCGTAAGTTTCTTATTAGAATTCGAACAAGGAATTTAGAATATAAAAAATATCAAAATTTTTAGCCCTATTTTTGAAATATTTTCCTTGCAGAAGATAACAATTATTACCTACTTATTTTTCAAAATTGATGAACTTGTGAATATTTTCTAAATAATTTGGATTTTTTGAATACGACTCCGCTATCTATTTTAGAATTTCACAAAAGCTCTTTTCTCCAGAAATCCTTTTATTAAAAATGGCCACTTGGGGTAAAAAGTACCAAAAGCTGTGGAGCAAAAAGTAACAAAAACCGAAACAATTTCTGATATCTCACAGCGAAAAGAAACGTCATTAACATGTCTCGCCGCTTGTTGTTTGCATTAGTCAAACGATTTGCAGTCTTTTATGTGTGTTTTTTTTTCTAAAATAGCTTGAAAAGCGCTTTTCTCGTTTTCTCAATTTTCTCGCAGAGAAAACGGTGTTTTACAAAGGTGTAGGGTAAGTGCTCATAATTTTGGACAGTTTCTAAATTTGGACACTTTGAGGGTAAAATTGGACACTAAAAATAAATTGATTGAAATGATGGATTTTTATTCCAATATTTGATGAAAAATGAATTCTATCTAAATATTTGTTCTTTTTGGAAGATTTTGACACTAAATACGTTAAATTTTGAATATGATTTGAGTTGAAATTGCTTTGTTGAAAATTCAGTGTGAGCAATTGCTTACGAGAAATATGACAGAACTTCGTGGCTTACTTCAGTCTTATTTAGTTTTGGTGAAGTACTAACAAAGTTTGTTCGCTGTTTTTGAGTGATATTATTGAATATTCATTGAATATTGTGTTGATTCACGTTACTGATGATTTGTACAATTGACCTGAAGTGAGATTTGCCTTGTGAATTATATTTTTCGTGTGAAAAATGGGAAATTTTTTAAGACATTCACCAGTGAGGTGATGATTCTTATTTTGGACAGGTGTTTTTCTCACGAAATTTCGTGAAGTTTTAGCTTTTGTGATGACTAGGTTGGACAAATGCCTGGAGAAACAAAGGAGCATCATCTCTACGAAAGAGATGTAACGAGAAATGCCTTGAAAGGCTCCCGGAAAGGTCAGGGAATGAGCGAATCTGCACGTACTTGGAGTATCGAAGTCAACTCACTTTAATGAATGATATGGAAAGTTTCCGGGCTTCTGTGACATTCTACGTTTCCCTTACATGAACAGGAAGAGGACTTGGTAAGATTGGTTCATCAAATGAAGAACAATGGGCATCTTATTGAGGCGGATTAGCTGTCCAAATTTACAGCCAAGTTAGCCAAATTAATAACCAAGTTGTCCAAAATAAGAGTCAAATTCACCTCTACATATCAATTCATTTTTAAACGTATTAAAACTAATTTTAATAAAAATAAGACGATAAATAGGTTGCTAAGTTTCTAAACAACCCTTCTGAAAAGAGAGTAACAAGAAATGTCAATTAGTATAGAAAATATCGCACTTCAAACTTGGAACTTCGATGCTTATAAGCAGACTGTTCAAAATTATAAGCACTTCCCCTAGATGAATAAATTTTCTATGAAAATATGTCCTCTAGGTATTTTTTTCAAATTTACGGAAGCCTGCAATGAAGCAAATCAAAGTATGATAATACCATACCCAATGTCTGGTACTATTTGCCCCAGCATTTTTGAGAATAGTCACAAAATTACCTTTTAGAAATTGGCTCGATAAACGTATTTCCTTACAAAATAGATGAAAATTACTTTCACAAAGTTGTAGAGCGGTAAATTTCCTATAAAACTGTGCTAATTAGAAATTTTTGAAGCGCTCGAGTAGCTTGTAAAAAAATAAAATATCCGTTTCGTGACTTTTTGCCAAAGTCTCCCCTACTTATTTTTACGGCAGTTGCATTTGCTTTTCCATGGTATAATATTATTGGAAAAACTCTCAGTAATTTTCCTGCACTCTGAAATTTTCTGATCTATTTTAAAATATTATTTTAAAAACAAAATAAAGCAATAAAATAAATAAGTTCTACACTAATGGCCTCTATACACTATAGAAATTTATGTCCATATTGAAGCAAATTCCCGATGGCTGTCTAATGATCTCTACACAGTAGAGAAAATTATGTCCATATTGAAGAGTTTTTCCTACACAAGCGTATGGAATTTACTTCAATATGGACATAAATTCCTCTAGTGTGTAGAGGCCATAAGAAAAACTCTTTAATATGAGCATAAGTTTTTCTAGTGTGTAGAGGCCATAACTGAGAAAAAGAATATATTTATGTTAAATTTTACATAAAAGTTTATGTTCTGAAAATTGCTCAAAATTCCATAGTCTAATCCTAACTAAGAAACCGTGTTTAAACCGGTTACCCGGTTTCAGAGCCATCCAAAACAGATTAACTGTCCATCCTAAAAATCCGGTTATTTGGAATCACAAGAAGTTATCGAATTTTGAAAATTTTGCTTTGACAAATTTGCCCCAGTTTCCCCTACTTATTTCATTTTAATTAGTCTATAGATTAAATTACCAGAGAAATAAAGTCGACTTTTCACTTTAGTTTATTTGAGAAACTTTTTTAAAATAAAAGTAGTACTACAATTAAATAAAATGTTATAATGCATGAAGAAATAAAAATCACTTAGCTTGAATAATCTCATAGGTTGGATCGCTGTTTAGATTTTTCTTGGACGTCTTGGGTGGTTCTTGGACACTCTGAGAGCCTTTCCTTCGTCTTTTAAACCACCATCCACCTGAAGATGATGCAGGAGCTTGTTGAACGGGTGCAGATGAAGTCCTCGAAGCCGACGGAGGTGTTAAGAGCAATTGTGAGGCAATCCTTGATTTTATGTCTTCGTATTTATGGCGAAACTGTTCAGATTCCACTCGACGTGGAGGAGTTCTCGGGGTGTCATAATTGAAGGATCTGTTCAGTTCTTCTCTAGTTGGTCCACTGACTTCATTAGGCTCAACATAAATTCCATCTTCGTCACTGTGTCCTGGAAGTGAAAGAACATTATGAGAATTTGCACGATAAAAATCGTTATTCAATTTCTACTTGAATTCTCTGCAGGAGTACTTCCTCCTAGTATTAACAGCCAGGATACTTTTTCCTCAACAGAAGGTGCCTAAAAAATAAAATTCAGCACATTTCCATTTGATCGCCTTCACTATAGTATTATCCAATTAGGAGAAAGTTATACTGAACAATTTATCTGACACTCTCTTCCCATTATTTCACATCAATATCTTTAAAATGTGTCATCATGTTCCCAAAGGGCAATTGAAGAAGAGACAGTAACCCAGGTTAAAAATATTCCGTCACAAAAAAAAATTGTAACTCACCTGGAAATATGAAAAAGTTCCTGTAAAATCCTCAACTCCAAATACCCTCTCTGGCCACTTGAAATCTTCATCAGAAGCACAATCCCAAACTCGAACTACACGAATTGTTGATCGGGGGCGTAATTCTCCAGCAGGACTTGCATAGAGCAGAAGCCACCCATCCAAGTATCCTCCAAAAAATTTTCCAGTGCACCGAATACTGAAGGCAGCATCGAGAAATCCTTTGCGTTCAGCTTTCTGTAAATTTCCAGATTTTGGGCATGATCTCAAGGACAAATGTGCCACAGGAAGACCTCGATAGGGGCACTCCTGAGGATTTTCCTGAAAGGTTGATCGCATCTCAAGGTAGGTATTTTCAGTTTCAGGTAATTTAGCCAAAAGGGAGTCACAAACTCTCATCAAACGTTTCAATTCCTCAGCAGAAACTGTCGAAGGGGCCTCAAGAACCTCCCGGACATCTACGAAAGGCCATAAGAAAGTGTTCCCTAGGATTTATTATAAATTTATTGGACACTCACCATGCAGGAAGCCCCTGAGATTGTCCTGAGAAACACTCGCCATATAGCAGTGTCAGAAACTTTTTAGAAATTGATCTTAACTTGACCTGGTGCACTTTTGGTGACTCCGTGTGCGTGAATCAGCGCCAGATGCTTAGGCGACACTTTTTTACACGGACTCCCGCGGCGCACAATACCCGCGATCTCTCTCTCTTGCTCTCTTCTACATAAAGTCGTTTTGTGTTGATTTTTCATCTCAAGGAATTCCTCATCATCAATTAATGGCAATTGGGAGACGTTTTTCGGTTTATTTCATGAATGGGTTTTTATTATTTATGACTGTATTTTCTTGGAACGTGATTATGATTTTTTCGGTTATGCTTTTTTTATTGGAATGATGAAAAAAAAGTATAAGGCTAATAAGCAAATTTTAAGAAGAAAGTTGCCAAAATAATTATTTCAAACAAGATAATATTAGACGATTTATTAATAAATAATATTAAATGAATAATATTAAATAATTACAATACCAAACAATTTATTATTTTTGCAGTATCTGAAAAAAATATGTGATTCACTTTAATTTGTTAATGAAATCACATAGTTTGTTCATTATTTAAGATTGTAAGGGTTAATGTTATAATTGCTGACTATTAATGCTCTAAATTTGAGCTGGACAATGTCCAAAGCCCGAGCGTTACCCTCAAGTGTAAAATGCTCTTTTAGTCTAAGCTCTAAGCAATTATTGTAAACCTGGCAGTATTGCATTGGAAGCGAAGCAGCAAAGAAATAAAGCAACTTAGAGAAAGTTGAGGCGTTTAATTCTCGAGTCGCAGCAGAACATTTCATGGAGATCCTCCCATGTTTTTTCGGCATTTAAATGAAACTTATTAATTCTTTATTTTAATAGAAAAATAAAACCAAATAAATTCTCTTTATACAGGTATGTATGACTGAATTTTATTTAACCCTTTAACGACGAGACACTTTTTACGGACTGAAAATCAACAATAAAAATTAAACTGAGAAACATAATCAATGATAAGTCTTACATCTAACCTTGGAAAATACAACAGAGTCTGATTCGGTGTATTTTGTGCTTCTACACAGAGAGAAATCCGAAAAAGTTAAAATAACATTCCGGAAATGTTCATTTTACCCTGCATTATTGATCCGAAATCGGTGTAAGTATTACCCTTTTTAGGTGTATTGGGGGTTAAAGGTACCCTTTTTCATGTTATTTTTACCCTTAAAAAAGTGTAAAATTAACATTAAAAAATGTTGATATATTTTTACACCTAAAACGTGTTAAATTTCTGAGGAAAAAATGTTAATCGCACCCTCTTTTTTTTCTCAGTGTAGGACAAAAAGACCGGAAAACAGCATATTTTCTCTCATTTTTTTGCAACATAATAATTTTTATTTTTATTTGAGTTCTTAAGCATATAAAATTACAACATTTAAACTATATTTTCATATAAAAATTTAAAAAAAATCAGCCCTTGGAGCTTGATTTTAGGATATTCTTTTGAAAAGTACTCAATTTTCGATTGATAATAAATATTTCTCAGCGTACATTCACCCGAATAAAAAAATCACACATTTCTTGTTAGCTGATGAGTTAAACTCGTACTTGAACGGTAAATTTCTTTTAATGCAATTCGGATTTTTGAGACAACTTTATACAAAAAAATCCATTCTTTGCGTATTTTACAGCACTTTTTATCTTGTAAAATAAAAAAAAATCCTCCGTTCAAGTACGAGTTTAACTCATTAGCTAGCAGGAAATATTTTTTTTTTATTTTAATATTTAATAGTATTTTTTAAACGGCTGATTTTTTTAATATCTTGAAATTAGGATTTCATAATATGTGAAATAATAGGGTAAGTGTGCCAAATTTCGGCATAGTTGCATGCAAGCGACAAAGTCTTAAGTTTGAAATGTAATATTTTTAATAAAAATTGATTTTTTTATTCCTTCTTCTTAAGGAGTGTTGCTTGGAACCTTATAAACCGTTTATCGTCTTTATTTACTTTAAAATCATTCTTAATACATTTTAAAATGAATAAAAATGTGGACATAGCTTTAGTGCCCTATTTCGGCCACCTTTATTCTCATAATTCTTTACCCTTAGGGAATTCTTTCAATGTCTTTTTCAGGTTATATCGTTTGTCGAAGCTACATTTTTTGTCATTCTTTTGCATTGTAAAATCTCTAGAGTATGTAAAAACTAAAAATTCATGGAAATTCGAGGAACAAAAAAGGTGGCCGAAATTGCAAGCTGGCCGGAGTTTGGCATACTTACCCTATACTTTTATAAATGTGGAGCTCAGAAGCAAAATTGAACATATCCTATGCTTTAGCCATAGGGGCCATAGGATATGTTCAATTTTGCCTCTGAGCTCCACAAATAAATCATGTCCACGACAAGATTATACCAAATGATTTGATATTTTTATGACATGTCATTAAATCCGCATTATCGTTTTATGTAAACATTGTAACCTAGCCCCCGGCGAAATGTTTTTTTATATGGAGCTGATTGAAGCCAACTCACAAATTGATCAGAAACTTAGCTTGCACTTCTCAGAACAACACCGCATTTAGACAGAAATACAGTATATTTATCCCTCTTTACTAGGCTCAGAGTCTTGCACACAAGGGACACCTCACTTTTGACAAATATCGTGTAACGGTCACGAGTGCAGAAAAATTCCCATATGCATTTGTGTGTGAAAGTAAGAAATTGGCTTCAACTTTGAAGGACACTCGCCGGGGACTAGATTGTAACACGTGTTTTTACCTTTCTTTTGGTAGTCAAACTCTCATCAAATTCTGTTCATTTTTCACTTATATACGAAATAATAATGGAAAAGAGAAGGGAACTGATCGTGTACCGGTTCTAAACCGGTTAAAAATCACATTTTGTAGTTTATCTCGAAATCTAATCTATTTTAATTTTTTATGTTTAATGTTGTAGCCCAGAAAATTTAGACCAATTTAAAAAAAAAATTTAAGACGTTCGTCGAACAATTCTCGAGATTATTTCACTTTAAAGATTTCAAATTTAAGAAAATTTGCTAATAGCGTCAGGCGGGAAAAAAGCGGAAGAAGTGGCGTCGGACAAGCTTTCTCTCTCTCTCTACAACTACATAGTGAGTCTATATTCGAAGATTTGTAAGGTGACATATACCATTCGCGATCCGCGATTTTTCTCGCGGATCTTTGCGAGACGCGAATTTCTTCGCGGATTTTCGCGGGGCTCGAATTTTTTCGCGGATTTTCGTGGGGCGTATATTTTTTCGCGGATTTTTGCGGGACGCGAATTTTTGCACGGATTTTCGTGGGGCGCGTATTTTCTCGCAGATTTTCGCTGGGCGCGAATTTCTCACGGATTTTCGCAGGTCGCGAATTTTTCATGGATTTTCGTGGGGCGTATATTTTTTACGCGGGTTTTCGCTGGTCGCGTATTTTTTCGTGGATTTTCCCTGGGCTCGTATTTTTCGCGGATTCTCACGGTTCGCTGACAGAGGTTCTAAACAGAGATGTAAAGTTGAGGCCTCTATCTCTCATAGTTTCCGAGATAATCGTCTTTAAAGTTTTTCAGATACTTTTATGCGTTTTTCATCCAATTTTCATTATTAATAACGATAATATGCTGCATACACTTTAAGAATTATTAAACGAAATTTGCATTATTTATGTATAAATATCGTTCGGGTTTGCCACAATCCAAATTTGTAATGAAGGAATCGCACCTCCATAAGCTGATCTAGGCTTATCATTGGCTTTTCATCTAGGCCTTTTTAATATTGATATCTTAAATCTAATCTTTAAATGCCAAAACAGTGAGATTCGTTTCTATTTCGCTTTAAAAACGTGTTCATTATTCCCAACGCACAATAACTTTTGTTTAGTAAATATGTTTTTGACATTTCAATGAGAGTGAATGAAACATAGATCTAGTCGTCTCGCTCATTCTCATGGGAAATTTTGAAAACATGTTTGCAAACAAAAGTTATTGTGCGCCGGTCATTATATTGAATATAAAAAGGGTGTTCCATCTCTCCTCGAATGACTATATTCATTATTACGGGAAAGATATGAAGTGTTGAAAGCCAGAGTATGTGCGAATCTTAAAAGTCTTCTCCTATTCCTCAGCTGTTGATTAATTTAGCCTCTGTGATCAGTTTTATAAAATATTTTTTAAAAAAATGCACAATTTCTTTGCAGTTTCTTAGGTTTCCTCATGGTCGATAAAAAAAAACAATCATACTACAAAAATCTATTTATTTTCACTTCGAAAAAAAAACTCACATATGAAAATCTTGTCAATAATATCAATAGACTTAAAAATTTTTTTTTTTAATTTCCACTTCACAAATCAAATTTGAACACAACTCCTGGAGGAAGTTACTTCATGCAATTTTTAATACTTTTTAATTATTTAAATCTCGTCTGAATTTTAATTGTAGAAAAGTTGCAATTAAATGTCCATTGCAGTTGTCAAATATGGAAGGGTTTTTTTTTTTTTGAATTTGCACAATCGTGGTCAGAAATTGAAGGGTAAAAGATAATGGCAGTGTGCACAAGAAAAAAAAAAGACAATGAAATAAGGAGACTTATCTGATACTGGTCCTAAAAACACTCTGGGAACGCACAGTTGACGCAGTCTTGCCCTTCTTGGCCTGATTTGGATCCGGAGCGAAACAATTCCACAAACGCAAAGTCTCATCTGCACTCGCACTGATAACTGTACTTCCATCCGGAGACATTGCCATTTGCAGAACTCGCGCTGTATGTCCAGTTAGTTCTGCCTGGCGCACCATCGATGGGTACTTCCAGATGGTGAGTTGATTGTTTACATAGCCATGGGCAGAGATGAGTTCCTTGTAAATCTTGGAGAAGAGCAGAGCACAAACCTGAGATTTGGAATCGATGGAATCCATCAGAGTGCCATTGTTGACATTCCAGAACTTTATACAGCGATCAGCTGTGCCTCCTCCAGTAGCTAGAACATTGGGAGCCCATGGGCACCAGGCTAGTGCCCTAACAGCTGCCTGATGGTCACTGAACGTATACAGTGCTTGATCCCCCGAATGACTTCCACCACTTGCCTGTGGCCATACATTCACTAAATTATCATTGCCTCCACTCGCCAGGTGTCTTCCATCCGGAGCCCAGCGTAAACCACAAACTTCCTGCGTGTGCCCACTCAAGCGATTCACACAGTGCTGACGCGTTCTAACATCATGATTAACAATATTTCCATCCCGACTACCGGAAGAAACAATATATGAATTCCAGGCCAGGACTCCTACACGATTTTCATGGCCATCCATCACACGGAGACGCTTCTTCACAGCACAATCCCAGAGTTCAACTACGCCCGAATTATTTCCCACGGCCAAAATATTACCACCCTGTATCCACGAAAGAGAACACGCATGTTCTCCCTCATCATGCTCCAGCAATTGATCAGTCTTCCCATTTGATGCATTCCACAAATAAATGCAATTTCCTAGGGCAATTGCTACAACGTTACTCTCACTCCAGTCCATCAAGTTGAGGTCTGCAAAGGAAAACATTTTGTTGTAGCTTAGCAAAAAGAACTTTGCTAAAATTTTAAATTAATAAATATTTCCCATAAAATAGTTCATCATTTCCATCTCGCTCTCTGATTGGTTAGATCATGAAAGTATTCAAAATTTTTGCCAAGTGGAGAACAGTAAGGGGAGACTGGGGCAAAAAGTCACAAATTGAAAATTTAAAAATTCAATATCTTCCAAGATAAAAGAGATAGCGGCTTAATTTTTTTTCCATACATGGCCTCCATAGACCTTCTTCAAAGTAGAGATGTGCGCCGAGATAATTTCGGCGGCGGCGGGTAACATTTAAAAATTGTCGGCGGCTGGCTGCGCGGCGGCGCGCCAGCTGAAGCAATCGGCTGCGGCTCAGCTAGGCGCGCCAGACCTTTTTCCTTAACATTTTTCGATTACAATCCACATAAATTTTATCGATTTTCCTCAATTTTTTTCTTGCTAGAATTACTAATCATGGAAATCTATTTAAAAAAAAATAGTAGGGGGAGGCTTTGATCGTTCGCACATACGCTACCTTCAGACACTTCATATTTCTCCCATATTCCTTTATGAATCTCACATATGGCTATATATTGTAATAGCTAACCTTAAATCCCATCTTTCCTGAAAAAATTGAGAGTCTAATCCTTTTTTCCTAGTTTCAGGAAGCAAAAAATAAAAACAGGTCCAAAACTGTAATTTTGCTGTGCAATACTTCAGACGATTTTGCACAATTAATATCACTTTTCTCAAAAACTACTATCACAGAGGGTAGAAGGGTTATTAGGAATCAGATTTATGTAAAAATCTTTTAAGCTGAACAGGCACTTTTTGTGGGTGGAACGAAATTCACAAACTTGACTCAGATTCATCGATCGCACATAGAAGACATGGCTTCTCTCACATTTTCCAAGAAACTTCATTTTAGATGCGATCCCTCATATTCACATCTATTGTAATCTACCGATTTGATCCACCACTAAAAAGGAAAACTTAAAAATCGTGAAGTTGATAAACAAGAAGTAATTTGACTCAAATAGGCTGCAGTTGAGTAATTATTAAGCAATTTTGCATTTCTTTGATATAAAAATATTTTTCAAGCTTGCACAAACTGAATGTGCAATGAAAGAATCACATCTGCAATAAGCTCATACAGTTTACAACTGGTTTTTGACAATCTTTGACATAACCTCACTATTGTGTTGTTTTGCATGACAAAGAAAAGAAATTGTCCGTAAGAAGATGTTTTGTGAAAATTTTAGCTTGTTCACCTGCTGAAGCTCAATATCTGTGCTAAATCCCGATTCCTGCAGCTGCAGGAACAGAGAAATCTTCAATGATGCGCATTCAAAGGTTTTTGTGCATATCCAGCTCCGTGGAGGAATGGTGGAATCTTGTGTGGTCTTCTCGCTTGCAGAGTTTTAGTCAATTTTTAGCTTAAAAAACTTATTGATTCGTGTAAATTTGGTGATATTTGGACTTTTCAAGAAAGTATTCATCAGATTTAACCGTTTCCGGAGTGAAATTCTCGTAGAATCAAGCAAAAAAATGGTTTTTAATGTCAATAAAACATCTCTCAGAAAAGTTCCAGAAAAGTGATATTAAAATGTTTTATTCCTTATAAAAATGGTTTAATCAAGTAGATTAGAGTTCCCTTTAAACAATGATGTGCAACTTTTAGTGTCCGGTGCAAAATTTACGGTGAAAATGGGGTGTTCAATGATGGCGTGAATCGTGTGCGATAATAGAATCTTGATTCAACTATCGGACAAATCGCCATTAAATATTCATTTTCCTCTGGAGGAAAATCTAAGGATTTCCTGGGATTTTGTGAGGTGGGATTATGAACCTTATAAGTAAGACATTTTTTTGGCATAGTTGGAGAATCCATACGGTTTGCATGGTAGTCAGAAAAAATCACTGAACTTGAACATCATTTTTGTGTGCGAAAGTTCAAAGCCTCCCCCTAACAACAAAACAGATAGAAAACAATCTGTCAACTTTAGGCACAACATTTTTATGATTTTACAAAAAGACAGTTTCAATAAAAATATTAAGAAAAAATTTTGAAATCCGTAGACGTAAAAATAAAAATAATTTTATCTGGAATTATAAATTCAAATTCAATATCCAATAGAAAAATTGTTTTTCTACAAACAAAAATATTTCTCGATGAAAATTTGATAACAGTTGGAATATTTGGTAAGAAGTTGAATTCGATGCACTTGATTAAAACATTATTTAAAAAAAAATGTTTAAAATCTTAACCCTTTACGAACCACTTTACCTCTTTACCCCCATTTTTTACGAACCGAAAATCATCAATAAAGATGAAACTGGTGAACGTAATCAATGATAAATCTTACATCCATGGGCGTACCCAGCTAGGGGCAGGGGGCAGCTGCCCCCCCCCTAGAAGCGTCAAAGATGACAAAAACAAATGAGAAGTAAAAAAATATATTTGGTCAGCAAAAAATTAAATATGATAAATAAAAAATACAAATCTTTCCAAAAATGGATTTAATTTATCTATCCATAAAGATCGAAACTTTCATGAAAATTCTACTGCTTTTAAAGTTGTAAATTTAGTCACTTCTCAAACTTGATGTTTTACTGCTCGTTTGTACAATATCAATACAAAAATGAGCTCATAAAAAATCAAAAACAATTAAAAGCCCCACGGGGGGGGGGGCAAGGCAAGGCTGTTGTCCCCACTGTACTACATTCAAAAATTTTAAAAAGTGTAAAAATAGGCAAATATTTCGCAACTATTTTTGCTTTCTTTTTATAACTTAATTTCAGTAATAGATTTATTCAGTAATATATTTTTCGAAAAGAAAGAAATTGTCACGTAATTAAAGAATTTTTTATGATTTATAACGAAAATCCAAAAAGACACACAGGAAGTAAAAACAAAAGGTTATGGCGCTGGCACACCTTTTCAATAGAATGAAATTCAATCGATTGAAATTTTACCTCTTACTCTTTCAAACTGAAATCAGATACAGCTGTCTCTTTCTGTCAAATGAAATTTCAAATTGAAATTTCAAACGAAATTGAATCTAGTCCCACAGTGCAAGTAGCCCCACCTCCCCCTAGTTAATAAATTATTTTTTATAAGTCGACTCAAGGAACATCGAGAGGCTAGTGCGACCTATCGTTGGAGAGGTCTCAGCCTTAGCTACGCTACAACATACTAAAATTTCGTCGAAATTGGAAACGCAGATTTCGCAATATTCGATTTCGAAATTAAGAAAATCAATCTTTCGATTATAGCGCCTCTGGCGGTGGTCACTTGAAGTTTTGATGCTCCCAAGAATTGTATATATATATTCATAAGACCTTAAATTTACACCATCAGTGATCAAATTCTGATAAAGATTCAGCTATTTTATCCTCAATAGTAAAGGATTGCAACAACACACACGGAATAAATTAGAAACGTTTATAAATGTGAGTTCCGGAGGAGACTTTTCTACAGATTTAGAAAAATGAAGAAACAATGATGATGGAATTTTTACCAACATTTGGTAACAAGCATATAAAAAGGAATACCAGTAATTACTTTGCATATGTTAGAGCTACCTTTCAGAATTTTTGAAGCTTCCTCGCAATTACCAATTCCGCTAGAGAGCTTTTCATGTCTAAAAATAGGGTGGCACAAAGTTGCACACCCTGGCACAAAGTTGTATGATTTGACGGTGGCAAATAGCTGGAGACCTGCAAAAAATATCCTAGATTCCTTCAACCTTCTACTTTGTAATTACGTACAAACATGAGAAAAAAATGACTTTAGGTAGTCAAGAAAAAATATTTTCTTTATGGGACACCAGTATTCCAATCATTCTTAAAGGGTTAACCCCTTAGGGACCATTGGAACAAAAGTGTCCCATAGAGGAAAAGATTTTTCCTGAATATCTAAAGTGGCTAAAGGTCGCTGTAGCAAGTCAATCAGAGCATGTTTCCTCTATAGTTCAGTTGGTAGAGCACTCGTCTAGTTAACGAGAGGTCTCCAGTTCGATTCTGGGTGGAGACAGGAATTTTTCCTATCTCCACTAAAACTGGATGATTTGAGTGTCATTTGCTCTGATTGACGATTTCTCTGTATCTAAAATTTTTTTTTTTTAATGTTTATACGTAATCGTGAAGTAAAAATTTGTAGGAATCTATAATATTTTTGCAGATGTACAGCTATTTTCCATCTAGTAAATATTGAAGCACAAAAGTGAATAATTTTCAAACTACCGCATTGATGAATGATTTTTATTATTATTTTTTTATAATATATATCCAAATTTATTTAAGCAAAAGCCTCTTGACAATAGAAAGTATAATAACTAACTATCCTAACTACACATTTTTTTTCATAAGAATGAAAATTATCTATTATGGGTATTGTCAGAAAAATTAATGAATTGAGTTGAAATATAAACAAAATTCGCCGCGGCGCGCTGAAAAAGAACTGGCGGCGCCGGCTGGCGGCGCGCATTAAAAATTTTTGGCGGCAGCGGCTAAGCAAAAATTTCGGCGGCTCGCGCCGAGCGGCTAAAATCGGCTTGGCGCACATCTCTACTTCAGTCGTAAGTTTCTTAGAATTCGAAAAAGGAATTCAGAAAATAAAAAATATTGAAATAAGTAGGGGAGACCGGGGAGGTTTGGGACAGGGGCAGTATGGGACGAGACGATTTTTTTCATTAATTATAGAAATAAATGGAATTTAACCACTACTCAATCGTAAGCAATATTAAGATGAATCTTGACTAAAAGAATAGATATCCTCAGTTTTATTATTTTAATTCTATGAACACTTTCTTAAAAATTGATAAAAATTGTATATTCTCTCACTTTTCCTCTTTGTATTAGGTGAGATTTTTAACAATCTCACCAACTATAATCCTAACAAAATCTCATGTCCTCCGATCGGCCTCAAACTTTGCCAAAATGTGTTTCATCACTTCCTGATCACGAATATATGGGGGGGCTAAGTTACGTTCCCGGCCGTCCGTCCGGCCGCTCTTTGGAGCTTAATAGCTCCTAAACTAAGAGAGATATCGACTTGCGGTTTTCGGCAAAGGTTATATATCGGGTGAAAATTGCAACTTGGTGCATTGACCCCCCACCCCCCACCCCTCCTTCCGCCATTTTGAAGACCCCCATTTTTTGTTTTCTCAATAGCTCCACCCCTATGGCATCGATCAATACTGCAGGATAAAATTAACATTTCCGGAATGTTATTTTGACTTTTTCGGATTTCTCTCAGTGATGCAATAGTCTAAAATTTTTGAATAACAAAATCTTTAAATTTCAATATTGAGGGTTTTTTTTTTGAGTCTAATGGCCTCTTCTTTGGAGGCAATGCGGGATGTTAATTGAATTAATTATTCAAAAAGTAATGTACCGGTTATGAAACGTTAAGTAATTAGGTGAGATTCTTAATAATCTCACCTACTATAATCCTAACAAAATTTCATGTCGTCCGATCGAGCTCAAACTTGGCCAAAATGTGTTTCAGCACTTCCTGATCACGAATATATATGTGGCTAATTTGCGTTCCCGGCCGGCCGCTTTTGGAGCTTAATAGCTCCTAAACTAAAAGAGATATCGACTTGCGGTTTTCGGCAAAGGTTATATATCGTATGAAAATTGCAACTTGGTGCATTGAACCCCCAACCCCCACCCCTCCTTCCGCCATTTTGAAGACCCCCCCTTTTTTTGTTTTCTTAATGGCTCCGCCCCTATGGCATCGATCGGGCTCAAATTTTAGTATGTTATAGCTGGGCCTTAGGGCTTTCGATCAATACCAAACTTAAGGTTCCTCGACCCCACTGACCCGTGCTATAAGGGTCCCAAAAACAATTTTTAAAATGGCCATAACTCCGGTTCTCCGGAGAATTTAAAAAATGAGGGCGTTTTGGAAAGCTCTCATGAAATGCTACTTCCCCTTCTAACATCACAAGTTCATAAAACCACCGCTAGGGGCGCTATTTTTAAAAAGAATATTTTTCAATTTTCTAAGTAAAATAACTCAAAAATTCCTTTGTGCATCGGGCTGAAATTTTAGTATGTTGTAGCCGCTGATTATACCTATCAAACAAAAAATACTTAAGTCGATCCGTAACTCCTGACCCGAGCTATAAAGGGACAAAGTTCGAATATTGACCGGCCTCTATCTTCGGTTCTAATTAAGATATTGACCTAAATTTTGGGTTTTTGGTTTCGTCTCGATGAGCACTTTCAGATGGAAGCTCAAAAATCACCACAGGTGGCGCTGCGATAGCGTCAAAATTAATCGAAATTCAAACTTATTTTTCTCTAAATCGAATTTACATGCATTCCGAGTTAGCTCACATTAAGAATCTCACCTACATAAGTCGGTTAGGATTATCTCTTCCTCGTGAATAAAACTACTTTATTAAGGACAGTTACAAAGGCCTTAATTAAGTAATTAGTGTTAAGGCTGTGTCATGTCATATGATTTTCGCTATTTGTCACAAAGCGAATTACAAATCCTTAACATTCAAGACATCGACGGTATCGCGGCCATAATTTTATATTGAACCAGGAAGGGTAGGTTTCCTATACCTCCACAGTGGATTGAACTGTTCAAAAATCGGATTTTGAAATAATTCAGTCTCAATCTAATGCAGCAGTGTATAAATGACCTTAATGAAATTGTTTTGATTGCCACTTTATTTACTGATTTGTTCCAAAATCCGATTTTAGAACATTTTTTTGGAATCTCAATGCCAATGCGGTAATAAGCAAAAGAATAAACTTTACGTATTTGCAATGTATAATCGCTAAAGTATGTAAAAACCAAAAATTCATGAAAATTCGAGGAACAAAAAATGTGGCCGGAATTGCAAGCTGGCCGGAATTTGACACACTTATCCTATAATTGAATTTTTTTTAAATAATTCAATAACACGAGAGCTTGTCCCTGAAATGAGGACAAAGGTGAAAGTCCTCATGCTGTCCCAGTAAAATCCTCTTCTTTGTTATATATTTCCATGATAATCTACGCGTTATTAAATCAATAAAGTGCACAATTTTCTAAAATTCCCTTGCAAGTCTAATAAAAACAAAATCACAGTAAAATGAGTCGTTTGGATGATCTTTTTGGTAAAAAGCGGGATGTCGTTCCTGTACTGGACCTCTCGAAGCAAATCATCACTTCGCGGGATGATTTCAAGAGGCTACTGGAGAAAGTACCCGATTATAAGATGCGACCCATCAAAGTGCGTTCAGACGAGATAAAAATCAAGGAAAAAGATTGGTCATTTAAGATGCCACGCAAAGAACTGGCACTTCTGCTAAGATGTGGAGGTGTCAGAGATGTGCCCCATCAGTACTTAGATCCCATCCCTCCGGAAATGAGGGGTGTAACAATTGCTGAACTCTGCCCCGTGTCCATTGACTGGAAAATGCTAACGACACTGAGACCACGTACGAAAATCGAAGAGGATTTCTTTAGTCGCTTGGTGGAACTTGGGAAGTTGCAGCTGAAAACTGAAGCCAGGGACAAGAGGGACAATATCCTTCCAGCTTCGCAGCGTCGTACTAAAAATCGCAATGGAGTTGTTGAGACGAGAATCTTCACATGTGCTGATTGCCTTGAGGAATTCTGCACAGGACGAGGATGTTCAGACTTCAACTATGACTTTTACACAAGAACACCTCCCAGTGCTGTTCCTCGACCCGCTGAGGGTCAGGTACAGAAGAAATCCGGGAATGCAGACAGAATTTTCGCGAGTTTAACAACGCCCAAGGCAAAAAGAAAAGTCACAGCCAAGAAACGGAAGGGTGGACGGAAACGCAGTCCGTCGAAAAGTAAAGAACAGAAGAGCAAGAAATGAACCTCAAAAACACATTCCCTTTCTCAAAAATGTTTCCTGCCTCTATAGAATTGAAATAAAATTTAGCAGGGTACTCACAGTAATCGTTGATGATATCCGGAGCGTCCAGAATGCGTTCAGGAGCATGAGGAATGTACCGTGATCCACTCTTTGTGGATACAGGCGTCTTCGTAGAGTACACCACTTTCAGGGGATTCTGATGCGAATCTGGAGCAGAAGGAGCCTTAATCTGGTACGATAGAATTCTCTGGGAAGGTGCTTCCCCATTTGCACCTGGAATCGTTTCTGCCAATAACTTTCTCTGCTCCGCCTGAGCTGCTGAACGTTTTGTATTGTCTGCCTGGCCGTTTTCTTCCTCCTGGGAATCCTTCTGTTGCTCCTTGTTGATCATGTAGTGCCCCAATTCAAAGTTGGACGTTGCCCTGCTGGGAATAAATCGATCTCCACCGCCCGTTGAAGTTTTGGATCGATCCTTAGATCCTGGTGTCTTTTTCCCCGGGGTTTTTCCCGTTGGAGTCTTTCTGCTGGAGCCCTTGTTGGGCGTCTTTCCGGGAACAGAAACACCATTGCCGGCACAAGCGTTGTTGTATGACACGGAAAGCTTCGAGTTATTTACACTCGAATTGTGCGATGAAGTGCTAGATGTTTCCAGCTTTTTCTGCCATCTAGGCATTGGTCCACGTGTCAGGTCACCATCCATTCCCCCAAGAGCACTATTGATGTCGTTTATGTACGCAAATTGGGACATTTTCTCTCGCCAAGCACGCCTTTTGTCGGACACACAGCTTGCTTAAAATATAAATGCAAATTTCTTAAACTCACCCGTACTTCCTTCCAATAATGTTAACATAAAACTACTTTATGGATTTTGAAGAATATATTTATGCAATAAAACTTACAGAAATTTGCAAATTGTGTAAAATATTCAATAAAATATAAGAGAATGGCACAATAACTGTTATCGGTGGAATTTTAGGAGGCTTTGAATATGACAGTTCATGAGTGAGATACGCAGCCTAAACGGCTCCTTCCACTGGAATTCCTGGAAAGTGATTTCAAAATGTAACCGATAGTTAATATCTGAGCTTTGAAAGTAAATCTCGCTCCCGGAGATTGCTCGGAGCAGCCTGTCTCCGAGGTCTACCATTCTTCATTACAGAAGATTTCACTGCATTGACATTCTCTTGTATAAGGATACGACGAATAGGTGGTCGGGGATTTGAACACACTGGACTGGTAATCGCGGCGATGGTAACTGTAAGAAATCTAAAAAATAAATAATTCAAAGGCATTTGTTAAAATAAAAAGCATCTTATCACCAGGCTCAACAGACGGTTCTCTCCTGGAGATTTTGGACATGAGCTGAACTGTTAATTCACTGTGCTTGAGTAGATTCTGTGAGATCAAAATACGACTTTCCTGCTTTTCTCGCTCCAATTTATTCACTTTTTCCTGTAGCTTAACGATATCACTCTGATACTTGCAGCAATGTGCTTTTAGAATTTGGTTGGCTTTTCTCAACCGACACACTTCTGCAACAAGTTCATCCTCGTCTGAGCTCGACGAAATCTCTATATGGTCACCCATGCTAATAATACAATTAGACTTAAGGAAAATTGAAAATATTTTTTATTTGACATGATAAACTGTGCGAAACTGTGTCCAGGAAGATAATCCCGTTGCTCGAGCTAGAAAAAGACGAAAGATCATTTCTGGAATTTGCGCCAAAAATTGCCTGGAAAATTTATAACCTCAAAGTTATTTCCAGACCCGACGAACGTGGGGTTTGTCACAGTGTTTTTGCAGACGTTGACGAGGAAAGACGTGGAAAAGCGTGAAAAGTGTGTGATTTATTAGACCCACAATGATAATTGTGACAAATCCTGGCAATCCTTATGGATTAGCTTTGCTTACAGCTGGAAAATTTGCAAAGAAGCCTGTAAAAGTTGAGCAAATTGGAAACAATGGTGAGACTTTTTCTAACCTCACAAAAGTTTTTAAAACAATTTTCTGAACAAATAAAATAAATGTTGGATATTTATGCCCCATGTAGATGCCCAGCTAAAGCCTCCGAAGCATTTGCCACTTGTGCGACTGCAGTCCGGTCAGGAGATTTTCGGTATAGAGGCTAGTTTGCGGTATCTTCTGGGAGAATCAGTGGAGCATTCCCTAAAAGAACAGGAACTCACTGAGTGGCTTCTGACGCATTTTATTCCAATTCTAAATCAGCTAGTTTTGTCTGGAAATCGCAGAGATGCATCTCAGGCAACGAAATTGGCAGGATTTACGAAGAAACTCGATGATCTCTTGAAAGAAGGAGACTTCCTTTCTGGGAACTCTCCAAGTACCCCGGATTTCATTCTATGGAGCCACTTGGCAGTCGAGGGAGCTCTCAAGGAAGTGTCTACAGCTGAGAATCTCTGCAAGTGGCACAAAAACTTCTCATCTCGCTCAGAGGCACAAGAAGCTCTCTCTGACTTCAAAGATCTCAACTTCCTATCCCTCCAGAATTCAAATAGATTTGGTGCTTTGGCTCCTAGTACGGCACCAAGTTCCTCGATAGATGAATCACCAACAGCTGACGTAATATCGGCCGAAGAGATTGCATCAGCTCGTGAGGGATTCACTTTCCAAGACATTCCTCAAGCCAAAGAAGCCCGAACTGTTTTACCCAAGGCTGGGGAGAGAAATATTTTGATCACTTCAGCACTGCCCTATGTCAACAATGTCCCACATCTTGGAAATATTATTGGGTGAGTAATTAATTGAATAATCAATTCCAAATTTTATAGCGTAAAAATTACCAGTGATAAGCCCAGATCAGCTTATAGAGGTGCGATTCCTTCATTGCAAATTTGGATTGTGGCAAACTCGAATGATATTTTATACATAAAATAATGTAAATTTCGTTAAATAATTTTTTAGGGAATGAAAAAATTGGATAAGAAATGCATAAAAGTATCTGATTCTGAAAATTTTTAAAGTCGATTTTCTCGGAAACTCTAAGAGATAGAGGCCTCTGACTTGACATTATTTAGGCTTAAGAAAAATTTCGCCACCCGTGAAAAATTTCGTGAGCCGCGAAAATCCGCGAAACTTTTCGGATCACGCGAAAATCCGCGAAATTTTTTGCGACCTGCGAAAATTCGCTAAAATCCGCGAAAAATTTCTTAAAATTGCAATCTTCAACTTGAAATAGGGTAAGGGCTCATAATTTTGGACAGTCTGCTTATAAGCATCGAAGTTCCAAGTTTGAAGTGCGATATTTTCAATACTAATTGACATTTCTTGTTACTCTCTTTTCAGAAGGGTTGTTTAGAAACTTAGCAAGCTATTTATCGTCTTATTTTTATTAAAATTAGTTTTAATACGTTTAAAAATGAATTGATATGTAGAGGTGACTTTGGCTCTTATTTTGGACAACTTGTTTATTAATTTGTCCAACTTGGCTGTAAATTTGGACAGCTAATCCGCCTCAATAGGATGCCCATTGTTCTTCATTTGATGAACCAATCTTACCAAGTCCTCTTCCAGTTCATGTAAGGGAAACGTAGAATGTCACAAGAAGCCCGGAAACTTTCCATATCATTCATTAAAGTGAGTTGACCGGTACTCCAAGTACGTGCGGATTCGCTCATTCCCTGACCTTTCCGGGAGCCTTTCAAGGCATTTCTCGCTACATCTCTTTCGCAGAGATGATGCTCCTTTGTTTCTCCAGGCATTTATCCAACCTAGTCATCACAAAAGCTAAAACTTCACGAAATTTCGTGAGAAAAACACCTGTCCAAAATAAGAGCCATCACCTCACTGGTAAATGTCTTAAAACATTTCCCATTTTTCACACGAAAAATCTAATTCACAAGGCAAATCTCACTTCAGGTCAAATGTACAAATCACCACTAACGTGAATCAACACAATATTCAATGAGTATTCAATAATATCACTCAAAAAAACCGAAGAAACATTGTTAGTACTTCACCACAGCTTAATAAGACTGAAGTAAACACGAAGTTCTGTCATATTTCTCGTAAGCAATTGCTCACACTGAATTTTCAACAAAACAATTTTAACTCAAATCATATTCAAAATTTAACGTATTTAGTGTCAAAATATTGAATGTTCAATAATGTCAAATATTGAAATAAAAATCCGTCATTTTAATCAATTTATTTTTAGTGTCCAATGTTATCCTCAAAGTGTCCAAAATAAGAAATTGGACAAAATTATGAGCCTTTCCCCTATCTCGAGAAATCTCCAAATTTTTTTTTTAATTGGTCTGCTCAAGTAGCGCTACAACGTGAATATAAAATGGTTCAAATTGCACCGGCCAATTGCGAGAAAACCTAGAAAAAACGGTTTTAAACCGGTTTAGAACCGGTCTTTCAAAAAAAAACTAATAGCACAGAAATCGTCGTACGCGCAAGTAAATATATTAAAAAAAAATTTATGAAGATGTCTCTTTCCAAACCGGAGATATTGCATACTACAGACGGCCGGACGGCCGGCCGGACCCGAAAATGGCGGTTTATCATTTTTGGCATCAGGGATGTTTAAAACATATACCCTGTGAATTTCAGCTCGATCGGAGCACTTTTAGAAAATAGTAGTATCACAATAGGTGTGATTATGAAGGAATCACACCTAATTCTCGAAGATTAGCCTGAGTTTAATCGGTTTTTTTTTCGTCTGGAAGGGCGTGTCTTACTGCATCAGGCAATGGCTTCTTAATACCATGCCCCATTTAGTGTTAGGGGTGCTAGGGAATTTACATCTCGGGTCAGAAACCTAAATTACAGAACTTTTTTTAATTAATTTATTGGGCTGCCAATATTTTCAAGAAACGTATTTTCTTTGGGCCACCTCTTAACAATAACAATGGTACAAATTCTGCAATGGGTGTGGCCTAAATTTTTATAATTAGGTTAAGTGTGCCAAATTTCGGCATAGTTGCATATAAGCACCGAAGTTTGAAATGCAATATTTTTAATTCATATTGATATTTTTTGTTACTTCCTTTTCGGGAGGGTTTTGTGGAACCTTGAAAACTGGTTTATCATATTTGTTTTCTTCAAATCACTTGCTAAAATATTGAAAAATTAATAAAAATATGGGCATTGCTTTGGATAATATTCCGGCCACTTTGAGTGAAATACCGGACACCTTTTTTTTAAGACCACCTTTTATGACGCAACGGATAGAAAATTTCAAAACGTCAAGCGGAACGAGTTTAATATTTAGTTTAATACGTTTATATGAACCACAAGTCCTGAGATCTTCCGCGTAATTTGTTCTAAAGACCTGAAGAGTAGCGTATCAAATTTACGCGCAAATTCCCGTAGCAATTTGCCATTCCTGAACTCTTCCATGGCCTTTTCCACATCATCTTTTTCATAGAAGCTATGGCTTTTTTTTCTATGAACATTGGAGAACTCAGAAATTGAAAAAGAAACATAAACTGAATAAGAAATTTAGGAAAGCAAAAGATGTTGCCGGAATAGGCAACACTACCTCACCGGAGAGACGCTCACAAAGTATATACTTTTTTACGCGAAATACAGGATCCAGCTGGGAAATTTCACCCGAAATTTAATATTAACATAAACAGAAACAATCTTTAAGGAAAACTCATCAATTTTCATGAAAAACACCGAAGGAAAACCTCTTGCACTTCATCATAAATCGTATGACTGCTAGAAACACAATCGCTCTGTCACATTTTTTTAAGACTCTTGCCACGCTGAGTTTTTACAACGCAATTTAAATTCAAATTAGGGTAAGTGTGCCAAATTTCGGTATAGTTGCACGCAAGCGTCACAGTCTCAAGTTGGAAATGTAATATTATTAATACAAATTGAATATTTTTATTACTTCTTCTTAAGGAGTGTTGCTTGGAACCTTGTAGACAGTTTATCGTCTTTATTTACTCTAAAATCATTCTTAATACATTTTAAAATAAATAAAAATGTTGACATAGCTTTAGTGCCTTATTTCGACCACCTTCAATTCTCATAGTTCTTTGCCCATTGGGAATTCTTCAAATGTCTTTTTGCATCATCTTGTTTGTGGAATCTGCATTTTTTGTTATTCTTTTGCATTGTATAATCTCTAGAGTATGTAAAAACCAAAAGTTCATGAAAATTCGAGGAACAAAAGATGCGGCCGAAATTGCAAGCTGGTCGGAATTAGGCACACTTACCCTATTCCTAAAATTTAACGGTCTTTGTGTTAATACATCCAAAAATGAATAAATATTTAAAAGCAAAATGAATTCATTGACTATTCGAAGATTACATACATAATTTTAATTAATTTATTTCCATGGCCGAAATTACACTCAAAGTGGCCGAAATTAGCATCTGGCCGAAATTTAGCACACTTCCCCTAGTTTTCTTCGATTCTTCTGCAAAATATCCAATTAAAGCTTTAGAATTGTAAGTGAATTCCAATTTCTTACCTTCCAAGATGCGTCTTGTCGGCTGATATTTTTGCCCGGTATTCTCGTCTTTGTGGCTACAATACGCTATTTATCTGCGGAACGGACGAATATGGAACGGCGACTGAGACCAAAGCTATTTCCGAGAAAATGACTCCTCAGGAGATCTGTGACAAATACTTTGAGATCCACAATTCTATCTATCGTTGGTTTGGTATTGGATTTGACTATTTCGGTCGTACCACTACGCCAGAGCAAACACAGATTGTCCAGCAAATGTTCCATGAACTCTTTGAGGCTGGATTCGTGGAGACCGAGTCTGTGGCTCAGTTGCTGTGTCAGAAGTGCCAACGCTACCTGGCTGATCGCTTTGTTGAGGGTGTGTGTCCTCATCCAGGTTGTGGCTACGAAGATGCCCGAGGGGATCAGTGTGACAGCTGCGGGAAGTTGGTGAATGCCACAGAATTGATCAAACCAAGATGCAAACTGTGCAATACTACGCCAGTAGTCCGTGATTCCAGTCAGTTCTTCATCAATTTGCCCAAGATTGAGCCCAAATTGCGCGAATGGTTTGCATCTGTGGAGTCCGGATGGACTCACAATGCTCGAGTGATTACAAAATCATGGCTGAGGGAGGGACTTCGGTCGAGATGCATTACTCGCGATCTCAAATGGGGCATTCCCGTGCCTAAGCCAGGCTTCGAAAGTAAGGTGTTCTATGTGTGGTTCGATGCTCCCATTGGCTATGTCTCCATCACCAGTAAATATACTAAGGAATGGAGACAGTGGTGGCAACCAAATGATGATGTCAATGTGGCGCTGTATCAGTTCATGGCTAAGGACAATGTACCGTTCCATTCGGTTATGTTCCCGGCGACCCTTCTGGGTATTAACAAGGGCTATACCCTCGTGAGTCACATCATGGCAACTGAATATCTCAATTACGAGGATGGAAAGTTCAGCAAGAGCAGGGGAATTGGAGTCTTTGGCAATGATGCTCAGGTGCGTGTTTTTTTTTATTTACTAAGAATATTTTTTTTTCGAATTAGAAATTTTTTGATCACTCCGCAAAACCTTTCCTAATCCACTTGTTCATTACAATTTGTAATCAGTAATTTTATTATTGTAAAAATAAACGAATTTAGTATGTTCGGTCATTATAATTCAAAATAGCCAGGTAGAAAAGGGATAATTAAGAAAGAAAATTAAAAATTATTATCGGTCCATAACTGGTTCATCATCGGTTCAAAACCGACTTCAATCGATTTATAAATCACTCAATATTTATAAATAAATTTTGTAAATATTACTCAAAATAGCTACTAGGGTAAATTAAGTTAATTCAAAACCTGCTTCAAATGGAAATTTTTCGCTACTCCAAATGGAACCGTCATTGTTTTCATGATAAATAAAGTACTAAATTATTATATTTATATATTTTCTATACCACAGTTTCATTATTTAATTAATTTTTCTCCAAATAAAGCGAAAATCCATTCATATTCACAAATTTTAATTTGTTAATTTGTCAGAAAAATTAAAAGTGTACCTTTTCACCATCGAATTTTTCATCGAGCGACCATGTTTTCCAATGAAAAACACAATAAAGTGACTATTGTTTATTCGTTTTGTTTAACATTTATGTCATATTTCTTTCTAATTTTAGTTAAATTAAGTGCTAATCTTTATTGCTAATGGTACGTGAAGTTTTCAAATGAAATAATTACATATTTCGTGAACAAAAAGGGTTTTTCTGAAGTGTCTGCAAATGCTTCAATAGCAAACTCCGGAAATATGATTTATTCTTTTGGAGAGATTTTGTTGGCTCCAAACAGGCTACGAGAGCCAATATAGAGGAGGAAGATTTCTCAGATCTCGCCAAGAAATTCTCTGCTCTTTGGACTGTAGCTTTTCTACCCTTTCGGTGTCGCTCGGCGTCTTTGAAAGACATCCCCTGGTAACGACAATTGAATGCCACTGGGATACAGGCAGGAATGCCCCTCAGTGATGGCGACCAGACTAATCTGGTGCCTCCAGAGCGTAAAACAGAGACTTGGTCTCTGCACCGGGCACGAATATATCACGAATATAGGTAGAAAATATCTTCAATTCCTCAAAGTCCGAGATGCCACTTAAGATAGGCTATTTAAAGCCGCAGTGTTAGGCAGCGGAGCCTCTTCTGGCTGCTGAAAATAGGCAATCCTAATGCCGACGAACAAAGCCAGAAGATGTTGCCACTTTAGGTCCTTAGGCTTTATGTAAAGCCGCTGAGTCCAGGCAACAGAGCCGAGTGTCTGGCTGCTGAGAGACACTTAAAATGCCGCTAAAGACAAAGTCAGACTCTTTGGCCGCTGAAATCGAAGGCGCTGGAGTGCCGCTGGACTTGGCCAAAGTGGTCCTGAGAAATCGCAGAAGAGACAAAGGCAATTAAATGGCGAAAAGAAACGCTTGGTTCCCTGATAATGCGAAATCTAAATTTATTTAGAAAAATGTTGGGTTTTTATACAAATTTGTGGTTTCCCACTATTGAGCATTGTTAGATGAAAATTGCTAAGTCCCTATACAGTAGGCTCTCTCAAATTCGGGCATTTCGGACCAAAATGTCACGCGAATTAAAGAGAAATTCGGGCGACAAATTTTTTGAAATGCAACGACTTTTTATTCATCTGCATACACATACCGAGTTTATATACTCAAATTTATTGTACATTTCATGAAAACCCCTTTATAATGCAAAAATACATCAGAACTAAGAAAAACCATGGCAAAGTTGAGCATATTTCCTTCATTCGATAACCAAGATCAAACTTGAAAAATGTCAACAACCTTTTTTCAAATTTAACTGCCACTTGAATTAAAATGTAGCCCGATCTTAAAAGAGCCGAATTAGCGAAAGTCTACTGTTTTTGAATATATGCCTGATATGCAGAATTGCATTTTTCTTGTTTGTCTTCTTCACCCAATGACGCACGTTAAGCAAGTCGGTCATTCACTGGATGAATTCTCATATACAAATGAATTTCTTAAATATATCCTGAAATATATTGATTTGAAGCATGAATTCTTTAGAAAGTGATAATTGACTTTAGTACAATTCGATTGATGGTAAGCTCCATCTGAAATTCGGATTAAAAGTGCATTTAATCTTGAATTGAAAATGCTATGAGACATGATAAAGGATTCATATGGTTTTTTCTTACACTATAAGGATTGGACTAACGATATAAAGTATAGTTATAATTTGATAGTGTAGAAAAATGATCTTGCATATATGAATGATAAACTACGGATATTTATGATAAAAAAAACTATTTCTTAAAATATGCAATTTAGTATTTAATGAGAAATTCTGTATCTGAATGTTATGCCCAAGGATTGGCATGATTATTAAGTAAACTAATGATCCCTAAGGGATGAAACTATCTTAAAGCATATTTGGATTATATATCTGCTTGATGAGACGGATAATTTCTAATATGGATCAATTATAGTGCAAAAAATCTAAGCCTAAACTTTATCATTTTTGCTCGTGGAGTTTTACATACAATTTCTCATATATTGAAGAAAAGGCATGTTTCTATCCGGAACAGTTTTTTTTTGTTTTAGATGAGAAAAGAGAAAAGACCAGGAACAAGAACAAATCCTGCACTCAAGAGCAACTCAACAAGGTTTTGGAAGCCTTTCGTCGCGCGGTTTCACTTACACTGTTTGTCTCGAATTAGAAAATTTCCCTTGTCTCCATTTAGATTAATATGTTTCCAATAGAAGCATTTTACGCTCGCGTGGTTTTATTGTAATTTAAGAAGTTTTCAAATTATATCTAATGAATTTTCACTAAACAGTAACATTCTAGAAGAGTCAAGGAGCAAATCTATGTAGTTCTCTTAAGAAAAAATATGAACTTAATGTGTTGAATCTTCTCTCAAAGTTAAAGCGTCTGGAAATAGTTTTGAATTAGGACATTTACCCTATAATAACTTACTACAAAATAATACTAGAATTGATTTTCGAATAAAATTACTTATCAGTTCATTACCGGTTCATAACCAATTATAGACGGTTCAAATTTATGAGAAATTCCAAGACCTTTCCAACAAGCCCAAATTTAATACCATTCGGTTGAGAAATATGTTCTCTAAAACCTTTTTAACCCTTCAACTTAAAAAAAAAAACGTTATTAGGAATAATTCAACGTTTTATTTTCGTAGAAGGACGATATGTCTTCCTGGTCAATCTATAAAACTTATCCAAAAACGAGATAAAATTGGATAAGTTTGGATTTCTGACAAGTCTGTGAAAATGTCAGAAATTCCAAAGCAGTCACTTGTCGAATCTCGTGTAACAATTTTTTGGATTTTTTCTGCTTCATTATTTTGATGTCTACACACTAGAAGCAATTTTCGTCAAAAATTGCCTTTTTAAAAAAATTCTGACGTTTCTGCCTACAAGGATAGGGGAAATTTTCTAAAAGGCATTTTTTAAAGAAATTTCTACTAGTGTGTAGACACCTTTAGGTATCTCGGGTATCTCAGGTTTTTCGTGATATTTGGATTTCTTCAGTGTCGCAAAACTATTTTTGAATTTTTCAGATTTCGATCTTTATTTGAATCCGGCTTTGTGTGCCATCATTTTTATGTGTTTTGTAATTCGTTAACTTTTCTTGATTTCTTGGATTTCGTAATTTTTTTCGGTTTCTTTGATTTCACGAGACATTTTTTTAAGTTTATCTAGTTTCGCGAGACTTTTGGCTTACTCGAGTTTTACGTGATATCTTTTGAGTTTTGTGAAACATATTTTACATTTCTCGGGACATTCTTCATGTTTCGCGAAACATTTTTCAAATTCCAATGTTTCGTATGACTTTCTTTGGGTCTCTCAGCTATCGATTCGAAAGACTCTTTTTAGGTTTCTCGGGATTCAAGAGACTTTGTTTGGGTTTCGCGAAACATTTTTCATTTCACAAGTTTTATGAAATATTTTTTTTGAGTTTTTCGGATTTCGTTCCGGTTTCGCGTGACATTTTTATTTTTCTCGAAATGTTTTTGGTTTTTCGAGACTGGATTCGGACTCCTCGAATTTCGTGAAACTATTTTAGGTTTTTTGAGTTTAGCGAAACATATTTTTGGATTTCTCGAGTTTAGTGAATTAATATTTCTTAAACAATTGACAAGAGTTTCTCCATATGAAGCACCCCTTGACTTTAAAAAAATCTCAATTTTTTTCAAGTTTTTCTCACGCTCTTGTAATATTTGATATAATTACAATATTAAAAAAAAACTCTTCTATTCAGTGGTGATATTTCTTTAATTAATATTAAAGTTTATAGTCGATAATCAGGACTGGATTTTTTATTTATTTTTATTCAATTCAAGTATATTAGCGGTAAGCTAATTATAATTTCACAGATATGGTTTTTTTTCGTAAGATTACAAAAAACTGTCTTATCAAATTTTACGTGAACATCTTGATTATTCTAACGTGTTCAGTTCATTTTATCTCTCATTCATGTAATTCTCTGAACTGTGATTTGATTGCGTAGAGCCCACGTAGACACATCACACTGAAGTGATAATGCATGACCTCAAGCTTGCTAATATTTTTGATACACTACTGAGAGAAATCCGAAAAAGTTAAAATAATATTCCGGAAATGTTAATTTTACCCTGCAGTATTGATCCGAAATCGGTGTAAATATTACCCTTTTTCATGTTAATTTTACCCTTAAAAAGATGTAAAATTAACATTAAAAAATGTTGATATATTTTTACACCTAAAAAGTGTTAAATTTCTGAGGAAAAAAAGTTAATCGCACTCCCGTTTTTTTCTCAGTGTAAGAGCAAGGCTTACATTTTATAAATGGTATCTCTCTTAGGACACTGGAATCCCTGCAGATGTCTGGCGTTTTTATTTGGCCAGTGCTCGACCTGAGGGTCAAGATTCCAGTTTCAGCTGGAATGATCTCGAGGCTAGGAATAATTCCGAGCTACTGAACAATCTGGGGAATTTTATCAATCGTGCCCTGGTGTTCTGTGAAAAGAATTTTGGTGCAATTATTCCTCAAATGGTGCTGCAGGAGGAAGATTTTGTGCTGCTGGCTCAGACGAATAGAGAATTTAGGGAGTATGTTGCTTGCATGGAAAAGGCTAAAATGCGCGATGGTATCAAGCATATCTTGGCCATTTCGCGGCATGGTAATCAATTTATGCAAGTTACTCAGCCTTGGGTACTTCTCAAGGGCACTGATGACCAGAAAGCACGAGCTGGAACGGTGATTGGGCTGTGTGCAAATCTAGCAGTTCTCCTGGCAACTCTTCTCTTTCCATTTATGCCAGATACTTCGAGGAGAATTTTCAAACAAACAAATATATCCCGAGGATTTATAGATTCAAGGTTTGCGTTTTACGAGATTTCTGGTGATTCCTGTTTTTTTTTTTTAAAATGAGGGATTTTTTTTTCTAGTGATCCAAGAGTGAAGATGTGGCTAAAACCTGGTCATAAGATTGGGAAGCCAGAGCCACTATTTGTTAAGATTGAACAAGGAAGGATTGAGGAGTTAAAGAAGAAATATGCGGGACAGCAGCAAGTAGCCAGTGGCCAAGCTCCACCCAAAGTGTCTGAAGCTCTACCTAAGTTGTCCCTCAAGGATCTCGAGGAAGCTATAGTAAAACAGGGTGAAAAAGTGAGACAACTCAAGGCTACAGCCGAGAAGGCCATCTGGCAGCCAGAAGTGGAGAAATTACTGACACTCAAAAAGCAACTGGCTGAACTTACTGGACAACCAGTTGCTCCTGCTAAGGATAAAAAGAAGAAGAAGTAAGGTAAATATTTATTTTATTAATAATTTATAATAATTTTCAGTGTTTGTGGATTTATTTCTAAAAGAAAAGGTTGTCAGTAAGAAGTATTTGAACTAGATGCCCAGGAATAAAGAAATTTCAGTAAATGAAATCCTTGCCTCACTTTCACTCATAGGAAAAAAATGACTCTGATTCCTCTGACTTGTACTCCTTCAGGAGTACTTGAGTGAAATGTGAAGACTCTCCAGCTTTTTCTTGAGCAATTGGATCACCTTGATTTTTTGTTGTTTCACCATTTTTGCACATTTTTTGCCTTCTATTGCTCTCCATTTGCCTCGCTAAGCTCTCCTTCAGCTCCATCAATTGCCTCTTGTAGCCTAGTGCAATTTCAAATTCATCCATAGCACGTGCAAATGGGCCTAGAAAGAATTCTACACTTTCTGGTTCCTTCTCCGTCCACACTTTCATTTTTTGCTTGCCGTAGCGTTCTAAAATGTCAAAGTCTTCATCTCTCAACAACGACAGGGCTTTTCTTGTGCCAAAGCCCATCAGATGCAGGAAGTTCTGAAGATATCTTGGCACAATTTCTTCGCCATCGCCAAATTCCATCTCGAGGCTCAGCCAAAAGTCACTGATGGACTCGAGGAGTTCGCTATTGTAAATCTGTCCAAGAGCTTTAGGTGTTGCTGCCTGGAAACTTTCTCGATGACTTCCAGAAGGCCTAGAAGCTTCCAAGCGTGCACTTGATCGTCTGGTTCTCCTGCAACAAAAGAACGACAAATATTTGCAATTTCCATCACTGAGAGAAATCCGAAAAAGTTAAAATAACATCCCGGAAATATTAATTTTACCCTGGATTATTGATCCGAAATCGGTGTAAATATTACACTTTTTAGGTGTATTGAGGGTTAAAGTTACCCTTTTTCATGTTAATTTTACCCTTAATAAAGTGTAAAATTAACATTAAAAAATGTTGATATATTATATTTTTACACCTAAAAAGTGTTAAAGTTATGAGGAAAAAAAGTTAATCGCACCCTCTTTTTTTTGTCAGTGATTTTATATCCCGTATTGTGCAGTAAGACATTATTCTTTTGAATAAGCTTCGCCTTAAAAAAAATCAAACCACGCCCCTTTGAACTTTATAATAAAATTTAATAACACCTATGAGGAATCTTAGCTACCATGAGCTTATTTGGACCCTTTGGACCTATCTGTGGTTGTTAACGACTTAATTTAAAAAAAAAAGAATAAGAAGATTCATTAAATTACTTTGAAAGGTTTATCAAAAAAGCCTATTGTTGAAGGGAGCGACATCTGCCATATTTTTTTTTGTTTTTCGAAGCGCTCTCTCTCTCTTGCAATGTCAGGCGAAAACAAAACACCATTTTTTCTATCGCGCAATTAAATCTAAAAATATCATTAGATTATCAAAACTTTTGCTGTTGAATTTAATTGATTTATAACCATAAAAGACTTTACGAATTATTGTTAATGGAATTTGTGAAGAAATATAAGTGAAGTGTGAAAAAATCTGATTTTATTATCCACCCTCATACATCGACGAAAGACACTGGGAAAAAATTGATCCTCCTTCACGCGGATATAAGCTCTGCCACTGATTTATCGTAATATTCCAGGTTAGTCCCCAACATTTGATCCTCCTTCACGCGGATATAAGCTCTGCCACTGATTTATCGTAATATTCCAGGTTAGTCCCCAACATTTGGACCTTCGCCCGTGAGGCGCAAGAGTGACGCCTCGTGAGAAGAATTGCGAATTTTCGTCCGCCATATCCAGAGGAAATTTTCCACAGAGTGCTAAGATGTCGTTGGTAAAAGTGAGAGGAGGCTACAAAAGCACACTCACATCGATCACAAATTTCTTGGAAAGTTTGGAGGAGAGTCCTCAGGCTCTTTCTCAGCCAGACCTTCGTGCGGAACTGGAATCCAAGCTGGTTATTATCGAGAAGCTTCAGCCAAAATACCGAGATGTTCAAAGAGCCATAATTGCTGAGAAGACAACGCAAGAAGATAAAGCGCAAGAAGAAGAAGATTTTGTGAACTTCTGTCAAGATTGTGACGATATCGAGGCCCGTCTTGTAAAGCTAATTACGGATTTGAAGCTGAAGCAAGAAAAGATTGATGCAGCAACTGTAAGATACAGTCCGACGAAGATATTTGAGCTCATGCGAGAGGACAGGAAGTCTCAAGAACAAGTTCTTGAGCGACTGATGAGGGAACAACAAAACACTCTGAAGACAATTGTTGGAGAATTTGCCAACATAGTGTCAGAACAGGCTGTGAGTTCCACTCCATCTACTCCACAAACGCCTCCACAGGGTTCAGTTCCTGCGGTAAAGTTGGAAGCAATTACAGTTCCAACATTCGACGGGAAGTACACCAAGTGGACAGATTTCAAGAGTCTTTTCATCAGCATTGTTCATGAGAATCCAAATTTGGCAGATTCTCAAAAGTTCCATTATTTGAGAAAAGCTCTCGTGGGTGATGCAACGCAATCCATCGAGCACATCGATGTACGAGGAGAGAATTACACTGAAGCTTGGGAAGCAGTGCAGGAGAGATTTAACAACAAGATGAACATCGTCTCAAGCTACCTGGATGCCTTCCACAAGCAACCATCGGTTACTACGCCATCTTGGGAGAAGCTCCGTAAGTTGCATGACACTTCCAAATGCATCCTCAAATCTCTGAAGTCCATTGGGGTATGTATAACTGGGTGGGATCCTTGGATCATCTTTATACTCACTCAAAAGCTTGATCATGAGACTCAATCCGAGTGGGCAAAAATAAATACGGATCCCTCAGAGCTTCCCACTTGGGAAAGATTTGACAAGTTCCTTTCTGGAAGATGTCGAGCATTGGAAATGTGTCCATCGATCAACACTACTTCGAGTAATTCTAACGTAAAGAAAAATTCCAAGAATGTTGTAACCAATAGCAAAAGTTCTCTTGCTCACATGGCTGCCGTTGATAGCACAAAAGAATTGTGTACCGTTTGCTCAAAGTCGAGTCATAAGTTGTACAAATGTGAGACTTTTAAGTCGCTTCCAGCGGTAAAAAGGCTCTCAATTGTGCGTAACTTGAACATTTGCGTGAATTGTATCGCGGATAAACACAATCTCGATCAATGTAAATATCCATCGTGCAGACATTGCAAAGAGAAGCATAATTTCTGGCTTCACGACGCGTACGAAGGGGGTGTGGAAAAGTCTACCGCTCATAATCTTCAGGTTCAGGAAACCACTCAGGCGACTCCTTCTCAATCTGTTTCGCGAGAAAAAGAGTCTACTGTTGATGGTAAAAATTCCATTGTGAATGCTGGAGTGGGGGTGACAGCCCAACTCAAGGGAAGGCGCGTGATGTTAAAAACTGCTCGAATTTTAGTCTATGACGTCCACAACCAACCGCATGTCTGCAGGGCATTTGTAGATGAGGGTGCGCAGGGTGATTTTATCTCGGAAAGGTTATGCGGGATCTTGGGTTTGAAGAAGTATCCGATCAATGAAGTTGTCAATGGTTTGGAATACCAACAGTCAAGTCCGCGTTTTGCCGTTGAGGCCACAATTGCGTCACGTCTCACTATGAATCCACATAAATTGTGGTGTCGCGTTGTCGGTAGAGTGTCAGTTGATCTTCCTAACTGGCCAATCCAAGAAAAGGATCTTTCTATTCCAAAGGGCTTTGATCTCGCAGATCCTCTATGGTTCAAGAAGGAAAGAATTGATATCCTTATTGGGGGTTTCTTATTGAATGAAATTCTTTACGACAAAACGCACAAATTGGGTGAGGGATTGCCATGCTTGAAGAGCAGTGAATTTGGTTGGATGTTGTTTGGTGGTTGGAATGTTGGAACTCCTCAGAACATTGCTTGTGGTGTTACCACGTTCGCGAGAATTGAAAAGACTTTCAAAGATTTTTTCGAATCTGAAGAAGTAGGGTCTGATCAAACTGAAAAATCGCTTACTGAAGAACAGGAAGAAGTCGAGAAGTTGTTTGTAGACACTACCATTCGTACAAATGAAGGTCAATTTGAGGTACACATTCCACTAAAAGATGAATACAAGAACTTGGAGAATAACCGCGATAAGGCTTTACAAATGCTTAAGAGAGCAGATAGACAATTGGATAAAGATCCAGAGCTCAAAGTGGAAGTTCAGAATATTTTCCAAGAATATAAAGATGAAGGAATTATTGAGCCAGTCCCTGATGTTGATTTGGACAAGCCGTCTTATTATGCTCCCTATCATTTTGTAGTCAAGAGAAAAGCGGCCTCGACTAAGGTACGTCCGGTTTTTAACTTCAGTTCGAAATCAGCGTCTGGCATGAGCCTTAATGATGTCATAAAAGTTGGACCAGTCGTCCAACCCGATTTGCTCTCCAGTCTTTGGGGGCTCCGTCGCTACGCAAAAGCTGCTGTTTGTGACTTTGTGAAGATGTTTCTTCATGTACTAGTAACGCCAGCCCATCGCGATTTCCAAAGATTTTTGTTGCGCGATGTCCCGAACGGTCCGATAAAAGATTACAGATTTCGCACTTTGTGCTTCGGAAATTCCGCTTCACCACATTTGGCTACGCGTTCAACGATACAACTGGCAAATGATGTCGGAGAAAAGTATCCGAAAGCAGCTAACGTGATTAAGTTCCATACTTATATGGACGATTGTCTGTTTTGCGCCCAGACCATTTCAGAACTTCTTGAGATACAATCTCAATTGATTGAGATGTGTGCTACAGCTAAGTTCAAACTTTCAAAGTGGCATTCTAATGCCACAGAAATCCTTCAAGCAGTTAATGCTTGTTCTGATGATTCACAACCGGTTAGTTTGTCAGGTGAGGAAATCAAAACGCTAGGTCTTTCATGGAACACTTCAACAGATACTTTCTGTTTCCATGTAGCATTCGAGTTTGATGAGTCCACTGCGACTAAACGTACGATTTTGTCGGTAATAGCGCGTATTTTCGACCCAATGGGGTTAATAAGCCCAATTGTAGTTGTGGCAAAGATGCTACTCCAACTAGTTTGGAAAGCAAATTTGGACTGGGATGAGCCTGTCCCCGAAGAGTTAAATATGAAGTGGATAAATTTCACGCGTGACTTACCAAAGATTCAAGATATTCAAATCCCAAGATGGGCAGCGACTATTCAATTTGCGGTTCAAGAACAATTGCATGTGTTCTGCGATGCCAGTAAATTGGCATACGGTGTCGTAATTTATCTGGTAGTTCAGGATTCCCATGGAAACCAGAGCGCGAAAATGTTAACTGCAAAGAGTAAAGTTGCACCAATTAAAGAGAAAACTATACCTAAGCTTGAGCTATGTGCAGCACATTTGGGTGCACGCCTTTTGCGACGTGTTCAAGATTCACTGAAGATCGATTCAAACCAATGTTTTTGTTGGACTGATGCTAAAGTAGTTTTGGGTCAGATTTTTTCTAATCGAAGCCAAGAAGTTTTTGTCCGTAATCGCGTAAAGGCCATTCGTGAGATCACCGTTCCCATTCAATGGAGATACGTGCCAACACAGGATAATCCTGCGGATATTTTGTCGAGGGGCTCGACTCCTGAGAGATTGGCATCATCGTCCCTTTGGTGGAATGGGCCTGAATGGTTGGTGCGGGGGGAAGATTCCTGGCCAGAGCCATATCAACAAGGTGGACAAGAAGATCCAGTGATACTTTCTGCTGCTGTACAACGACTTGCTGATAATATGACCAAGGAACATGAGTTCCACGAACATATTCTCGCAACTGCATCGAATTGGACAAATGCCAAGAAGCTGGCAGCTCTGATTATTCGACATGATTTCAAGGAGAAATTTGAAGAAGACAAAGCCATTGGTGCTGAATTTTCATTTGAGGAACTTCTGACCGCGGAAAATTGTCTCATCAAATGGGATCAGCAGATCAATCTGCGCGAAATTTATGATGGACTTAAAAGATCTAATTTCAAGGGAAAGAAGGGACCTCATATTTGCCGACAGTTAAGACCTTTCCTGGATGATAAGGAAGTTATGAGGGTGGGGGGTCGTATACAAGAATCCGAAGAGGACTATGATGCCATTCATCCGCGTATTATTCCAAAAGGGAAGCTCGCTGAAATGATTGCTAAGCATGAGCACATCGCTTTGTTACATGCTGGCCCAAGTGCATTAATTTGCTCTCTAAGACGTAAATTTTGGCCTCTTGGAGGTAGATACTTGGTGAGAAAAATCACTCACTATTGTAACGTTTGTTACCCGTTCAAAGTCAAGCCCGAGAAACAAGTCATGGGAAATTTGCCCCGACCAAGAGTTACATTGGCACGAGCATTCCGTTCAGTGGGAATTGATTTTGCAGGCCCGTTCAATATTAGAGTAGATTTATCCTCCCGAACAAGGACTCAAAAAGTATACGTGTGTGTGTTCGTTTGCATGGGCGTTAAAGCTGTTCACTTAGAAGTAGTGAGTTCTATGACGACAGAAGCATTCATTGCTGCTTTTCGCCGATTTGTGAGTCGCAGAAATGTCCCAGCCGAAGTCTACACCGACAATGGTAGAAATTTTGTAGGCGCAGCCCGCGAGTTTCAACGTTTGCTATCTCAAGCTATATCTCAAAGAGAAGTACGAGATTCAACCGTAAGTCTTGGCGTTCAATGGCATTTCCAACCTCCATCAGCTCCACACCACGGAGGCTTATATGAAGCCGCTGTAAAATCCATGAAATACCATTTGAAACGGGTAATGGGAGATGTGATCCTTAATTTTGAAGAATTTCTGACGGTGATTAATCAAATTGAGGGCATATTAAATTCAAGACCACTCACACACTTGTCTGAGGATCCTTCAGATCCACTGCCATTGACCCCTGGGCATTTTTTGACTTTAGCTCCGCTAAATCAATTGCCTGATCCTAATGTGACTGAACTTCGTTCCAATACCCTGAGCAGATGGCAAGTTTGCCAAAAACTGTATCAGCATTTTACTAAGCGCTGGCAAAATGAATATCTACAGACTTTGCAACAGCGGGGGAAGTGGACGGAAGTTAAAAAAGATTTATCCGTTGGAGATGATGTCTTGTTAATTGAAGAGGGATTAGTCGATCCGAAGTGGTTTATGGGCCAAATTTCGAAGATATATCGTGGTCCTGATGGTCACGTTCGAACGGTAGATGTTTCCACAGAGAAGGGCACATTCACTCGCCCAATTACAAAGATTGCTAAATATCCAAGCGAGAAAATCTGGGGATCGAAGACCCCAAACTCCCCCCGGGAATAATGTTAACGACTTAATTTAAAAAAAAAAAAAGAATAAGAAGATTCATTAAATTACTTTGAAAGGTTTATCAAAAAAGCCTATTGTTGAAGGGAGCGACATCTGCCATATTTTTTTTTGTTTTTCGAAGCGCTCTCTCTCTCTTGCAATGTCAGGCGAAAACAAAACACCATTTTTTCTATCGCGCAATTAAATCTAAAAATATCATTAGATTATCAAAACTTTTGCTGTTGAATTTAATTGATTTATAACCATAAAAGACTTTACGAATTATTGTTAATGGAATTTGTGAAGAAATATAAGTGAAGTGTGAAAAAATCTGATTTTATTATCCACCCTCATACATCGACGAAAGACACTGGGAAAAAATTGATCCTCCTTCACGCGGATATAAGCTCTGCCACTGATTTATCGTAATATTCCAGGTTAGTCCCCAACAGTGGTTATTCTACGCAGATTACAATTACAAAATAATTTAGAAAAATTTAAACTTAATCGTACAGATAAGTCTTTTGATCAGCTTATTGTAGATGAAATTCTTAATGTGAGGAAATTCGGACTACATGCAAATCCGATTTGAAGTAGAAGTTTGTCAGATGTTATTCAGTAATTTTCTTTTAAACCTTATTTTAAATGACATGATCGTAATGTTCATGTAATAGAAGGTTGGTCACCAACGCTAAGACGGCGGTGGACGCTGAAAACTACACGGAATCTCAGTAAAACGAAACTGTACTTCGAAAGCATTGTTGATGAATAAATTTATCAATCTATTAAATGTTGGTTGAGCAAAAGCGGTCATACCAATACCTGAATATTTTTGCAGCGTTATTAGGTATAGGAAAATCTCTTTTTTTTGCACTTAGGGCAGAATAACATTGACAATAGAATACTCGCCGTAGCCTCATTGTATTTTGTTAATTTATGCATTTTCATTCCAATTCTTCCGCAAATTCTTGATTACCGTATTTATACCTTATCTCATACTCGATGGCACTGGATAAAAATAATATAAGAAAATTGAAGAAATAAAACAAAAATTCGATAAACAGTGAGCAAAAAAACTGAGATAAATTATTCGTACAGATTTTTTTGCTCATTTTTTGTTTATCGTATTTTCGTTTTATTTCTTCAATTTTCTTATATTATTTTCACTTGCCTATTCCGGCAACATCTTTTGCTTTCCTAAATTTCTTATTCATTTTATGTTTTTTTTTCAATTTCTGAGTTCTACAATGTCCAGAGAAAAAAACCATCGCTTCTATGAAAAAGATGATGTAAAAAAGGCCTTGGAAGAGTTCAGGAAGGGCAAATTGCTACGGCAATCTGCGTGTGAATTTGAGATGTTACTCTTCAGGTCTTCAGGACAAATTACGCGGAAGATCTCAGGGCTTGTGTGTCATATAAACGTATTAAACTAAATATTAAACTCGTTCCGTTTGACGTTTTGAAATTTTCTATCCGTTGCGTCACAAAAGGTGGTCAGAAAAAAGGTGGCCGGTATTTCACTCAAAGTGGCCGGAATACTACCCAAAGCAATGTCCATATTATAATTAATTTTTCAATATTTTAGGAAGTGATTTAAAGAAAACAAAGATGATAAACTAGTTTTCAAGGTTCCACACAATCCTCCTGAAAAGGAAGTAACAAGAAATATCACTATGAATTAAAAATATTGCATTTCAAACTTAGGATTTCGGTGCTTATATGCAACTATGCCGAAATTTTGCACACTCAAAAAACAATGAAATCGCTCGCAATTTAATATTTTGAGACCTTCGGGAACTGGGCTAAACCTCTAGTCTGAAGATCGCTTTAGCCATATCATCTCTAATTTCTTATTTGTCAAGTTTTTTTTGGAAAATTTTAACTTATGATTGGATTATTAATGGCAAATAAATAATTGTGAAAAAATCAATAAAATCGGTTGCTGCTTAAGGTTTTGAGACCCTCGGAAACTGGGCTCTCTGGTCTGAAGATGGTCCTAGTCTAGACAGACTTACGACTTAAGCCTAGAGTCGGCTTAGTGGAACACTAATGGAAATTTAATCATTATTTTGATTATAATTTCGTTAATCCGTCTCTCGGCTTAGCCCATAGGTGTGTCCAGCACATTAGTCTTTAGGAGAAATTTAGCTCAAAAAGCGGCCAGACGAACGGACAGATGGGATTTTTTTTAGCCACTCGTAATCAGAAAGCGGCGAAACACATTTTTGGAAAATTTGAGCGCGATCGGAGCCGGAGGACAAGAGTTTGTGATGATTATAATAGGTGATCACGTGATCAGTGTTTTGTCACATTTTTTCCCAGATTCTCTTATCTATTAACCCTTACTTTTTACGGACTGAAAATCGATAATAAAAATTAAACTGAGAAACATAATCAATAATAATTCTGACATCTAACCTTGGAAAGTCCAACAGACTCTGATTCGGTGTATTTTGTGCTTCTATGAACGATAGGGACAAAAATAGCCCAAAAATCTAAGTAATTTGTCTGACAATACCAATGAATAACATTTTTTGCTTTAATGAAAAATATTACGTATGAGTATTGTAGTTTTTATTGCCAAAAGGGTTTTGCTAAAAAAAAATTGGAAGTAGGGTAAATTAAGCAAATTCATAACCTGCTCCAAATGGAAATTCTTCGGTACTCCAAATGGAAACGTCATTGTTTTCACGATAAATACAGTACTAAATTATTATATTTATATATTTTCTATACCACAGTTTCATTATTTAGTTAATTTTGCTCCAAATAAAGCGAAAATCCATTCATATTTACAAATTTTAATTTGTTAATTTCTCAGAAAAATTAAAAGTGTACCTTTTCACCATCGAATTTTTCATCGATCGACCATGTTTTCCAATGAAAAACGCAATGAGGTCACCGTTGTTTATTCATTTTGTTTAATATTTATGTCATATTTCTGGATAATTTTAGTTAAATTAAGTGCTAATCTTTATTGTTAACGGTACGTGAAATTTTCAAATGAAATAATTACATATTTCGTGAACAAAAAGGGTTTTCTGAACTGTCTGCAAATGCTTCAATAGGAAACCTCGGAAATATGATTTTTTTTGCAGATTTTTTTTATTGTTTTAGATGGAAAAGGAGAAAAGACTAGGAATAAGAACAAATCCTGCACTCAAGAGCAACTCAACAAGGTTTTGGAAGCCTTTCGTCGCGGTTTCACTTATACACTGTTTGTCTCCAATTAGAAACTTTCTCTTGTCTCCATTTGGATTAATATGTTTCCAATTGCAGCATTTTGCACTTGTGTATTTTTCTTGTATTTAAGAAGTTTTTAAATTATATCTAAAGAATTTTCACTAAACAGTAATGTCCTGGACACACTTACAACTAAAGTCCAGAGACGACTAAGCTCGTTCATAGCCAAGTCAGTTCCTGACACACTACAAACGTGGCTTAACATTTTCTGGTACTAACAAAACATAACATTCGTGGGTTTTTATGCAGATATTTCTACTGAAATGCACTAATAATCCTTTAAAAATGAAACTACTTTTAAATTTACTTAACAATTCACGTATAACAAGAATTATTTACTAGAATCGCCACAATTGGCTTAAGTCGCGAGTTAGCTTCCACCTTACAAATAATTGTAATTAACAATAATTATTGGACGTGTACTGAGACATGATATTACAAATAGTTTCATTTTCAGAGGAGTATTAGTGCATTTTAGTAGAAATATCTGCATAAAAACCCACGAAAGTTATGTTTTGTGGATACCAGTGAATGCTAAGCCTCATTTATAGTGTGTCGGGAACTGACTTGGCTATGAACTAGCTTAGTCGACTCTGGACTTTAGTCGTAAGTGTGTCTAGGGCATAACATTCTAGAAGAGTCAAGGAGCAAATTCATGTAATTCTTTTCAGAAAAAATATGAAATTAATGTGTTAAATCTTCAGTCAAAGTTAAAGCGCCTGGAAATGGTTTTGAATTAGGACATTTACCCTAAAAAAAAATAAATAAAATCAATTATGAATTTGAGAATTTAAAAAATTGCCATTTTTGAGCATAAATATTATATTTACTACATAGTATATAGATAGACTTGCAAAAAATATTCCAGATTCCTTCAACCTTCTACTTTACAATTTTGTACAGACATAAGAAAAAATAACTTTAAGTAGTCAGGGAGAATTATTTTCTTTATGGGACACCGGTGTTCCAATCGTCCTTAAAGGGTTAATGGTAAAGTAACGAAGAAGATATGGCTCAAAATTTTTAGGAGGCGGTTTGTCTATGAATTCTTATGCATTCATACACTGAGAGAAATCCGAAAAAGTTTAAATTACATTCCGGAAATGTTTATTTTACCCTGCAGTATTGATTCGAAATCGGTGTAAATATTATGCTTTTTTAGGTGTATTAGGGGTTAAAGTTACACTTTTTCATGTTAATTTTACCTTTAAAAAGGTGTAAAATTGACATTAAAAAATGTTGATCTTGATTTACACCTAAAAAGTGTTAAAATTATGAGGAAAAAAAGTTAATCGCATCCTCTTTTTTTTCTCAGTGTAGTTAATAAAAAAGAACACGCACCTGCAACATTACAAAATATTGATATATTTTTACACCTTAAAAGTGTTAAAGTTATGAGGAAAAAAAGGTAATCGCGTCCCAGTTTTTTCTCAGTGTACAAAATATCCTAGGAATTTTAATAAAAATTAAACTTTTCTTTAAATAAGCATTAGGCACTAACCTCTTTTCTGGGGATACCTCACTTGTTCCCTCGTCCTCAAGGAGACTCTCAGCATGAGTCTCTGTGGTTGTTGTGCTAGAGACTCTCTTGAGATTCTCCCTTTTGGCGTGCATACGAATGTGAGAGTTGAAATTGGAAAGAATTAATCTGGGCTTCTTGTTGAGTTTGTTGGACCAAATTCCAATTTTGATATGATGCTTACAAATTGGACAGAGAACTTCTGCAAAGAGATTCTGTCCAACATTCACTAGTTTCACGCTCATTTTATCCACATCAATGAGACTTTTGTCAAAATTTCCCAGGTCAGTCTTCTCGCACCATTGCCTAGTCAAAATTTTGATTTTACTCGCAATCTTGTTCTCCATCTCAGCTTCCTGGGAATTCCCCTTGAGTCGTCTCTCTTCAATTGGGTTCTTTGTGGAGAAGGTTTTATTATTCATACGATCTTCAGTTTTTTGTTTCATCTTCAGAACATCTTTGACAAAAGAATCACTATCACTCTTTACTTTTTCCACTGCATTCAGCAGGAGATTTTGATGGCCAAGTGGAATCTTAAATTCAGGGATGTTGTGACAGAACACAGAAAAATATTCCCTTGTTAGGGGGCATATTTTTGGCATCACAGTTTTGACAAAGTTCTCCATTGAAGAGAGATCGGCAATTGTGAGATTCTCAAATAGCATAGGAGCTGCAAATCCATTGAGGAAGAGCATATTTTTTAGGTATTCAGGAATCTGACCAACTTTTTTCTCTACTAGAGTGAAGAATGCAACTGCACTGATATCATTCTTGTAGTTATTATTGCTGGATTCTGATGCTACTGATTCGTCCTTTACCATGGAATCCAGGAAGAATCCTTCAGATCCCGAGGATGTATTCTCGATAAATGCATTCTAAAAGAAAATTGTTTATAAACTTTTTCTTCAAAACATTTTTTTTGGCTTTGATTTGAGAATTACTTGTCCTTCTCCGGAATATTCTCTTACTGCTGACTCTTCGCAGCTCACTTCAGACGAGTACTCTTCCTCTGGTTCTTCAAGAAATCCATACAATGTAAGTTCCAATTAAACGTTTTATATAATTTACTTTTATTCAATTGATTAAGTGGCCTTTTTAGTGTTGCGAAATATTAAAATGAGATATTTTGATTGATCAACAATTCAACAAAATAATGCCGAAATATGACTTACTTCACAAAATGTACTTACATTAATCAATAGATTTGTTCTTAAACTAATTATTTTGATCTCTATAATAATCAAAATAAATATTTACCTTGGAATTTAAACATTTTTTTTGTTCACAAAAAAATTCTCACCGTAAATACGGCACGTCTGTCGATAAAATGCACTACAATGCCACCGGGAATTTCCTGAAGCTCAATCTATCGCCAAAACCAAAAATTTTAAAAAGTAACGTTCATCAAACTTGTTGAATACAGTAGACTCTCGCAAATTCGGCTCTTTTAAGATCGGGCTACTTTTTATTTCGGGCAGCGGTTACATTTGAAAAAAGTTTGTTGTCGTTTTTCAAGTTTGATTATGATTATCAAATGAATCAAATATGCTCAAATTTGGCATGGTTTGTCTTAGTTTTGATGTGATTTTGCATTATTGAGGGATTTTCATGCAATTTACGATATATATGAGTGTGTAAACTCAATATCTATAAGCACATGTCGCCCGAATTTCTGTCTAATTCGGCTGACATTTCGGTCCTATATGCCCGAATTTGAGAGAGTCTACTGTATCTGAAAGTTGGGCTGGCCGAAGGCCAGCCGAATATACGGGATTGTGACTTGGCTAAGAAAAACCGTTGCAAAATCAAATATTTTTTGTGTCTTGACTAAAAAACACTGAGAAAAATTAAAATTTTATTAATATTAAACTTTTAATGCTTTGTTAATATCGCCTTTAGTTTTGAGTGCTTAATGTATTTTGTGCATTTTTTAACATTTATGCCCAACGCACAATAAAATTTGTTTTTGTTTTGGATAGAGCTTTGGATTGGGAACTAGGTGCCATAAAAGCTCCAATCCACATAATCCACATTTCTTGCCTTTTGAAATAGATTTGGCATCTGTGAATACACAAGAATTGATTTTAACTAAGAATCTACACGAAACACTATGTGGATGTGAAGACAAAATCGAAAATTGACACTATCTGAATTATCTTTGACACAATGACACAGTACACGGTAAAAACTTTTGGACACTGACCAAAATATTGGAACAAGTTTTCCTTGGAACAAATTTCTTTGGAATCAATTTGTACCTAGAAAAGATATTTGTTTGTTCCAAAAAGTTTTCTTTACAGTTTCGTTACAAAATACAGTTACAATTTTGTTAGAGTTGTTTTTGGAACCGTTTTGATACAGTGGAATGTCTACAAATTTGAGTTGATTTCGTTTTATACAAATTTGTTCCCGAAATTTGGAACAGAATTTGTTGCATTCGGCTGTTTTGTTCCCACTGTCAGGAACAAATTGGTACATATTTTTTATAACAATATTATTCCTACATCTGTAACATACTTGTTCCAAAAATTTTCGATGTCCATGGACGAGGTAATTTTTGGAACGAAATTGTTACTCATGTGGGGAATCTTTTTGTTCCCATTGTCGGGAACAAATCCGTGTGATTTCGCCTTACAGATAAGGCCTATACTTCAGTCGAGATGGATTTCGGTAGCGAAAGTTCATAAGGAACATCAAATAAGAATCAACTTAAGAGTGTTTTATACAGACGCGTGCATGACGAAATCATATGCGAGTGCTGGCAGCAGGAGGGGAAGGGAATCTCGAATTTAAAAAGTGAAACCATGTAGCACGAAAATTGCCACAGATTTGTCGTCCTCTTCTCTTCGGTGACGGGTGACTGAGTGTGAGAGGAGGGATACGCTTTTATACTAGACGAGCCATTTATTGGAACAAATTCGTTACTAATATTGGGTATCTTTTTGTTCCTCCTAGAAGGTACAAATTTGTTCCAAAAATTATGGTGTCCGTGGACGAGCTACAATTTGGAACAAATTCATTACTAATATTGGGTATCTTTTTGAGTCTCATAAAATGAACAAGATTATGCCAAAAATTATGGTGTCCGTGGACGAGCTAATTTTTGGAACAAATTCGTTACTAATATTGGGTATCTTTTTGTTCCTCCTAGAAGGTACAAATTTGTTCCAAAAATTATGGTGTCCGTGGACGAGCTACAATTTGGAACAAATTCATTTGGGTATCTTTTTGAGTCTCATAAAATGAACAAGATTATGTCAAAAATTATGGTGTCCGTGGACGAGCTAATTTTTGGAACAAATACGTGCCGAAATTTTTTACTGTGTACACAGAAATATAGGACGACTCATATTCAGATTATTTTGGCAATTACCATAGAAATATTTCATGTGACTCTAGAAAACCATGAAAGTTTGCACGGAACCCAAGAATACTTCAACAATATTCGTGAAAACCGAAAAAATGAGTAATTTCAGTGAAAATTAAAGAAACAGAAGCCTTTGTAAAAGTTATTTATGTAAATGGAATACCCTGTGAATAGAAACAAGAGATGCTACAGTTCTGTCTCTCTATATGCACACTCTCTATATGCACAGCTTTTGTGTCGGTTGCATTCAAAATCAATTTGTTTACATTTTGACAAAGTAATAAAGAAAATTATTTTCTCGGTAACTAATTTTTCTAGTTTTTAATTATCTTAATTTTATTTTTTCTGTCTCATATTAAAGTTAAAATAACACGGGAAATTCTAGAACAATAAAAAAATAATAATTTATTAAAAGAAGGAGAAAAACCGTTGGGCATTTCAAAAAAAGTTGTGCATATTCAGAGAGAGAACTGTCAAAAAAAGTACCCAAACTGTGCATATAGCGAGACAGCACTGTATAACCCTTTAACGACGAGACACTTTTTACGGACTGAAAATCAACAATAAAAATTAAACTGAGAAACATAAATCAATGATAAGTCTTACATCTAACTTTGGAAAATCCAACAGAGTCTGATTCGGTGTATTTTGTGCTTCTATGAACAATAGGGACAAAAATAGCCCAAAAATTTAAGTAATTTTTCTAATAATACCAATGAATAATATTTTTCGCTTTAATGAAAAATATTACGTATGAGTATTGTAGTTTTTATTGCTAAAAGGGTTCTACTTTAAAAAAAAATTGGAAGTTTAATAAATAAATAAAATCAACGAATTTGAGAATTAAAAAATTCGCCATTTTTAAGCTTAAATATTTATTATATAGCAAATAGCTGGAGAATTGCAAAAAATATTCCAGATTCCTTCAACCTTCTACTTTACAATTAAGTACAGACATAAGAAAGAAATAACTTTAGGTAGTCAGGAAAAATTATTTTCTTTATGGGACACCGGTGTTCCAATTGTCCTTAAAGGGTTAAAAGCACCAAAGAATGCTATAAAACGGAATATTGCTGCGCGGGAATTTCAAAAGAATAAAAATATGACAAATTACAAAAAAAAAAAAAAGTTTTCTAAGAGAAAAAATCATGTCAATTCCAGAGTTGATCAGTCTCAGGTTGTTCTGAGAGGACGATGAATCAAGCATTGGGAAGTTACTAAAGATTTTTATTATGTTGATGAGAAGCTTCTGAATGTTCTGTATGATGCAAGAAAATTACTTGAGAGTCTCTTTGTGTAATTGCAACCTGCACATTGGAGGTTATTAGGTTATTTGGAAAAGATGATGAAACACTTGATGAATGACTTGACCGAAATGCATTTGGACGACACAGTCCGAAATCTTGCTCATCATTTGTGAGATCAGCACTTGCTATAGAAGCACAGAGTCTCCTAGATCCGAAAGCCTTCGTAATGTGGTTGTCGTTCCTCTCAGAGAATCTGTGTGCGCAGCTCATTTATACATAGTCTGTTTCAAAAATTCCATGCTGTTTGCAAAGTCGAATTACTCCTGTTTTGTCCAGGACCGCTCCGGTGAGCGTCATTTTCTTTATTGATATACACGCGGTACTTCTCACTCAAAGAATGAAATTTTTTTCGGAACAGGCTTTCGCAAATCCTTACGGATTACCTTCCATATTTGCTCCTTGGCACGGATATTCCTGTATTGAAACAATTTATTGTTCCACAGAATGGGTTTCTCCTGAATAATCGAGATTAAATGTTTGTCATCTTGAGCTAAAACAGAAGCAATATGTCACTTCTTTTGAATCGCGAAAAATTTATCAAAAAGCCTACTCGTCGTCCACTCCGTCTCCGTGAAATTGGAACCTTTTGTCACCTTGTGCATATTAATTTTGAGTCACCCAGCCAGTACATTAATTAATAAATTCAGCAATAACTTGAGTTTATTTTGCGAAAGATCAAAACACTGACAAAATCACTGTCTCACTGATAAAAAAAAAATAAAACACATGTCTTCTTATTCTCATTTTATTGCAAATCTGGCATTTTTTTAAAGTAATTTTTGATTTAATAAATTCAATCTTATTGTTTTCAACTTTACGAGATGTCATTCAACAAAGGAAAATCTTATTACAACTCCTCAAAAGGGAGGTCAAGACAAGAATTGGTTGTAGCGGCATCTAAATCCATCATTTTTTTTTTTTTATAAAAGACTTGTAATTTTCATCAACATATTAAAAATAAATCGCATCTGTCAATATCAGAAGTGGGAAGCAACCGAAGCAACTTTCGCAATATACAATATAATTTAAATAAAAATCATACAACGTAATAGGCAAGATACTGTGATGATCATGCCTTTGAAATGTAATACAAAACCATCAAACATATTGACACGTATTTCCTCTCCCTATTTCTGCTGGGAAAACAATTAAAAACCCCACAGTGCCTGAAGGGACTCATGGTCATAAAGGTATATCATAGAACAATCAAATTTGTAAACTACGAGCCGGATCTTAATTGAATCTAGTTGATTCAGAAGATATAATATTCTTAGGTTTTTACAAACCCTATCAATTTTTTTAAACTAGCAGATTTATAAGTATACAAAATTAATATTATTAACTCGGCTAATTAACCTCCAATTTCACTTGAAGTTATTGCAGTTTAGGTCCACAATTGTAAGGGCCTTGACAGACCTGATGATTAGTCGAGAGGCGACTTAGCGTAATTATATTAGAAATAATGGTTAAACTACATTTCCATTATTTTCCACTAAGTCATCTCTCGGCTTAAGTCGTAAGTGTGTCTAGGGCATAACTATTGGTATATAAACTCACGTAATTGTGACATAATGTTGAGAAAAGATGAATACCTAGAAATAATAAAAATATCGATAACGGCGTTCTCTTTAAAATACTTGGATAATCTAAAAAATACGTTTGGGCTAATTCGCTCGTTTACAATTTGGTTATTAGGGGAGACCGAGGCAGATTAAACCACTCTTTATTCTAAATATATACTTCCCTTACTATCAAAATTACTACTAATCAAAAATTTCATTTGATGGCTAATTCTATCCCGGTTTCCCCTACATTCCATTATACCTGAAGTTTTAAAAACACTTAGACTATTTGTGTTTGTCAGTTTCTAAGGTTACATCTCTTCTTGGTAACAAAAGCAGCGTCCTCTGAAATGAAAAAAAAGAAAATAAAATTAGTTTGGTCATAAATCTTCAATTTCCTTTAAGCTCTCTCTTCAAGAAGAAAAGATAGGGTAGAGTTAGTACTTTTCTCCACCTGTTTTAAAACGAATTTCAATTAATTAAGAGACGTAATAACGTGTTGGGATATTAGAACAGAACATATTATGAGTGTTGAAATGCGACTTATTCTTAAATGCCTTAAATTAGTTGTTTTATATTACACAATAAAAAAATGTGTAAAATTTTACTACTTATTGTGCAAAATCCACCATTTTAGTTGTTTAATTTAAAAATGTTTAAAAAATGCAAAAAAAAAATTGGTAATTTATTGTCACGTGATTGAAAATTACCACTATTATAGTTGAAAAATTTTCAACAATGTTGCTTAATTTGAAAATTTGTAAAATTTTAAGACTATAATAGTGTGAAATCGGATAAATTAATTATTTAATTGCGATCTGTGTAAAATTTCTCATTATTATAGTCATAAAAATTTTCAACAATGTTTCGTAATTTAAAACTGTTTGACAAATTCTAAAAATTACCACTATTATAATATGATTATAGTTTTTCACATTATTATAGTATGAAAAAATACACAACTTTATGGTATTTTTTTTACATGATCAAAAATTAACACTATTATAGTTCGATCATCATTTTTCACACTATTATAGTGTGAAGCCTTGTGTATTACAACCAAATTTGTTGAATTTGGTTGTACAAATTAAACAAAAGTTGTGTAAAAATTGTTGAATTTTCAATTAAGACTTATACTTCAGTCGAGATGCTTTTCATTGGGCAAAAGTCATATAGAACATCAAATATTTACATGCATAATAAGTATATCATGAAGATCCGAGCATCAAATGTAATCATTTCGCATTAGGGGGGATCCCGAGTACAGGAAAAAACATTACAAATGTATGTATAAAAAAGCAAAAAACTAAAATAAATGAAATGAAATGAAAATTCAACAATTTTTGAGTTTACACACAAAAATTCAACAATTTCTAAATTCAACAAATCTAAAATCAACAACTTGAATTTCAACAACTTTAAATTAAACAATTTTAAATTAAACATTTTTTCCAAATTTAACACTATAATAGTGGTGTGAAAGATTACACACTAATAATAGTGTTAATTTTTTTTACTGTGTAGGTGGCGAAAAAGTGCTTACATGGCGAAAAGGGCTGACTCTACCCTACTCTGTGCTAATTTGAAGGCTTTTCGCTTCAATGATTAACCCTCTAACGGGTAAGACTGCCTCCAGGCGGTCTTCACAAAAATCACATTTACAGCGACAATAAAGGTTTTATTTACGTAAAAGTGCTATAGTGTCCTCGGTAATAGTCTTATAAACATCTCTTGAATGTTTGAACTCATTTTGACTTTTTGTTTTGTTGCTATTCCCAGCTTTGTGTGACAGGTCAGAGAAAAAGCAACAAAAAATATTTGTGCAAAAAAACTCATTTCCAATTTCCATAAAAATACCGATTTAAAGTTATCTGACTAAAATAAATTTATTTTTTACTGAAAGATATGTCATTCTACTTTGTATATTTTATTTAAAAAATTTGAAAAAACTAAAACTGAATTTTCGAAGCAAGAAGAGTTTCAAAAATTTTTATATTTTCTCACCTAGCGCCTAAACTAAAAAAGATAATGAAGAATGGATGGTTTTTTCGACTTTACTGGATCATAAATATCCTAGAAAACATTGTTTTAGAACTTTTTTTCGCATATTAAAGAAAACACCGTTAGAGGGTTAACGGGGTTAACTTACCATTAATTTGCCGGCGCAGTTTGGCAGCAAAAGCAGTCGGGGCATTATTGTCTAATGCGATGAAGAATCCTTCACACTGACCACAATTTTGTTTATAGCTTTCACAATTAATGGAATTGCATTTTAAAACACTTTTTTTTAACAAAACCACCGCAATGCATTTCCATGAACAAATTTGGGGTAGCGTTGCACTTTGCACATTGCACAGCAACACCTCAATCAAAGGTCGACGATAGAGTATGAAAGACCGAATAAGAGCAAGAAGGCTGTCGGATGTCGGACTTACTTCGGCTTGGCATAAAAAAAGCACGAAAAATGTCGAAATATGATCGAAACAGTCAATTTTGACTGTCGCACAGTTCGACCAATATTGCTTGCTTAGATGCTTAGAATTGAAGAAGCCTTTTGAATAAAACGTACATTTCAGATAATTTCAAGGAATTTTTAGCAACAGGATTTTTAATCATTTATTAAATTACTATAATTTTTATGAGAAAGAACACAAAAAGGGGCAGGTAAATCATAAAGACACATTTAAGTACCCGTTTAATTTAATTTAAATTTAAATACTTGCGTTATGTGCTAACAACTCGTTGGGGATAATTTACAGTCGATTTCAAAGGGCAAAAAAATACTAAATCAAAATGAAAACAAAATAATCGAGTACTTGATGCAATTTCATTTCTTAATAAGAGCGAATTGCAGGGGGCACGGTATCGCATTCAGAACTCAGCGTATTATCAATCACGGGTCGATATTTGATCGTAACTTTTCCCGTTTCTGGATCACACCACGTGAGTGTATGCTTGCGCCAATGTTGCTCCAGCGGCTTCTTCTGCTGCCCTTCGAGTGGCTTACTGTAATCCTATAAAAAGCAAAACGTAATACAATTGTTAAAAAAAAATAAAATTTGTTTTAATCAATTTTAGGATATTCAAAAAGTCAGAGATTGCATTCAATTTATATGGCGAAGAGGGAGACATTTAAATTGGGGCAGCTTTAAAATAGAGTTTTTTCTCTTATTTTTAAATAAAATTAAGGCTACTGGGAGAGAAAGATCTCTAATTGCTGACATTCCCAGGAGAAGGATAAACTCCATTATCTCAAAGCATTCTGAATGGCTACAGAGGGCAGTTCCATGTTTTCATGACAACACTTCCTGCCAACATTGAAGGGCCTCCATATGCTTTAGATTAAATGCATCAAGGATGGAAAATACTTTAATAGCCAGACTCAGAATTGGGTACACTCGACTGACTCACAAATATAAAATTGAGAGAAACAATCCACCTTATGGCGGCATTTATAGCGGGGACTTTTGATTCGAAACTGTCCTTTCGAAATAAAAATATCTCACTGAGCTTTCTCGCCGTGTCATTTTGCCTACTCTCAGCTCAGGCGCACAAAATATCGCACAGAGCTTTCTCTCAGTAACACTTGCCTACCTTCTGGCGCACAAAAATAACTCTTCGAAATCTCAATCAGCTGTTTTTTGTTATTGATAAATATAAAGTGCTGTCCGTGCAGATTTTTCAAGAGTTTTCACACCTTTCACCAAGTATATCTTTAAAAATACCAAGTGTTACAGTGAAGTTGTTTAGTGAATTTGATTTTCATTTTAATAGATTTAGTCTCTATTTTTTAATACAGTAGAGTTCCTCAAATTTGAACATTTGGGGGGTATAGATGACATTTCTCACTCCTCAAATTTGAAAGATATTTTCAAAACCGCAACGGAATTCATGTGAAATGCACTTTCCGTAAATTAAGATAAACAACTTTATAGAATATATCAATGTAATTTATTGCGAAATAAATGGAATTTGTTGCGGAAGTAAAAATAAAACGATAATATTGAAGAAATACCAGAGAAAAATGGCACTCCACGCAAGACTTTCTTCACATAACCTCATATTTTACATTTTGAACTCAATTGTCGTTCAAATTTGAGGAACTCGTCTGTAACAGTTCCACAACATACATGAGGGGAAAATCTGTTGAGTAAAATCTCCAAAAAACTAAATATTGCTATCAAGAAAACACAAGAAGTACTAAAGTAAGATGAAGGTTTTCATAAAGTCCAGCTATCATGAATGAACATGAATATGAAGGAAAACGAAACATTAGCTATTGTAAAGCAACTTCATTAGCAAAACGTTTTCGAATTGTAAATCAACTGACGATGTTTCCTTAAATTCCTGACAATAAGTTATAAAATCCTGCGATGAGACGAGTTTGATACAATATCTTTTTTAACTTATTTTTAATATCTATTAAATTATTACCAATACCACGTACCTCAAAGTAAGTTCGAAACGTTTCTGAATAAAATAGAAAGTCTGCTAGGCTTTCTATTTTAGTCGAGACACAAATGGGAGTATTATAACAGCTAACTGGGAGATTTTATTCAGACACAAACCTCAAGGGGAGATTTTCAAAGACTCGCCGGTGCATAGCACTGTGGGGTGCATTTTTAAAATACCCTCGTTTAAAAGCAGGCTTAGAAAACAGATTGATAAATATATTTCCTTACAAAATAGAGGAAAAAAACAGCTGATTGAGCTTTCGAAGAGTTATTTTTTGTGCGCCAGAAGGAAGGCAATTCCCACTGAGAAGCTCAGTGCGATATTTTGTGCGCCAGAAGGTAGGCAATTGTCACTTAGAGAAAGCTCAGTGAGATATTTTGTGCGCCTGAGAGTAGGCAAAATGACACTGCGAGAAAGCTCAGTGAGATATTTTTATTTCGAAAGAAGAGTTTCGAATCAAATGTCCCCCCTATAAAGCTTCCTAAAAGGTAATTTTGTGATCATTCTCAAAAATGCTGGGGCAAATAGTATCAGGCATAAGATACTACAGTAGACTCTCTCAAAATCGTGCATTTGGGACCGAAATGTCAACCGAATTAGAGAGAAATTCGGGCGACAAACTTTTTGAAATGCAACGATTTTTTATTCATGTGCATATAGATATTGAGAAAACTATTAAATTTATAATGGAGATCGGCTTTTACACAAAAAATAAGTTTGTCCGGGTCACGTCTAGATTTTTTTTTTAATAATGCAGTTTTAGTTTTTTGCTGTTTTCTTAAATTCAAAAATTTATATCTCCGCTCCTAATTATAATAAGCCAAAATTACGCGAATTTTATCCTCTTAACTCTTGTGAACATATCAAGAACCTATCATAAAAATAATGTATATTTTTCAAAAGATTTATTGAAAAAGTGCACTCAAAATTGTATTACGAATATTATTATTACACACGGCTCTTCGTTATCCGGCACTTCGTTATCCGCGTGACAGCTGCCAAACACTGGCGGTTGATATATTCAAAATTATTTTCACTAAACATGAAGTTTGTCCAGTGTGAATTAAAGTATTATTATCATTGTATCGAAGTTTTTAATACATAATTGTGATAAAAAATGAAACATAAGCGCATCATGAAGAAAATTCTTTTGTTCTTTGTCAGGTAGAAAATAAATTCACACAGCACAAAATATAAAAACCGTTGATCATTCAAAAAACCTAAATGTCATTTTGTCCCCCAGTCAGCCGGATAACGAAGAGTCGAGTGTATATATTATTGTTCACGAATATTATTATGTAGTGTATATATAAAGATATATCTTTTATATTACCAAAGAGATATTCAGAACAGAATGCAAATCAGGAAAGAGGAAGAACACCAATTTTAATAAATTCGAGAAACAAAGTTTACTAAAAATCTTTTCCCAATAACTATTTGGATAATAATTGCCCTGGAATAAATCAACTAAAATCACTCCACTTGCGTATGATGTATAATACCATGGTAAGGAATGGGCTAAATATAGCCAAGAATATGATTGTTCACAAGACGAATTTCCTCTTAATATTTTAATGATTCAATTCAAAGATTTGATTGTTCTAATCGGAAAATATACCTTTTTCAGACACTTGGTCTACGTTTTACTTGTAAACTCATCCCAAATAAATTATTTGAGCCCTAATTAGCCACAAATCAATTCATTTTCATTTAAATTTTTGTAACTATGAACATATCCTATGGTTAAAGCATAGAATATATTCTTTTTTGACTCTGAGCTACACAATAATTCAAAAATATTTGCATATAAGTACACCGAGAAATAAAAGAGGTTGAGATTACCTTTTTTTCGTCATTACCTTAACACTTTTTGGGTGTAAAAATATATCAACATTTTTTAATGTTAATTTTACACCTTTTAAGGGTAAAATCAACATCAAAGAAGGGTAACTTTAACCCATAATACACCTAAAAAGGGTAATATTTACACCGTTTTCGGATAAATACTGCAGAGTAAAATTAACACTTCCGGAATGTTATTTTAACTTTTTCGGATTTCTCTCAGTGTAGCAAACCATGAGCAGTACATTGAGAGAAATCCGAAAAAGTTAAAATAACATTCTGGAAATGTTAATTTTACCCTGCAATATTGATCCAAAATCGGTGTAAATATTACCCTTTTTAGGTGTAAATGGGTTTTAAAGTTAACCTTTTTCATGTTAATTTTACCCTTAAAAAGCTGTAAAATTAACATTAAAAAATGTTGATATATTTTTACACCTAAAAAGTGTTAAAGTCATGAGGAAAAAAAGTTAACCGCACCCTCTTTTTTTTCTCAGTGTAGGATTTTTTCCATGCACTGAGAATAGAGGGTGCGATTAACCTTTTTCGTCATAACTTTAACACTTTTTGGGTATAAAAATATATCAACATTTTTTAATGTTGTTTAATTTAATTTAATTTAATAAATACCTTTTTAAGGGTAAAATTAACATGAAAAAGGGTAACGTTAACCCCCAATACACTTAAAAAGCATAATATTTACACCGATTTTGCATCAATATTGCAGAGTAAAATTAACATTTCCGGAATGTTATTTTAACTTTTTCGGATTTCTCTCAGTGTGTAAGATTACTTGACTATGATACTTGAAGATGGAAAAAATTAAATATAATTTCCCACAATTTTGCAAAGCTCTCGTAATGTTTTCTCATAAATTGATTAATTATTTTTAACTACCGTGACCTAATTAATTTGTAAATGATCCTAAACATTTTTATGAGAAAATAAGAACAATTTGGCATTTACACTAAAAATTCCTATCGATTAGAAAATTTTGAGAAAATTGCATTACTTACATATTCATCGATGCGTGTTTTAAAGTCCTCCCTAGCATGAGCACCACGAGATTCTTTTCTATTTTCCGCAGCGACAATCGTCATTTGGGCATTAAGTAGCAAATTCTGCAGCTCAAGTGTCTCCACGAGGTCCGAATTCCAAATCAGTGACTTGTCAAATACTTTGACATCCTTGAAGGATTTGTATACATCTTTCATCTTCTCAACACCAGCCTGAAGGGTTTCAGCCTCCCGGAAGACAGCTGCATGCGTATGCATTGTTTTCTGCATTTGCAGTCTCAGGGTGGCCGTTGGAATGGCACCATTGGCATTCCTCAATTTGTCCAAATTTGCCACAGAAGCCTCACCAGCATTCTACAAAGGAATCTTTCAATAAAAAAAATTTGCAAGAACAATAACAACAAAAGGGGAACCAACCGATTTTAAGTCAGGAATAGGTTCTCCTGGGCGATTTTCTGAGGCAATTGTCTTAGCACAGGCTCGTCCAAACACCACTAAATCCAGCAGAGAATTAGCTCCCAATCTATTAGCACCATGCACGGATGAACAGCCGGCTTCACCAGCAGCATACAATCCTGGAACAACCTGCAAAATTGAAGATTAGTGTATAGAGGTAATCTTATCAATTCCCCATTAGCAACTAATTTTGTGATAAGATTGCTACTATTTTTATTTTGCAAATCTGTGTTAATCGATACTGCACGATGATAAGACACAAACAACATTTAAAATAAAAAGAAATTAGTGAATGTACGCGGCAAGGGTAGAGGAGACTGGGGCAAAAAGTCACAAATCGAAAAATTCAAAATTCAATATCTTTCAAGGTAAAAAAGATAGCGGCTCAAATTTTTTTCTATAGATAGCCTCTATAGACCTTCTTCAATGTCGTAAGTTTCTTAGAATTCGAACAAGGAATTTAGAAAATAAAAAATATCGAAACTTTTAGCCCTATTTTTGAAATATTTTCCTTGCAGAAGATAACAATTATTACCTACTTATTTTAAAAAATTGATGCACTGGTGAATATTTTCTAAATAAATTGGATTTTTTGAATAAGAATCCGCTATCTATTTTAGAATTTCACAAAAGTTCTTTTCTCCAGAAATCCTTTTATTAAAAATGGCCACTTGGGGTAAAAAGTAACAAAAGGTATAGAGCAAAAAGTAACAAAAAAGCGAAGCAATTTCTGATGTCCCACGGCGAAAAGAAACGTCATTACCATGTTTTGTCGCTTGTTTGCATTGGTCAAACGATTTGCAGTCTTTCGTGTGTTTTTTTTCTAAAATAGCTTGAAAAGTGCTTTTCTTGTTTTCTCACTTTTCTCGCAGAAAAAACGGTGTTTTACAAAGGTGTAGATGAATAAATTTTCTATGAAAATATGTCCTCTAGGTATTTTTTCAAATTTACGAAAGCCATTAATGAAGCGAATCAAAATATGATAATACCCAATGTCTGGTACTATTTGCCCCAGCATTTTTGAGAATAGTCACAAAATTACCTTTTAGAAATTGGCTTGATGAACGTATTTCCTTACAAAATAGAGGAAAATTACTTTCAGAAAGTTGTAGAGCGGTAACTTTCCTATAAAACTGCGCTGGTTAGAAATTTTTGAAGCGCTCGAGTAGCTTGTAAAAACAATAAAATATCCGTTTTGTGACTTTTTGCCCCAGTCTCCCCTACCATAAAAAATTGCCGTGAAAAGGATCAGAAATTAAACGTAAAATGCATTTTCCACTCTCAAATACTTTTTTGAAAAGATTTTCCAAAAATTCGTCAAAAAATTCAATGCTAACCCGTTTTTTTGATTATTATGCGTAAATATGAAAAGCTTGATAGATTTCCAACAGCCGTTCTGAAGACGAAATTGTAGCTTTCTTATTTGGAAAGTCGATCAAAAATTTTAAAAATCATTTTGCAGTTTTTAATATTAATTTTTGTGCAACGTTACTTTGAAAAAATAATAATAGACTCCATTTGTTAATTCAAATTGAATTTTGGGTTTTTTTTTTGGAAAGCTTATAAGATTCCACAACAAATCTTTCGAGTAAGTAATAAAGGAGCTTTTCTTGGGCAAAAGTGCCTTTAATCAGGTCTCCCTGAAGCATTAAAATCTTTCATATGATATTTTTACATTTGAAAGAGAATATTTTACTATTTTTAAATTGAAAAATGTACGATTTTCACAGATTTTTACCGTAGAAATTCAATACATAATATTCTTGATGAAATATTTCAATATTAAAGATTTTAAAATATTCTGGGAAATTGAATGCATAATTGAATGTATAATATTTTGTAGAAAAGTCTATTAAAGACGATTGGAAAAAAATCCTAGAGCCTTCTACAGCCATTTTCGTTCTAAGAAGTTAGACAGTAATTTTTTCTGACTCCCAACTTCCTCTTGTCCTCTTAAAGGATTAAATCACATAATTGTCGATTGTCTTAAAATAATAAAAGGGACAGATAATCCTAACCGGCTTATTGTAGGTGAGATTCTTAATGTGAGCTAACTCGGAATGTACGCAAATTCGATTTAGAGCTGAAGTTGGGGGCGCCATTCAGTTATCTTGAATCAAATTCGTGAAATTATACAAATTTTGTATTTAAACCAAAATATCAAGGATTTGGATGGAGTGACAGAAAAGTGATATATGGGTGAAACGTAAACCAGAAAGTTCTTTATAATTTTGCAGAAGAACTTGATCTCATTGATTACTCAAAAGCCGAGATGATCGAGGTTGTTTGTTCCTGAACTCGTTTTTCAACCAGAACGCCCCAAGCGTTCATTTGATGAACTTCAACTATATCAAAGAAGTGTTGTATTTTGTGAGACTTTCCATTTAAAACCCTATTTTAAGTGTCTTGGTCGAGTAGAAGCAGTCAAATTGGAATGTTATTGGTATTAAAGCGTTATTATGGAAAAATCAATTTTTTCATACTGAAACGACAAAATTGGACAGATCGCATTGTCTGATTGAAAAATGATGTATGGACGAAATATAAATATAAATGTCCTCTATAATTATGTCGAAGTAATTATCAACATCGGTTCAGCGACACTCGAGATAATTGAGGTTATGTGATACTGAAATTGGTTTTTCGACTGTGGTGCCCCTGGTGTTGGTCCCACGAAGTTCAAATGTTCTAGAAAGTTTTAGCCGTTTTAGCATGTGACGCAATCTTTCAGTTGAGCCCTCACTCATCATAATCGGTCAAATAGAACCGGAGATATGATTTTTTGAATTTCGTGAAATTTCACCCTTCATATCTCCGGTTCTATTGAAACCACAGCGAACCCACGAAACTTTTTGGAAACGTCATACACTAGACTACAACACTCTAAAATTTGATTAACTTGCATAATGCCGTTTTTGAGAAAAATTAGTTTAAATTTTGATGCTATCGCAGTGCCACCTGTGGTGACTTTTAGAACTACCATCTGAAAGGGCTCATCGAGACGAAACCAAAAAGCCAAAATATAGCTCAAAATGTTAATTAGAACCTGAGATAGAGGCCGGTCAATTTTCGCACTTTGACCCCTTATAGCTCGGGTCAGGGGTTATCGATCGAATTAAGTTTTTTTTTGTTTGATAGATATGATCAGCGGCTACAACGTACTAAAATTTCAGCCCGATGCACAAAGGAATTTTTGAGTTATTTAATTTAGAAAATTGAAAAATCTTCATTTTAATAATAGCGCCACTAGCGGTGGTTTTATGAACTTGCGATGTTAGAAGGGGAAGTGCAATTTCACGAGAGCTTTACAAAACGTCCTCACCTTTTTAAATTCTGACAATTAGAACCGGAGTTATGGCCATTTTAAGAATTGATTTTTGGACCCTTATAACTCGGGTAACTCAAATAATTATCTTACGTCAAGTAAGTGTTGTTTTGGCCGCTAGAGGTCTCTATTTTTCACAGAATACCTCAATAGTGAAATTTGGTTTGAACAACACAATAGGACCACTTTTAATTATATTAAAGAATGTTATATTAAAGAACCGAATCAATTATATCACTATATCAAAAAATCTCTTACTTATTGGGTTCATAACTCTGCCTCACAAAAATCCTGGAAGTCCTTGGATTTTCCTCTACAGGAAAATGAATATGTATCGGCATTTTTTACGAAGGTGCACCGGTTAACTCAGCTTCGAACCACTTTTTCCCACCTCTGTAGGCCTCATTTTCCCCGAAAACATTACACCGGACACAAAAATTTGGGCATCACTACTTAGATGGAAATTTCATCTACTTGTTTTCACCATTTGTAGGAGGTATCACGCATTAAAAATCAATTTTAAGCTATTTTTCTAAAACATGTTGTTTGACACTCGAAAAACCATTTTTTCTCTGTATTCTGACAGTCAGTTAAGAGCTTGGTTATGTATGATTCTCTCATAATCACACCTAATGTAATCCTCAGATTTTCTCTAACACCTCCAATTGGTCTTACAGAACATATTTCGGACGTAACTGATTTTAAAAATGACCAGCCACCAATTTAAAGTGAAATGTGGAAAGTTCCACTTTAAAACAAGGAAAATTGAATGAGAAATACTCAAAATACATCGAAGTGACAATTAAAGGATCACATCTACCATAAGCATCACACCTATTGTAATCCTTGTTTTTTCTCTAACGTTTCGAATCTGTCTTACAGAACATTTTTAGAACATTAGTGATTCTCAGAATTACCAGTGATTAATTTAAAGTCAAATGTGAAAAATTCCGCTTGAAAACAAAGCAAATTGGATGAAAAATTCTCAAAACGCACCGCATGGGCAATGAAAGAATCACATCTACCATAAGCAGGTTCACGCGTCATGTTTGATTTGACAGAAGTAAAATAAAAAAAAAACATCTGATGAAGTCTCATTTTGATGGGGAAGTGCATGGTTTCCTTCGAGATTTTAGTGAAAATTGTTTAATATCCCAAAATTTTGTTGTGAATTTATTCAGTGGAATCTCTGATGAGTCAAATATCCCGAGCGGCGTGAAGAGTGTGACCCAAAACAGTGAGGAATTCTCAAATTCGGTGGACAGTAATTTTGACAGATGTTTTTACGAAGCTGCAAAATTCAATGTTCCTGAGCAGCAAGGGTGGTAATTTTTATGAATTTTCCACCACCCACAAAAACGACCCCCTTCAAGCAAAAGATTTTCACGATAAATATTAATCCTGATAAACTCTATAACTTGGAATAGTTGCTTTTTCGAAAAGACACTTGCAGTGTGCAAAAATACATAAAATATTACACATCAGAATTACGATTTTAGGCCCATTTTTTATTTTTGCCTTTTGGACCCAGGAAAAAGGGCCTAGGCTTCCAAGTTTGTCAGGCAATGTGAGATGTAAGACTAGCTTTTAAATTATATGTCCATGGATGAAATTCATTTAGTAACTTAGAAAAACTCAACTTTTACGAAGCTGCAACATTACGAAGGTGCAAAATCTTCCCATAAATGACAGTTTTCCTGTTTTTTTTTTGGCCGAACTGAATTTCACTCCTGAATTTTACTCCAATTTTAAGTTAGAGCTTCATAGTAAGAATTCAACTCAATATTATGCTAAAAAATGATTTTTATGAAGCATATTCTTATATACAATTTACCGCTCTACAACTTTACCAACGTTATTTTGCTCTTCTAACTCAAAAGGAAATGTGATTTCCGTGCAATTTTCTAAAAGACGATTTTGTGGAAATTCTCAAAACTGCTGGAGCAAATTTTGCCAGGAATGGGGTATTTTTTGCTATTTTCTTTCGCTTTGTTACGAGTTCTTGTATCCAATTGAAATATTTTGATAGGCAATTTATCCCTTTATAAATTTATTCAGAACATTTTTTATTATTTAAACGAGAAATGTGCTTTTCAAGTTATTTTCTAAACGCTGCTGTTTTTAGCAAGAAAATTCTCTTCGCCGGCTTAGAAATGGCAGAAGAGCGAATTGGGCAAATTGGACCGAATGAAGTTTGCCGAAGTTTGCATTGCACATAGCAAAACAGGGTAAAGTCAGTGATAAGCCTAGATTAGCTTACTGTGTTATCACACTTGCTCATTAAAATTTTAATATGATTCACATTAATTGTCGCTGGTGAGAGTCCAAATGTGTAATTTGTGTGTTTGAATCATTTTATATTCAAAATTTGATCTATTTGTTGATAAAAAGGTAGACTTGGCCCGCAAAATTTGATATAAATTGATTTATAGCATTAATGCGAAAAATTAATGCGATTTTCTCTTTAATTTTTTAATGTGAAAAATATTTATGCTTTAGGTAAATTTAAACTTATTTTTGCAGGCCAAGTCCACTTCTTTATCAATAAATAGAAAAAAAAAACCAAATATTAAGTGACTCAAAGACACAAATAACATATTTGGACTCTGGCAAGTGACAATTAATGTGAATCACATTAAAATTTTAATGTGCAAGTGTGATAACGCCGTTAGTTTATTGGAGCTATTAAGTTCCAAAGACCAGACGGACGGACGGGAACGGTTTCTAGCCACCCATTATATTCGAGATCAGGAAGTGGCGAAAGTGTGCCACTTCCTGTACCGAAAGTGTGCCAAATTTCGGTATAGTTGCATGCAAGCGCCAAAGTCTCAAGTTTGAAATTTAATATTTTTAATGCAAATTGATTTTTTTTATTCTTTCTTTTGTAAGAGTGTTGCTTGGAACCTTGTAAAGAGTTTACCGTCTTTATTTACTCTAAAATCATTCTTAATACATTTTAAAATTAATAAAAATATAGACATAGCTTTGGTGCCCTATATCGGCCACCTTCATTCTCATAGTTCCTTGCCCTTCGGGAATTCTTCCAATATCTTTTTCACGTCATCTCGTTTGTCGAACCTACATTTTTTGTTATTCTTTTGTATTGTATAATCTCTAGAGTACGTAAAATATAAAGGTTCATGGAAATTCGAGGAACAAAAAAAGTGGCCCAAAATTGCAAGCTGGCCGGAATTTGGCACACTTACCCTAATTAAAATTTTCTCTCTGCAATTTTCTTTGAGTATTAATTTTTTTTAAGAATTTGCAATTCTAATTCTAATAAAAAAAAGACTAACCTTGTCGTTACCGTTGCCGTCTGAGGTTAAGACCTGTCCCTTGTAGTTCGTAGGTACTCCGCCCATGTTGTAGTGAACTGTGGGAATCACTGGAATAGGCTCCCTGGTGACATCGACACCGGCAAAGATCATGGCAGTTTCGGAAATACCAGGCAGACGTGCAGCCAACTGTTCTGGGGGCAAATGATGGAGTTGCAGGTACACGTGATCTTTCTCTGGACCAACTCCTCGGCCCTCACGAATTTCAATGGTCATGGATCGTGAGACAACATCACGGGAAGCGAGATCCTTGGCCACAGGGGCATAGCGTTCCATGAAACGTTCACCCTCGGAATTCACAAGATAACCTCCCTCTCCACGACATCCTTCGGTGATCAGGCATCCAGCTCCATATATGCCAGTTGGGTGGAACTGCACAAATTCAAGATCCTGCGATGGTAAGCCACATCTGGCCACCATAGAAGTTCCATCGCCAGTGCAAGTGTGAGCTGAGGTGCAGGAGAAGTATGCCCGACCATAACCGCCAGTAGCCAGAACTGTGTTCTTAGCTCGGAATCTGTGTATGGTACCATCTTCCAGAGACAGTGCAATAACTCCTACACATTCACCATTTTCCATCAAGAGATCCAGTGCAAAATACTCCACGAAGTAGTTGCAATTGTAGCTCAAGGATTGCCCGTAGAGGGTATGCAGCAGGGAGTGTCCTGTTCTGTCTGCCACAGCACAGCATCTGTGTGCCTGACCACCCTTACCGAACTTCAAGCTCTGCCCACCAAATGCCCGCTGATAGATTTTCCCTTCAGGCGTCCGGGAAAATGGCATACCGTAATTTTCCAACTCAATTACCGCCTTAGGGGCTTCTCGTGTCATATAGTGGATGGCATCCTGATCACCCAGCCAGTCTGACCCCTTGACAGTGTCATACATGTGATACTTCCAATTATCCTCCTCCATATTTCCCAGAGCAGCATTAATTCCACCTTGAGCTGCAATTGTGTGACTCCGTGTGGGAAATAACTTTGTCACCACGGCTGTCTTAAAGCCTTCGGCCACGAGACCGAAGGCTGCTCGGAGCCCAGCTCCTCCAGCACCAACAACTACGGCATCATAGGTGTGATCCACAACTGGATATTCCTTGGAAATCGCTGACGTGTTCACCTGTGCTTCGGCGTTTCTATTGACACTCCCATGGAGTTTCCGGGTGGCCCCAAACAGCAGTCGTGTCTGCGAGATTCAGTGAGAAAACAAATAAATACCATTTCAATGACAGAGGGCTTCTCCGGAGAGCCAGAGAAAAAAACTTGTTACATAACTAGGTTAGTCAGGTGAATAGCCCCCTCCAAAACTCACCTTATTCGCAGTATTTTGCCCAATGAGCTTGGGAAGCCGGAAAATAGCACTCATGATGGAATCCTTTTGTTCCGCACCAAGAGTCTGAAGGCGTAAGGAGGTTTTTCTGCTTATCAAATCTTCCAACACACACGATATTGGTGTGTATTTTTTTTTGTACCGACACTTTACTGAAGTTGGTCGTGAATTTTCGCCATAAGAAGAAGCGTGAAGTTAGCTATAAAGACCGGCGGAAAGTGGTCGGGTCAGGTCGGATCGGGTTTAGGGTGGGGGAAGAATGTGGGAATGAAGATACCTACCCAGCAGTAAATGTAAAACGTAAAACCTATACGTAAGAATAGTGATATCATATGTTGCTGTGCACTATCAAGTAAGGCTTAAGTAAGGTGCAAAGTTTTCTTTCTTTTTTTTATTAGAAATCCATCTACTAGAAGATGATTGCTCTAAAAACTTTCTTTTAATCAACACGTAAACTATCCTAACGGCGTTATCACACTTGCACATTAAAATTTTAATATGATTCATATTAATTGTCGCTGTTGAACATCCAAATATGTTATTTATTGTGTCTTTGAGTCATTTAATATTTGGTTTTTTTTTAATTTATTGATAAAGAAGTGGACTTGGCCTTCAAAAATAAGTTTAAATTTACCTAAAGCATAAATATTTTTCACATTAAAAAATTAAAGAGAAAATCGCATTAAATTTTCGCATTAATGCTATATATCAATTTATATCAAATTTTGCGGGCCAAGTCTACCTTTTTATCAACAAATACAGGGTGGCTGAAAAAAAATGCAACAACTTTCAGAGAGCATGGCTGTCAAACCACTGGTGACAGCGGTTTCATATCTTGCATAGTGGTAGTTCATTTTATTGGCTAAAAGCCTACACAAAAGCATTTTCGATAATATTTTGTAAAACTTTTTTTAAACCGTAATGGAACACAAACGTGACAATTTAATGTCGGTATATTTTGCAGCAAATGCGGAAGCAGTTATCGTTAGGGCTCTTCAAAACCGGAATGTAATTAAACTTTCCGTTTTTCGAAACATAACTTGGTACAGGGATACTAGTAGCATTTTAAAATGCTTTGGTGAAGGTTTAAAAAAATTGCTTAATCCCTAGTTATCGTTCATAAAATGAAGAAGCAAATTACCATGAATCGCAAATACCATAGATCGCAAATAACCATGAAATAAATATTGTTAAAGGACCTCTATATGAAGCCCTAAAAATCCTGAAAACGAAGAGACATCGTCGATCCTCATAAAGATGTCAACTTTTCTGATAAGAAAAATCTTTATTGAGCAATTAATGTTCAAACAAAATAATTGTGTCTATTTGAAGGAAAGATCATACGATAATTTAGACGTTCGAATGACCACTAGAAGTCAAGGACCACCTTATTTGAAGGTCAAGATTTCCTTGAAGACAAATTATCGCTATCCTCTGGGGTTTTTAGGCTATACCGTCAAAATGAATGGCAATGTGTTTCTGAAAATTGTCCTGGAAGGAGTGTTGGTGTCGTGGACAAACAAAAATTTTAGTAAGAAGTAATGGAAGTTCGATCAAGACACGACAACGTCTCAGAAATCACGCTCCGAAGAAGATTTGGCTAAAAAAAACGTTTCGCACTTCATTTTGGGAAAACAATGACCTCCACAATTCTTGGATGCAAAATCGTTTGACTTCTTTAAAAGAGGCATTTTGTTGGTCAATGTTAGGACTAAAAAGTAGCAAAGTATCAATGAGCTGATGACAGCCCTTCCTCGTGAATAGCAGGACATTCAGAAGACTCACATTCCTGCAAACTACGATGCATTTTTTGACAGACTTAAGACCATAGTCAAGTCAAAATAAGATCGTATTGAACAAAACCGATAATACTCTAAAATTTTGATGTGTTTACTACCATTTTTTCTTTATTTCAAAAAAGTTGAACAAAAAATAAGGATAATATAGCGCTTTAGTTTGTTGCATTTTTTTCAGCTACCCTGTAGATGTAGATCAAATTTTGAATATAAAATGATTCAAACACACAAATTACACATTTGGACTCTCACCAGCGATAATTAATGTGAATCATATTAAAATTTTAATGTGCAAGTGTGATAACACAGGAAGCTAATCTAGGCTTATCACTGACTTTCCCCTGTTTTGCTATGTGCAATGCAAACTTCGACAAACTTCGTTCGGTCAAATTTGCCCAATTCGCTCTTCTGCCATTTCTAAGCCGGCGAAGAGAATTTTCTTGCTAAAAACAGCAGCGTTTACAAAATAACTTGAAAAGCACATTTCTCGTTTAAATAGTAAAAAATGTTCTGGATAAATTTATAAAGGGATAAATTGCCTATTAAAATATTTCAATTGGATACAAGAACTCGTAACAAAGCGAAAGAAAATAGCAAAAAATACCCCATTCCTGGCAAAATTTGCTCCAGCAGTTTTGAGAATTTCCACAAAATCATCTTTTAGGAAAATTGCACGGAAATCACATTTCCTTTTGAGTTAGAAGAGCAAAATAACGTTGGTAAAGTTGTAGAGCGGTAAATTGTATATAAGAATATGCTTGATAAAAATCATTTTTTAGCATAATATTGAGTTGAATTCTTACTATGAAGCTCTAACTTAAAATTGGAGTAAAATTCAGGAGTGAAATTCAGTTCGCCCAAAAATCGGGCATATGGGGCAAAATGTCATCCGGTTTAGCGATAGAATTGAGCGTTAAAGCCTTTGTAAATTCCACAAAAAGCGCTCAATTCTAAAGAATCACGATAAAATAGGAAGAACTACAGCGAATTTGAGCAAATTAGCTTCATAATTAAACGTGAAAATTGTTAACAAAATTTGTCGCCCGATTGAAAAAGAGCCGATTGAGTGAGAGTCTACTGTGTATACCTTGGGCATAAAGGGCTTACACGCATTTACATGTAAGAGTTATGTAAAGCATCTTTACGCTGCTGGGTAACCTTGAGAGACCACGTGTCAAAACAATATGAAAATAATAAATATTTTTTCGCCTGTTTTCTTGGAAAGTGCGGTGGTTTTTTAAGAAAAACTGAGAAGTTATCGGGTGAGTGACGGTAAAAGACAGCTTCATTAGCAAAAATCAGAGAAAACTAAGTTTTTTCGTGAAGTTTTATCAGGTATTGTGATTTAATTTCATTTAGGGGAATGTAGGCAGCCTTCGCACATTTTTTCGTGCTTCATCTTCATGACCTTTTTCTGACTAAACTGTAAAATGGGCAGTGAATTGCACTACACCAAAAAGTTCTCTGATCTTTGAGGTTTCTATGCATGTCTAGTTCACTATCACAGAATTGTTGGTTTTTCCTGGACAGAAAAATGAAAAAAATATGACGATTTGTGCGATTTTTGTCCCCGGGGGCAGCGTTCACACGATGGGGGTTTGGGCTCGTCATTGCTTTTTTTCTCGAAATAAATTTTATCTACAATTAAAAATTATGTTCCGATTATTATACTGTACCCCCGTGAACCCGCGGAAACTATCACTGCACTAAAAGAAGATCTTTAAAACATCTTTTTTCACATTTTCTGGAGCACTGTTTTTTCTTCTAAATGAATATCGAAAAATCGACTATGAACATGTTCACACGGTTCACACTGTCAATAACCGTTGTCTCATGGAGATGGGAAGGAAACTATACGCCTGTTGAAGAGGAAATGACCACGAATGTCTCAGTGTGGCTTATGAGGCTTTAGTAAGGTTATAATTTTCAAGCTGGAGTTGTCTGATGGTTGTGCGAACGCTCACACTTTCAGTGTTTGAAACCACACACAGTGTAGTACTTGAGAATTTTCCGCCAGCGTGAAAATAATTCCCCTCCGCCGCAAAAAATTATCACGTAAATATCATCTCAAGTATACTCTTCATCCACTGTGTAAGTGATTGTTTATAGAAATGAGTTTAAGTATGAGAAATCAAATGAAATGTGCGCCATCAAAATTACCCATTTTGAGCCAATTTTCTATTTGTGATCCTAGGACCTAGGAAAGAAGGGCTAGGCTGCCTATTTTTACAATGAAGATAAGGTTCATAAATACAAAACTTATGGCTAAAAAATGCGGAACCAACTCTTTGAAAATAAAGAGAAAATTCGCATTGTTCGAAAGCTCACACGTGCGAAGCTTGCCTACTACAATTTACATATTATTTTTTACTAACAAAACATGAAAATGAATGAATAAAAGAATGAATTTATAGTTATCTCTTAATTTGGTTTACAAAATAACGTAGCAATTGTGAAATATCGTACCGTACCGTACACCCAAAGAAGAATCCAGACGCAATTGTTCTTTAACTAATATCAAAAGAGAACTCTTAAATAATATTGAATTATAATAATCTTGTGTAATATAATAATAATTCAAAATCAAAATGTGTATTTCAATATTATTGATGAAGGGAAAAACTCATAAATTTTCATGGATTTGATTTGAATATTAGGTTATAAGTTGTTGCATTGCAAAGCCAGCTTATAAAGCTAGGCTGGAGATTTAAATAAAAACCCATTCCAAAAGCAATCGTAATTTAAGAATATTTTTAATTCTATTCATATTCTTTAGGCCTAAAATTTAATTAAAGGAAGGTATCAAATTTCGCAACTTCTTTGATTTCTGAGCAGACATTCTTTTTTAAAGTTTAATTTTATTTGAGATAATTTAAGAACTTTCCTGAGCTTCATGAGCCTCTTTCACTCTATATGAGACGCTCAGAGCAGAAATGGTCTCCTTTGTATGCATTTCCCTATTAAAACAGTACACTCCTGCTCTGAACGTCTCATATTCATATAGTTATCGCAAAGGGGAGATATTAGGGTAAAAATGTGTACACCACTTCCAGACACTTCCACAATTTATATGAAAGAGCCCTTTACACTTCCAGCATTTCGGAAGACTCTTGAAAATACTGCAATACTTCCAGTACTTCTTACCCTTCATGCACTTCACATACTTAGGGATCAATAAAATTTATTTATTATTATGAAAAATCTAATTAAGGAAACTTAAAAAGATCACAAGAAATGTATTTTTACGCATATATTTTTTTTTTAATATTTTGCTTATATTTTAAATTTCTAGCTACAGATATTCTTGCATATTAACAATATTTTATTATTTATCTGTATTTTACGGAGGTGTACCAAAAGAATTCTTTCTACGGATTTTCCAAGAGACCTGTGCAGCTACTTTTGGAAAAGAGAGTCTCTAAAAAAGTATTATCGTTTCTAATTTATTGAAACTGCGTTGAAAAGTCTGAAAGAGATCAAAAGTACGAGTGCAACAATTAATTTAGCACTTCAGAAGTACAGTGTCGGCCAAACATTTCTTGACAAAGTTATATTCGAGAAATTAGGGGTGAAATGATTAATTTTTCGGTACTATCGAATCGATAGTATCGATAAATCTGTATCTGTTAAATTAAATTAATGAAGACTTTTATCGCATTCTCAGGCCATTTATTGTGACATTCTTTGTTTGTAAATATTTGCATTAGCTAGAAAAAGTAGTTACCGTTTAAACTTTTTAGAATCGACAGTCGATACTATCGGAAAGAAGCTATAATGTCACCCCAGGTAGTAACAATGATTAATTTTTGTTTCTTTTTACAAATGAGTTGCCTGTAATCCAAAAATATTATTTATACATTTAAAAAAAAATAATTTAATATCGTACCAAAAATATTATATTTATTTTCCAAAAGAATTTTTTTATCGCCTAAAAGTTTCTTGTCACATTTGAAAATGTTACTCTGAAAAATAGATCATCCGACAAGATAGCGGTTAGGTCAGTGAGATATTTTTAAGGTCATTGCCGTTAACCCCATCATACCAATTTAACCACGGCGCGGGATCCGGCAAATCCTGTACTCTGGAATTGGATAGAGAGGTCGTTGGTTAAGGATTACAGTGCCCGCTCTCTAATCCGGATCGCCGTAATCCGGACGAGTTATCGACGGTTACCTTTAAAATCATTTTGAGGTTATGTATGCATGTGTGTTCAGCAATGAGAATGAATTATCCTGTGAAGTTTTTGTTCAATAAATGAAGTATAATAGCATAGAATTCTCTAATTTTGTCTTTTTAAACTTCTTTAAAACTTTTATTCTAATTCTCGGAAAAAAACCTTGTATTATATTTTCAAGACGTTGAACAAATTCAAAAAATCCATCCGGATTACGAAGCGGACATCTGTCAAATTGTCTCCCAATCATCCGGATTACGAAGCGGGCACTGTACCACTAAAACGTACCATAATATCCCGTAAAACAGTTGATACCGTTCCTACAGCTCCCCTTATTCTTTTCAGTGAAAAAATGTGGCACCCATGTATCGAGTTTTTAAACACATCCAAGCTTTTCTAAAGTTCAATTTTGTTTTCCAAAATCAATAATCTCTTCAATTGTTATCTATAAATTTTCTTCCACTCGAATACTTACAATATTGCCAACCATGTTAAATACCATTTAAAATAAAGTTGATCTTTTCAAGAATAAATCCCTATATCAAAACACATAATTTAAACGCGATCTAAATACACCCTCAAAATTCTCTTTTTTTTGCCCTTCCAAAATTCGTCTAACATTAAATATTACAAAGGCACTTTTTCGTTCCTTACGTATATTGTAAAAGTTCTTCAAGTAATATCGACTTATTTAAAGGATACTTGCAATTAGAGACAATATACAGTGGACTCTCACTTATCCGTTGACTCTTTTTTCCGGGTGACATAAAAAAATCCGTGAGACAGTTGAATTTTAAAAATTTTGCTGACATATTGATCCCGTTTTGGTTTTTTTTGTTAATTGATTCAAAGTCAACTGCAATAGCTAAATCGTTATTTACGAGCAACTATATTAATTTCAAACTCGTGTAAAAATTAATTAAAATTAAATTGTAACGGAAAAGATACATTTTTCATAAATAATGAATATTGTAAATAAATTTATAACCGTCAACTGAATATTTCCTCGGAGAAATTACAACACAAAATTAAGTTATAATAAATTTTAGCATTATTTACATTATTTAATTATCATAGCCGAACTTGCTAAATCTCAATAAACATTTTCGACCAAAAAGACTTTATTTTCGAGCACTCCCACTTCCAAAGACTTCCAAGCACTTCATTTCGAGCTGTACACCACTTCCGACCCTAATATCTCCCCCTTGAGTTATCGTTATTAACATACTTAGGGGAATGTAGGCAAGCTTCGCACGTGTGAGCTTTCGAACAATGCGAATTTTCTCTTTATTTTCAAAGAGTTGGTTCCGCATTTTTTAGCCATAAGTTTTGTATTTATGAACCTTATCTTCATTGTAAAAATAGGCAGCCTAGCCCTTCTTTCCTAGGTCCTAGGATCACAAATAGAAAATTGGCTCAAAATGGGTAATTTTGATGGCGCACATTTCATTTGATTTCTCATACTTAAACTCATTTCTATAAACAATCACTTACACAGTGGATGAAGAGTATACTTGAGATGATATTTACGTGATAATTTTTTGCGGCGGAGGGGAATTATTTTCACGCTGGCGGAAAATTCTCAAGTACTACACTGTGTGTGGTTTCAAACACTGAAAGTGTGAGCGTTCGCACAACCATCAGACAACTCCAGCTTGAAAATTATAACCTTACTAAAGCCTCATAAGCCACACTGAGACATTCGTGGTCATTTCCTCTTCAACAGGCGTATAGTTTCCTTCCCATCTCCATGAGACAACGGTTATTGACAGTGTGAACCGTGTGAACATGTTCATAGTCGATTTTTCGATATTCATTTAGAAGAAAAAACAGTGCTCCAGAAAATGTGAAAAAAGATGTTTTAAAGATCTTCTTTTAGTGCAGTGATAGTTTCCGCGGGTTCACGGGGGTACAGTATAATAATCGGAACATAATTTTTAATTGTAGATAAAATTTATTTCGAGAAAAAAAGCAATGACGAGCCCAAACCCCCATCGTGTGAACGCTGCCCCCGGGGACAAGAATCGCACAAATCGTCATATTTTTTTCATTTTTCTGTCCAGGAAAAACCAACAATTCTGTGATAGTGAACTAGACATGCATAGAAACCTCAAAGATCAGAGAACTTTTTGGTGTAGTGCAATTCACTGCCCATTTTACAGTTTAGTCAGAAAAAGGTCATGAAGATGAAGCACGAAAAAATGTGCGAAGGCTGCCTACATTCCCCTAACCCTAAATATTCTGTTAAAATGTTTTAGGAATGATTACGCTTTTTAAAGAAAAACTGGTAATGAAAATATAAAAAAGGAAAGCAAAAAAAAGAAAACCCAGGCTTTGCGAATTCTCGAGCTCGTGGTCGTGACTTAATGCCCTAGACACACTTACGACTTAAGCCGAGAGACGACTTAGTGGAAAATGATGAAAATGTACTTTAATCATTATTTCTAATATAATTACGCTAAGCCGTCTCTCGGCTAATCCTCAGGTCTGTCGAGGCTCTAAGTTAAGTGATTTTAGCCCAGTTCCCGAAGGTTTAAAAATTCTAAATAGCAATCACTTTTACTGGTTTTTGAAAATCTCATTGATCATTTGCTTTCAATATTTAATCCTAAATCCAAATTTCCCCAAAAACCCTGACCAAACAACCTGTTAAAGAAGTTAAGCCTTAGGTCTGAAGCCCGTATTAGATATTATATCTCAAACTCAAAAGTACTTTCGCATCATATTTATTGTTTACCGGTTGTTAACCGATTTAAACCGGTTCATAAATCAATCAAGATTGCCCAAAATTGGCTAAGAATTGATTTTCGGACGAAAATTATTTATCAGTTCATTACAGTATACAACTTTTTTTTTTATCAATTTAAGTCGGAGACTGTTCAAAAATTTTTCTAATAATAAAATCAGTTTTAAAATGGTATATAGAATGTCACAAAGCTGGTAGATTAAACCCTGTTATTCGCTATGTAATATATATTTTTTTTCTCATTTTGATGTATTAATTTTTTTGTGTATTTTTTTTCTTTTCTTTTTTCACAATTGTAAGAGGGATGACCCTATTATTGTGAATTAAATAAACTATTATTATTATTATTATAAAAATGCACTTACAATTCTCTCTAAAGAGATTCACTGGATTAGACTAATTAGAGAAATCTCGAAAACATAATTGGTCATTATTTATTTAAAAATCAACGATAGCACTGAAGACGCGGAAGAGACAGAGAAAAAGGGGCAAAATATTACGGCATCAACAACAACTGTGCGCAAAATCGTCAGTTTGTGAGCGTCAATGAGGCTGTGCGCATGAATTGCAAAGTGACTTCTTCAAGCAGTTTCCGATCAGATCTCTCTCAACCCAGAGGATTGCATGAAGTGATACCTTTCCAAAATCATAAGTTTGTACTTCTTCTCAAAGCGAAGAGTGTCAATTGTAAATTGTGTGAGTAAGATGGATCCGATGAAAGTTCAAGTGCCGGAGATAGACAAACTCTTTGCTATTGATGGGTATTTAAAACCCCATGAGCGGGAATTGAGAAGAAGGTGAGATAAGAGTCCATTCATCATATAAAATAGTTTGCAGAAGATTTTATGTTAACATTAAATGAATAAAGAAATTGGTTTTCGGGCTAAAACGAGTGGCTTCTCAATGTCATGTCAAGGTCGATTCGTCGCACCAAAGCGGGTTTATCAGTGAAAGTATGTTTTTTTTTATACTCTTGGCAGACATGGACTGATAAAGGAGTGGCTGGAGAAGATAGAGAAGAATGAGGAAGGAGGCATTGATGGATTTTCTCAAGCTTACAAATACTTTGGGATCCACGTTCAACCAGATAATGCAATTATAGCGCGAGAATGGGCCCCTGGTGCTCAACAACTCTATCTAACAGGCGATTTCAGTGAGTTTTTTAGATGTTTTTTTTTAGAGCTTTAGAGATTAACAATCAATTTTTCCAATTTATTTCATTTTTAAAAATCAAAAATTCTTCTCTATCACAGTTAAATACTAAAGTCTCGAGGTTTGCATCTTAGCATTTTGAACTTTATGAATACACTGTGCGATGCGTTGTCGTCGTCTGTGACGAGAGTGCTAAAACTTGTTAGAGAGTCATTTTAAGGATCTGAAATCTGTTTATCCGGGCCACGTGTAGAATTTTTAAAAAAAATGCATTTTTAGTTTTTGCTGTTTTCTACAATTCAGAAATTTATATTTCCGGTCCTAATTATCCGGTGGTAGTCACATAAAGCTAAAACGACGCGTAATTTCATCCTCTATAGGGGAGACTGGGGCACATGTAAACATTTTCGATAGATGTGAATTTGAGCTGAGTTTCCAAGCACACAGTGATTGTTTGGAAAATCTTTCTTAGCTCATGTTTTACCCTTGGATATAGGCAATACATCGAAGGTAATGCGAATGCTGGACAACAATTGAGTTTTCCATAAAAATAAAATTTGTGTCACTGTGCATTTTTCTCTTTTCACAAAATACCTGGGGTAGAAGTAAACACTTTCTGGGGAGGATGGAAACACCTTTTTTCCACTCTTGAAATTAACTTTGCACCACTTTGAATTATTTTAATTACTTAAGAGATATATAAAGACTGTATATTATTCAAAAAATCACTACACTTTTTACAAAGAATAATTAAAATAGCAAAAAAAACTAAAAGCATGCAAATCAAAGATATTTTGTAATGGTTTTTCCTCATATTTTGATATCATGTGACTTCTTATTGAACACAGCCAACGAAAAATTTCCCAGCATGAGATGCAATACCAAGAAAAATATTTTGCCATTCATTCTACACTCGCGACATCTACAATTACGGGGAAATTGTCTGTTTACATCTACCCCAAATGCTGTTTTCTGATTAATTATTAATCCTTTTAAAATAATGAAAATCTCAATTTCTCTAGTCAATGCATTAATTATAATCCTAAAGGATGTAGGAAAGAACTGGTATTGCTAAATTTCGATTATTTTACACAGTTTTTTAATTTCCAGGTGGAAATCTAAATGACCAAAATAATCGAAATATCAACATTTTCGGGGAAAATGATTTTTATTTTTAAAGTATTAGGATTTTAATGACCAATTCATCTGTGGACATACATCCCCATGGTATCTATGAATGCTTATGGGTTTTATCCTCTGGAGTCTTAAAATTAATGAAAAAATTCTCAGTGTTTACAACTACCCCTGTTTACTACTACCCCAGTTCCCCCTAACTCTCGTGAATATATCAAGAACCTACGATGAAAATAAAATGTATTTTTTAAAGATTTTTTGAAAAAGAGTGCACACAAAATTATGCATTTCTCTGTGTTTTTTCCATCTTATAATAATTCTCCCACTTAGAACATTTTATATGCCAACTACTATGCCTAAAAGTAAGTGAATTTAATATTCTTTCGTATCTTTTAGTTTGAATTTTCTATTTTAAATCGTTTATTCACAATAATTTAATGAAAATAAAATGCATTAAAATCTATATATTTGCGGTATAATACTGGTACCGCTGTCTAACCTACGGAAGCATTTTCTTTTTCAATCTCGCTTACACATTTCATATAAGAAAAGGAGAAATGAAAGAAAAAGAGGAGAAAAGGAATTGACATATTGTCTCCGTTTTGGGATTTTTTGTTAAAGGAAATGTGCTCTATCTACTTTAATTCTTTTTTACTGTAACTTTTTTGGACAGTAAGTATGTTTAGAGAGAATGTCGATTCGACTAGGTCAGGATTCACTCCACAAATTTCTAATGTAAATAAAAAAATCTTTGGATTTCAAACAATTTGATGCGTATCAAATCTCAAAATCCGTATGACATTTTGGTCCCGCTCTCACGGATAAGCCAGAATCTACTATAATTCATTTTTAAATTTATATATGATTACTGGAGCAAAAAGTCACAAATCGAAAAATTCAAAATTCAACATCTTCCAAGATAAAAAAGAGATAGCGGCTCAATTTTTTTCTATAGATAGCCTCCATAGGCCTTTTTTAATGTCGTAAGTTTCTTAGAATTCGAACAAGGAAGTTAGAAAATAAAATATATCGAAAATTTTAGCCTTATTTTTGAAATATTTTCCTTGCAGAAGATAACAATTATTACATACTTATTTTCCAAAATTGATGCACTGGTGAATATTTTCTAAATAATTTAGATTTTTTGAATACGAATCCGCTATCTATTTTAGAATTTCACAAAAGTTCTTTTCTCCAGAAATCCTTTTATTAAAAATGGCCACTTGGGGTAAAAAGTAACAAAAGGTTAGAGCAAAAAGTAACAAAAAAGCGAAGCAATTTCTGATGTCTCACGGCGAAAAGAAACGTCATTATCATGTCTCGCCGCTTGTTGTTTGCATTGGTCAAACGATTTGCATTTGTCTTTCGTGTGTTTTTTTCTAAAATAGCTTGAAAAGCGCTTTTCTCGTTTTCTCACATTTTTTCGAAGAGGAAAACGGTGTTTTACAAAGGTGTAGGGGAAAGGCTCATAATTTTGTCCAGTTTCTTATTTTGGACACTTTGAGAATAAAAGGGACAGATAATCCTAACCGGCTTATGTAGGTGAGATTCTTAACGTTAGCTAACTCGGAGTGCATGCAAATTCGATTTAGAGCTGAAATTGTGAGTCGCCATTCAGTTATCTTGAATCAAATTCGTGAAATTATACAAATTTTGTATTTAAATCAAAATAACAAGGATTTGGATGAACTGGCACAAAAGTGATATATGGGTGAAATGTAGACCAGAATATACTCTATAATTTTCCTATAGAACATGATCTCATCGATTACTCAGAAGCCAAGATAAGCGAGGTTTTTTGTTTCTTAACTCGTTTTTTCATCCAGAGTTCCCCAAGTGTTCATTTGTTGAACTTCAACTATATCAAAGAATTGTTGTATTTTGTGGGACTTTCCATTTAAAACCATATTTTAAGTGTCTTTGTGGAGTAGAGGCAGTCAAATTGGCATCTGAGTGATTTCAAAGCGTTATTATGGGAAAAATCAATTTTTTCACACTTAAACGGCAAAATCGGAGTGATAGCGTAGTCTGAGCGGAAAATGATGTATGAACGAAATGTAGAAACAAATGTCCTCTACAATTATGTCGAAGTAATCATCAAAATCGGTTCAGCGACAGTCGAGATAATTGAGGTTATGTGATATTGAAATTGGTTTTTCGACTGTGGCGCCCCTGGTGTTGGTCCCACGAAGTTCAAATATTCTAGAAAGTTGTAGCATTTGGTAAGATCTTTCGTTTAAGCCCTCATTCATCAAAATCGGTCACATAGAACCGGAGATATGATTTTTTGAATTTTGTGAACTTTGACCCCTCATATCTCCGGTTCTATTGAAACCACAGCGCACTTACGCACCATTTTGGAAACGTCCTAGACTGGGCTACAACATACTAAAATTTCATTAACTTGCACAAAGGAATTTTTGAGAAAAATGATTTTGAATTTCGATGAATTTTGACGCTATCGCAGCGCCACCTATGGGGAATTTTTGAACTTCCATCTGAAAGTGCTCATCGATACGAAACCAAAAAGGTAAAATTTAGGTCGCTATGTTAATTAGAACCGGAGATAGAGGCCGGTCAATATTCGAACTTTGACCCCTTATAGCTCGGGTCAGGGGTTATGGATCGACTTAAGGTTTTTTTTTGTTTGATAGGTATAATCAACGGCTACAACATACTAAATTTTCAGCCCGATGCACAATGGAATTTTTGAGTTATTTAACTTTTAAGATTTAAAAATTTTCTTTTTAAAAAAAGCGCCCCTAGCGGTGGTTTTATGAACTTGCGATGTTAGAAAGGGAAGTGGCATTTCACGAGAGCTTTCCAGAAAGCCCCCATTTTTTAAATTCTGATAATTAGAACCGGAGTTATGGCCATTTTAAGAAATTTTTTTTGGACCCTTATAGCTCGGGTCAGGGGGGTCGGGGGACCTTAAGTTTGGTATTGATGGAAAGCTCTAAGGCCCAGCTATAACATACTAAAATTTGAGCCCGCTGAATGCCATAGGGGCGGAGCCATTAAGAAAACAAAAAAGGGGGGTCTTCAAAATGGCGGAAGGAGGGGTGGGGGGTCAATGCACCAAGTTGCAATTTTCATACGATATATAACCTTTGCCGAAAACCGCAAGTCGATATCTCTTTTAGTTTAGGAGCTATTAAGCTCCAAAGAGCGGCCGGACGGACGGACGGACGGACGGACGGGAACGGTTTTTAGCCATCCATATATTCGTGATCAGGAAGTGTCAAAACACATTCTGGCAAAGTTTGGGGCCAATCGGAGGACATGAGATTTTGTTAGGATTATAGTAGGTGAGATTGTTAAAAATCTCACCTAATAACTTTAGGTAGTCAGGAAAAAAGGGACAGATAATCCTAACCGGCTTATGTAGGTGAGATTCTTAACCTGAGCTAACTCGGAGTGCATGCAAATTCGATTTGGAGCTGAAGTTGGGAGACGCCATTCAGTTATCTTGAATCAAATTCGTGAAATTATACAAATTTTGTATTTAAACCAAAATATCAAGGATTTGGATGGAGTGACAGAAAAGTGATATATGGGTGAAATGTAGACCATAATGTTCTCTATAATTTTGCCGTAGAACTTGATCTAATCGATTAATCAGAAGCCGAGATAATCGAGGTTGTTTGTTTCTGAACTCGTTTTTTCGACCAGATCGCCCCAAGTGTTCATTTGATGAACTTCAACTATATCAAAGAATTGTTGTATTTTGCGGGACTTTCCATTTAAACCCCTATTTTAAGTGTCTTGGTGGAGTAGAGGCAGTCAAATTGGCATCTGAGTGATTTCAAAGCGTTATTATGGGAAAAATCAATTTTTTCACACTTAAACGGCAAAATCGGAGTGATAGCGTAATCTGAGTGGAAAATGATGTATGGACGAAATGTAGAGACAAATGTGCTCTACAATTATGTTGAAGTAATCATCAAAATCGGTTCATCGACAGTCGAGATAATTGAGGTTATGTGATATTGAAATTGGTTTTTCGGCTGTGGCGCTCCTGGTGTCGGTCCCACGAAGTTCAAATATTCTAGAAAGTTGTAGCATTTGGTGAGATCTTTCGTTTAAGCCCTCATTCATCAAAATCGGTCACATAGAACCGGAGATATGATTTTTTGAATTTCGTGAACTTTGACCCCTCATATCTCCGGTTATATTGAAACCACAGCGCGCATACGCACCATTTTGGAAACGTCCTAGACTGGACTACAACATACTAAAATTTCATTAACTTGCACAATGCCGTTTTTGAGAAAAGTGACTTTGAATTTCGATGAATTTTGACGCTATCACAGCGCCACCTGTGGTGACTTTTTGAACTTCCATCTGAAAGTGCACATCGAGACGAAACCAAAAAGGTAAAATTTAGGTCGCTATGTTAATTAGAACCGGAGATAGAGGCCGGTCAATGTTCGAACTTTGACCCCTTATAGCTCGGGTCAGGGGTTATGGATCGACTTAAGGTTTTTTTTGTTTGATAGGTATAATCAACGGCTACAACATACTAAATTTTCAGCCCGATGCACAATGGAATTTTTGAGTTATTTAACTTTTAAGATTTAAAAATTTTCTTTTTAAAAAAAGCGCCCCTAGCGGTGGTTTTATGAACTTGCGATGTTAGAAGGGGAAGTGGCATTTCACGAGAGCTTTCCAAAAAGCCCTCACTTTTTAAATTCTGACAATTAGAACCGGAGTTATGGCCATTTTAAGAAATTTTTTTTGGACCCTTATAGCTCGGGTCAGGGGGGTCGGGGGACCTTAAGTTTGGTATTGATGGAAAGCTCTAAGGCTCAGCTATAACATACTAAAATTTGAGTCCGCTGAATGCCATAGGGGCGGAGCTATTGAGAAAACAAAAAAAGGGGGGTCTTCAAAATGGCGGAAGGAGGGGTGGGGGGTGGGGGGTCTATGCACCAAGTTGCAATTTTCACCCGATATATAACCTTTGCCGAAAACCGCAAGTCGATATCTTTTTTAGTTTAGGAGCTATTAAGCTCCAAAGAGCGGCCGGCCGGCCGGCCGGCCAGCCGGCCGGCCGGCCGGGAACGTAAAATAGCCACATATATATTCGTGATCAGGAAGTGTCGAAACACATTTTGGCCAAGTTTGAGGTCGATCGGACGACATGAAATTTTGTTAGGATTATAGTAGGTGAGATTGTTAAGAATCTCACCTAATTGGACACTAAAAATAAATTGATTAAAATGATGGATTTTTATTCCAATATTTGACGAATAATGAATTCTATCTAAATATTTGTTCTTTTTGGAAGATTATGACACTAAATACGTTAAATTTTGAATATGATTTGAGTTGAAATTGCTTTGTTGAAAATTCAGTGTGAGCAATTGCTTACGAGAAATATGACAGAACTTCGTGTTTACTTCAGTCTTATTAAGCTGTGGTGAAGTACTAACAATGTTTCCTCGCTTTTCTTGAGTGATATTATTGAATATTCATTGAATATTCATTGAATATTGTGTTGATCCACGTTAGTGGTGATTTGTACATTTGACCTAAAGTGCGATTTGCCTTGTGAATTAGATTTTTCGTGTGAAAAAGTGGAAATTTTCTAAGACATTCACCAGTGAGGCGATACTCCTTATTTTGGACAGGTGTTTTTCTCACGAAATTTCGTGAAGTTTTAGCGTGTGATGACTAGGTTGGACAAATGCCTGGAGAAACAAAGGAGCATCATCTCTACGAAAGAGATGTAGCGAGAAATGCCTTGAAAGGCTCCCGGAAAGGTCAGGGAATGAACGAATCCGCACGTACTTGGAGTATCGAAGTCAACTCACTTTAATGAATGATATGCAAAGTTTCCGGGCTTCTGTGATATTCTACGTTTCCCTTACATGAACAGGAAGAGGACTTGGTTAGATTGGTTCATGAAATGAAGAATAATAGGCATCCTGGTGAGGCGGATTAGCTGTCCAAATTTACAGCCAAGTTGGCCAAATTAATAAACAAGTTGTCCAAAATAAGAGCCAAAGTCACCTCTACATATCAATTCATTTTTAAACGTATTAAAACTAATTTTAATAAAAATAAGACGATAAATAGCTTGCTAAGTTTCTAAACAACCCTTCTGAAAAGAGAGTAACAAGAAATGTCAATTAGTATTGAAAATATCGCACTTCAAACTTGCAACATTGATGCTTATAAGCAGACTGTCCAAAATTATGAGCCCTTACCCTAATGAATAAATTTTCTATGAAAATATGTTCTCTAGGTATTTTTTCAAATTTACGGAAGCCAGTAATGAAGCGAATCAAATTATATGATAATACCCAATGTCTGCTACTATTTGCCCCAGCATTTTTGAGAATGGTCACAAAATTACTTTTTAGAAATTGGCTCGATAAACGTATTTCCTTACAAAATACAGGAAAATTACTTTCACATAGTTGTAGAGCGGTAGATTTCCTATAAAACTGCGCTAATTAGAAATTTTTGAAGCGCTCGAGTAGATTGTAAAAATCAAAATATCCGTTTTGTTACTTTTTGCCCCAGTCTCCCTACAGTTGTTTTATTGTGAAATAAGATAATCTCTTTAATTTTTATTCTTAAAACACTAAATTTTCGTAGATAATTGGCAATGGGAAGCAACTCCGTACACTAAGTTAGAGTTTGGAAAATGGGAACTCAAAATTCCTCCCCGTGATGATGGATTATGTGCCATTAGACATTTGTCTGAAATCAAAGTGATTGTCCGGAAGAAGGATGGTGCACTTGTGGATCGACTTTCTCCATGGGCCAAATATGTGGTGCAACCACCAAAAGAAGCAAATCAAGGTACCAATTACAAGCAATTCCTCTGGCATCCGCCTCCCCATGAGAAATATATGTTCCGATACCAGCGTCCCGTAAAGCCCCAATCCCTGAGAATCTATGAGTGTCATGTAGGAATTGCCACAGAGCAGTGCGGAGTGGGAAATTATCGGGACTTTGGAGATAAAATAATTCCGAGAATTGTTCGTCAGGGCTACAATGCCATTCAGGTGATGGCTATAATGGAGCATGCCTACTATGCTAGTTTTGGATATCAAGTAACAAGTTTCTATGCAGCTTCCAGTCGTTATGGAACTCCCGATGAGCTCAAGTACATGATAGACATGGCCCACAAGGCTGGTCTCTATGTCCTGCTCGATGTTGTGCATTCCCATGCCAGTAAGAATGTGGCAGATGGACTGAATCAGTTTGATGGTACAAATACATGCTTCTTCCATGATGGGGCTCGTGGGGAGCATACGTTGTGGGACAGTCGGCTCTTCAACTACACAGAGTATGAGGTACTACGATTCCTTATCTCGAATCTCCGATGGTGGCATGATGAGTACAATTTCGATGGGTATAGATTTGACGGAGTCACTTCCATGTTGTATCATTCGAGGGGGATTGGGGAGGGATTCAGCGGTGATTACAATGAATACTTTGGGCTTAACGTTGACACGGACGCTCTGGTTTATTTGGCTGTATCCAATGATATTCTGCACAACATGAACAAAGATATCATCACAATTGCTGAAGATGTGTCTGGAATGCCAACTCTCTGTAGACCAGTTGCTGAAGGTGGTGTTGGATTTGATTATCGTTTAGGAATGGCCATTCCTGACAAGTGGATTGAGTATCTCAAGGAAAAACGAGATGATGATTGGAACATGGGTAAGTTGCAGACTATACTTATTCTATTTTTTTATTGTTTGGTTGAACTTTGTCTGGATCATATTGATAACACCATTCCAGATTATTTTAGGCACACTTTGAATAATTTGCTACAATAATTCCTTTAATTAGGGTCTATATAAGCATATTATCAGAAATTTTGGAGGTCATAAGGTGTACGTTCGAAGAGATTACCTATTTTTTTGGCATTGAATAAACGAGCAGTAAAAAGTCAAATTTGGTCAACAAAAAATTCGAAAACATCAGTAAAAAATCAAAAAATGGCCAGTAAAAAATAAAAAAGGGCAGTAAAAAGTTAAAGGAGGACCGTAAAAAATTAAAAAGGAGCAGTACTTTATAAAAAACGGTCAGTTAAAAACAAAAAGTTGTCAGCAAAAAATTAAAAATGAGCAGTAAAAATATTCAATTTGGTCAGTAAAAAATTAAAAATGAGCAGTAAAAAATAAAAAGTGGTCTGCAAAAAAATTACAAATCAGCAGTAAAAAAAAAATTAGTCAATAAAAAATAAAAAGTGTTCAGCAAAAAATTAAAAATGAACAGTAGAAATATTCGAGTTGATCAGTGAGAAACAAAAAAGTGATCAGCAAAAAATTAAAAAATCAGCAGTAAAAAATAAAAATTAGTCAATAAAAAATAAAAAGTGGTCAGCAAAAAATTACAAATGAGCAGTAAAAATATTCAATTTGGTCAGTAAAAAATTAAAAATGAGCAGTAAAAAATAAAAAGGGGTCAGCAAAAAAATTACAAATGAGCAGTAAAAAATAAAAATTAGTCAATAAAAAATAAAAAGTGTTCAGCAAAAAATTAAAAATGAACAGTAGAAATATTCGAGTTGATCAGTGAGAAACAAAAAAGTGATCAGCAAAAAATTAAAAAATCAGCAGTAAAAAATAAAAATTAGTCAATAAAAAATAAAAAGTGGTCAGCAAAAAATTACAAATGAGCAGTAAAAATATTCAATTTGGTCAGTAAAAAATTAAAAATGAGCAGTAAAAAATAAAAAGGGGTCAGCAAAAAAATTACAAATGAGCAGTAAAAAATAAAAATTAGTCAATAAAAAATAAAAAGTGTTCAGCAAAAAATTAAAAACGAGCAGTAGAAATATTCGAAATAATCAGTAAAAAATTAAAAAGTGATCAGCAAAGAATTAAAAATGAGCAGTAAAAAATAAAAAAAATGGTCAGTAAAAAATACAAAGTGATCAGTAGTGGAGTTCGAACTCGAACAGATAAAAAGATAACTTGCTATGGAGGTAGTTTAGGTGAATTTGGCAAATTTTCAAAATTTTCTAATTATTTTCATGAGAATTTCATTAAAATTTATTGTAGGTGTATGGTTGTTTGTTAGGGTTTTGGGTAGTAAAACAGAAAAATAAAAAATGTTTGACCGATATTTATACATTACCAAGTTTAACTTACAGTTTAACTTCTTATTTATTTTTTACTAACAACATTTCACTTTTTACTGATCAGTTTTTGTTTTTTACTGACCACATTTAATTTTTTACTGTTCACTTTTAATTTTTTACTGCTCAATTTTAATTTTTTACTGATTATATTGAATATATCTACTGCTCGTTTTCAGTTTTTTTGCTCACCACTTTTTATTTTTTACTGACCAATTTTTGTTTTTTACTGACCAATTTTTATTTTTTACTGCTCATTTTTAATTTTTTGCTGACCACTTTTTAACTTTTCACTGATCAATACGAATATTTCTACTGATCATTTTTAATTTTTTGCTGACCACTTTTTATTTTTTACTGCTAATTTTTAGTTTTTTACTGCTTTTTTAATTTTTTTTTTGCTGCTCATTTTTTTATTTTTTTGCTGATCAACTCGAATATTTTTACTGCTCATTTTTAATTTTTTACTACTTTTTTTTTTAATTTTTTTTGCTGCTCATTTTTAATTTTTTACTGATCATATTTTCTTTTTACCGACCTTTTTAATTTTTTTTACTGATTACTTTTTAATTTTTTACTGATCAACTCGAATACATCTACTGATCAATTCGAAGATTTTACTGACCAAATTTAACTTTTTACTGAGCAAATTTTACTTTTTACTGATAAAATTATACTTTTTACTGACAAAATTGAAAATTTTTACTGATTATTTCGAATTATTTGCTGATCAAATTTAATTTTTTGCTGATCACTTTTGACTTTTTACTGACCATTTATTTTTTTCCCTTTTTTTAGTAATATTTCTCCTAAAGATTATAATTTATAATTTTGATTCGCGCATTCCACTAATTGCAGACCGATTTTTTTTAATTTGCAAATCACATATGGCTATTTGGGCACATAAAAAATCGACTCTGAAATACAGTGGGACCTCGATAGAGTCAACCCCCGATAGAATCAATCTACAATAGAGTCAACAGCTATTTTTTAACCCTATGGACTCCGATAGAGTCAACTTGGATCCAAATTGACTCCGATAGAGTCAACTTTTCCATTATTAATGAACTAATAATATTGTATGACTTTTTCGAAATTAAAATCAGTGTTTTAGTGTATCAATGTAACGTTTTTAACACAAGAAAAACAACATTATAATAAAATTCTTATTATATTAACGCTTTAAGGACGATTGGAACACCGGTGTCCCATAAAGAAAATAATTTTTCCTGACTACCTAAAGTTATTTTTTTATTATGTCTGTACATAATTGTAAAGTAGAAGGTTGAAGGAATCTAGAATATTTTTTGTAAGTCTCTAGCTATTTGATATATAGTAAATATTTAAGCTGAAAAATGGCGGATTTTTAAATTCTTAAATTCATAATTGATTTTATTTATTTTTTATACTTCCAATTTTTTTTAAGCAAAACCCTTTTGGCAATAAAAACTACAATACTCATACGTAATATTTTTCATTAAAGCGAAAAATATTATTCATTGGTATTGTCGGAAAAATTACTTAAATTTTTGGGCTATTTTTGTCCCTATCGTTCATAGAAGCACAAAATACACCGAATCAGACTCTGTTGGATTTTCCAAAGTTAGATGTAAGACTTATCATTGATTATGTTTCCTAGTTTAATTTTTATTGTTGATTTTCAGTCCGTAAAAAGTGTCTCGTCATTAAAGGGTTAAAGCTCGGATCAGGGGGGTCGAGGTTCTTAATTTTTTTTTTTTTTGATCGAAAGCTCTTAGGTCCAGATATAACATAGTAAAATTTAAGCCCGATCGATACCATAGGGGCAGAGTTATTGAGAACATAAAATTTAAAGGTGTTCCAAAATTGCAAAAAGGGGCGTGGGGGGGGGGGGGCGGGTCTGACATCATTAACTTCTAGCGGCTCATCGATATTACCTAGGGTATGACATCACTTTTAGCGACCTATCAACATTCAGCCTTCACCGAAAACCGCTTGTCGATACCTCATTCCGTTTTCTCTCCATATTCGTGGTGTTAAAACGTGTACATCTAAAATTGCCCGATCTGCTGACAAGGTCGGATTTCACCTGTGCCCACAAAAGTTGAGATTCTAAAGAATCGAAGTTAAAAAGGATATAAATGCAAATTAAGACACATAAAAGGTTTTTATATGCTGCCATTTTTCCTCTATGGGAAGGTCCTATCGCTATGAAGAGAGAGTTTGGGACGTATCTAGGGTAAATGTTCTAATTCAAAACCATTTCCAGACGCTTTAACTTTGATAGAAGATTCAACACATTAAGTTCATATTTTTTCTGAAGAAAATTACATAAATTTGCTCCTTGACTCTTCTAGAATGTTACTGTTTAGTGAAAATTCTTTAGATATAATTTGAAAACTTCTTAAATATAAGAAAAATACACAAGTGCAAAATGGTGCATTTGGAAACAAATTAATCCAAATGGAGACAAGGGAAAGTTTCTAATTGGAGACAAACAGTATAAGTGAAACCGCGACGAAAGGCTTCCAAAACCTTGTTGAGTTGCTCTTGAGTGCAGGATTTGTTCTTATTCCTGGTCTTTTCTCCTTTCCCATCTAAAACAATAAGAAAATCTCTCCAAAAAAAATCATATTTCCGGTGTTTCCAATTGAAGCATTTGCAGACACTTCAGAAAAATCCTTTTTGTTCACGAAATAGGCAATTATTTCATTTGAAAACTTCACGTACCGTTAACAATAAAGATGAACCGGTGGCAGCCAAAATCCCGAAAGCCAAAATCCCGAACGCCAAAATCCCGAAAAGGCCAAAATCCCGAAAGCCAAAATCCCGAAAGCCATAATCCCGAATGTTCAAAATCCTGAAAGGGATGAAATTATATGTAGGGAAATGTTTAGAATAATTTCCCAAGACACAGAAGATTTCCCTTTGCCTCCAGCAAGCGCGGGTACAATCGTGGGAGTAAGTGTGACACTTTTAGGAATTCGGGATTTTGGCTTTCGGGATTTTGACCCATTCGGGATTTTGGCTTTCGGGATTTTGGCGTTCGGGATTTTGGCTTTCGGGATTTTGGCGTTCGGGATTTTGACCGGGACCCAGATGAACACTTAATTTCACATAATTTTGCCAGAAATATTAGATAAATATGAAAAAAAAACGAATAAAAGAACAATCGCCCTATTGTGTTTTTCATTGGAAAACATGGTCGATCGATGAAATATTCGATAGTGAAAAGATACACTTTTAATTTTTCTGAGAAATTTACAAATTAAAATTTGTGAATATGAATGGATTTTCGCTTTATTTGGAGCAAAATTAACTAAATAATGAAACTTAAGTAAAAGAAAATATATAACTAAAAAAAATAATATTGTATTTATCATGGTAAAAATTATGTTTTCATTTGGAGTAGCGAAAAGTTTCCATTTGGAACGGGTTTTGAATTAGCTTAATTTACTCTATGTCTTAATTTACCCTATGTCAATATGTTATGGTTAATACACTGAGAGAAATCCCAAAAAGTTAAAATAACATTCCAGAAATGTTTATTTTACCTTGCAGTATTGATCTGATATCGGTGTAAATATTATCCTTTTTAGGTGTATTAGGGGTTAAAATTACACTTTTTAATGTTAATTGTACCCTCAAAAAGGTGTAGAATTAACATTAAAAAATGTTAATATATTTTTACACCTAAAAGGTGTTAAAGTTATGAGGAAAAAAAGTTAATCGCACTTTCGTTTTTTCTCAGTGTACTTAATCAATCAACAATTTTGCTTTCCTTGCAGGAAACCTCGTTCACACATTAACAAATCGTCGATGGATGGAGAAAACTGTGGCATATGCTGAATCTCATGATCAGGCCCTGGTAGGGGATAAAACTTTAGCTTTTTGGCTGATGGATAAAGAAATGTACACACACATGTCTACTGTGTCTGGATCATCCCTGATTATTGATCGTGGGATTGCTCTGCACAAGATGATCAGGCTCTTAACTCACTCTTTAGGCGGAGAAGCCTACTTGAATTTCATTGGCAATGAATTTGGTCATCCAGAATGGTTGGACTTTCCTCGCGTTGGCAATAATGATTCCTACCACTATGCTAGGCGTCAATGGCATCTGGTGGATGATGACTTACTGAAGTACAAATACCTCAATGAATTTGACCGTGCCATGAATAATTTGGAAATGACTTACAAATGGCTATCGAGTGATCCGGGCTATGTCAGTTGGAAGCATGAAGATGACAAGGTTATTGTCTTCGAAAGAGCTGGTCTCGTGTTCGCCTTCAATTTTCATCCATCCAAGAGCTTTACAGATTATCGCTTGGCCGTGGAAGTTGCTGGGAAATACAGGATTGTCCTAAGCACAGACGATCCAACTTTTGGCGGAATGAATCGAGTAGACACAAAGTGTGATCATCTATCAAATCCGGAGGGATATGCTGGTAGAAGGAACTTTTTCCAGGCGTATCTTCCAGCAAGAACAGCTTTTGTTTTCGCAAAAATTGATTGAAAAATATAAAAGTCTATTCTTATCAATTATACTTCCTACATTTTATTTTTGACGATTTCACCTTCTACTTCTAACCCTTTCCCCTTTTTCTCAACCTATTGCTTCTGCATTGCAATCACGGCAATATGGGACTAGAGCCCTGCGCACGGAAAAGTCTTGCTGCGTACGCGCAGAGGGGGAGGACAATTTTTTTTCGACTTGCGCGCAAAATTCAGTTTTTTCGCGCAAGATTTTTTTTGCGCGCAAGCTCTTTAATGGAAATATTTTTTTTGCTGGAGATTGAAAAAGATAATATCAGGCAATGAAAAATTAGTTCCCGTTTCACTAAAAAACGTATGTAATTTCTTTGCCTATTAAACATTCTTCACACAATAGATTTGACATATTAACATTATGATAAATAATATAAAAAAGTTTTGAATTGTGATTTTTGTTTCATACTTAACCCTCTAACGGTGTTTTCTTTAATATGCGAAAAAAATTTCTATAACAATGTTTTCTAGGATAATTATGATCCAATAAAGTCGAAAAAACCATCCATTCTTCATTATCTTTTTTAGTTTAGGCGCTAGGTGAGAAAATATAAAAATTTTTTGAAATTCTTTTTGCTTCTAAAATTCACATTTTCAGTTTTTTCAATTTTTTTAAATAAAATATACAAAGTAGAATGACATATCTTTTAGTAAAAAATAAATTTATTTTAGTCAGATAACTTTAAATCGGTATTTTTATGGAAATTGGAAATGAGTTTTTTTGCACAAATATTTTTTGTTGCTTTTTCTCTGACCTGTCACACAAAACTGGGAATAGCAACAAAACGAAGAGTCAAAATGAGTTCAAACTTTCAAGAGATGTTTATAAGACTACTACCGAGTACACTATAGCACTTTTAAATAAATAAAACCTTTATTGTCGCTGTAAGTGTGATTTTTGTGAAGACCGCCTGGAGGCGGTCTTACCCGTTAGAGGGTTAAGTCGAAAATATTAGCCCAGGTCTTAACATTTCATTCAATAAGAAAAAAGTTTGATCAAAATTTTAAACACCATGAAAAAATATATAAAATTCCAGGTTTAATATTAAACTTTTAAAGTACTTTTGTTTGGAAAGAATTAGAGACAATTTATTACTAGTGAAATAGTAATTACAACAATTAATAACTTAAAATATTGCAGGTATATAAAACACAAATGTGTCGACTCTATTGAAGTCGTACTAAACTTGAATGTTTTAAAAATGAGTCTCGTTCTAATCGTTCTAATCAATTACAATATAAGGTAATTGTTGAAACAATAAAATTCAGTTATATTCTTTATACTTAAATTCTCATAATGATTTAATTTTTTCTAAAGATTAAAATTGGCGTTATTTTTTTATTTGTTTTTTACGGTTAAAATTTTATACTTACCAAAATTTAATAAAATATTCATCATTCTGTCTTATGTGCTGGACATTCCTACGGCTTAAGCCGAGAGACAACTTAACGTAATTATAATCAAAATATTGATTAGACTACATTCCCACCAGTTTCCCACTAAGTCGTTTCTCGGCATAAGCCGGATTTCTATCTGACATTAGCCTGGATTTATTACTATTCATTTCATGGTATCCCTTTCTTTTATAATAATACAGCGATATTAATTTCATACTCCCTCTGATCCAAAAAAAATCGTAAGTTTGAGAAATATTCCTGTCCCAAAAATGTCGTACGTTTGGAAAAGAATCACTATGAAGAAACGGTGTAAATTAAAATCTTTTTTTTATTTTTTTTTGAAAACTAGTGCATCTTTTTTTTTTTCTTTTTTTATACATATAGATTGTCTCAGCTACCGTCGAGATCCTCAAATTTCAACTCCTCAAATATGAACGATGCGATGGTTGACTTCAAAATGTAAAATATGAGGTTTTGTGAAGGAAATTACTGCGTCATTTTTTTAATTGTGAGGTCGGCAACAGCTTTTTGAAACTCCTCATCTGTGAGGCGAGCGTCCGCAGCATTGTTCACTAGAACGGTCCTGTGGAGCATCCTCTTTTCATGCCTTGCTACGTCGGCTGCGTGGGCTCGCTTCCATGACTCAGTTTGATTCAAAAAACGCCTCGCCTTATCCTCCTGGGCCAAATCCTCTTCCAACTTGTGATATAGATTGGTTGACTCCTTTTTCTTCCTGAGGTTCTCCAGCTCCTTCTCCAGCTCCTCAACCCGCTTGAGCAAGCGTTCGCGCGAGCGCGAGCGTGAATGTGAACGCCCACGCGAATGTGAACGCCCACGCGAATGTGAACGCCCACGCGAATGTGAACGCCTACGCGAACGCGTGCGCGACGGGGCGCGCGAACGCCCACGGTCGCGTGAGATATCACGATCGCGATTGCGCGCACGATTCTGCCCGCGTTGACGCTCGAGCGAGCGGGCACGTTCACGCTCGCGGTTCGTGCGGCTTCGTGCACCCTGTGGTTGTGCACTCATTGCACGTACGCATTCATCTATTGTTCGGGCCCTCCTTTCTGGGTTGTCGCTCATTTTGGCAAAATCAAAATCACACACGTTTTTACATGAAATAGAACACTCGTCACTTTGACAGCTCACCTCACCACATCTTTAAAATCTTACACTACTTCTGTTTTGTTTAGCAAATTCGCTCATTTCCCTGATTATACTTTATATCTGCAAAACAAATTTAAAGATAAAAATTTCAAAATAGATAATTTTAATATATCAAAATAGCATTGAAACTTTTAAGAAGTCACAATTTTTTATTCAGGCCTACATATAGTTTAAAATATAATTAAAATTCGAAATATTATTGCGTTAATAAATTATGTAGTTTTTTCGGGATCGGGAATCCTCTTTTTTCCATTTTGTTTTTTACACTTTTGTTTATTCCAGTTTGTCTTTGGAATCTTTGTCCTCGGTAATTTTTGTTTTTTTTTGGAAACTTTGTCTTTGGAAATCTTGTTTTTCATATATTTTCCACAATTATCGGAAATTTTGTCTGTCACACATTTTGCACAAGTATATTTTATAACCTTCCAAAAATTTCCATTTTCTCAGAAAATTTTCCTTTGCCCCAAAGGACGAAATTAAAAACTTCCCAAAACAGAATTTCCCTTTACCCCAAAGGACGAAACTAAAAACTTCCCAAAACACAGAAAATTTCCCTTTGTTCCAAAGGACGTAACTAGGCACTTCCCAAAACACAGAAATTTTCCTTTTACCCCGACAGACGATACTGATAATTTCCCAAAACAGTAAATTTCCCGTTGCCCTGAAGTACGAAACTAAAATCTTATAAAAACCAATGTGATTTCATTATTTTATTTAATAAAATATACTTTTTTTTTTAAAAATATATGAAAGACAAGATTTCCAAAAAACAAAAATTACCGAAGACAAAGATTTAAAAGAGAAACTGGGAAATACAAAAGTGTAAAAAACAAAATGGAAAAAACGAAGATTCCTCAAACCAGTTTTTTTTTCTTGAGTACCGTTTCAATTCACTCAAATTGTGATATGAATAAGGTTGGGACCTGACCGAACCATTATATTATAAAAATCGTTACTGAATTTTTATTATCCTTCTGAGGAAAATCTAAGGATTTACAAGAATTGCTTGTGGTAGGTTTATGAACCTAATAAGCAAGACATTTTTTTGCTGTAGTAGAAAATAGCTTTGATTTGTGTGTAAATCACGAAAGGATTGCAAATCTTAGACTTCATTCCATAGTATGGTCACTTTCCACTATTTGCGTCCAATTTTAGTCAGAGCATTACTCAAATTTAAATTATAGTAATATATTTGTAATTTTAAGTATTAAAACTCTGAGTATAACATGAAATTAACAAAAGTGATTCCAAATGACAGACTTTTTCCTCAAGAAAAAAGAATGTAAAGAATATAAATAATGATAAAAGTTCAATGCTGCACGCATGAAAACTTTTGCTGCTGCGCGCATTCTGCACAAAAAAATTTTGCTGCTGCGGCGTAAAAATCAGCTTGCGCGCTGCGCGCATTACATGCGCGCAGCCGTACGCAGGTCTCTGTATGGGACTTTGTTTTTATGTTTACCAACGGAAATTATTTTTTTGAATAATTCTAAAAATCACTAAAATAAACGAACATATTTTATTTGCAAGCGCTTTAATAATGGAATTTAAATGCTACATAAACTTCTTTGTGTAAATAGCAAAAAAAAAGATAATGCTGTGCACAGTAGTCAGAAGGAAATTTTTTTTTATCTCTAGCAGAGAACCTCTTTACAAACACTTTCCAGTGTCTCATAGACAAATACTATATCCTCATCCGATAGTAAACGATTAACAGTGATTCTGATACTCGGCCTGGGGCACTTCTTCTCGATATGCCCCAAATATTGTGAATTAACTAGGCACAATCCTCGAGAAATGCACTTTTCCACAATATCACTCATTGCAGTGACTTCAGCTTTTGTGGATTTCGCCTCCTTGAGGTACAAATGCTTCACAGGGGAAATGGGATTTCCACGGAGTGTTAGCTTCGATAAATTTTCCAATTTTCTAGTTATACAAGAAATAGCAAATTACTAAAAAACAAACAGAAAAATAAAACAATTTCAAAAATCACTCACTTTTGAACCTTTCTTGAAGCCTCTTGAATCTCAGAAAACAATTCAGGATGTTTGTTGAATTTGTCAAGAGCACTGAGAGCAGCTTGCGTCAGCAAGGGTGGACATGAAGCTGAAAAGCAGTATCCCAAACCCGAAAGCCTCTGATGATCAACAATAAATGATGATCCCACACAAAATCCCCCAATTGTTGCAACAGCCCACTCCAAAGATGCAGAAATCAAGTCAATCTCATTTCTATCGACATTTAAGTGTTCCGTGAGACCTCTTCCAGTAGCACCCATTGTCCCAAAGGTGATGCTCTCATCCAGGAAAAATCGCACTTTGTACGCCTTGCGCAATCTTATTAGTTCTGCAAGTGGGCACATTTCTCCCGTATTCATATAAATTCCCTCAGCAATCAAAAATTTACGAGTTCTAGCAGCTTTCTTTGGATTCTTCTTGTCCTTGATACTCTGCTCAATCAGTTTATCTTCTAGATCTTTCATGTCATTGTGCCGAAAGTAGATAACAGTCGATCGTGAGGCATCAAGGCCTTTTTGGATGGCAAAATTGACTTCTTCATCCCTATTTGTAAAAATGAGAAAATTTACATTTTTTTTATTATGGGATATTACCGATTTAAATAATAATATTAATAATTATAAAAATAGGGTAAAGTGGGCTAATTCAAAACCTGCTCCAAATGGAAATTTTTCTCTATTCCAAATGGAAACATCATTATTTTCACGATAAATACAGTATTGAATTATTATATTTAGGGGAAACTGGGGCACCACCAAACACGGGGTACCACCAAACACTGCGATTTTTTAATCGGATATTCGACTTCAGAGAATAAGACCTATAGGAATTTAAAGGCACTATAGGGATGCTTGTCCACTAAAGGAATGGTCGAGATAGTCCAAGTAGTTTAGAAATAAAAATTAGTGTTTGGTGGTACCCCGTGTTTGGTGGTGCCCCAGTTTGCCCTATATATTTTCTATACCACAGTTTCATTATTTAGTTAATTTTGCTCCATCCAAATAAAGCGAAAATCCATTCATATTCACAAATTTTAATTTCTCAGAAAAATTCAAAGTGTACCTTTTCACTATCGAATTTTTCATCGATCTACCATGTTTTCCAATGAAAAACACAATGAGGTAATTGTTGTTTATTCGTGTTCATTAACATTTATGTCACATTTCTGGCTAATTTTAGTTAAAATAAGTGTTCATCTTTATTGTTAATGGTACGTAAAGTTTTCAAATGAAATAATTACCTATTTTGTGAACAAAAAAGATTTTTCTGAAGTGTCTGCAAATGCTTCAATAGGAAATCCCGGAAATATGATTTTTTTTGAGATTTTCTTATTGTTTTAGATGGGAAAGGAGAAAAGACCAGGAATAAGAACAAATCTTGCACTCAAGAGCAACTCAACAAGGTTTTGGAATCCTTTCGTCGCGGTTTCACTTACACTGTTTGTCTCCAATTAGAAACTTTCCCTTGTCTCCATTTGGATTAATATGTATCCAATGGCAGCATTTTGCACTTGTGTATTTTTCTTGTATTTAAAAAGTTTTCAAATTATATCTAAAGAATTTTCACTAAAATAGTATCATTCTAGAAGAGTCAAGGAGCAAATTTATGTAATTCTCTTCAGAAAAAATATGAACTTAATATGTTGAATCTTCTGTCAATGTTAAAGCGTATGGAAATGGTTTTGAATTGGGACATTCACCCTAAATGGTTCTCAACGCTTTCAATTAATTAATTAATTCTTTATTGTACGTGGGCCTAATTGCCATTTTGTACAGATATACAAAGAAAATTTACCTGAATCCATAACCTAAACCTAATCTACTTGACAATAGTTCCCTAATGAAGTTTTGGAATTTGTATTAAACTCTCAGTCCCGTAGAGGCTACGAAAGACACTGTCCTTTCCAAAATCTCAATCCTTCTGTTGAATCTCAAGATTCTCAATATTGAAATTTCTGCGATCCTGGGCATAACTGGGACATTCCACCAGGACATGTGAGACAGTGAGATGGGTGTTACAACTCTAGCAGTTTGGTTATTGCTCTTTTTCATAAGGAATGAGTGAGAAAAAATACAGTGTCCTATGTAAAGTCTAGTGAGGGTTACTTGGTCTCTTCTGTTACAGAAATGATTATTAAAAAATGGGAACATCTTTAATAGATCTTAGTTTATTGGACAGGAGAATGTCCTTCCATTATAATTTCCTTAATTCCCGAACGGTTGACTTGGCCCAGGAGTTACAATCTTTGATTGAAATCTGAAAATCAGATATCGAATGGTTAGACGCATTAAAAGCTGCCGCATTAGCGTTAACAATGCCCTCACTGAAGCCCGGGTCGTATAGGAAATTGCACTGTCTTAAGACAATCAAGTCCCTTGCTGTGCCGTGTAACCCGACAACAGCCGGAAGTTACAGACGTCTTTTAAGGCCTATAGGCAATTGGTGATAATTAGGGGGTTCGGGGAGTTAAAGGCTAATTTGCACGCAGCTAATGACCTTTTTCTTCTAGCGTGGTTTTAGATGCCATATCGTTGACCTTACCCTCCACTATCCACCTAGAATTTTCTACCCAGATACCGTAGCCCGCTTTACCAGAGAACTTGTTGCTAGCTACGAAAATTTTGGTATTTAAGTTGTTTCCCTCGAGCTTGTTATAAATGACTTCTCTTGATCTATTTGGGTCTATTCTATATCTATGACTGTCTTCTAGAGAGATGTCTAATCGGTTCCGATCCATCTTCCAATAGGGTTGTTTTCCCAAGTATTGGAATGTATTGTATTTAGGTAAATTCCAGCCTGCCAAGACCGAGGAAACTTTTTCAACCTAGGAAATTATTCTGCCCCCCTCTCTGAAATCCGCACACATCTCCTTAAACATTGTAATATGTTGATTAGCTGAGATTTTGTTCCAGTATTTGACTGTGAGCAGGGTTCTTCTATCTTCCAAATTCATAAGACCTGATTCTGCGATAAGGCTGTCCGTAGGGGAACTTCTAAACACACCCGTTGCTGCTCTGATTTCAGCATTATGTATCGGATCCAATTTCTTTAAGATGGATTTGGCTGCTATGCAGAACGACAGCACCACGTAATCCAGCTTCCCCCCAACCAGGGCCTGGCGACAGAAGTTGCCGCCTATCCGCCCCCCATTCAAGATTAGAAAGAACCTTAATTATGTTAACTCTTTTTTGACAGTTATCTTTAATTTGTTTTATGTGTTGATGGCAAGATAGCCTACTATCAAATGTGATTCCCAAGATTTTTAAAGTATTAACTTCACTGATCGTATTGTTTTTAAGGGTAAAGCTTGGATGTCTACATTTGCGTATTCTACAGACGTGCAAGGTTTTGGACTTCAAAATTGAAAAGTTAAAACCGTATTGTTGGGCCCATACCTCTAGCTCGTCCACCACCATCTGTAATTTTATTTGGAGGTCTTCTGAGGAATTTGCCGAGGCAAATACTAATAGATCGTCAGCATAGATCATATGTTTGACTCCTGGAATGTTTAAATAATCCGAGGAACTATTCATAGCAATCAAGAAGAGCGGGACAGAAAGAACGCTACCTGTTGGGGTTCCGCTCTCTTGTGTGAGTCTAGATGACATCTTATTGCCAACGTAAACATTAAATTGTCTATCTCTTAAAAAATTTTCAATGTAGTTAAAAATCCGTCCTTCTAAGCCCCAATCTTTTAATTTATTAATGATTACAATACGCCATACTTTTTCATAGGCTTTTTCAATACAGTAGAAGACTCTCTCAAATTCGGGCATATGGGACCGAAATGTCAGCCGAATTAGACAGAAATTCGGGCGACAAACTTATTGAAATGCAACGATTTTTTATTCATGTGCATATAGATATTGAGTTTACACACTCATATATAACGTAAATTGCATGAAAATCCCTCAATAATGCAAAATCATATCAAAACTAAGACAAACCATGCCAAATTTGAGCATATTTGATTCATTTGATAATCATAATCAAACTTGAAAAATGACAACAAACTTTTTTCAAATGTAACCGCTGCCCGAATTAAAAAGTAGCCCGATCTTAAAAGAGCCGAATTTGCGAGAGTCTACTGTATCTAAGTTAATGCAAGAAATATGTTCTTTTTTGTTAATTTTATTTGCCATGAAATGTTGTATAAATAAGCTAAGTTATCTGTTGTACATCTATTTCTCCTGAAACCCGATTGATAATCGGAGAGCAGGTGGTTTCTCTCTAGCCACCAATTTAATCTTGAGGATACCATTTTCTAAAGGAGCTTACCTACACAACTCAGGAGCGAAATAGGGCGATAGCTTTTGGGGTCTGTTGGGTCTTTATCTGGTTTTAAAATTGAAATAATATTTGCACTTTCTCAGATATCTGATATTGTGCCTTCTGAAAATACTTTGTTTAAAATTAACAGCAGCCTGCTCATTCCTTGAGGTGGAAGATTCTTCAACATCTGATAAGTGATTCCGTCTGGCCCTGCCGATCTCCCATTCGCGACCCTAAGAACCTGTGACATCTCTTCCAAGGAGAATGGTATATTGAGCTCTACGCAAGTATTATCCAGTGGAACTGTTTGATACCCTAAAAGAGATTCCCTTTGGCGGAGCGCCCCTTCTGATAAGCCTGAGTTGTCTGAGTTCTTGGCAAAAGTTCTGGCTAGTAATTCACTCATATCTTCTTCTGTGTTGGCAACTTGTCCATTTTCTATTAATTCTCTAATAGCAACTGATCTATGTTTCCCTGAGATTTTCCGAATTTTATCCCAAACTACTTTAGGTGGTTTATTATTATACCCAAATGTCTTAATGGAACTAACATAGCTTGACCAACTTTCTGCTTTGGCTTGCCTCATTACTTCTTTGACTTCCTTCTTTTTCTGGTTTAATAAATCTAAGTTCGCTACTGAGGAATGCTTACGAAACTTCCTAAACAGTCTATTTCTCTCCTTAACATTTTCTTTTACCGAATCAGTTCACCATGGGACTCTTCTCTTTCCGGGAATCTCTCTGGTTTGGGTCATGCTTAACGCTGCCGCGTTTAAAATTGCTTCATTAAACATTCTGACTTGTTCGGTCAAGTCAAGATCTTCAGAAAAATCAAAGGTCCCCACACAGCTATTGAAGAAGATACCCCAATCAGCCCTGTCTTCGTTCCATCTAACTCTATGAGTATTACTTTGATACGTGGAAAAATCCTTGACTAGAATCGGTTGGTGGTCACTATTGTAAGCTTCCATTACTACTTCCCATTCTAAGGAAATAGAAAGAGCGGGAGATGAAAGTGTAATATCAATTGCCGTCAGACTTCCGTGACCCGGATGCAGGTAAGTTGGGCTACCATCGTTTAGCAGGGAGACTTGATTGTTTAATCCATTCAGTCAATGTACCAGAAATACTTGAGATAGAATGTTCATATGTTGGAATTAGTTTCCTACAGATTAGTAGATGAATTTTTTGAAAAGAAAAAAATTTATCTCATATGGGGGCGCGGGGAGCCTCTGTCAAATACACGTCTTAACGGTCACTGAATTTGAATTCTGTGCATTGTCTATTCATTACAAACTCTATTGCTTTAGATAGAGTAACTATCCAAGAACATCAATTGGCAACTAGAATTCAAATCAGGAAAGAGGAAAGAGGCCAATTTTAACAAATTCGACGGGATCTCGTATTTTCCGTCCGCCATTTTGAGCAAAAATTTGGCATGACCTTCCGCGAAGCAAGAAAATAATAACAAAATGTATTTTCATCTCTGTCGGACTATTTTTCTCAAGTAATTGAATAACTAACGTTACTAAAAATCCATTCCCGACACCAATTCGGATAGCAATTGCCCAGAAATAAATCATCAAAAATCACTCAATTTGCGTATGATGTATAATACCATGGTAAGGAATGGGTTAATATAAAATCTTCTAGTTGGTTACCTTTGTCAACCGTTTCATAAATCACACAAAGGATTGCTCAAAATAATTTTAAGAGTAATAAAATTGAATTTCGTACCAAAATTACTTAACGTTTCATAACCGGTACATTACTTTTTGAATAATTAATTCAATTTACATCACGCAGTGCCTCCAAAGAAGAGGCCATTAGACTCAAAAAAAAACCCTCAATATTGAAATTTAAAGATTTTGTTATTCAAACATTTCAGACAGATACAGAACCCTTCCAAAAAAATTCCCTTTTCTCTCAAATTATTGCATCACTGAGAGAAATCCGAAAGTCAAAATAACATTCCGGAAATGTTAATTTTATCCTGCAGCATTAATCCGAAATCGGTGTAAATATTATGCTTTTTAGGAGTATTAGGGCTTAATGTTACCCTTTTTCATGTTAATTTTACCATTAAAAAGGTGTAAAATTAACATTAAAAAATGTTGAAATATTTTTACACCCGAAAAGTGTTAAAATTATGACGAATAAAAGTTAATCGTAGCCTCTTTTTTTTCTGAGTGTACCTATTCTCATTATTCAAGAAATGCAATCAATAAAAGTTCACCGCTAAAGAAATGAAGAATGATTTGATTAAAAAAAAAAACAAAGCTACTCACACGAAGCAAATGTCTGTGCGTTTGGCATAAGCCGGAATGGCACTTGCAATTGTGGAGAATCCATAGCTGTAGACCACAGCTTCTTCCATGTTCATGAATTCTGCAAGCTTCTCCTCCAGTTCCAAATGTACATCAACGGTGCCGTAGAAGCCTCTTGGACCGCATGATCCAACACCGTATTTCTTCAGACTTCTAATAGCATCCTCCTGGATGTCCTGATCTTCCAGGAGACCCAAGTAATTGTGTGTGCCTAGGTTCAAGCAATCTTGCCCTTCCACAGTGATTCGCTTGCCCACACGGCTAGTGACTAACCTGGGCGAGAGGGCCGGATGGTTCAGGGGCGTATCCCCCACAAGAGGTTCAGGTGTCCAATTGGCTAAGATTGCTGCTTTCTCTCCCGCAGAAAGATTCTTCGTTTTTTCGTTGCTTTTGTTTTTATGCAGAATCAACCAAATCACCAAAACCACAAGAGCTGCTTGAAGAGACAACGCAAAGAAGGACGCCTAAAAGAAAATAGACAAAATTATCAGAATTTAGAAGTCTCTTCAGTCAAGAAATTATAGAAAAAATGCACACACCTTGTGAAAAATGTCCAATATTTCGTAAATTATATAAGGCATGTTTACCATGTTGTTTACTTTTAGTAATCAATTACTTTAGAGGTCTATTGGCATAGTTTATGTAGGAATTTAGGCCCAATTTTCAGGAATTTGGGCAAGTGTCTTTATCACAAGCACCTCGCGAAAGTATGAATCACACGCGAAAGTGAGAAAAACATATGCGGAGTACTAGATTTCAGAGTGTTGCCGCGCGTCGTTGTAGTACTAAAAACCGCACTGTGATCAACATAACCTCAATTATTTTGTGGCGGAAAAATAAAATACCACGGAGCCACGACGGAGTACTGAACACACACTGAACTTCTGTAAAATAATTGATTGATTAATGATTAATTCTTTATTGTACTTGGGTCATAAGATCATTTTGTACAAATCAAGACCAAACTTTATCTAACACCACCCCTTAAACTTACTTGTCCAGCATTGCCCTACCCAACTAAGATCTGACGAGAAATCAGCACTCATCTTACAAAATTTTAAATTCGAAAGGACAAGTTAACGGTTCAATTAATGAAAAAAGTTAGGGGAGACCGGGGAGTTGGGACACTTTTTCATGTTTTGACTTTGAGACACTATTCCAAAAAATCACAATAGTATATTACAATTTTATGCGGTCTACAGGATACTTGTGGGTATTGACTTTATAATAAGTACTCGATAGAATTTCGAAAGCAACTGAATTTTCTTGGAGAAGATAAAACATAACTTGACGCCTTGTCCCAAACCTCCCCGATTTGGGGCAGTATGGGACGCATTTTTTCTCGCATAATTTGCATTATTGGAGCATGTTAATTAATTTTAAGTACTAGATAAAAAATATTTCTAATAGAAATAAAAATATCTAATCTTTTTTTTCATACTTAGAAATTAATATTAATTTAATTTGTACGGTAGAGTCATTTATTGTCAATCAATTATTTAAAGTATTTACTTCTTATTCACCATCTACCTTTCTTTGCTTCTTCAATTGTAAGTATTGCAATTATGATCATCAAATTCCTTACACGAGTAGTTTTTCTTGCAGCTTTTAGTTTTGAACTCATTAAGGAATTCCTGTTTGATTTTACGACAACTGCATGTTATCTATTTTATCCTCACTCCCTGAAAAAGCTCTCGCCTTGCTCTTTCTGGAGAATTTGTGAGAATTGTAGAGGATATTGCTCGAGAACTTCTCGAGAAAATAGTTTTTAACGGGATTGAGCAAAGGTCGAATATCCTCTGGAGAGTAAATTATTGATTCCCAAGACATTGATGGTTTAATTGTCTCTGTAGTTGGAGACATCTGCTCCACTGGTAAAGTTTGCCCAAGAGGGAGACTTCCAGTAGAAACTGGGCATTACTCTCCATTTTGACAATAAAAAATTGCACACCACCTACAATATTGTCGAAAATCAACGTCCCATTTATCCCCTTTCAGGTGTCCTAAACATCCCCGCGGGTATTTTTGATATTTAAAACCCTTAAGGAAAAAACAAGAGCGTATAATCTCTGAAACTTTTATAAAAATATGTTCCCAGATTACTGCTACTTAATCAGATAAAAAAGTTTTGATTATATATCGCTGATATAAAATACAAAGAGCAACACTGAGAAATCAAAAAGTACAATTTTTATCAAATTTTAAGAAAGTGTTCATAGAATTAAAACAATAAAACTGAGGATATCCATTCCTTTAGTCAGTTTGAGTAGTGGTTAAATCCCATTTATTTCAAAAATTAATGAAAAATTCGCCCTGCCCCACACTACCCCTGTCCCATACCTCCCCGGTCTCTCCTATTTAATTTAATTCAGTTACTTTTACGACTTCAAGAAAAGATTTAATAGATAGAAAATAATGAATGAAATCAATTATAAAGCTTGAACCTATTAGATTTCAATCTAATAATGGATAAAAAATTATCGGGGGATTAAAATTTATTTGTTTGTATCACCGTTCTAAAATTAAATTGCAAATATTTTATTTTACTTTTCGTCCAGACATCGTCGCAATTCACACAATTCTCTAATAATTAACAAAAATTTGGACGACTTCCATTGATATAAGGCTTTACTTTACACACTCTACTCAATACGTAAATAAAGATTTCAAAGCACCTCGAGACCACCTTTGAAATTTTGAGAAAAAATAAAGACTATTGAGATTAGAATCATCTTGAAATCCTGCTTGCTGAATACCAAATCTTGAAATATTTTTATCCAAGCGAAAAATAAAGATATTTGACAGCTTTATTTTGAAATCTTGTTTGTAGAATACCAAATCTTTATTTATCCCTTTATATCTTTATCTTTATCTTTAACTTTATTCGCAGAATAGAGTCCATTATTATAAATAACTTGATTACGGAAGCGTCAGGTAAGAAAATTGTCACAAAAGGATTTACTTTTTATCAAATTCTTATTGAAAGCATTTAGTTTAGAATTCACATTATTTTGCACCAAATTGAGTTTAAGATCTGCAGACTATGCAGTAAGTGAGATGCTTTATTTGCAGGATATTCAATAAATAAAGAAATCCTGATGGATAAGGAAAGATGTCGAAATTAATTTCCGAGCAATCGTATCGTCAATTCATCCAGTTATTTCGCCAAAAAAATCTCCTATCACCAGAATAATATTAATAATAATATATTAATTTGGTATAATAGATATTATCGACTATAGGGTGGCGGCATTAGTTATGGCCAGTCTATACTTGTGGCCACCTCGCAGATATTTTCAATTTTTTCCCACATATTAATTTCGAAGAACCACGAAATTAGGAATATTTGATGTGCTATCATTAAATGCAACTTTTAAACTGATTTACTTTTATATTTCGGTAGAATTTTTATTATTTTGTGGAGATTATTTTACTGATGCGCCTCACGATCAAATATACGTCAAATCGTTAAGAAATTTACTAACGATCTCACAATTTTTACTGATTAAATTATGTATCTTCAATTAAAAATATTTAGTACTATTTGTCAAAACTTGTCTTCTTTGGAACTATATTTTCTTTTACTACTTGATTTTGATGATTTTTCAAACAAAAATGTAAAATAATCACAAAGGCCATAAGTTATGACCAATTTGATAAGATTATTAACTTGTGGCCACAGCATTTGACGTGTGGCGCCCTCACAGATATTTGCTTTAGTGAGTTGTCAATCGTGTTATTTTGATTCAGTGAATTTGAGTTTTCTAGCAAAAATTGAATAAAATTTAAGATAAGTGTTAAAATTATAACATAAAATTGCTTGCAAATGTGTGGTGTGAATGATCTTATTGATTTTTTCCATGAACTTGCATTTTGTTGTAAATAACCTAACTTTTTCTCTTTTTTCCTTCTTAAGAGAATGAAAATCATGAAAAAAAACAAGAGAAAAACCTCATTATTACAATCAAAGGATGAAAAAGGGGCATTGAGAAGCATTGAAAATAGAATGACCACGACCAAAGTATTCCAGTCATTCCAGCTATACCACATCCCCTCACAAACTCTGCGTTAAAATTTTCGGAAAGTCTCCGGAAGAAACAACAGATCACGGAGGCTTTCACAGTGCCCTTAGAGAGCAGGCAGAAAAGAAAATTATAAGATGGGTTCTTCATGCAGCCAAATGTAGCTTTTCCATCACGAAATTCTGATTGGATTACTAGCCTCTGGCGGGGAGAATCAATATTAGTAGTATCCGACTATTATGAGAAAAATATTTGAGAAACTATGAAAATTTGTTAAACAAAATAATAAAAACCTGTGAAAGTACCTAAAATGCTTTTCTTTTCTTTTGTATTAAAATTATTTTATTACTAAGTTTGTTTTATATAATTTGAAATTGTGGCCATAAGTTATTACACGAGTGGCCACAAGTTCGTAAAAGAGGCCACAAATTATGAAGTTTACATGGTTGGGAAAATCACATATTTTCCGGGAATTGAGGGATTTTCCTGATAAATTCATTTGGATATATCGAAAGATAAACTAAATGAAAGAAATTACTCTTAAAATTTCGCTTTAATTGGTCAAAAAGATCATCAGCTGTTAGAAGATATGTTCTTAATGTGGCCATAAGTAATGCATGCACCCTACCAGAAATTTTTATGCACCTAAAACCAAAATTCAAATATTTATACAAGATAACATAAGCCAGAAAAAAGAGTCTCGGAGATCTACATTGAAGCAGAGAAATAATGTGTATAAAGCCCCAGTTTTAGATAAAAACGCAACGAATAGGTAAGTTATAATACTGAACATTAAAATATAAAATACCGAAAATAATTTTATTCTATTATTATTTTATTATCATTTTTTATTTTATTTTTAGTCAAGACAATTTGATATTTTTGGTTTTTACATTATCACTAAATTTTCTTACACTCTAAATTTATATCTCAAAAGACATCATTAAAATACGATAATTGTTCATCAATACATACTTCAGTCGTTGCGCAAAAGATTATTATAGATTTTAAGAGATATTTTTTCTTAAATATTAATTTTTTTTAGAAATCTAGCAAATTGCTGAAAAACAATTCCTCTTGCGGCAGTAAAATCCAAGGGTTTTGCATTTTTCACAGAGCATCTGCGGATGTACTTTAGATTGGTCAGAAACATCCAGGCCATCAGGCTTCTCAAGAGGTCTCTGAAAATTCAATTTTTATTTTAGTAGTGTGTTTCAGTTTTTTTTATCTACATCTACACTATACGAAACAAAAGTGTATTTTTTAATTTATATTTGTTTTTTTTTTTTAAATTTAATCAATATAATTAAATTACCTGTTTGTGAGGATAAACGTTCACATGGCATTTGATACATTCTTGGCCCATATTAGCCCAAGAATTTCCTGACATCCACTTCCTTTTGCATTTTGGACATTTGTATTCACCGAAGCACCTCTTCTTTCCCTGATACGGCGTTTTCCCCTCTGCTTTTGGTCGAGCCTAAGAGTAGCGTTTATTCTTTAGCATATACATTACAATAATTCTTATCTATATCGCTGAGAATCATATTACAATCGAGCAGAAAAGTGTCTACTGTACAAAAACTTCTCGCCATAAATAAGATAAACATTTCATATATACTAACCTTTGGACAATCGCGGATATAATGGCCCTTTCTGAAGCATAAATGACACAAATAGTTATCCGGCGGTAGTTTTTGAGGCTTTTTGTTTTCGAAATTCTTAGAAATATCCAGATTCCCCAGTGTTTCTATCAAATCAATTATTTGCTCATAGGATGATGCTGGTGGTGATAATGACTCTTGTTGAGTACAGGAATAATTCTGGGGTACATGGTAGGCATTCCACATTGGTGGTGCTGACGACTGCTGCAAAATTAAATTTCTTATTATAATTTTATGAATAGTTTCGTGTTTAAAAAAAATTTGTTATTAATTTGGATTTTCTGAATGAATGCATGTGTTTAATGACGTCATAGAAACATATGGAAAGTTATGTATAAATTTTCGAAATAGGAAATCATGTGGATGTGAGTCCAGAAATGTATAACGTCATCATAAACAAGGGATGACTCTACGGTACCTTTTTTCAAAACCTGTTTCTTAAAAAATTTGAGTTAATTGGTTAAATAAGAAATAGAAACTGATTTGCAAATCAAGCAAATCAAATAAAAGTCATAGATCCTAATTTTGAAAAGAAGATAATAGAGGTATTAAGGCGTCTACACATTAGCCGTACTCACTATGGCGTTGTTATCTCGTAATCTCCGTAATCTGTTATCTTGTTATAATTTTTCATTTATAAAATACATTACGAGAACATAACGAGATAACGAAATAACGATATTACAAGATAACAGCGCCATAGTGAGTACGGCTATTGAGAGCAATTTTCGTCAAAAATTGCGTTTTTGACAGAAATTTGACGTTTCCACCTACAAGGCTGCAGGGAATTTCCTTCAAAACAGCAATTTTTGACAAAAATTGCTCCCAATGTGTAGAGGCCATAACATTAAATTTTAAATAAGAGTTCAATAACTAGGTCAAACTCGATTTAATGTTAGACAGAATAGGTATTCTAGAAGAGGGGGCAGGGCAAATTTTTTGCCAAACCAAAAAATTATTTGAACTTTGAACAGTTTTCGAAAGGTCCCCTAGAGATCAGAGTTAGTTGAAAAAAGTAGCATTTTCAGCGTATTTTTTTCTGAATTGATCAACAAAAATATACTGACCGGTAAGCAGTTTTCGAACAAAATGTTCTAAGTTCTAACCAAATATGGGAATGGCACTGCCTCGCAGTTGTCATTTTAACAACATCATTAAAATGTTGTTTAATTAAAATGATGTTAAATTTTAACAACATAATTTTTTGGGTATCTAAATACGGGTCCCGGTCAAAATCCCGAAAGCAAAAATCCCGAATTCTTAGCTACTCCCATGATTGCACCTGCGCTTGCTGGAGGCAAAGGGAAATCTTCTGTGTCTTGGGAAATTATTCTATACATTTTCCTCCATATAATTTCATCCCTTTCACGATTTTGAACATTCGGGATTTTGGCTTTCGGGATTTTGGCCTTTTCGGGATTTTGGCGTTCGGGATTTTGGCTTTCGGGATTTTGGCTGTCACCGTCTAAATACAATACACCGTCTAAATACAATACACCGTCTAATGGTTGGGGAGGGGTGGAAAGAAAAAAATATCTTTATTTTATAGAATATCACCCTATGCGAGGATCATAAAAAGATAGGAAAATGAAATTTCATTTCCCACCCAACTAAACATAGCCCGAAATAAATAAATTTACAAAGAGAATCTGAATCCTATAAGAAACATAATAGTTTCTTACTATCGGAGATCTGTCAAATAAACTTAATGGCGTCTTCTATACGGGGGGATTTCGAAATGCACCCCACTGTGCTATGCACCGGTGAGTCTCGGGAAATCTTCTCTAGTGGTTCATGCCTGAGATAAATTTTCTCCACCCAAGTGTGTTCTAACTAAAATAGATAGTCTGGAAGACTTTCTATTTTATTTCGAAACGTTTCGAACGTCAATCATACAATGTTTTAGTTTAGAATCAAAGAATTCGTTAAAGATACGTAAAGTTAATATTTATGCCTGGTGACGAATACTTTATAAGGAAGAGGAGATGGGGCATACATCCTCTATATCAAAACCGTCCTACCGCAGGATTTTATGCTAATATTGTTGCTAAATTAAGAAAATATTGTAAGTTATTTATTTTCCTATAAATCAACTTTAACATTACAATTCAGAAGAGTGATCGATATCGTGTCCCCATTTCACCTGCTTTTCGACTCTTGATAATTTTAAAAATAGTTCACGAGGAAACCATCTCTTGAAATACAAAAAAAAAGATAAAATCGCTTGAAATGTCAAAATATTCGAATATACAACAAATGGAGCTTTCGAAGAGACAAAATGCATCGGTCTAAAGCTCAGTGGGGGATTTTTATGACAAAATGGCGGTTTTCCGTTTAGATGCTCCCAATATGGACTAAATCGGTTAAGAAACCTGGAGCATCTAAACGGGGGGATTTTATTTCGAAACCGCCATTTTGACACAAAAGTCCCCCACTGAGCTTTAGACCCGGTGCATTTTTACCTATCTTTCGGCGCTTAAAATCTCCCTCTTCGAAAGCTCGTTTGTTTATGTTCGAATATCTTGTCCTTTCAAGCGGTTTTAAATCTTTTTTTTTGTTTTTCAAGAGATGTTTTTCTCATGAACTATTTTCAAAGTTATCAAGGGTCGAAAAGCAGGTGAAATAGGGACACGATATCGATTAATCTTCTGAATGTATCGTTTAATCTTTATTAGAATATGGTGGAATTGTTAAATAGACATCCTTGTGTTGTTATGGAATTTGTCAGCTGAAAAGTGATTTTCATCTAATTTCTAAGAACTTAGAGACCCTTAGGGCCTCGACAGACCTGAGGATTAGCCGAGAAACGGCTTAGCGCAATTATATTCGACATAATGATTAAACTTCATTTCAATGATTTTCCACTAAGTCGTCTCTCGGCTTAAGTCGTAAGTGTGTCTAGGGCATTACGTATATGAATAAAGTTTATTTATAGAAAAATAAAAAGCTTAGGATATTTTCTTAATTTAGCAACAATATTGGCATAAAATCCTGCGGTAGGACGGTTTTGATATAGAGGATGGGTGCCCCATCTCCTCTTCCTTATAAAGTGTTCGTTACTAAGCATAAATATTAACTTTACCACTCTTTAACAAATTCTTTAATTGTAAAACACTGTGTGATTGACGTTCGAAACGTTTCGAAATAAAATAGAAAGTCTTCCAGACTATCTATTTTAGTCAGAACACACTTGGAGAATTTATAACAGAGGGTGGAGAAAATTTATCTCAGAAATGAACCACTAGGGGAGATTTCCCGAGACTCACCGGTGCATAGCATAGTGCGGTGCATTTCGAATTCCCCCCGTATAGAAGACGCCTTAGAGGGATTTATTTCAAAAGTTGAGGGATTATAAGGGCGGTAAAGTAAAATACACCTCGTGACTCGCAATTATAACAAAATTATGTTTTCTTGGGAGGATATGAAGCCCGTATAAATCACAATGTAATATTTTTTGTTTTTTACCTCAATAAAATTATATATATGAATTATTTTTTGTCGTGAATCAATCATGTAATCAAAACATGTATTAAAAATTTGTGTGGAATTTGTACAAACTTATTGTTTGGCTTGAACTTAATGTTGAAGACATCAACTTGCAATTAAAACGTGGGTCTGATTTAAAAATAACTGACTGAGAGCAATACTCAGTACGACAAAAAAATGGATGGTCTATGTGAGTGTAAAAATTTATTAAGATGCGCCTCGAAAATTACTAAATTGTCGGTCAATTAACATCGATGGAAGTGCATTGGGGTATTTTTATAACATAAATGGAGAATCTATTTACCATGTATGTTGGCGGTGGTTCATCCATGGACATGTAATACCACTGTGGTGGCTGTTGCTGAAATGCTGCCGATGAGGACGTTTGATAGGAGTTTATGTAGGGTAGCGATGAGCCTTGTGAAGGTCCTGTGTAGGGCAGTTTTGAGAAATTGGCAGAATTCGCGACAGTCGGAGACAATTGAGATATTACTGTTGGAGGCATTTTATGAGCCACAGCAGAAGAATCTTGCACAGAAAGAACTTTAAGAAGACTCAGCACAATTTTTTACTCTCCAGAACCGAGAAATCCACATTCAGAGAAAAATGTACACCCGAATAACTCTGACGGATATTGAATTTGATCTCTAACGTACACCCCGCACTGAGTATCTTCTGTTTAGCTCTCTGAAAATATCTCTTGCTATTTTTAACCTAAAGAAAGAAATTGTTTTACAGATTCACTTGAACTACGTTCATTTGAAAACTTCTAAATATGCTGCACATTTTCCAACACTGTCGATTGGGATATGCCTTTTAGAATTATTTTATTAACAACTTTTTTCATCTTGAAGAATTACCTTAAAATTATTTAACAGTTTCGTAAATAGAACTAAATATTAAAAGAAAGAAAATCCTTTTTTTATAATAGGCACTTTTCAAATTAATTAGTCCATCATCTTAATTACACTGTGGATGATCAGTTGAGGATCACCACACGAGGAAAAATTTAAGAAGAGGTAGGAAGTGACTGAAGACGAAAATTCGACTGATGCTATGTGGGATTGATGTAAGACTACGAATAAGATCGGCGATAATTCGTGTGTGAAGTTCTTTTTTCTTGTGACTAATTTCTTGAGCGTACGATCAGGAGAGACGGGAGCCAAGGGGAAGGGATGAAATGAACAAAACAGATGATCACTTATACATAGGAATAGGAATATGGTATGTGTTCATGCTCGAGTGAGAACTTCCTGATGATGGAGCATTTTCTTAGCAAGAAAATTCAGCGCTTTACTATCTGCATAAATCACATATAGAATAAATATTAAGGGAAAGTGCCCATGTTTTGCACGGTCCCAAGCTTCATAATGACTAATTTTTCCAGTTTTTCTATACGACTCATTGCACCTATATTTTAAAATCTATAGGAGAAGGTGTCCTGGTTTTTTTTTAAATATACTGAGGAGTCACATTTATTCAGAAACATAGGAAAAATTTAGTCATTATATAGCTTGGGACCATGCAAAGCATGGGCACTTTCCACTAGTTATACTGATGAAATGGATAAAATAGATATTTTCGCGGTTAGATAGGGAGCTCTGGAAACGTTCAAATTTTCTTAAACATCGCGCAATTGTATGTGGTCACCTTCATAGTTTTTAAAATAATAAGAAAAACTGAAAGATATTATGCATTTTATTAATTTGACAGAAACATGTAAGGTAAAGTGCCCTCGAGTGCCTCGATTCAAATATTGACCGGTGGTCAATATTTGAATGTTTGATGGTGAATTTCTGTAAAATTGTCAGTGATTCGTATTTATTTATGGAAAAATTGACCTATTAATGTCAGATCATATGCCAAATATTAGTGCAAATATAAATAAATTGAATAAATAACTCTACACTCTTAGAAAAAATTAGTTCGTACAAGCTCATATGCAGTTATTAGAACTATAAAATATAGTAAATATAGACCCAACTATATATTTAGTTTGGGTAACTAAATGAAATAGTTGACCACAGTTAGTTAAAGTATCCTTTTCATTTAGTTATCACAACTAAATCAAAATAGTAATGGGTACTATAACATATTAGTCCCAATTACTAAATAAATGGGGTTGATACCCATCTTATTGGCTGTAATAACTATATCATATTAGTTGTGGTTACTATATAGCATTCATTGTGATGCATATTTCTTATTAGTTGCTTAAAAAACGAAAGAGCTTCAACGCATTACTAAAATAAAAACCACTCTTTACTATTGGAAAAGTAGTCATAACTTTATGAAAATATAGGCCCATCTATTTACATTGGTTGTGAGAACTAAAAGGAATTAGTGACCAATATTAGTTGGGATAATGATTTCATTTAATTAACACAAGCAAATATAATTGTATGAAAGCATTATGAAATAATTGCCGCAACACATCCACGTAAATATTGTCTTATATTCTAACTACTAATAAATTTATTATGAGTATAACGTTTTAAGAATATAAGAACTATTTTAAATAGATTTGATAATAATCGCCCGAACAACTAATTTTCATTAGTAATCACGTCTAAACTTTTCTAAGAGTATACTGGCCGAATTGAGGAACCTATCGACTTGAGGGCACTTTACCTTATTGTGTTGGTTATAATTCTATTTCAAGAACAAAACGAAAAATTTCACATCATGTGAAAATTTCATTTCGGGCGAAAAATTACTCATCTCGCGAAAATTTCATTTCTGGCGAAAAGAATGACGTCTCGTGAAAAATTTCATATCTCGCGAAAATTTAATTTTTCACGAAAACTTTCACATCTCGCGAAAAATTTCATATCACGTGAAAATGTCATTTCTGGCGGAAAATTTTATATCTCATAAAAAAATCATGTAAAGAATCTCAGCTACCATAAGCTCATCTGGGCTTATCACTGTTTTTTTTTATTTGCAATCATTTATTCGAATTAGCAGACACTCCATTTTCTAAGGGGAAGATTCAGTTCCACCGTTCCACCCTATAATACCATAAAAATAATTCAAGGTGTAGTCTTAATTTTGAAAAAATAATTTCAGTGATTCCAATTCCAATCCTTGCGCATATCGTCATTGAAGAAAAAGTCAAAGAGGTTTCCTATAAGAGTGCTTGGTTATATTTAAAGGCACACACAAATTTCGTTTTATTTTTCGTATTGCGTATCCATGGCAATTCAACAAACCTCCAACGTGTGCCACTTGCCAAAACTCAAAGTTCTTTCCTGCACACGCCTCAGGAGGGAGTCAGTTCCAACAAACTATTCTTCCGTGACTGTTTGTGGTTTTCAAAGGAGCGCTTTTAAATCCAAATCCAAAGGACAAATTTTAGAAAAAAAGGTGAAGTTTATAGGAATAAGTTTCAGTGATAATATTCAAGGAAGTAAAAAGCAGAATTAAGGATTAAATCTCTTTGTAGATATCACAGAATTTGAGAGTAAGTATCCTAACATTGTTACGCAATTATTTTATGCTTAGTATATGATCGATTTGTCTCAAGGTTGTAATATTCTTGCACAATTTTCATACTTCTTTTTCGAAATACAACGCTATCTTCTATGTAGAATTTTTTGCAGATTGACTACATTGTTGAGTTTCTGTCAATCCTCTATTATGTCACTGCTTTGATGATACCATTTTTCATATAGAAACCCTATCAATAAGAATGCTCTGTTCGTTTTCTTAGAACATCATAATGCAAGAAGTTTATTATCATCAAACACATTTAACTTACATTATTCAGCAATCGATTTCACAAAATATACATGACGAAAAAAACATCCAGCGCAACCACTTTCAAAGCATAATTTTCTTTAATGTTTTTTTGGCATCTATTTTCGTTTAAATTAATGGAAATAAGAATTGACATTATTTTTTCGTTATATTTTTATACACAATATGTATTCCGTGCGTCAAAATATTTAGGTGATTTATTGAATTTAATATTCGTGTTTTTTTCGCTCTCCCTTTTTGATGAACATGCCAGACAGAATGTACATGGGAATATTATTTGTTAAAATAATCAATGAATTATAGATAGGATTTGCTCGTTAAAAGAAACCGTTCGAGGTTGAATGTTTGATAATATGTTAGTATTCGTGTAACATACACATAATGCACATTTCTAGTCAAATTAATATTATTTTGGGTTGAAAGGGGTGTATCCAGCGTTGCGGAATAGTCGAGTTCATCATAACTTAGATGCCAAATTGTAAAGTGGTTTCGCATTATTTTTATCTCTATAAAGCATTTATTTTTATCTTATCATCTCATGAGGAAAGATTATTTGGTTCGTATAGATAAGGGCCTTTTTCATATCAGTTGGTGGTATTTCATTATTACTATTACAATTTAATTAATTTTTCTTTTAAATAATATTTAAAATCACGCAAATATTATTCTTTTCAATTTTGTCTTGTGGTGGAAGCCAAAAGATAAACTATATTAAGTTTTAAAAATATAAATTCAGTTCCAAAAACATGTAGGGGATTGTAAATATGGCTCGCACAGAGTGAACCTTCAAACGATGTGAATTTTCTCTTCGTTTGCAAACAGCTGACTTATCATTTCTCATCTCGTCTCATAAGCTTAATAATTATTTTATAGCTAAAAACAGACGAACTAGCTCTTTGTAAATAACGAGAATATTTGCGTTGTTTGAAGGTACACTCTGTGCGAACCATGCTAACATTCCCCTAGCTAGAGGCCGTTTCCTTGCAATAAATGTAGTAACTTTCTTAATACAAATTTTATGAAACATTGTAAAACACTTCAATTTTCCGCAAAAAGGAAAATTTTGTCACCATGCATTTTTCGCATTTTTCCAACCACCCGGGGTACCACCAAACACTTTCTGGGGCACCAGTAAACACCTCTTTTTCTCATCTATTGAAGTTATTTTGGGAATTCACCACAACTCTTAATTATAAAGAAGGTATTGAAAATGTATATAATTATCAATAAAACACTGCAAAATTTAGAATGAGCAAAAAACTAAAACACTGCACACCGAACATATTTTTCAAGGGATTTTTCATCATTTTGACAACAATCGACTACTGACTGGAAAGCAGCGCTACTAAAATAGTAGCAACAATTTTACCTAAAGTTCGAATTAGTTCTGTTTTGTAATGGATTTTAAATTCTTTTAAAAAATGTGAAATTAATTTCTTTAATAAATTCATAAATATTATTCCAAAACATGTAGGAAAGTACTGGTGTAATGAAATTTTACTTAACTTGTTTTATTATCGTTTTCCAGGTAGATATATAAATGACTAAAATTATCAAAATCTCATAATTTTACGAGAAATTAATTTTATTTCTAAATTACGTGAACTATGTTGAAAATTCTTTTGCTGGACAAGCATATCCCTATGATTTCATATAGGTCTCGTCCTCTGAGATGTAATACCTATATTTAAAAAATCTCAATGTTTGGTGGTACCCCTGTTTGGTGGTGCCCCAGTTTTCCCTAACTAAATTGTGACCAATTTAACTATTGAAAAAAAAAAACGCACGAATATCTACCTACTGATTGCCATTTATCACTCTGACCTTTTTATTGTTGATGTTGCCTTTTCATGATTTAATGCTTAAGTAAATTCTGTCGAGTCAGGCAATTTTGATCCGAAAAATCACTCGATTTCTTGAGCCACCAGGACCTTGACCACAAACTTGAAACGAGCGCAAGTGTTTCTCAATAAAATTTTCAAAAAATTCAAGAATAAATAAATTGTTTGGTGGTCTCTGCTGTCATATTGATAGGCTTGCATGCTAAAGTTTGTTGAAAAGGTCTTTGGTAAATCTTAATATTGACCAGGAATGAAAGCTCTCTTTTATAGTTGAAAAAGTTCCCTCGCGAAAATAACACGCAATTTAGCGGCAAAAAGTTTGCCTGATGGAAGGAGAACAAACAATGTTGGAGTTGTATTTTGGGACTCGAGTAAAACATTTAAAATAATCAACACATTCTGCACGCTTTAACTTTGACACAGTTTTAGAAGCAAAAATTACTTTTACTTCTTCATCTATTTCTTACCATCTCTTATTTTTGTTGTTTCAATAAAACATGTAAAATGAATAGACTTTTGTGGTGTAAGCAAACCATTAATAAACGGGAATACGTAGAAAATTCTGTGAAAGAATAATTTCTCTGTTGATATTTTAATTGTCCTGGGAAATCTTCAAGTCAATAACCTGTAGCATGGTAGGAATACATTACAATTTATGCCACAGAATAGGAGAAAAATAATCAATATGTGTCGAGTGATAGAATAATATGTATACTTAAAGAATTTTGTTTTGTTGATTCAACAATTTTGTCATTAAGCTACATTGTGATAGTATAAAATAACGTAAAATAATAACTCCTAACTGGAACAAAAAGGTGCAACTATTCTTTTTTGCCTAAAAATAGGATAAAAAAAATCCAGTACAGTCGAGTTCCTCAAATTTGAACGACGGTTGAATTCAAAATGTGAAATTTGAGGTTATATGAAGAAAGTTTTGCGTGGAATCTGAATTAGAAACATTTTTCTCTAATATTTCCTCAATATTATCGTATTATATTAGCTTCCGCAACAAATTCCATTTCTTTAACAATAAATTACATTGATATATTCACATATTACATCGAAAGGTCTCGACTACAGCTACTTAAAGAAAAAGTATCGTTTAGTTTTCGAAATATGCGACATTGATTAATCTCCTCTCGATTTTTCGATTAATCAGACCTTCGATTAAATCGGATGAAGTTAGCGTGTCAAAAGGGTTGTAGTACGTTACGAGAGGTTTTGAAAATTAGAACCGGAGATATGGCCACTTGAAAATTCAATTTTTGATCCCTTATAGCCCTGGTAAATTTTGGTATTGATCGAAAGCTCTAAGGTCCAGCTATAACATACTAAAATTCGAGCCCGATCGATGGCATAAGGGCTGAGTTATTGAGAGAATAAAATTTGGGTGTGTTCCGAAATGGCAGAAGGAGGGCGTGGGGGGTGGATCTGACATCACATACTTTTCGCCGCCCATCGACATTTAACCTCTGCCGAAAACCGCTTGTCGATATCTCTTTCCGTTCTCTCTCCAGAAGTAGTTATACGACAGACAGATGGACGGACGAAAATTTTTGGAGATATGATATTCGTGAAATGAGTGTCAAAACGTGTAAATACAAAAATTTAGGCCGGATCTGATAAGCTCGGATTTTACCTGTGACCACAAAATCTTAGATTGTAAAAATACACCGAATCAGATTCTATTTGGATTTTCCAAGGTTAGATGTAAGACGTTTCACGGAGTTTGTTTATCGGTTTCATTTTTATTGTTGATTTTTCGGTCAATGAAAAATATCTCGTCTTTAAAGAGTTAATAAAATATCTGTCAAATGTTATGATTAAGTCATGAATACTCTTATGGCTCAAATGAGTTTTCAAGACATGCTTACTAATATTTCTCAAAGACGTAGATTTGTAATTTTCAAATATTTTCTCAGGTAGTTTTAAAATATACATAAGAAATAATAAATAAATCATATCAATAAAAAAGCATGATGTTCGACTCTATTCAGACCCAGGGCACATAGCGCCCCTGACCTTATAAAATTGGAATTTTATTATTTTAGTGGTTAATATGCTTATGTGAAATGTATATATGAAAAACGAAATGTAAAATACATATTGGCAAAATTCGACATTTCCACAATACGAAATTTGAAATACAAACATGTAAAATATGAAGTTTCCAAATACCGTGGGCTTTGTACGTTTAACATAATTTTCATTTACAAAATTTTTTGAAATAGAAGCAATTTTTTCGAATGAAAAACAGATATATATTATTCAATCGGTCATCATTCTACATATAATAAAAAAAAAACTATTGTAGGGAACAAGAATAAAAGAAAGCTCCCCATTTTGTGAAGACCTTAATAATCAGTCATTGTCAGTGGAAGGACATAAAATATGCAAGAGCGACATGAATGGAGAAAAGTTAGTAGACGAAAATAAAACACAATTTTACACGGATATAAATATCTACCTATATATAGAATATATAAAGCAATTTTATTATTGAGGAGACTCTGTCTAAAAATCGATATTAGAAAAAAGATTGCTGTATGTAAATATCTGTGGAAGATGTATTTCAATTTGAATGAAAAATTTTACATGGAAATGTTATAGTTCTGCAGCAGAGTGGAATTTTTATACAATAAAAGCTAGTGATAAGCCTACTTACTAGGGGTATGTAGGCATGGTTCGCACAGAGTGAACCTTCAAACAACGCAAATTTTCTCATTGTTTGCAAAGAGTTAGTTCGTCATTTCTTAGCCATAAGATAAATAATCATCATGCTCATGAAACGATATATGAGAAATGGTAAGTCAGCTCTTTGCAAACACAGAGAAAATTCGCATTGTTTGAAGGTTCACTCTGTGCGAACCATGCCTACATTCCCCTACGTGCCGCTGTTTTCCAATTACACACCTCTAATGAGCTGGCGTCCTGGTCCACGCCGTCGTCAGTCCATCGGAAGCTGGGTTGGCCTCGTCTCCTCGAAGTAGAAGGCCAAAAATCCGTCGTAGGATCCTTCTCTCGAACGCGGCTAAGAGTTCGCAATTCTGTTTGCTGAGGACCCACGTCTCAGACGAATACGTGAGGACTGGCAGGATCATAGTCCTATACAGCAATAGCTTAGTCCTTATGCTTAAGGTTCTAGACCGGAAAACTCTTGATAGACTGAAACAGGCCTGTTCTGGTCTGTTGTTGATTTGCCTGGTGTGAAACCACATTGGTATTGTCCAATAATGGTCTGAGCGAATGGGGCTATTCGACCAAGTAGAATAGAGGAGAATATCTTATAGGCGGTACTCAACAACGTAATATCCCTATAGTGGCTACAGTTTGTTATATCTCTTTTCTTATGTATAAAACGGATAATGTCAATTTTCCATTCGTCTGGCATTATCTCTTCGTCCCATACACGGAGCACTAGTTGATGAACAACTCGGTTTTATCATGCGCCTCCATGTTGGCACAGCTCCGCTGCAATTCCGCACTCCTGGCGCTCTGTTTTGTTTAAGCCGACGGAATGCTGTTTCGACCTCGTCCATACTACGTAGCTCTAGTATGGTATCAACACCTTGAGCATTGCTGACTTCCAACTCATCATTATTGAGCTGTCCGTTGAGAAGTTCATCAAATTACTCCACCCATCCATGGCATCCAGGATGCCATTCTGATCGGAAATCAGATTCCCTTGCTTGTCCTTACAGGATAAAGTTCGTGGCGTATATGACTTCATATCCCGGACTTGTTGGTAAAACTTCCGCGCTTGCTGCGGCTGCGCTCTGCATTCCTCACTCAACCACACTGTGCAGTTTCTTCTCCTGTTTTCTGAGCTCTCGTAAGACTCTACACGTGCCCGCGTTTTTTGTGAACTAAGCATGGCTCGGTATGCTGCGTTCTTACGTTTAGTCGCCATTTTGCATTCATCATCGATCCAGTCGTTCCGATCCTTCTTTCGACTGTGACCAAGAATAGTGGTGGCCTTTCCAATAACGTATGTTTTGATATGTTGCCACATATCGTTGATTGGCATCCTGTCTCCAGATGCGGTGCATGGTGCATTTTATATTACGTTTTATCAGAGTGAAAACATCTTTTTTCTGACATTTAGGTGCTTGCACCGGGCGGGACTTAAATTCTCAACTTTGGGAGTCGAGTCAGAGATCTCATCCGCCCAATACCAAATAAATATACTATTCTGAGTTTATTTTCGATGTTCCATTTAAGTTAGAGGGCACTTATTTAATTTTCATATTGCTTTGTATAGGTATTACATCTAATGATACAGCAGTGATGGAGAAGTATGACGTTATTTCGGTCGTTGGCGAAGGTAGCTATGGACTCGTCATGCGATGTCGACATCGTGAATCTGGCCAGTATGTCGCTATTAAAAAATTTTTGGAGACAGAAGATGATCCAACTGTAAGGAAAATGGCAATGAGAGAAATTAGAATGTTGAAGGTACATTTAGTCGTTAATTTATATACAAAACCAGTTCTAAATATATATTTTTTCGCAATTCCAGAGACTTCGTCATGAAAATTTAGTGAATATGATTGAAGTTTTTCGCCGTAAAAAGAGATTTTTTCTTGTCTTTGAATACCTTGAACACACCGTTCTTGAAGAACTTGAAGCTAGATCTGGAGGATTAGGCTTCGTCACAGCTCGCAAATATATTTATCAAGTTCTCAGAGCTCTCGATTTTATCCATTCTAATGATGTCATCCACAGAGATATTAAGCCTGAAAATGTTTTAGTTTCCCGACTGGGTATAGTTAAGCTATGCGATTTTGGTTTTGCTCGAACCTACACGGAAAATGAAACGTTTACGGATTATGTGGCCACGAGATGGTACAGATCTCCCGAGTTGTTAGTGGGTGATCCGCGATACGGAAAGGAGGTAGACATTTGGGCAACAGGTTGTCTCTATGCCGAAATGATGACTGGGGAACCTCTGTTTCCTGGAGAAAGCGATGTTGATCAGCTCTTCCAAATTATTAGGGTATTGGGCAAAGTTAATGCTCGACATCAGATTCTGATCACCAGGAATACATTATTTAAGGGCATGAAGCAGGAGCAGGATACTAATCTTAATAGCATTTTTCCAGACTGGAATAGAGATAGTCTGAATTTCTTAGAACAATGCCTACAGATGGATACGATGATACGTCCAGATACCAGGAAGCTCCTCAAGCACGATTTATTTACTAAGGATGACTTTTTGGACCAATTTTTACCAGAGCTTAAGGTTAAACTGAGTCAAGAAGCTCAACTCAATCCTCTCCTAAAGAGAATCCAGAGTGTAGGTAATTCGGGTAAGAAGTCCTTACCCGATGAAGCAAAAAACCAACAATCAGATCGTACAACTAGAGAAACCAAAATAAATTCCAATACATCGAAAGATCGTCTTGGACAAATTGGGTTATCCTTTTTGACAACCAATCAAATCTTAGGTCATACACCCAACAAAATCTCCGTGGATGTTCCACCTCTTAAATCTGAAGATCACAATAACTTTACATCATTGAATTCCTATAAAAATTACTTCAGTAATCAACATTACAAGCTATTGTCACAGTTCAAATCTAATAGTATTAACAACAATAATATAACCAAGGATGTGGTTTTCTCGAAGAACGAGAGAATCCTATCAGCACAGAAGGACAAGCAGACTTTTTCTACAAATATGGAAGTTAACGTTCCAAGTTCTCCAGTTCAGTTCCAATCACTTCAAATGGAAAGTTTGTCAAATGATGTAAGGGATTGATAAAATCAAGAAAAATTGTCTGTATATTTAATTTTGCAATATATATATATATATTTTTTCTCTAGGCCAATCATCCCGTGAAGAAAGATCGTGGTTCATTTGGGGATGAGCTTCCATTGCAAAAACCAATCAACCAAGTTCTTTCAACAGACATAAATGGTCTAGCCATTTCTGGCAGCATTCCACAGTATTTTTCCAACAAACGGCATACAAATCTTATGAGTAGCTTTCAGACAGCCCAGAGGAGTACAACGAATTCAGTGATGTCAAAACAGAGTCCCATTCCTGTTCAACTTACCGTCAACAGGCCTAATTTAGTTAAGAGGGATCGAGGAATGTTACTAGATGTTGTATCAAATACTTTAGGAATTGGTCAGCAAGACACGATAAAGAATGAGACCAGTCCGAGAATTCTTCTTGGTCCTCCTTGGCTTACGGGAAAAGACTCTAAAATAATAACACAAATTGGAAAGAAAGGTGGAGGTTTAACGGATTGGAAAAGTATAAGTCACAACAACAAGTTGCAGGTTTCCGGATCACATATTTTAGACTACAATTCCAGTTCAGCAAATACTGGTACTGATCTCGTCTTGCCGAATTGCCCAGGAGCCTCAACGAGTCCCTATAAGGGTTCTAAGAAAAAATTAACACCAATGACTGGGATTCAGATTCCGGGAGAGAACACGATATTTCCCACCCCGGTAAGTGTGATGAAGGTAGTTTTACAAGATTACATTATATCACTACTTTAAATTATTACAAAAACGATAGGGAAGACTGGAGCAAAAAGTAACAAAACGGGTATTTTATTTTTTTACAAGCTACTCGAGCGCCTCAAAAATTTCTAATTAGCGCAGTTTTATAGGAAATTTACCGCTCTACAACTTTGTGAAAGTAATTTTCCTCTATTTTGTAAGGAAATACATTTATCGAGCCAATTTTTAAAAGGTAATTTTGTGACCATTCTCAAAAATGCTGGGACAAATAGTACCAGACATTGGATATTATCATATTTTGATTCGCTTCATTACAGGCTTCCGTAAATTTGAAAAAAGACCTAGAAAACATATTTTTATAGAAAATTTATTCATCTACACCTTTGTAAAACACCATTTTCTCTGCGAGAAAAGTGGGAAAACGAGAAAAGCGCTTTTCAAACTATTTTAGAGAAAAACACACAAAAGACTGCAAATCGTTTGACCAATGCAAACAACAAGCGGCGAGACATGATAATGACGTTTCCTTTCGCCGTGAGACATCAGAAATTGCTTCGCTTTTTTGTTACTTTTTACCCCAAATGGCCATTTCTAATAAAAGGATTTCTGGAGAAAAGAACTTTTGTGAAATTCTAAAATAGATAGCGGATTCATATTCAAAAAACCCAAATTATATAGAAAATATTCACCAGTGCATCAATTTTGGAAAATAAGTAGTTAATAATTGTTATCTTCTGGAAGGAAAATATTTTAAAAATAGGGCTAAAAATTTCGATATTTTTTATTTTTCTAAATTCCTTGTTCGAATTCTAAGAAACTTACAGACATTGAAGAAGGTCTATAGAGGCTATCTATAGAAAAAAATTTAAGCCGCTACCTTTTTTAACTTGGAAGATATTGAATTTTGAAATTTTCGATTTGTGACTTTTTGCCGCAGTCTCCCCTAAAGATAATGTGAATTAATTCTATTTGATGTTTTTTTTTTCTCTTCATTTTAGCGAAATTTTTCTCCGTCCTCGGATCAAAAAAATAACACTTGAAATTAGGCCAAAAGCCGTACCATCTAGAACCTCTTTACCAACGCTCAAATAAAAGCTGAATAATTTTAATTTTAATGTTAAATAAACTTTTTTTAACTGAAAATACAGGGTGAGTTTTATTGATTTTATCATTTATTGACTTTTTCTTAAGCACCAATTTTCAGCAAATATCTCATGATTGTCGTAAGTAAATGTTTGAATACTTGAATTTTTCTTCAACTTTGATCACATATTTAAAAAAAATTGATTGTCTTTGTGACTTAACGCCTCTTGTTTTTAATGAAGGAAACTTAGAGTAAGAATTCACTTAATATGCAACTATTCCTTGAAGCTAATCTTCTTTTAGTATATGAATTTACTGAATATTTATAGGAGTAACTTAATCCATTCACTAATGAAAAATATCTTATGCATTGTTATTATTTGAGTAACATTTTGTTTATTTTTTTTTGTCTATAAATGGAACATAAACTATTTTGAAGATTAAGATGCAGACATTATTCTCAAGGAAAGGTAAAAAAAAAATTCGATCATAAACCTAAAAATGACTTAAATTGTCAGAATTTCCAAGACAAATCTCTCTAACAGTGAGAGAGATTCATAAAATATTTCTATCACATTGAAATACTCAATGGGTTAACTGACTAACTGCATAAATCAGCTTCATGATGAGTCCTCCAAGTATCTATTTCCTGGGCAAGAAAAGCGCAGCCGCTCCTGACCCATGGCTGTAATGGGAATCATCTGATGGAAGCGAATGAGGTCATTGAGGCTGTCATGGGCAAGCTGATTGGCACCCAGAAACTGATATCGTCCATCTGAAGCCTGTACTAGGTAATGTTTGCAGCGATCTGTGTCTCTGTATGAGATGGCATATCCCCAGATTTTCTCTGATACTCGGACTAGAAAAGTTCCTGGAGAATGTGGCAGTAGTAAGTGTTCAGCTTCGTTTCTTGAGAGAAATCCTGAAAGGTAATTTTATTTTATAAGAAATGATTTAATTCGAATTTCTAATAAAAAGTAATATTATCTTTAATTTAGTTAATTAAAATATCTAATTAAAAAAATTAGTTGAACCTAAGGAATTCTCCGTGATTATATATATACGAATACAATACCATTAAAACAAAAACAAAAAAGAATTAACTATAGATAGGGTAAGTGTGCCAAATTTCGGCATAGTTGCATGCAAGCGTCAAAGTCTCAAGTTTGAAATATAATATTTTTAATAAAATTCAATTTTTTAATCCTTCTTCTAAAGGAGTGTTGCTTGGAACCTTGTAGACAGTTTATCGTCTTTATTTACTTTAAAATCGTTCTTAATACATTTTAAAATGAATAAAAAGGGACAGATAATCCTAACCGGCTTATGTAGGTGAGATTCTTAACGTGAGCTAACTCGGAGTGCATGCAAATTCGATTTAGAGCTGAAGTTGGGAGACGCCTTTTAGTTATCTTGAATCAAATTCGTGAAATTATACAAATTTTGTATTTAAACCAAAATATTAAGGATTTGGATGAACTGACAGAAAAGTGATATATGGGTGAAATGTAGACCAGAATGTTCTCTATAATTTTCCCATAGAACATGATCTCATCGATTACTCAGAAGCTAAGATAAGCGAGGTTTTTTGTTTCTTAACTTTTTTTTTCATCCAGAGTGCCCCAAGTAGTCATTTGTTGAACTTCAACTATATCAAAGAATTGTTGTATTTTGTGGGACTTTCCATTTAAAACCATATTTTAAGTGTCTTTGTGGAGTAGAGGCAGTCAAATTGGCATCTGAGTGATTTCAAAGCGTTATTATGGGAAAAATCAATTTTTTCACACTTAAACGGCAAAATCGGAGTGATAGCGTAGTCTTAGTGGAAAATGATGTATGGACGAAATGTAGAGACAAATGTCCTCTACAATTATGTCGAAGTAATCATCAAAATCGGTTCAGCGACAGTCGAGATAATTGAGGTTATGTGATATTGAAATTGGTTTTTCGACTGTGGCGCCCCTGGTGTTGGTCCCACGAAGTTCAAATATTCTAGAAAGTTGTAGCATTTGGTGAGATCTTTCGTTTAAGCCCTCATTCATCAAAATCGGTCACATAGAACCGGAGATATGATTTTTTGAATTTTGTGAACTTTGACCCTTCATATCTCCAGTTCTATTGAAACCACAGCGCACATACGCACCATTTTGGAAACGTCCTAGACTGGACTACAACATACTAAAATTTCATTAACTTGCACAATGCCGTTTTTGAGAAAAGTGACTTTGAATTTCGATGAATTTTGACGCTATCACAGCGCCACCTGTGGTGACTTTTTGAACTTCCATCTGAAAGTGCTCATTGAGACGAAACCAAAAAGGTAAAATTTAGGTCGCTATGTTAGTTAGAACCGGAGATAGAGGCCGGTCAATGTTCGAACTTTGAGCCCTTATAGCTCGGGTCAGGGGTTTTAGATCGACTTAAGGTTTTTTTTGTTTGATAGGTACAATCAACGGCTACAACATACTAAAATTTCAGCCCGATGCACAATGGAATTTTTGAGTTATTTAACTTATAAGATTTAAAAATTTTCTTTTTAATAATAGCGCCCCTAGCGGTGGTTTTATGAACTTGCGATGTTAGAAGGGGAAGTGGCATTTCACGAGAGCTTTCCAAAAAGCCCTCACTTTTTAAATTCTGACAATTAGAACCGGAGTTATAGCCATTTTAAGAATTTTTTTTTGGACCCTTATAGCTCGGGTCAGGGGGGTCGGGGGACCTTAAGTTTGGTATTGATGGAAAGCTCTAAGGCCCAGCTATAACATACTAAAATTTGAGCCCGCTCGATGCCATAGGGGCGGAGCTATTGAGAAAACAAAAAAGGGGGGTCTTCAAAATGGCGGAAGGAGGGGTGGGGGGTGGGGGGGTCAATGCACCAAGTTGCAATTTTCACCCGATATATAACCTTTGCCGAAAACCGCAAGTCGATATCTTTTTTAGTTTAGGAGCTATTAAGCTCCAAAGAGCGGCCGGCCGGCCGGCCGGGAACGTAAAATAGCCACATATATATTCGTGATCAGGAAGTGCTGAAACACATTTTGGCCAAGTTTGAGGTCGATCGGACGACATGAAATTTTGTTAGGATTATAGTAGGTGAGATTGTTAAGAATCTCACCTAATATAGACATAGCTTTGGTGCCCTATTTCGGCTACCTTCATTCTCATAGTTCCTTGCCCTTCGGGAATTCTTCCAATGTCTTTTTCACGTCATCTCGTTTGTCAAAGCTACATTTTTTGTTATTCTTTTGCATTGTATAATCTCTAGAATATGTAAAAACTAAAAATTCATGGAAATTCGAGGTACAAAAAATTTGGCCGGAATTGTAAGCTGGTCGGAATTTGGCACACTTACTCTACCAATACTAAAGATATCCAGGCTAAGTCATTTCTTATTTGAATTATGTAGTATGAATTATGTAGGAAAATTAATAATTCTTTAGAAATTCAAGACTTTCGAGTACTGGGCTAAACCTCTCTTTAGTTTTAGGACCGCTTGTAGGGTCCTTATTGTTCATTATTATATTTCTCATTTCACATTTTTTTCATGAGATGAAAAACTCCTTAGGCGAAAGGCTCATAATTTTGACCAGTTTCTTATTTTGGACACTTTGAGGATAAAATTGGATACTAAAAATAAATTGTTTAAAATTATGGTTTTTTAATCCAATATTTGATGAATAATGAAATAAATCTAAATATTTGTTCTTTTTGGAAGATTTTGACACTAAATACGTTAAATTTTGAATATGATTTGAGTTGAAATTGCTTTGTTGAAAATTCAGCGTGAGCAATTGCTTACGAGAAATATGACAGAACTTCGTGTTTACTTCAGTCTTATTTAGCTGTGGTGAAGTAACTAACAATGTTTCTTCGCTTTTTTTGAGTGATATTATTGAATATTCATTGAATATTGTGTTGATTCACGTTAATGGTGATTTGTACATTTGACCTGAAGTGAGATTTGCCTTGTGAATTAGATTTTTCGTGTGAAAAATTAGAAATTTTTTAAGACATTTGCCATTGAGGTGATACTCCTTATTTTGGACAGGTGTTTTTCTCTCGACTTTTCGTGAAGTTTTAACTTGTGTGATGACTAGGTTGGACAAATGCCTGGAGAAACAAAGGAGCATCATCTCTACGAAAGAGATGTAGCAAGAAATGCCTTGAAAGGCTCCCGGAAAGGTCAAGGAACACGCTAATCCGCACGTACTTGGAGTACCGAAGTCAACTCACTTTAATAAATGATATGGAAAGTTTCCGGGCTTCTTGTGACATTCTACATTTCTCTTACGTGAACAGGAAGAGGACTTGGTAAAATTGGTTCATGAAATGAAGAACAATGGGCATCCTGTTGAGGCGGATTAGCTGTCCAAATTTACAGCCAAGTTGTCCAAATTAATAACCAAGTTGTCCAAAATAAGAGTCAAATTCACCTCTACATATCAATTCATTTTTAAACGTATCAAGACTAATTTTTGTAAAAACAAATACAATATACCCTTGCCAAGTTTCTAAGCAACCCTTCTGAAAAGAGAGTAACAAAAAAAGTCAATTAGTATTGAAAATGTCGGGGCTTATAAGCAGACTGTCCAAAATTATGAGCCTTTACCCTAGTAGCTTTTTTGTTTCAACTTTTTACATTCACCACATTAATCCAAAAATCAAAGACCTTGTTTGATTAGATAAATCAAATGCTTCAATAAAAGCATTGAAACTCACCGTGAAACCATTTAGTTGGCCGATCTTCAGTATCAATTCCAGCTCCTTTTGGAACCTCTTCTTCGCGATACCACTTCATGACCGCCTCGTGGTTGGGTGGACAAGAATCCACGCTATTCAGCTTTGTGTCAGGCGCTGAATCCTCAGAATTTTGCACCTCAATCTCCTCAATTTGATCACAGCTTAAAGACATCCGATGCACCTCTCGAGCTTTCCGTGCGATTTCCCGCCTTTTGATTTCCGCTTGCTTAGCTTTTCGCTCTACAGGGAAAGCAGGAATAATGTTAGAGAGTTACTTGAATCAGAAGATTATATCAAATAGAAATTTGCATTTAGGCAAACCGAGAGATATATTGTTCAAGATGTAGGACAGTGAGTTAATCGATATGGATTGCAGCTAGTTTATATCATTCAGCTTTGTCTGTGAAGAATTTATTTATTCCAAAGAAAAAAGTGGTGGGAAAGTGTCCGAGGCTTTGCGAACTGCTCGAACTCCCGTAAGGAACGCTGTCTTATATTCTTTTTCGCAAGGTTTTTGGATGAATATAAGATTAATGTCTATTTGAATTTGCCTATAAATCATCACAAAATCATTTCGAAATTGAAAATGCTTCAAGAAGAGGGTATTTAAATAAAAATTGTAATTTAAAAGATCATAAATATTTAAAATAATTATTTCCCCAAATTGAGTCAAAATTAGGCCGTTTTGCCTTTAAATAATTCAAGATAGCGACTTAACCGGTGAAACGTGTCTAAGTCGGGATCAGAATTACAAGACCTTTCAAAAGAATTCAAATTTGTCCAAATCCGTTGAAAATTAGGCCCTCCAGGATGGTTGAACTTTGACTTTGAATAATTCAAGATGGCGAATTTTCCGGTGATAGGTGTCTAAGGACGAAATGTTCAGCTGGACTACCTCCCAAACATATCCAAAAATGAACGAAATCGCCAGGGCCAATTTTGAGCAAAGTAAAAAAAAACATGTTTTCTTAGGAGTTGGAAGGGGTGGGGGGTGATTTGGATAAGTTGGTTCACTAGACCATGTTGACTTGTATTTGGGGGGGGGGGTCTCCGAGGATCGGAAATCAATATCTCCTACCGTTTGACAGCCAGGATGGTGAGATGTTGAAAAAAAATTCAATTGTGGAAACTGCTCTCTCTTGGAGTTCGAGCAGTAAACAAAATGATGTGTAAAAATATGGTGGTCTGCTGACTGTATAAGGAGAGACACAAACAGTGTTGGTGTAAGTGCAGACAGTTCAATGATTCACTAGAAGACACTCCCTCCGGAATGTCGCCAGATTTTAAAAAGAAAAAATCACAAATGACTTCCAAGTGGCTCTTCTCCGCGTTTCAGAACAATTTGTACCAAGAAATACAATTTCACTAACAAGAAATCTTCGCATTTTCGGTATGAGCTTGAAGAAAATCTGTCGAAAAAGTCTTCTGATAACGACTGACGGAAACTGGAATATCTTATTTGTGGCATAGCTTTAATTTATTGGAGCATATGCAAAGTTGTATAGCTGTATTTCCGGCAATGCTCTTGTTTATTTTGCTGACTCTAATGAGGAGGTCACACTCAGTTCTTTATTGTGTAATCATACTCGTTTATAAATGAGTATGATTACTTACATACAAATGGAATTCCTAATAATTTTGCTTATTTTCCATTAGCAGCACGTCTTTGAATATATCACACTTGTTGAAGTTTTTAGAATTTAAGAGGTGTGAGATATGTGAAAATACTTTGAAAAAATCATTATATTAAGGGTTTCTAATGGAATATTAGGTGAGATTCTTAACAATTTCACCTAATCCTAACAAAATCTCATGTCCTCCGATCGGCCCTAAACTTTGCCAAAATGTGTTTGGCCACTTGCTAATCACGAATATATGGATGGCTAAAAAACATTCCCGTCCGTCCGTTCGGATCGCCCTGACCTGAGCTAAAAGGGTCCAAAAAAATTTCTTAAAATGGCCATAACTCCGGATTTAATTGTCAGATTTTAAAAAGTGAGCTCTTCATGAGAGTGAAGCTCTCATAAAAGTACACTTTTATTCAAATTAAATATTTTACATCTTAAACCTAAAGAATGCTCTAAACTGATGTAAATATTGAGGCCTATATCTCTCATAGTTTCCGGGATAATCGACTTTAAAGATTTTCAGATACTTTTAAGCATTTCTCATCTAATTTTCTTTATTAAAAACGATAATCTGTTACATACAGTTTAAGAATTATTGAACGAAATTTGCATTATGAATAAATATCGTTCGAGTTTGCCACAATCCAAATTTGCAATATGAAGGAATCAGACCTCTACAAGCTGATCTAGGCTTATCACTGGTTTTGTTTCAAAGAATCGAAAAATATGCACAATAAAAATTTTATTTGATATCGATAAACCAAGATTAAAATATTTGTTTAAGCAACAACTAATACGACGAAAAAATATTTGCCTGCTCGTAGTCTATTTAATAATACTGAATGTTGGCGCAGCTTTTGGGAAATCAAGATAAGAATTTTGCAACGTCTCACAAATTTTTCATCGCAAAGGAATTTTTGTTATCAGTAAATGCTGTTCAGTACGTTTAATACTTTTTTATATGCCTTTTTCTTGCAAAGCGGGAGAGTTATTTTAAAATGACTCACTTTAGCCTCCAATTTATTAAGTTTGAATCTTACCTTGCTCTTTCCACAGTTCCTCCTCCTGTCTGGCTGCTTCCTCGGCTTCACGCTCAGCGTCTTGCTGTTGTTTTTGCATCCCTCGTAAGATTTCACATGTCCTTTCACCAATAAGACGGTGCTCCCAGAGAGCCACACGTGCTGCTACCTTTTGGGTGGCTTTGCTGTTTAGGGAGATTTCCTGCAAAACATCTCTTTTCCTATCACCAGAGTTTGTGGTCATGTTAAAGTTTGCTTGGGAAGTATTGTAGGCAGTCTGTTTCACGGATTGACTCGTGTTTGTATTCTGGCTGTTGTTGATTCTCTCCCTCAATTCATCTACTGAACAGTAAATCTCCATATCTTCGATCTTAGGCATCTCATCTTCTTCGAGCTTATGATTTGTTATCTGATCCAGTTCGATTATATCTGAGAGTTTGACCTCAACGCTTTTTCTCAATTCTTTTGCTTCCATTTCTGCCAGTTCTCGAGCTCTCTGCTGTGCTTCTTCAGCTAGGATGTCTTCAATGGATTTGTCATCTGGATGTTCTCCCATGACCCACACCCATGGATCACCATCTTCGCCCATTAGGAAGGTCACAGTCTTTTTATGACTTTTTGTGGCAGATGCTGTGCTATCGCAGCTTTTTCTTACTTCCTCCTGGTCCCATAGTCGCCAGCGACGGACCTGTTCTTCCCTCATAATACAGAATAATGTCTGTTTCTCAGTTTCATTAAGACCCTCGAGGAGTTCTGGGTCCACTCTCATATCTTGCAAAATTTGCTGCAGCATTGTTGTACCAATCTGTGAAAGTTTTTGAATAATAGCTACAATACTCAGGAGAATTAGAACGGTTTTAAAGAGTGTTAAATGAACCTTTTTGTGTCAAATTTAGTGAAAACTCTTTACCAGAAACAAATAGAAAAATTATTAATTTACCAATTAAAACTATAGCGCAGAATAAATATTATTAAAATTCCTTGAAAACTGCGTAAAAATCCTAAACATTCAACGTAATGTATGCAATTGCAATAGCATAGTCAAATAGTTTATTAGATGAGATTAGGTTTTTTTCGACTGTCTGAAACAATTATTGAAATTTATGAAAGTTTTGAACCCTAACATTTTTGGGACAACAATTCCTATAATTTCGCCCATTTCAATTTTTATAGGGATTATTCCCTCTCTTTTTCTTCCGGATGTTAATCCGAGAATACTATTAATTTTTTTTCTTTCTGACCAAGTGGCACGACAATTATTTGCGCGAAATTTATCTAAAATTATTGTATTAATCGGTGGCAGAAATTAATAGAAAATTATTTGTGAAGTAGAGTGATCATTCTGAATTGTAGGAGAAAACTATTGAAAATAAATTATGAATTAAAGTGAGAAAAATTGGTGATTTAATCATCTCCACATTCTCATCTGTCCGGACGGCTTTTGTGGACACCAGAGTGTGCTTCCATACTGCAACAAAAATCTTAAGTATCTCAGAGGAATTTAAGAAGGGACAAAAATTTGTTCCTTCTCACCAGACACCGGCTTTTTCAATATTAATTGAGTTTTTTCTCTACTTAAAGGTAACAGTAACAAATATTTTGTTACATTGAGAGAAATCCGAAAAAGTTAAAATAACATTCCGGAAATGTTAATTTTACCCTTCATTATTGATCCGAAATCGGTGTAAATTATTATGCTTTTTAGGTGTATTAGGGGTTAAAGTTACCCTTTTTATGTTAATTTTACACTTCAAAAGGTGTAAAATTAACATTAAAAAATGTTGATATATTTTTACACCTAAAAAGTGTTAGTTACGAGGAAAAAAAGTTAATCGTACTCTCTTTTTTCTCAGTGTAGTAACAAATACCATTTTGTCCAAGTGAGGCATTGCCCAGCTAATTTCATTTTTCTTTCTGCATTTACTTCTAAAGGTAAAAGATACCAAGTCATAGATTGCTCATTGATTGAGGATTCAATATTTCTTTCCTTTTCGGAATATTTCATCTAGGTTAGGTAGCACACCTCGTGCTCATCGACCCTAAAGTTTATTGTAATCTGTACATGGATGTATACATTCAGCAAAAACGAGTCTTTGGGGAGTGTCCATGCCCTCTGGCACGACCTCAATAAACTAACATTTACATAAAAAAATTTCGCCTACAAAATTGAAAACAGGAAAATTAATAAATAGGGGAGACTGGGGCAAAAAGTCACAAATCTAAAATTTGAAAATTCAATATCTTCCAAGATAAAAGAGATAGCGGCTTAAATTTTTTTCCATAGATGGCCTCCGTAGACCTTTTTCAAAGTCATAAGTCGTAGAATTCGAACAAGGATTTCAGAAAATAAAAATATTGAAATTTTTAGCCCTATTTTTAAAATGTTTTCCTTACAGCAAATATCAATTTTGACCTACTTATTTTCCAAAATTGATGCACTGGTAAATATTTCCTAAATGATTTGGACTCTTTGAATATGAAACCACTAACTATTTTAGAATTTTACAAAGATTCTTTTTTCCAGAAATCCTTTTATTAAAAATGGCCACTTGGGGTAAAAAGTAACAAAAGGTTAGAGCAAAAAGTAACAAAACAGCGAAGCAATTTCTGATGTCTCACGGCGAAAAGAAACGTCATTTCCATGTCTCGCCGCTTTTTGTTTGCACTGGTTAAACGATTAGCAGTCTCTTGTGTGTTATTTCTAAAATAGCTTGAAAATCACTTTTCTCGTTCAGTTAGAGGAAACTGTGTTTTAAAAAGCTGTAGAGGAATAAATTTTCTATAAAAATATGTCACCTAGCTATTTTTTTTTAAAATTTACGAAAGCTCGTAATAAAGCAAATCAAAATATGATAATATCCCATACCTGGTACTATTTGCCCCAGCATTTTTGAGAATTATCACAAAATTACCTTACTCGATAACGTTATTTAAAATATGTTTTAAAAGAAAATTCTTACAAAATTCAATAATTTTTTGATATTGTCGTTGTTTGTCACGACACGAGTTCAGAACGAGTTCAGAAAAAAAGAAACAACCTCGATTATCTCGACTACCGAACAATCCATAAGATCATGTTTCGGGGTAAAATGATAGAGGACAATCTGTGGTCTGAATTCCACTTATGTCATTATATTATATATATTATATTAATTATTATACATTATAATATCTGTTATATTTCTGTGAGTTCTACATCCTATATGTTTTGATTTAAATAAAAAAGTTAGCAATTTTTCTGAAATTTGATTCCAAATTGCTGTATAATATCTCTCGTCTTTAGTTCCAAATCGAATTTGCTTACAATTCAAATTTGCTCACGTTAAGAATCTCACCTACAATAAACTGATCTAAGTATATCTGTCCATTTTGATTTGTCTGTTCAATGTATTAAATTTCATTGTGTGAATATCGCAATTATGGTCATTGCTACGTCATCACAATTGAGGCCTTTTTTATTGCAGTTCCAGACACAGAGACGTGATTACTCATTGAGGAAAAGAGCCAATTGCGCATTCAATCTACACAATTGTAAGCATCGTTTTGGCATTTTTTAATTTGTAGTATTGTTATCAAAAATTTTTAAAAGACTGCATTTGTAACCAGGTTTTGATGATCTAGAAAAACTTTGAGGTTGAACGAGCTATCGGTGGGAAATCTATGCTTGAAGAAACTATTGAAAGAAATGGCACGTTAAACACGATTAAATACTGTGGTGATTTAAATCAAACAGAAATAATGAGTGCGTTCCAAAAAGACGCCTTCATAATTGCGGAACATGATTCACACCCGTAATTTCCAGATGAAAACGACTGATATGGATAAATTAATTGCATAAGATTGTCTTTAAGCCCATATGTTGTTTTTCTTTTTGTTTTGTCTCAAAGGTGGTATTTGCATTTTTGCGGTACCGTGCCTCAACATGAGCAAAAGTACGGTTTCTGAATTTATACAAAAAACAGGAAATAAATATATTTCTACGATACATTTTCTGATTTCATATTCCTTTAGGTTCGATAAACTTATAAGCATTACAGTTGACATTTGATATCAGTAAAAATTTGACAACAAAATCTTAACTACAGTGCCCGCTCTCTAATCCGGATCGGCGTAATCCGGACGAGTTACCGACGGCTACATTTACAATAATTTTGAGGTTATGTAGGCATGTGTGTTCAGCAATGAAAATGAATTATCCTGTGATGTTTTTGTTTAATAAATGAAGTATAATAGCATAGAATTCTCTAATTACGTCTTTTTAAGCTTGTTTAAAACTTTTATTCTAATTCTACAAAAAAACCTTGCATTATATTTTCGAGACGTTGAACAAATTCAACGAAGCGGACATCTATCATATTGTCTTCCAATCATCCGGATTACAAAGCGGGCACTGTATCGTCGTTACGGGTGACTGCACTTTTTTTTTCGCAGTTTTTCAACTTTATCCTCTAAAAGTCGATAATTTAAGGTGAAGGAGGGGGTAAAATAAAGGTGAATGGGTAAAATTATTTGTATTCAGTTGTTAATGAATAGATTTTGTGCCACTAGTATTGATTTTATAAAATTTTAAAAAAAATTAAGAAAAAACGCTTGCACTTGGGGTAAGGTGCGGGCGATTTTGCACTTTTTAATAAATACTAAAAAATCATCAATTTCTGATAGTAAATGACAATGAAGATCTTCACATCTAAGGGTAAGATCGGTAAGATACACGAGATATGTAAGGTGACGTGGTCGCCATCTCATTTGATGTTTCTGTCCGCCATTTTGAATAACTGTCAAAACAACTGGTCAATGCACCAAGTTGCAATTTTCACGCGATATATTACCTTTGCCGAAAACCGCAAGTAAATATCTCTCTTAGTTTGGGAGCTATTAAGCTCCAAAGACCAGACGGACGGACGAACGGACGGACGGGAACGGTTTTTAGCCACCCATATATTTGTGATCAGAAAGTGTCAAAACACGCTTTGGCAAAGTTTGGGCGTGATCGGAGGACATGAAACTTTGTTAGGATTATAATAGGGGAGATTGTTAAGAATCACACCTAATATAGCAAATTGGAGCAGCAGAACGAAAACAATAATCCAAAAACCCACTGGGACAATTTATCTGGAACTTCTTTTGTGTCAGCTCAAGGTAATTAAATTACAAATTCAAATTAATTTCATCAACCACAAATCTCGTGGTCAACTTTTTGTTTCTCTGAGTGCATGAACTTTAACAATGTAGTACATTATCTTCAGTTTTAAAAGTTATATTTATTTCAATTCGAATCTCCGGCAAAGAATTAACAGTTTCACACAGAAAATTATAATAATAGTTTCTACTTTGCTCATTTTGATTTTCAATGTGTATTAATCACTTAAAATGATAATTAAACTTACGCGTGAAGTTATTTAGAGAATTTATATTGAACGTGTCAGAAAATTGTTGAATGTACAATTTTGATACAATAAAGAGTTCATTACCATATAACATGTGTGTATAAATAAAACATATTTCTTGAACAATCTAGAAATTATTTTTGAGTATTAATTAGCGGTTTGGTGGTCAATATTGACCTATAAATGACTCTAACGAATATATGAAAATATGATTCTTATTTTATGTGTTTTTTTTTACATAAACAGGATATTTTTCTAATCGTCTCATATTATTAGAAAACGTGCTGTGTAGGGGAAACTGGGGCACCACCAAACACGGGGTACTACCAAACACTAATTTTTATTTCTAAACTATTTGAGCTATCTCGACCATTCCTTCAGTGGACAAGCATCCCTGTAGTGCCTATAAATTTATATCGGTCTTATCCTCTGATATCCAATATCCGATTAAAAAATCGCAGTGTTTGGTGGTACCCCGTGTTTGGTGGTGCCCCAGTTTCCCCTAAGAAGTTTTCTGATTAACAACAAAACTTTTACCCATATTGCACTATTTAGCATTGAGAGATCATCGACTTCTTTTACTAAAAGTTAAGTATTACATTTTATTGTATATTTACGTAAAATATATTTCGGTGATAGGACTATTGTATATAGTCTATGTTTTAACCTATTCCTTACCATGGTATTAGGGGAAACTGGGGTACCACTAAACAAGGGGTGGTACAAAACACTGCGATTTTTTAATCAGATATTCGACTTCAAAGGACAAGACTTATAGAAATTTATAGGCCCTAGGGATGCTTGTCAACTGAAGAAATGGTCGACATAGTCCAAGTAGTTTAGAAATAAAAAATAGTGTTTGGTGCTACCCCTTGTTTGGTGGTACCCCAGTTTTCCCTATACATCATATTAGTGATTTTACACAATTTATTCTTGGGCAATTGATTTCTGAATTTATGTTCGGAATGGATTTTTAGTTACTTTTTTGATTCTTAGGTTAGTCCTTCAATTACTTGGAAAAAATAGCCCGATAGAGATGGGAATACATTTTGTTGTTCTTTTCTCGCTTCGCGTGAAGTATTATGCAAAAAATTTGCTCAAAATGGCGGATGGAAAATTCGAAATCCCGTTGAATTTGTTAATATTTGCCTTCATCCTCTTTCCTGATTTGAAGTCTGGTTGCAAATTTGTTTTCTTGGATAGTTAGTCTATCTAAATCAATAGAGTTTGCAATGTATTAATGTTCAAAATTTAAATTCAGTGACCGTTAAGACGTGTGTTTGAGCGCACCATAATAGATATTTTTTCTTTTCAAATAAATCATCTATTAATCTGTAAGAAAATAATTCCAAAATATGCATATTGTATCTTAAGTATTTCTAGTACATTGATAGAATGGGTTAATATGATTGTTGCAATTTCCGAAGTAAAATATATTTTCTAATGAATAATCTATGAAGGGTTTGTAAAGTGCAATCTGTAAAATTTTTATAATTGTTGTAATGGCCCAAAGCAAAAGCAATTGTTTTATGATATTGTAAATTACAAAAGAGCAACAAAGAGTTACAAAATCTTTTCAGCATGAGAACTGGTCGTAGTCAATTTATATCTAAGTTTTTCTTTTGAATTTAAGTTTAAAATATTTAAGTGAACTTTTATAATTAAGATTTTTGTATTTATGTAACTTCTTACACACATATTCTTACGTAATATACATTAAACTCCTATAAGAAAGGATTTTTAAATAAAATTTTATAGAAAAGGAGAATTACTATCTTGAAACACTATTAAACTTTAAATTTGAGATATCTGACTAATAATAAAATATTTTTAAATATTAAATTTCGGCATTTCTAATAAAAAAATTCATTTCTAGTTAATTTGTAATAATTTGTTAAGTCATTTTAGTATTAATTTTTATTGTATTGTCGTGAGAATATGATGAAAAGTATTATTCGATACATTTTAGAAAGTTATTAGATACATATTAGAAAATTTTAAAAAAGATTTGAAAATCGATTTTAAGATACTGTAATATATCCAATATATCAAATTTTACATTTTAAGGTATAGCAAGTTAAAAAATAAAGCCAATATTTCCATTGCCATTGAATTTGACTAAAACAGAGTAATTCCATATACTAATTTTTGATTTTCCGGTATTTACCATAATACAGTCTTGTAGGAAATTAAAATTAATTATACATTTATAATTCTATTTCTGCTACAATTTATGGTAAATACTCGTACAAAAGAAATGCAATGTATACACCAATTCTCTGTCAGTTGTTTTCATACAGGTAATTGCATATACATACAAAATTTTACGTATATAAAGAAGAAAAAAAGTGTAATGAATTAGTGCATCTCCGTCTAAATATATGCTTGAAAATATTCAGATTTTCAGTGAAACGCACGTCTCTTTATTTTTAATAATAAAAGATTTATGAACCATTACAACGCCATGGGTACAAAGTATTTAGAAAATCACTCACGCATATTGTGTGATGGAAGAATTGAGGAGTTTTATACTTTTCTTGCGTTTTTCATTTTGAAAATGAATCAAACGCTTGTCATTTGAGATCGTCAAAAAAAGAGCAAATGCTACGACTTTGTTGTGAATAATGGTTAACTAATTGGCTGTGTAGAAAGTGCGATTAACATACAAATTATTGTTTGGTGATGGTCTTTGATGATTCTTATAAGAAAAAAAAAAACGAAAAACAGTTTTGTTTCCTGGGGAATCATAAAGATAAAGATAATGTGTTGAGTTTAGACATTTGCAAAAAGAATGCAAAATGATGTTATCTTGAAAGAGAGCGATAAATTTAAGTGAAATTCACTGAAAAAATATCGATGAAATTGGACATGCGAAAAGAAGTATTTGAGCTTCCAAGAAGGCAAGAAATTGCAGTAAAAACGCCAAATAATACGAGAGCTACATAGATAATTTGCAGTGTTGGAAGGCATACAATTAATGTGCAGTTTGATGAATTGCCTTTTTTTTAAGTGAATCAAGTTTAGTACAATTGTACAATCACTGAATGAGAAAATAAACTTTTATTTCTTTTACACTAAAATTTTCAATGAGGAAGACTTAGGAAGCCTTTCGTGTTCAGTTGAAAAGATTTTAAATCATGTTAACAAATTCATGTTTTTTTTTGTGTTTCAAAAATTTGTATTAAATATCCACCACCAGTATTTTTTTGCAATAGACACAAAAAAATCAGGAAAAACTCACATATAGATTTTTATATGAATTTATTATTGTAGGTAGAGCTTATCAGACATGTAATTTTTGGTACTAAAATGTGCAATACGTGATTATATGTTGTAGAAGAAATCAAAAACAAGAAAGTCTTCACTATGACGAGGAACATAGGGTAAGTGTGCTAAATTTTGGCATAGTTGCATATAAGCACCAAAGTCCTAAGTTTGAAATGCAATATTTTTAATTCATATTTATATTTTTTGTTACTTCCTTTTCGGGAGGGTTGTGTGGAACCTTGAAAACTAGTTTATCATCTTTGTTTTCTTTAAATCACTTCCTAAAATATTGAAAAATTAGTAATAATAAGGACATTGCTTTGGGTAGTATTCCGGCCACTTTGAGTGAAATATCGGCCACCTTTTTTCTGACCACCTTTTGTGACGGAACGGATAAAAAATTTCCAAACGTCAAACGAAACGAGTTTAATATTTAGTTTAATACGTTTATATGACCCACAAGTCCTGAGATCTTCCGTGTAATTTGTCCTGAAGAGTAACATCTCAAATTTACGCGCAGATTCCCCTAGCAATTTGCCCTTCCTGAACTCTTCCAATGCCATTTCCACATCCTAATTTTCATAGAAGTGATGGCTTTTTTCTCTGGACATTGTAGAACTCAGAAATTGAAAAAAAACATAAAATGAATAAGAAATTTAGGAAAACAAAAAATGTTGCCGGAATAGGCAACACTACCTCACCGGAGAGACGCTCACAAAGTATATACTTTCTCACGCGAAATACAGGATCCAGCTGGGAAATTTAACCCGAAATTTTAAGATTGAATCACTATTAACATAAACAGAAACAATCTTTAATGAAAACTAATCGATTTTCATGAAAAACACCGAAGGAAATCCTCTTGCACTTCACCACAAATCGTAAGACTGCTAGAAACACAATCGATCTGTCACATTTTTTGTAAGACTTTCCACACTGAGTTTTGTGTTAATACATTCTAAAATGAATAAATATTTAAAAGCAAAATTAATGCATTGACTATTCGAAGATAACATACATAATTTTAATTAATTTATTTCCATGGCCGAAATTACACTCAAAGTGGCCGAAATTTGTCACACTTCTCCTAATTATATTATAATACTTTTAGTATGACTGATTTTTAAGTACTCAAACTCCACGAGAGAGTAGTTTCTACAATTCAACTTCTGACCATCCTGATTTCTAAACGGTAAGAGATATTGCCCTCCTGTCTTCGGTCACCACTCACCACCAAGTCAACATTATTTTCTCTAGCGAACCAACCTACCCAAATCATTCCCCATCCCATCCATGTTCTCCAAAGACATGTTTTTTCGACTTATTTTCAAAATTGGCCTAAGCGATTTCAATAATTTTCGGATATATTTTGTAGTTAGCCAAGCAGAACATTAATCCATCGATACCTTTCAACGGTAAAATCGCCATCTTGCTTTATTCAAGATTTTTTTGAAAGCTTTTGTAATTATGAACCCAACTGCGTTGTTCACAATACTTGGAAGATCAGTGCAGTAATGGTAATAAATCTCTTTTAGAAATACTGTTTTTCGCGTTTTTTCAGTTTTCTGACCTATTTAAAATTCAACCGGTAAAAGATATCGGCTTCCGGCCTTCGATCCTACAAAAACATAATCTTTAAATTTAAACTAAACTCTTTCTTTTTTCCCGTTTCCTTTTATTTGCTTACTATCTCTCTAAAATACGTTAAAAATGGTTCTTTTTACTTTTCTCAAAATTGACCATTGCGCTTTCAATAATTTTTAGGTAAGTTTAATTTAGCTGAACATTCGTCCATCGACACCATTTACTATTCACCAGTTAAATCGCCATCTTGAATTATTGAATAAGAAAGGGCCTAATTTTCACCCAGTTTGGTAAATAATTAAAATGTTAATGCTTTTTAAAATACCCTCTTGAACAATTTTCAACTTTAAGATGGTTTTATGATGATTCATAGATAAATTTAAATCGATCATTAAATTGAAATGCAGTCGAAAAATTAGCGAATAAGAATTATAAGGCAAAGCTCCTTCTCGGGAGTTCGAGTATCTCGCAAAGCCTCCGACGCTTTGTCATTTTCCTGAGTAATAATTTAGTTTATAAGTAGTTGATAGTAAATTGTATACGGGAAAGTGGTCTGCTTTGAATGCGGTAGCTTTTGATTTGAACATTTATTTTTTTCTTTTATTTTCCAAAGCGAAAATTCTATTTTGTTAATCGAAGTTAATAGAAAATAGTTAGTTGTATTGACTATAGTTTTTAGAGAATAAGGTTTTTGCTTTGGAAAATAAGAGAAAAATTGAAATATTCAAAGGTTGCCGCATTCAAAGGCAGGCCACTTTCCCCTACAATTCCTACAATGAATATTATTTTTACAATTTTCTTGTCCATATGAGTGAATCATTGAAACTCATTGAAGCGAATGTTTTGCCGTTTTCTAAGAAATTTAAGATGATTTTGTAGTATTATCTGCTAAACTGTGATCAACTTCTTTAACCATCCCATTTCCTATACACAAACTATAGTTAATGTAACTGATATTGTCTGTCTAAATAAAATTAAAGTAAAATCAATCGTGGAACCCAATTATGTCCACTTGCACCACTTGCAAAAGCATAAAATCGGGCAAGAATCACCATACAAAATAAAAGTAGTTTATTCACTAGGGCATTCTTAGTATTGGGTTTGGTAATGCAAATGATGTGTAATAAAATGTATTCAAGTAATTATTGCTTGAACTCCACGGTGAAAAAATCCCTCGATTTTTTCACCCCCAAAAATTTCTACCTTCTACTCCCCGCGGATAACATTTGTCAACAAATCTTCGCGTTTCAGATGATTTCTGAGAAATGTCGTCACGCTGTTTGTCCGTCTGTCCGCCCGGCTGTTATCAGCTCTAGAAGCCAAACGGTTAGAGATAGAGACTTGGGACCTTCGAGGGACTCCCCATAAGTTGACCCAAGGATCGTTAACATACCCCTCATTTCCCCCTACACCTCCAAAATCATGTTTTTTGGGGGATTGCTCTAAAACTCGTCGTGCGATTTTTTTTTCCATTTTTGGATATGTTGAATCCTTCCTAATAACGGTTTTTCAAGGTCAAAGGTTCAAAAGACACTAGAGAGCGCATTTATGAAGCGAATGTGGTCATGTTTGGGGTAGTTGGAAAGGTCTTGGAATTTCCTATAAAACTGAACCGGTTCCAATCGGTTCTGAACCGGTAATGAACCGGTTCATTTTTATCAGAAAATCAATTCTATTTACTTTTTTAAACAATTTTGGAGGATGTTTTGAATAATTTATGAATCGGTTGAAATCGGTTGAGAACCGATGAATGATAAATGATGCGAAAGTACTATTGCGGTATAGCATCTAAGTCACGAGTTCGAGCATTTCGCAAAGCCTGGGACGCTTTGTCACCCCTTTTATGTTGGGAAATATTGGTGACACCACACACGAGAGGAGATGTGAAAGGGCAAAAAAGCCTTGAAAAGTATTACATGTTTTTCCTGATGCATAATGCACCATAAACATATAGTCACAAAAGTGGATAGGGGAAGTGCTTATAATTTTGGACAGTCTGCATATAAGCATCGATATCCTAAGTTTGAAGTGCCATATTTTCAATACTAATTGACTTTTCTTGTTACTCTCTTTTCAGAAGGATTGTTTAGAAACTTGGCAAGCTATTTATCATCTCATTTTTACTAAAATTAGTTTTAATACGTTTAAAAATGAATTGATATGTAGAGGTGAATTTGACTCTTATTTTGGACAACTTGGTTATTAATTTTTACAACTTGTCTGTAAATTTGGACAGATAATCCGCCTCAACAGGATGCCCATTGTTCTTCATTTCATGAACCAATCGTACCAAGTCCTCTTCCTGGTCATGTAAGGGAAACGTGGAATTCACAAGAAGCCTGGAAACTTTCCATATCATTCATTAAAGTGAGTTGACTTCGGTACTCCAAGTACGTGCGGATTCGCTCATTCCCTGCCCTTTCCGGGAGCCTTTCAAGGCATTTCTCACTGCATCTCTTTCGTAGAGATGATGCTCCTTCATTTCTCCAGGCATTTGTCCAACCTAGTCATCACAAAAGCTAAAACTTCACGAAATTTCGTGAGAAAAACACCTGTCCAAAATAAGAATCATCACCTCACTGGTGAATGTCTTAAAAAATTTCCCATTTTTCACACGAAAAATATAATTCACAAGGCAAATCTCACTTCAGGTCAAATGTACAAATCATCAGTAACGTGAATCAACACAATATTCAATGAATATTCAATAATATCACTCAAAAACAGAGAACAAACTTTGTTAGTACTTCACCAAAACTAAATAAGACTGAAGTAAGCCACGAAGTTCTGTCATATTTCTCGTAAGCAATTGCTCACACTGAATTTTCAACAAAGCAATTTCAACTCAAATCATATTCAAATTTTAACGTATTTAGTGTTAAAATCTTCCAAAAAGAACAAATATTTAGATAGAATTCATTATTCATCAAATATTGGAATAAAAATCCATCATTTTAATCAATTTATTTTTAGTGTCCAATGTTATCCTCAAAGTGTCCAAAATAAGAAACTGGACAAAATTAGAAGCATTTCCCCTACTACATTCCAGTTTAAGTTATTTTAGAACATGATATGACTGCGTAAATATATACAAATTTTTTATCGCCAATTAATATCTCTGTTACTAAGTAAATGATTCAGGACAGTTGATCTCAAAGTGTACGTGTGAATTGCTTTTCCTTCAATTTTGTTTGTGAAAGACGGGGATTATGATAAGCGTATCTGTTTATTGTGTTTATTTGTTAAGCAACTCCGAAAGAATATCGTTCCATATCAGTGACAAATTTGTGAGAAAACACTGTTGGAAATTACTTTCAGAAATCTACTGCTGATTTTAGATAAACTGCTTACAGTCGTTCCAGTAGTAATAATAATGCCGCACTACAGTAGACTCTCGCTAATTCGGCTCTTTTAAGATCGGGCTACATTTTAATTTGGACAGCAATTAAATTTGAAAAAAGTTTGTTGACATTTTTCAAGTTTGACTAGGATTATCAAATGAAGCAAATATGCTCAAATTTACCATGGTTTGTCTCAGTTGTGATTTGATTCTGCAATATTAAGGGGCTTTCATGAAATTTACAATTAATATGAGTATGTAAACTTAATATGAGTATGCAAGTGAACAAAATATCGTTGCATTTCAAGCAATTTGATGCCCGGATTTCTCTCTAATTCGGATGACATTTCGTTCCCAAATGCCCGAATTTGAGAATCTACTGTACTTCACATTACAGTAGAAAGTGTTCTCGCAAGTATTATTATTATTATTCGTATTGAGACACTTTATTAATGTAATCTTATGTATGGATGCTTGTTCCATGTTCCCGGAGTTTTTGGGCAGAGGCGGTGCATTTTATTACATTTTGTCACAATGAAAATATTTTTTTCTACATAATTCAGATATTTGCACCGGGCGGCACTCGAACTCACAACACTGTGAGTCAAGCTGGGGATCTATCCGCCCAATAGCCAACGGTCTTGCCTATTGCGCCATTGAGATCCCCTTTTCGCAAGTGAGATTTGTAGGAATGTATTATTATTTTGTCTTCAATCGGGATGGAGTTAACATTCCACTCACTCGTGTTGATTTTAAGTGCAGAAAAGCTTAATTAGAGTAATACGTATTATGTAAAACCAAAAAATTTCTGATGACAAGAGAAATTCGATCTTAGGACATATATGCATCATAGGGAGAGCGCTTACAACCTAAATAGTTTCATCAGGCACTACTCTTCGAAGTAGAACATTTTTATTAATTTTAAACAAATCCTCGTGTCTTTTGCGCAGAATTTAAACCATGTTAATCGCTGATTACTTGACTAAGTACATATTACTGAGAGCATGAGAGTATCATAGCAAATTGATGTGCGTAACGACCAAGCATTTTCCACAATCTTCCGATAAACAAACACAAAGTCTTTCAACTAAACTTGGTATGCCTTATACGGCCTTAACACAGACGCTCTCAACATATTTCCGTTGAGGCATTCTTCTCCCTTACTGAAAAGTGATTCATACTTTAGAGAGGTTTTGTACAGAAGAAAAATAAATGTCTTAAAATATAGAGCCTCGTGTTTTATAAATTAGAATTATTTTCTAAATCAAACCGTACATACAATACTTACAATTTTTTGTTTTTAGATAATTTTTCGAACTTTTAATAGTTTGGAGTGGTGGATTGATTTTTTAAACTTTATTAGTTGTTACGGAAATTTCCACTTTCAATATATTTTATGACATTTTTCAACTTGCTTTTTTGTGTGTGCCGCTTTTTGAGGTCACACAATTGAATTTCTTCACTTCACAATTCACAAGATCTCTTTTATCTTAGCCACTCGCTGTTTCTCTTTCCTTGATCTCAAATGTACTTCACGTATGAGCAGATGAGAAATTTTGCGATATTTAATAACGTTTTCTACACAAAAGTATAGATTTTGAATCAGTTAAAAGTCACCTTTTCACCCCGAAAATTTACAAGGAATAATTTCTTTTTTTTCTTTAATGTAAGATTTATTTATATTACTCCAGATTAATGTGGAACAACTCTATGCGATCGTGCTTCTTATTATCCACTCAAGGCGCAAGTCGACTTCCAACTGCTTCAACCACACTTTCAACCGACTCACTGCACCGTTTACCAACTGAGAGTGCCACAAAGAAGTCAATAAATGTATGAATGGAATTGGGTTTGGCTTGGCTTAGAGTCTGAGTCAGTATTAGAGACCAGTCGAGTGAGTTTATCTCTCAGCTAAAAGAGCAGTCATTTTACAGTGATGATCAAAATTATTCTTTTCACATTGATTTCCAACTTTACTTGTCCTATACTATAGTGAACACTCTGTGTAGTTGAACTTGAAAATGAATGTATTAATGGAATTGGCTTTGGCTTCCATGGAAATTATTATTCTTTACTTTACTGCGCGAGCTCAATGGACACATCTTTAAAATTCCATTAAAATATTTAAGATATTATTTTCAAATAGAATTCTGTAGCAAATTTTGAAAAAATTGCTAATTTCGACACTAATTTGAACGACGAGGAGAAAATTCTAAGGATAATATAGATTTAGTTGTTAATCGTGGTTTTTTGTAAGCTTTTCTTTAATACTAGAACCTAAGGTTGATCTTTATGTCATCCTTTTGTGACCTTATAATCACTGGACCATCCTTAACCCTTTAACGACGAGACAGTTTTCGCTGACCGAAAATCAGCAATAAAAATAAAACCGATAAACAAAACTTGTCATTCGTTGAAGTTGTGAAACTTCTTATATCCAACCTTCGAAAGGGCAACAGGATCTGATTTGGTGTATTTTTTGTCTCTATGAATGATAGGAACAAAAACGGCTCAAAAATTTAAGTAATTTTTCTGACGATACTAATGACAGATAATTTTCATTCTAATGAGAAATATTATGTTTGAGTATTGTAGTTTCTTGTTCTAAAACGGTTTTGCTTAAAAAAAAAATGAAGTATACAAATTAATAAAAACAATTTTCAAAATGAGAATTTAAAAATTCGTCATTTTTTAGCTTAAAAATTTATTATACAGAAAATGGCTGGAGACTTATAAAAAATATCCTAGACTCCTTCGACCTTCTACTTTGCAATTACCTACAAACATAAGAAAAAAATAACTTCAGGTTTTCAAGAAAAATTATTTTCTTTATGGGACACCGGTGTACCTATGGTCCTTAAAGGGTTAAGTCCTGGAATTAAAGCATGCCTTGAGAAAAGAAATTAAACTCTGTACAGTTATCCGCATCAACGGTGCATTAATATATTTTGGATTTTTTCTGACTTGCTTTTTTTTTGTTCTCCACTGTGCACACACACACATATCTAAAAAATTTAAAGTGAGAGATACAATATGAAAATATAATAAAGTATGAGTGAGAAAATTATTTAGTACTGGAAGACAGTATTTTTTTCTTTAAAAAATAAAAACTGATTCGCACAAATATTTCTGTTATCCAGTTGGCCACAGACGCAATTTTCCAATTTGGAAGAGGAAGAGTTGAGAATAAAAAAAACTGGACTTCCTCATTTGGTTGTCGGTGATCAGTGGCGCAATTGTATGACGTTAAATGGAAGATTTTCGCAAGTGGATGACTTATTCATAAAATGTCATATAGAACGACAGACACAATCTTGCGAGAGTCTTAAATTATCTGACCAAGAAAACTGTTTCGCAATGTTTATTAGTAGGTAGAGGTAAGGGACTGTGAACGTGAAGTGTCCAAAAAGTGATAATTGCGAGGATTGACTCATTCGTTACTTTCTGGACTCAAATATTTTAAAAGACTTAATACTCGTATTTCAAAAATATTGATTATTATTTACACTGAGAAAAATCTGAAAAAGTTAAAATAACATTCCGGAAATGTTAATTTTACCCTGCAGTATTGATCCGAAATCGGTGTAAATATTACCCTTTTTAGGTGTATTGTGGGTTAAAGTTACCATTTTTCATGTTAATTTTACCCTTAAAAATGTGTAAAATTAACATTAAAAAATGTTGATATATTTTTACACCTAAAAAGTGTTAAAGCTATGAGGAAAAAAAAAATTAATCGCACCCTCTTTTTTTCTCAGTGTAGTCTTTCTTGTTTAACTTTTTTTCAATTAGATTTCTCGGTTCTTAATAAACCGGATTTGTATAGTAAATCCGTGGAATCAAGTTACTGAATGCAATTCGAACATCTTTAACGCTATAAAAATTCCTGGTGACCTAAATAGGGGATTTGAACCCGGGACCCGGAACACTTGGATCATAGAGCGAGTGCTCTACCACTTGATCCACTGAGGGCCCTATAGTAATTCAATCTATATAGAATAATCCATTGAGTGCGTTACTCAATTGATTTCGAATATAGTTTACTTTTTCCTACAAATTTCCTACAAAAGGATGTAAGTTTCCCAAAATGTTGGAATCGGTTTCAACCGTGAATAAGTTCATGAAGAGCCAGTAATGAAATTTTAATCTGATTTTTCCTCATACATTGACACATTTTTCCAACTTGTGAGATGAGATTTATTAAACGATTTTAATTATTTTAATGTGATTAAAGAACAGGTTATGGGTATATTTGCACTGTATTTGTACACTTGATTAACTCACATATTTTCTTTCGTAATTGTTTCTCAAGTTTTAAAGCGATAAGATTGAATGAATTGATGAAAAATCAGTTGTGCTTGTAAATTGGAAAAATATCACGTGCAACGACGTGAAATATGTTCAAAAAGCTGTGAATTGCTTAAAAAATGTCGAGATTGTAAAAAAACTTGTTTCTCCTACAAATTGACGGCTTTTCAATGCATGTTTTATCACTCCGTGAAATGTTTACTGATAAAGAAAATTATTCCGTTATCGAAAAAAACAACAGAAATCTCAAATTATTATTTATTTAAAATATAAAAAGCATTTCATATTTCTTGAAAATTTATTACACTTTTACATACTCAATTTACGATTTTATGTTCATTTATTTATTTTCTTATGGATACCTAACACTAAATATGCGTTCAAGTGGTTACTATAATATTTCTTTTTTTTTATTTATAAATATGCTGGAAAAAGTAGTTCACGCGGGTTACACAGAGGAAATTCTGACGGGTCAAAAAATCGAAGGATTAAAATATATATAGTGCTTTCTTTATCTAGAAACTTTGTAAATATTTACAGCTAAAAGTTCTGCAAATACTGTGGATAGAGCGAAAAGAAAATATTATATTATTTGCCACACAAATTGTTAGGCCAATTGTGGTGAAGTAATGAAAATTGCAGAGTAAGGTGATTGCTCCAAGAGCCTTCACACATATCCTATCTTCTTGCCAATCTCATTTGTATTCTGGGAAGATGATCGATGACAAAGAAGGGGCTTGGTTCTAGTTGAATTTCTCAGTGAAGCGAGAAGTTTTTTTTAATGGCTATTTTCGAAATATTACAATTTTCGGTGTTCCCTGAAATGAGAAGTTGTTTACTGGTGGCTATTTATTTTGTAGAGTATTTTTCCTCGCCTCGTTGAATCCACTAACACTGATACTTGAAGTAGTTTTATCATCGTGGTAATTTCCTGATTAAATGACCTTTCCGCATTTTTTCTGCATTGTTTTAAACTTAAAACATGTTTTTAAATTATGTGGTTCCAAGAGACGTTAATTTATGATTGAAAAGTTCTATTAAATTGTTATTTCAGTAAAATGATTCAGAATAATTCAATAGTAAAAGTTTTATGAAATTTTCTATTTTTACTGAACTAAACTATCGAAATTCATTGAAAAAAGTATTTTGAGAAAATCTACACAATATTTAAAGCATTTTTTTCAAGAGATTTAAACGACAATTTAAATAATTTTTTTTCACATGGAAATCATTGATATTGCAACAAAAAGTAATTTTTATACGATATCATCAAAACTTTTATTACTCAGGAATCGGTTGTTGAAAATAATCAAAAAAAGCTTTTCTTTTCCATAATTCAGTTAAAAGGACATAGGGTAAGTGTGCCAAATTCCGGCTAGCTTGCAATTTCGGCCACCTTTTTATAGTAGAGATTATACAATGCAACAAGAATAACAAAAAATGTAGCTTCGACAAATGAGATGACGTGAAAAAGATATTGGAAGAATTCCCGAAGGGCAAAGAACTATGAGAATGAAGGTGGCCGAAATAGGGCACCAAAGCTATGTCTATATTTTTATTCATTTTAAAATGTATTAAGAATGATTTTAGAGTAAATAAAGACGATAAACTGTCTACAAGGTTCTAAGCAACACTCCTTAAGTAGAAGGAAAAAATCAATTTCTATTAAAGATATTACATTTCAAACTTGAGACTTTGGCGCTTGCATGCAACTATGCCGAAATTTGGCACACTTACCCTAATGTAAGACTATTGGTTCCGCAGCTAAAGTCCCTGCCGTTATTTTGAATTCTCAAAGACTGATTGGGTACGTAATGTGTCTTGTCCCTTAGGGTTTAGCCCTCTGAGTGGGAGGTGAAGGGTGTATGTATCTTAAAGAAAGCCTATTAGTGAACATGCCTTCCGATGAGCATAAGACTTTAGGCAGAGAACTAATCTGCCTGCCGATGGTACACTCTCACAAGCAGTCAGTCGATCCTGAGCTACGAGTACATCAACACACCCTTAACAAAAGTAATCTTGTCGGGCCACCACCATCAGTTGTGCTTCTCTGCCCGCTTTCCAAGTCCTCGGTTATTTTAATCTCACAATAATTCAATCAAAATTGCTTTTCTGTCGATCATTTGACAAATAATTGGTGCATGACATTAATGTTTTATACAGCATAAAAAGAAAGATTTGCGCTTATGATGCAATAAAACGCCAAATTTATGAAGAAATGAATATTAAATACATGAAAAAAATTTCACTTCTTGAGATACCTCCACCATTTATTTTTCTCAACTTAAAACTCATTATTGACAATTGTGCCCTTCTTAATCATCCTCTAAATAGATTTTAAAACTTCTGGGATTATAGAAAACAAGCCTCCAGAGATGCAGGAGAGTACATAAAGCATAAACATTCAAAAAAAAAGAGTGAAACAATCTATTTTTAAAACCATTTTACAACGTTTGGAAAAAGATAAATATAGTCATTGGACGAGAGATGGAACACCTTTTATATATTCAATATTGCGGATACGTTTTGAATGCGAGACAAAGACGATTCTCACTCATTTGAAAGACTCTAAATTTAAGATATCAATATTAGAAAAGCCCAGATGAAAATAGTCACTTCGAAAAATAGGATTTAAAAAAAGTTGCATTTTGAGGAACTCAAAAAAAGTTAGGGTGAGATGGAACACCCCTAATTTTAGCAAAATATTTATAGTTTATTTTATTAATTTAGAATAGAAGGGAAGTAATTTTAGACATGAACACTATTTCATTGAATTTATTGGAGTTTATTTTATTTTTTCAGTATAAATGATTTATTTTGTGTAATATGTGACTCATATACTTCGATGGCAATTTCGCTGAGTTTATCAAGTCAGTCTTACTAGAAATTTAGGAAAAATAATTTCTATGATTTACTTGAAAAGATTTTGAAGAACATTGACCAAAATTCATACCGGAAGTGTTGTCAAAACTGTTAAGTTCCATCTCTCCTCAACCCTTAAATACACGTGTTCTTGTGGCGAAATAAAAATTTTTGGCCATTTTTCAGACATCCAAAAAATTCAATTTCAATTTTCTCGTACAATTTTAAAGGTAGAAAGCTGTAACTTGGGGGTTTTCATTAGAATGTTGAAGGGGACAAATAGACCAAATGAGGTGGAGATCGTGCATAGGGTGTAGGCAGGAGGCGAATTGGTTCATCTCTCCCATTGTTCGAACTCTCCTCGAATGACTATATATGTGAAGAAACTGATGCAGGTATGTTCCAACATTAAGATTTAACATTCATTTTAACTGCTCGAACTCCAAGAGAGAGCAGTTTCCACAATCGACGTTTTTTTCAACTTCTCACCATCCTAGCTGCCAAACGGTAAGAGATATCAACTTTCGGTTTTCGGTGACCCCCCCCCCCCACAAGTCAACTTTCTCTATCGAACTAAGTTATACAAATTTTCCCCCACCCCTTCTAACCCCTCCAAAAGAAATGTTTTTTGACTTTGCAAAAAATTGGCCCTGACGATTTCGTTTATTTTTGGATATGTTTCGGAGGTAGTCCAGCTGAAAATTTCGTCCTTAGACATCTATCACCGGAAAATTCGCCATCTTGAATTATTCAAGGTCAAAGGTCAACCACCCTGGAGAGCCTAATTTTCAATGGATTTGGTTAAATTTGGACTTTTTTGAAAGATCTTTTAATTCTGAATCCGACTGCATCGGTCATCTGTGGTGATGGATCAGGAAAGTAACGGCAATAGATTTATTTTGAAAATACTGTTTTTCGCACTTTTTCAGGCTTTTGACCCATATAAAATTTAAACGGTAAGATATCAACTTCCGGTCTTCGATGACCCCTCCTCAAATGACCTTATCTCGAACCCAACCTCTTTATTTTCCCCCTTCCCCTTTAATGCGTTCCCTATCCCCCCAAAATAGGTAAAAAATGAGGTTTTTCGTACTTTGCAAAAAATTGGCCCTGACGATTTTGTTCATTTTTGGATATGTTTTGGAGGTAGTCCAGCTAAATATTTCGTCCTTAGACACCTATCACCGGAAAAATCGCCAACTGGAATTATTGAAGGTCAAAGCTTAATTTTCACCCGATTTGTTCAATTAATTAATTAAATGGTTAATGATTTTTTGAAACCTTCTTGAAGAATTTGCAACTTCAAGATGGTTTTGTGGTGATTTATTTACAATAATTTTCTATGCATCAGAAAACTTGCGAAAAGTTATATAAGGCAGAGGTCTTTCTAGGGAGTTCGAGCAGGTCGCAAAGCCTCGGACGCTTTGCCACCTCTTTTTTTTTAGTAAATTTGTTTCTATTCGGAAGGCGGAGGACTTGTTGATGACTTGAAATTTATACGGAACCCTATATTTCAAAGCATTTGGAACATATTCTATTAATCACTGATTTCTTGCTTTAAATTCATATCGTCACAATTTCTTAATATTCCTAATAGACACTGGCAAACGATTTTGCAAAAATAAATTGCGTAAACTTATCTCTCGTGGAGTTTGAGCAGTTAAAAATCAAGGAACAATATTGTTTTGCGATGAATAAAAAAATGGACTATGTCTGAGACAGATCAATAGTTATATAAATTATCAATCCATTTATTGTATTGAACAATGCTTTCTTATTTTAAAGGTGTGTTTTCTCCAAGATTTCCTTATATAGAATGATATTCTTTATTGAAACTTTACTGATCATTTTACAATTATTCCTTTGTGTGACATAAAACAGTTAGAAATAAAGTGTAAATCTAAATTGTTAAATTTGATAAAAAAAACATTATATAATATGATTTATATTTTATTGTTATAAATTTACAGAAAGAACACTGCACTGTGAAGAAGGCAATGTGGTATATGAAACGTTTATGAAACATTAATGAAATAAATGTTTCACATACACATACACTCAAAATATGCTTGGTTCGTGCTCTTGCTGCAGCTTTAAGTTTAACTATATACGATTCACTATTTGGAATTGAAAGACGTTAAAGTTATTACTACAGATTCTGGTGATTGGCTGAGAAGTAAAAAATTGAAGAATAGGTAAATATAAGGAGAAATTTTATTTTATGTAATGAAAGCTAGTGATAAGCCTAGATCAGCTTATTGTAGGTGAGATTCTTAACGTGAGCTAATTCGGAATGCATACAGTTATCTTGAATCAAATTCGTGAAATCATATAAATTTTGTATTTAAACCAAAATATGAAGGATCTGGATAAACTGACAGAAAATTCTTATATGGGTGAAAGATAGACCAGAATGTTCTCTATAATTTTTCCAAAGATCTCATCGATTACTCAGAAGCCGAGATAATCGAGGTTTTTTGTTTCTGAACCCGTTTTTTTCGACCAGAGCGCTCCATTGTTCATTTGATGAACTTCAACTAATATCAAAAAATTGTTGTATTTTTTTAAATACATTTAAAAATCCTATTTTATGTGTCTTGTTGGAGTAGAAGCAGTCAAATTGGCATCTGAATGGTTTCAAAGCGTTGAGAAAAATCAATTTTTTCACACTAAAACGACAAAATTTGACAAAAAATGATGTTTGGATGACACATAGAAATAAATATGTTCTACAGTTATGCCGAAGTAATCATCAAAATCAGTTTAGCAGGAGTCGAGATAATTGAGTTTATGTGATATTGAAATTGTTTTTTCGACTGTGGCGCCTCTTGCGATGGTCCTATGAAGTTCAGGTGTTCTAGAAAGTTGTAGTGCTTTGCGAAACTATTAATTTGCGCCTTCACTCATGAAAGTAGGTGAAATAGAACTGGAGATATGGCGTTTTTGATTTTGTGAAATTTGACCCTTCATATTTCAGGTTCTGTTGTAACCAAAGCGAACCGACGTCATTTTTTGGAAACCTCATAAACTAGACTACAACACTATAAAATTTTATCGAAATGCGTAATGATATTTTTGAGAAAAATGAGTTTGAATTTTGATGAATTTTGACGCAATCACAGCACCATCTGTGGTGACTTTTTGAACTTCTATCTGAAAGTGCTCATCGAGATGAAACCAAAAATCTAGAATTTAGGTCAAAATGTTAATAAGGAGCAGAGATAGAGGCCGGTCAATTTTCGATTTTTAACCCCTTAGGGGGAAGTGGGACACCTTTGAAAGTGGGGTACCTTTGAGATTGGGATTTTTCAACTATTTTTAAATAAAATTTAGCCTTATAGTGATATAATTTAGCTGCACAAACAGATTGAGCAGCTAAATTACATTACCATATAACTCAGTTCCATTTCAACATGGGAGGAAAATCCCATTTTCAAAGGTGCCCCACTTTCAAAGGTGACCCACTTCCCCCTATAGTTCGGGTCAGGGGTTTTCGATCGACTTAAGTATTTTTTTGTTTGATAGGTATAATCTGTGGCTACAATATTCTAAAATTTCAGCTCGATGTGCAATGGAGTTTTTGAGTTATGTAACTTAGAAAATTGAAAAATCTTCTTTTTAATAATAGCGCCGGTTGTTTTATGAATTTGCGATGTTAGAAGAGGAAGTGGCATTTCACGAGAGCTTCACAAAGCGCCCTTAATTTTTAAATTCTGACAATTAGAACCGGAGTTATGGCCATTTTAAGAAATTTTTTGGACCCTCAGCTTGGGTCAGGGGTGTCGGGGAACCTTAAGTTGATCAATCGATTGATCGAAAGCCCTAAGGCCCAGCGATAACATACTAAAATTTGAGCCCGATCGATGCCATAGGGGCGGATCCATTGAGAAAACAAAAAAAGTGGCTATTCAAAATGGCGGAAGGTGGGAGGGGGGTGGGGGGGGGTCAATGTACCAATTTGCAATTTTCACCCGATGTATAACTTTTGCCGAAAACCGAAAGTCGATATGTCTCTTAGTTTAGGAGCTATTAAGCTCCAAAGAGCGGCCGGACGGACGGACGGGAACGGTTTTTAGCCATTCATATATTCGTGATCAGGACGTGACCAAACACATTTTCGCAATATTTGGGGCTAATCGAAGGACATGAGATTTTGTTAGGATTATAGTAGAGATTGATAAGAATCTCACCTAATATCATCTTCACACAATCGATGTCTACAAAATATGGTACATTTATTGGCATATCAAAATATTTTTATTCTCGGAATGGAGTAGGTCTTTCAAGGTCTCGTCAATGCGAATTGGTGGTTTTCTGCCAATAACTGATACTGAATGAAAAACATGCGAATCCTTGGCTCGTGTCCTGCTGCTTCATGCGTGGGGATATCTGATGTCGAGCCACGCAGAAGAAAAATCTGTTTTCATTCATTGTCGCGGTTTGATGAGAGAGAGCCGCCTCTCTCGAGCAGATAGAATCAACAGTCTCTAAAGTGCTTTGGATGGATAAACATCGCAATTTTTGCATTCAAGTATGAGTCCATTTAACAAATTTTTGCTAAGCCGCAAAAGTGCTGTCTATTTTTCCTTCTATTTGTTACTTTAATTTGTTCCTAATTGCTCAATTAATTGGTATTTGTAGGGTTTCTTGTTTGTTTTTCTTTTATTAATTTGCTTAAATAAATACGTTTGTTTAAAATGTTTTTGTGTTGAATTAAGATTAAATCTGATAAATTGCTGAATTTTGATTTTATTCATAGATTTCCCAGTGGACTTACACACAACAATCAATAATCAAAAGGACTTTCTATTATCAACATTCCTGTAAGTTGTTTTCTCAATCCGCCAAACATATTTTAACCATATGGTGCTTAAAATTGACCTATCTTTTAATATGGCATGTCACTAAATTAGTACTCAGGATGATCCCTCTTTTCAATGCTGTGAATATATATTAGAATGAATTTTTCATCAACAAAAAATTACCATATTTTATCTCATCAAAAGTCAGACAAATTTGCTTGTAAGACGCAAAATACAAACAATTCGTATTGATTTCTACTTGTGAAATAAAGTTGGTTAGCAAAGAATTTTATCCTAAAAATTAGTCATGTAACATCATTATTTTTTGCAAGTCTTATAGCTTCTAGTAATTTTTTTTACATGGGTTATCCAGCAATCCCTCTGTATATTACATAAGCATATAGTCACCTAAAATAATGATTGTTGTCCTGAAAGAGATCGATAAGCGTCTATATCTATTATGTTATCATTTCATTGCATTTTATCGCAATTGAAGGCGTCATCAATGCTGGATCGATACAAGATTAGATTAGAATAAAAAATACCACAATAACATAATGCTATTTACTTCAATGACAATGACATAAGTAATGCTGAGAAAATCACACTTAAGGGATTATCATAATTTACATAAGATTAAAAATTATCGTACCAAAAATTTCAGATTTAGAAGATTAAAGAAATGGGGGATAAAGGAGACAGTGTTCCTTGGAATTTACCATGAGATAACATGGATTTATTTAGGCAGGAAGTTGTTCAAACAATAATAGTTTTATAAGATTGAAGTGTGAACGACCTCAAAATCAAAGATTGATACATTCAAAAAATATTCGAATCTGTTTTGTAAAGGGAGCGATAAGGTGTTTAAGCTTTGTAGAATGCTTGAACAAATTTAACGTATTTCAGACTTCAGACTTTAGATGTTATACCCCAAAAGTAATTTCTCATTATTTATCTTATAATTAAGGTAGAGCTCTTTAGCAGATTAAATACTTGGTAAAAGCGTACAAAATTACAGAAAATAACAATTATTATTTCTGAAGAACAATAAATATTTGTATATAACCTATTGTCCGTTTATAATCGTATACAACTGATTCAGACTCATCGAGGATCCCAAGACCTTTCAAATAAACAGAAACTTTTTTTTCAGTCTTAGCTTAAATTACCTCAAAAGTACTTTCATATAATTTGAACTGATTTATAAATCACTCAAAAATCCCATAAAATAGTTTAGGAGAAATAAAATTAGTTTCTGGAATAAATTACTTATTGGTGAATAACCTGTTCATGACCGGTTCAGAATCAATTAGAAATATTGAATTTTATCAGAAATTCTAAAACCTTTCCAATGAGCCCAAATGTGGCCCTAAAATTCAGTCTAGGGCCCTTTAAACCTTTGACCTTAAAAATCGTTATTAGAAATTATTCAACAGAATTTTCATATGTCGACGAAATGTTCACCTGGATAATCTCTAAAAGTCTAAAATATATACAGAAATGAAAAAAAATCACACAACGCGTTCCAGAACAATTACAAAAACTGTGTTTTGGAGGGGACGGGGAAGGGTTGGCGAAAAATGAGGGGAATGTGAATGGTTGCAGGATCGTTTTATGGGCTATGGGGTCCCCCTAACGTTTAAGATATGTTAAAATTTTGGATATCCTAGGCCCGGAGTGCACTTGATGACCCTAAAAAATAAAAAGATTATTTAGAGAGAACTGGGGTAGTAGTAAACAGGGGTAGTTGTAAACACTGTGATTTTTTTCATTAATTTTAAGACTCCAGAGGATAAAACCCATGAGCATTCATAGATACCATGAGGATATATGTCCACAGATGAATTGGTCAATAAAATCCTAATACTTTAAAAATAAAAATAATTTTTCCTGTCTTCTTCTTCTTCATTTCATTCGTTTGACAGCTGCATCTCGTGGTGGGAAATTTTTCGTTGTCCAGCGCAAACTTTTAGGAAGAAAACGCAAAAAATACTTTTAATTTTTTTCCTATTTCTAAATAAAATTAGAAACTGTAAGAAGTAGAATATTTACGTTAGTAGAAAAAATACGCCTACATTTTCTTTTCAATTTCACAAAATGAGTAGATGAAGGAGCGGGAAATTGACCTTCATGCGAAATGTCTAATTCAGAGGTGTGCAAGAACCGTTGAAACCGAATAAACGTCAAAATAAGTTTGCTCCGTTTTGACCATTGACGAACAAGCTTTATTTGACGTTTTTTCGGTTTCAAACGGTTCTAGCACACCTCTGGTCTAATTCATTGACTACGAAAAAATTGGTGGCGCTATGTTCAATAAGAAGTCACATGATGTCAAAATATGGGGAAAATCCATTGAAAAATGTCTGATTTGCATGCTTTTAGTTTTTTTGCTATTTTAATTATTCTTTGTAAAAAGTGTAGTGATTTTTTGAAAAATATGCAGTCTTTATATATTTCATAAGTAAATTGAAATAATTGAAAGTGGTGCAAAGTTAATTTCAAGGTTGGAAAAAAGGATGTTTAAATCCTCACTAGAAAGTGTTTACTTCTACCCCAGGTATTTTCTGAAAGGAGAAAAATGCACAGTGACACAAATTTTATTTTTATGGAAAATTCAATTGTTTTCCAGCATCCGCATTACCCTCGATGAATTGCCTATACCCAAGGGTAAAACATGACCTAAGAAAGATTTTCCAAACAATCACTGTGTGCTTCGAAAATCACCTCAAATTCGCATCTATCGAAAATGTTTGCTTGTGCCCCAGTCTCCCCTATATAGTTTTCTCTGTCCAGAATCAACATATTTTTATTTATTTTACACGAGCATATTGATATGAATCTCTAATAAAAATTTTATGGAAAGAGTTTAAATTATAATCATAAACAGATAAAATTATATAATTTACATTAATCCTATATATTATTTCTTTTAAGTCTTTTCTACTCTCTTCAGCTTGAAAATTGTGTAATTGACATTGACATTGGTAATATGAGGAAAATAGAAAACATAAGCAGATCAAACTTTACTTATTGGATTGTCAAAGACACTCTCTGGGAATGCATCTTAACAAAGAAATCTTGTTGCTGTAAAATAAACCCTGATTAAATCGATTATTTGTTATCTCTCGTAGAGATAACAGCAGAGATTGAATTGAGAAAATAACCAGTGATAAGCCCAGAGAAGCTTATGGTAGCTGAGATTCTTTACAGGTGATCTCGATATGCGTGCAACTTTAAATGCGTGAAAATTCGATTGTGTGTTGAATTTTGGGGGTAAAGAATCAGAAAGGGGTTACTCAAGTTTGGAATACCGACACATTTTCCCGTTAGAATCCATAGAATTCGCAGAATCACTCGTAAGATTATGATAGAATCTTAAATTATATTCCTTCAAGAATCACTGGAATCAAATGAAATTATTAGAACCAAACTGAATCACAGAATCATTATTTCTCAAAATTCCGCGGTAGATAATAATGATAAGCCAAAGTACTTTCCAGACATTACAGATTTTTATGGATTTTTTTTTATTTTCCAAAGAAGATCAATAAATAGACATTTTTTCATATTTTCAACTAAAACAACAATCGTAGAATATGTCTCATTCAAAAAGAAATAGATGTGATTGTTAAGGAATCATACCTAATACGATTTCTCCCATGACGGATACAAGTTAAAAGACACAGTTAGCAAATGCGTTTAGGCCGGACCCCAGGGATACCAAGAACAAAATTGTAAACGGTGAGGCGCTACATTTTCTCCTATGTTCAATATTTTACAAGTTTATTATTTAGGATTGATAGGAATAGGAGGCTCAATTTAGGGTCAAGGGTGCAGCCAGGATTTTAGCAAGAAGAGAGCCAAATTGGAGAACTATTCCCAACAGAAATCGTTTTTCGAATGAACAAATTTTGTAAAAATAAGCCCAATTATTATAATTTTAAGTTTATTTTTTTTATTTTACTTACAATTACAATGCATGCTATTGAGATTAAATCCCTTGAAAGCACTGAAACAGTTTAAGCAATTGAAGAATCAGTTAGCACCCACCGCCGTCTTAGCGTTGGTGACCGACCTCCAGTGCAAAACGGTGGAAATGCTCTTTCGCAGGTTGTATGAGGCAAAGAAATTAATAAAAGGAAAAAGGAATCCAATTAGGTGCAATCCATTTTTCAAGGAAACCACTGTGACGATTTTTAACGATTTTGCCGGATTTAGACAAAGGCTATACAATAAAATTTTCATGGATCTGAGTAGCTTTCCGTTCCAGGACCTTACATTTTAAAGTATGAGGATTCGAAAACGATATTCTTAGAGACCAAAAAGGCTTTGAAACTTTTGTATGCTTCAAAAATCATGATAAATTTTATTTTAATCCAATTTTGATTATTTTAAGTGGTTCACACAGTACATAATCAGATTTAATTGACTTCCAAAAATAAATATTAGCGTTTTTCTTTTAAGGAAAAGGAAATAAAAGCACCTTCCGCTTTTTTTTTAACTTTCTTATGAAGATATCAACTATCTTTCAGTTTAAAATTCACAATAAATGAATTTTTACGTCGTTTTTTGATGATATAAAATTTATTTTCAAAGATGAAAACATTTCCACAAAAAAAAACGGGTGGAATTTCTGGTAAAAAATATATTTTTACATACTTTTAATCAAGAATTTAATTTAACTACGACAAGAACAATATGCTCGACGCGATTTTTTATGCCTTCAGCACACCTTTTAGATCAGGAAAATTTCATAAAGTCAAAATTCACTTTTCTTTTTTTCTCAAAAGATTTTCATAAGTCTATCGCACTTTAACAGTATCAAAATTGGATTGAACTAATTTTAATTTGGAGTGATGTTTAAAAGAAGAAGAAGAGTGTGAAAGAGTGATAGACATATGCAAAGTTTTTAAGAAAGAAAGGGATGTGAATTTTGACTTTATGAAATTTTCCTGATCTAAAAGGTGTGCTGAAGGAACTACCCCTAAAATTCAACTCAAAATCGAATTTTCACATATTTCGCGAAGCACGCATTTCTAGGTCATCTGTAAAGAATCACAGCTATTATAAACTTCTCTGGGCTTATCACTAGTTTTCAAGCGTGTATATGAATACCGCCTCCTTCTTGGTAAAGTTGAGCATAATTTCTTCAATTTAATTTAGTTAAATTTCAGATGTATTTACGGTCAATAAATATCGAGTGTTTCATCTTTATTTTTCATTCAAAAAATAAATAAAACTCCTAATACATTTTCATTTTCACAAATTGAAAGACATACTGTGTTGAGTGGTAAAACAAGTGATTTTGATTGGAGCAAGTGTCAGAAAATTATTAGATTATGAAAAGGAATTCACGCTGAAATTCATATTTGTATGAGAGGAAATTCTATAAAAGAAATTTTCGGGGAAATTGTAAATTATAAAATTGTCTTGAAATGTCGCTTAAGCATCACATCAGAGATTTATATAAGACCTTGGACAACTTCTAAGACGGGACAGAAGAAATTGTAGAAATCATAAGGAGTTATTTGCTCTTCTAAAAATGTCCCAAGGCATATTATAAAAGCTTCTTAACCAATAATCGATGACTTTTTTTTTTACTGATTTTGAGGAATTCGTTGACTTTAAGATTATAGTTTCAAAAGAGCTTAAAGCGGTCTCGGGAATTTCTTCTAAAATTAAAATTCGCATAAACAATATATATATATATATATACATTTCTTCTTACATTTCTCCGTATGGTTTGTTTTTAAATATTACAATAAAAGTTTAAAATTTGCAAACATTCCTAAAAATAAAACTGTAAAGGGAAATTTTAGTGCTGGATTTAATTTGTAAATTTTAAATATTTGCAGACTTCAATTGAGAGCTGTTCATCAAACATCTGACGACTGAGAAATGATTGTGAGTTCGGCAGTTTTGGGAGCTGCAGCCGGGACTGGGCTGGCTTTGTTAGTAGCTATGACCATCGTCGTATACCGCTATTACCAGGTTCGTCGGCGCGGTAAAGAATGGGCGGAACTTGAATGTTATAGCACCAAGAAGCAGTACATTCATCGAAAGCTTTTACTCAAGGTACGCTTTTGTGCTATTTTATAAAAGTTTCACCAGATGGCTTCGTAAAAAGCTTTCACGCAAAATTCAATATAGCGTGGAAAATTTACCATAAGACACGCGCAAAAATGTTTTTGAACAAATTTGATTACAAATGCGTCTATTAAAAGGACCCGTCTTTTGTCAATTACAATCTACTAATGATATCCTATTAAACCAAACCCATTGGGACAATGAGGCTGGACTTAATCTTACATAAACCATTTGCAACATCAATTTTCAAGGTTGTCAATTTGTATGAAAATAAGGAAAGATCTTGCAACTATAACTATTGATACATGTCACACTGAGAAAATATAATTCTCGAATACAACCATATAATATAGTCCTAGTGCAATCAACAAGTCTCGTTGGAAGAAACACAGGTTGTCTATATTTTAATTTTCTTTTTAAAATATTTGTTTTCATTTATTGATTTTGAAAGAACTGTATTTAAGGTGACTTTTTTTAAGCAATATTTTGAAAGCTTTTTATGTTCTTTCAATTTTTTAGATGTTAGGTTTGCGCTAAATACTTATTCTGACTGTCAGAAGAATGATGTCATTGGAGACCAAAAAAACGCATAGTAAATTCTAGTATCTGGATGCACAAAAATTTAGAAATGTTGTTGGGCTTTTGCCCTTAAAGAATCCTCAGAGAGACCAAGGCTTATCGCGGCCAATTGCAATTTCCAGGTCATTACCGATTACCGACTGACTAACACTGTCGCCTATCAGCCATTCCCCCACACGACGGGCAACAGAACTATACCACATCACCAGTTAAAAGGCCTTCGCATAGCAAAAGAAAGCGGAATAGGAATAACAAGCGAAAAATTCCTCGGAATTTCCTATATCTTTCCTTGAAAAATTCCATAGGAATTTTTCATAATATATTCCAAGGGAATTCCAATGGATTTATAAAGGATTTTTTTTGTGGAATACTTCCATGGAAATGTTTGCGGACTTTATGTGGATTTTTCCACCTAAATAGAATGGAGAAAAATGAAGTTGTCACATGTATCTTATTCTTTTATTTTCCTTATTTTCGAATATTTAAGTTTAGGAAATAGCAAAGATTACGAGGATTTTATTATGTTTTACTAAACCAGCAATAGCGAATTAACATTACATAATAAAAAAAAGTATTTGATAAAAAAATAATTTTTCGTAATAAAATACACCTTAAATGAAATAAAAACAGTCTTATTTTAGCTTAGCAACCTATTTATTTTAATCATTTCATTATTATCTACATGAAACGCAGTGTCGCATAATTAATTTAATTATAATTGTCACAGGAATCACTAAAACTGTTTGCGGAACGTTTGAAAACAAATTATCCATGTTGTCACAACACCATTTTATTTGGTAGATTTTCGAGAAAAATAATAGTGGAAAGATAGTGGAATTTTTTATAGGAATTCACCAGCTTATCCCGTGGACGATTCACATTTGATTTCCCGTGGAGTTCCGTGGAATTTAACGCTGGAATTCCAGTGTATCGTACTTGAAATTCCATGGAGAGCTATGATTTCAATGGAATTTCCGACTCCAAATTCCATGGAAAATTTGCTGGAATTTTAGCGTCGAATTCCGCGGTGTATTGCAATTTGGACGCTAGTTTTCCACTGGAATTTCCATGGAATTTCGCCATGGGGTTTTCTTGGAGCGAGAAGCGGGAAATATGAATTTCCCGCGAACAGGGAAGGGAATCCATCAACCGGTCTCTATTTCGCTATCAGGTGGAAAATCTCGACTATAAGAAAGAAATATTTTCACATCAAATTATTATAGTGCTTTTTTGATTCAAAATATTTCGTTCTTCGAATTTCGAATTTGGTTCAAGATAACTGAATAGCGTCCCTCAATTTCAGCTGTAAATCGAATTTGCATATGCATTCCGAGTTAGCTCACGTTAAGAATCTCATCTACAATAAGCTGATCTAGGCTTATCACTAGTTTCTGATTTAATTTCTAAGACTTTTCGACTTTAATTTTTGAAATAATGATCCTTTCAACTGCTCGAAATCCGAGAGAGAATAGTTTTCACAATCCAGTTTTTCTTTCAAATTCTCACCATCTTGGCTGCTAAACGGTAAGAGATATTGACTTCCGATCTTCGTTGACCCCCCACAAGTCAGCATTTTCTAGTGAACTCACTTACCCGAATCACCCCACCCCTTTCAACCCCTCCAAAAACATGATTTTTTGACTTTGCAAAAATTTGGCCCTAGAGATTTCAATGATTTTCGGATAAATATGTTGTGTAGTTAGTCCGTCTGTCCATTTCGTCTTTAGACACCTTTCACCAGAAAAATCGCCATCTTGTAGTCGTTTTTCCTGCAAACACAGTAAAGTAGGGTCGTTCTCTACAACCTGACTGTGGTAATGTCCGTTATATTCCAACCATGCCGGTTTCATGTCCGGGTGTGGATTGGGGCGCTTCAAACTTGAATTATTCAAGGTCAAAGCCGAATTTTCACTCGATTTGGTCACTTAATTAATTAAAAGATTAATGATTTTTTTAGACCCTCTTCTTGAATAATATTCAGCTTCAAGATAGTTTTGTGGTAATTTATAGCCAAATTTAATTCGAAAATAATTTTATATGCACCAGAAAAATTTACGAAATAAGGCAGAGCTTCTTCTCGGGAGTTCAAGCTGCTCGCAAAGCCTCGGACGCTTTGCCACCCCTTTCACATTAATTTTCCAAGAGCTTACTCAGCCAGGCCTCTATCCAAAAGTAAGAAATTTTTTAGGCATTCTTAATTTGTTTTACGATTTGCAAAAAAAAACTAAAACTGTTATGATTGAAATATTAAGCATTACAGACATGAATCCTTTATTAAATTGTAGAAAAGCATTGACCTTACTCTTAGCACTCTTTTGTTATCACCCTGCCATATTGAAGTTCACTATAGCATAAGAGATACATGAAGTATACATTGTTCAGTGAGAAAACGCAATTGTGTACTACTAGCATATATAGAATTAATCTCAATATGTAAACGTGCATTAATCAATTAAATAGCGAGATTCATCACAATTTTAACATATTTCTTTTTATGAAATTTTTCCACATGTCCCCTCAAAAAATACATTTAAAATTCATTTATTAAAGTATCTAATGGAAAATTAATTAGGATTTCACAAAAGATTGCAATTTGTATGGTATTTTTGAAATCCATGTACAAATATGGTATTTAGGCTAATGGAGGGTATGTCAACAATTGATTTGAAAATGTTGTTGCCACCAAATTGATGGAGCATCAGCACCAAAATGAGCTCTTTCCAGGGACCTGTTGCAATGACATAGGTAGATACTAGCAGTTCCATTTGTTAACCATTTGAAAGCTCTCTTTCGGTCTTTGCGCATGCTTGGGCTTTTTCTTACTGCTCTCTATGAGATTCTGAAATAAACAGATATGTATTCATAGCTTTCAAAATAAATAAATAATTTCATATATTTGATTAATAAATAGTTTGAAATTGAAAATTGAAACTGAGAAAAATAAAATGTCTTCGAATACAATTAAGAAAAAAAGAACAAATAAACCGAAAACATATTAAAAAATTGCAATTTCATAAAATTTTTTGTAAGAGATGTCAATGTGGAAATTATTGCCTCATATTTTCTACAATAAAATTTTTAATATTAACAGTAGTTTGTGAAGCTCCTTTATGAATGACTATAAGAATATTTAGTATGACACATTGTTGATTCGACTCTGCTCGACGCCGCTCCCCATAGAAAATATTTGCTAAATTGAACAAGGAGAAAGCCCAAAGCTCTCAGTGTATCTCAACAATCACCACTAGACGAAGGACTCCTGCGGGAACCACTCTCAGTCTTCTCAGTGACGTCTTCTTATCGCCCCATTCCTATCCCAGTGTCCTCGGTTATCCTTAGGGCTCTGTGACATATTAGTTTAGTGCAAATTTTATTTTTGTGTTTAATTGTGAGATCCAGAAAATGGGATAGAATTGCCTAATGCTGCGGAAAAAGCTCTTTGAGTGCAGCTTTCTGAAAGTGATTGAGAGAGAGAGAGAGAGTGTGTATATAAAAAGTTTAGAGCAACAGTTAACCCAAAGTGCAAGACACCCCCTAAAATCACCTTGAAAATTTAATGAAAGCGTGAGGAGAAATGATTACCTGAGGAGAAGTTAAAAAAAAAACATCAGAATTGTGGTGTTAGCAAAAAAGCATTTAAAAAATACCTCTTGTTGTTTTCTTTTTACAAGAGAAATCTCAAAAATATCCAAATCAGTGTAATTAATAGTGTGATTGATTTACTCAGTAAAGTTTACGCAGAAATCAACACACTGTAATTAAATAAACAAATTGTTAGTTTAATTGGTATTCCGTCTCATTTCTTTAAAGTTCATCATTTATTTTAAATTCTACGCAAAACTAACGATACCTACCATATTGATTATGTGCAGAAAATATTCTTCGCATCATAGAAATCCACAATATTTTACATTTATGAAAGTATACAATGCATTAGAAACGTTAAAAATTACATAAAGCCAGTAGCTTACATCCCGACTTTACAGATTTATTTCTCACTACGCTATAATTTATTTACCAGTAGAGGAAAATTTTCGTTCTACATTACAGAATCAAAATGTCTGTAATTAACACATTAGTGTCGCATGGGAAAATCAATAAACATTCCTTTTGTCGTCTCGAAAGTGATTTTCTCTAGAAAACACTTAGCAGGTGTTCTATAAATGATTAGGAAAGTCAATATTATATATATTTCCTACCGTTTTTACTAATTCTCCATTGCCTCTAAAAATAAGCACGCAATTACACTGAGTGAGTCTCATGTGAAAAATTTAAAGTTTCAATTTATAATTAGAATTACATTGAGATTTGTGGATAGATATCTGCATCTACAGGTTATTTCTTTTTAATTGAATGTAAATGTGATAAATTTTGAAATTTTAAAATCAAAATGTATGAAATATTAATAGGAGTAGGGGAGACTGGGGCAAAAAGTCACAAATCGAAAAATTCAAAATTCAATATCTTTCAAGGTAAAAAAGATAGCGGCTCAAATTTTTTTCTATAGATAGCCCCCATAGACCTTCTTCAATGTCGTAAGTTTCTTAGAATTCGAACAAGGAATTTAGAAAATAAAAAATATCAAAGTTTTTAGCCCTATGTTTGAAATACTTTCCTTGCAGAAGATAACGATTATTATTTAGGGTAAAGTGTATAATTTGGAATTAGTTTTACAAGTTGGACAATTCGCCCGTACAAGTTGGACATGGCTTTTTTCTTGATAAATACAGTACAAAATTTGTTTTAAAGCACAAGGAACCAAATTATAAAATTAAAGCATTAAAAATATACAAATAAAAATGAAGTACTAAATTTATCAAGACAAAAAGCCCTGTCCAAATTGTACCATTGTCCAACTTGTACCACTGTCCAACTTATACCACTTTACCCTACTACTTATTTACCAAAATTGATGCACTGGTGAATATTTTCTAAATAATTTGGATTTTTTGAATACGAATCCGCTATCTATTTTAGAATTTCACAAAAGTTCTTTTCTCCAGAAATCCTTTTATTAAAAATGGCCACTTGGGGTAAAAAGTAACAAAAGGTATAAAGCAAAAAGTAACAAAAAAGCGAAGAAATTTCTGATGTCTCACGGCGAAAAGAAACGTCATTATCATATCTCGCCGCTTGTTGTTTGCATTGGTCAAACGATTTGCTGTCTTTTGTGTGTGTTTTTTTTTTTCTAAAATAGCTTGAAAAAAACGCTTTTCTCGTTTTCTCACTTTTCTCGTAGAGAAAACGGTGTTTTACAAAGGTGTAGATGAATAAATTTTCTATAAAAATATGTCCTCTATGTATTTTTTCAAATTAATGGAAGCCTGTAATGAAGCGAATCAAAATGTGATAATACCCAATCTCTGGTACTATTTGCCCCAGCATTTTTGAGATTAGTCAAAAAATTACCTTTTAGAAATTGGCTCGATAAACGTATTTTCTTACAAAATAGAGGAATATTATTTTCACAAAGTTGTAGAGCGGTAAATTTCCTATAAAACTGCGCTAATTAGAAATTTTTGAAGCGCTCGAGTAGCTTGTAAAAAAATAAAATATCCGTTTTGTGACTTTGTGCCCCAGTCTCCCCTACGCTGTAATATTCTACCTTAAATAGAACTACGATTATGCATTTGATGTCTGATTCGTCATGGTTCATAAAATTTCATATAAATGTACGTATGCACGTACAAGCAAGGTAATGTAATAATAAAACAATCCTTCGAAGTTCAATTTATGCAGAAATAATATTCAAACTAGTGGGTTTTTTTTCTTTCTGCTCTTAAAGATTTGTGTAAATAAATTGCTGCACTTTTAAAAATACTAAACATTAACTAAACTTGACATAAAGTTTTCATAAAAAGTTAGTTCAACGAATAATGACTTGATAAGGATCATAATATAGCTTATTTTAATTTTTTTTTGTACTCTATAGTTTATAATTGCAATACCTCATGAGAATGTAGTTTAAAGTACCTATTTCATTGATATTTTAATTTTTAAAGCCTTAAACTCCATGATTTAATAAAGATTCGAGTTTAAATATGTTTCGAGACTTATCAAATATGTATTGAATGTAACCAAATATAACACTACCACAAAATTAACCACATTGTTTGCACAAGTTCAAAATTTCCCGAGAAAAGCACAAATATCGCATAAATATTCATGAATCATTACAGGCAGCTCATATATAATTGAAAAATTCATTAATTTAAAAAAAATACAGATTGTACGCGTTACACCATGTGAATCATCAAAAGCCAGTAATAATCCTAGAATGAGCTATGATATGATAAATAAATTTTACATTTTTAATATTAGCAAGTTTAAAATGCTTGTAGTTAGTTAGGAGTTAAAATCAGAATTTTTTCACTTACACCAAGTGAATGCAAAACCATAAAATACAACTTTAAAAAAATCAATCTGGAGAAAATAATTTTCTTGGCTAATTAAAAAAACAGTTTTGTTCATAGTCTCACATAAACCAATTCTTCCATGGTTCTGTTTTACTTTTTCCATTCATTCACGTTTGAATAAAAAATGTAATTTTATGGTAAATTGAACTATAATGTGAAATTTGACGAGATTGAAAATTAGGCAGGACTGTTATTATATCAAGTATCACTTTGGTAAGTGGGTCAAGGTTATGCCATTTCTCGTTCTCCGCGCTTACATCACGTGCGTTTGTCGCTTCTTTGAACATCAGAGGACTTTTTAGTCTTCCGTGCTTTCTTATTGAGAAGGAACAAAATACTAATATATAATAATTAAGATGAAAATTAAATAAATGTTGCGAAATTTCAATAAACACGTGCTTAAGCAGCCATAAATGTTGCACAGAGACACATTCGATTGTTTACAATAAGGTTGTTATTAGTATCACGAGAAATTTCATTTAATAAAAAGTTTTTTTTTTAGAGACAGTCCAATCAGGATATTTATCAATAACACTTAAGATTTAGTCTTGTCTTTTGAACGGCGACGCGACGACTGTTTTTTCCTTACTGCTGTTTTTGGGAAGTGTTTATGAGACAGCTAATTATTCCCAGTTCCACTCTCGTAAATAGTCCTTAGCCCAATTAATTCCATTTTCTTTCTCCGCTGTATTTACAAGTATGAAGATTTTCGCTAGACATCTACAGGGATCTGGTTGATTTATTCAATAAGGTATAAAATTAATAGAAACAAAAATATGGAAATTTTTTTCTTCGAGAAATAAATTATACTAATGAGAAGATTTTCTAAAAAAAAATATTGAACAGTTGGAATAATTCTTCACAAACTGAAATACATAAAATATACCATTTAACGACGAGACACTTTTTCCGGACTGAAAATCAACAATAAAAATTAAACTGGGAAACATAATCAATGATAAGTCTTACATCTAATTTTGGAAAGTCCAACAGAATCTGATTTGTTGTATTTTGTGCTTCTATGAACGATAGGGACAAAAATAGCCCAAAAATTTAAGTAATTTTTCTGACAATACCAATGAATAATATTTTTCAATTTAATGAAAAATATTACGTATGGGTATTGTAGTTCTTATTGCCAAAAGGGTTTTGATAAAAAAAATAAGAAGTATAAAAAATAAATAAAATCAATTATGAATTTGAGAATTTAAAAATTCGCCATTTTTGAGCGCCAGTTAGGTAGACCAGTACTCTGCCAACTGAGTTATTAGAGGCCACACGCTTTTCTTGACATTCTACACGACCTTAACCAATTGCATTGTGCACTGCAATCGCTTACTTTCGGGGATGCGAGATTTGGAACCGAATGATTAGTGTTGCAACAACACTCATTTGGCATTATGGACAACACTAATTTTTCTCTCAGTCAGTGTGCAAATTAAGCTTTTTCATACACTGAGAAAAAAAGAGGGTGCGATTAACATTTTTTCCTTGTAACTTTAACACTTTTTAGGTGTAAAAATATATCAACATTTTTTAATGTTAATTTTACATCTTTTCAAAGGTAAAATCAACATGAAAAGGGTAACTTTAACCCATAATACACCTAAAAAGGGTAATATTTACACCGATCTCGGATCAATATTGCAGGGTAAAATTAACATTTCAACATCGAGGTTGTTTGTTTCTGAACTCGTTTTTTGACTCTAGCACCCCTAGTGTCCATATGACGAACTTCGATTATGTCAGAGAATTGTTGAATTTTGTGAAATCTTTCATTTTAACTTCATTTTAAATGAAATAGTTGAATAAAAGTGATCATATCAGTACCTTTGTACTTTCTCAGCGCCACTATTAGAAAAAACTATTTTTCTTACTCTAAAACTGCAAAATCGGAAAAATAGCGTAGTCTGAGCGGAAAATTATGTATAAACGAAATGTATACACAAATGCCGTCTACAATTATGTCGAAGTAATCATCAAAATCGGTTCAGCGACAGTCGAGATAATTGAGGTTATCTGATATTGAAATTGGGTTTTCGACTGAGGCGCCCCTGCTATTGGTGCACAAAGTTCAAGTGTTCTAGAAAGTTGTAGCATTTTGTGAGATCTTTCATTTGAGTCTTCATTCATCAAAATCGGTCAAATAAAACCGGAGCTATGACATTTTGAATTTCGTGGACTTTGACCCCTCATATCTCCGGTTCTATTGTAACCACAGCGAACCACGCTATTTTTTGGAAACTTCATAGCCTAGACTACAATACTTTAAAATTTGATCAAATTGCACAATCGCGTTTTCGAGAAAAATGAGTTTGAATTTTTACGCTATTGCGGCGCCATCTGTGGCGAAATTTTGAACTTGAAGTTTTGTCATTTGAAAGCCCTCGTTAAGACACACAAATAAAAAAAATGCAAGTCAAACTGTTAATTAGAACAGGACATAGAGGCCGCTCAATTTTCGAACTTTGACTCCTTATAGCTCCAGAGGCTCCAGAGTACTGTTCAGAGTACAGGAGCGGAAGAGATATCGAGAGAGAACGGAAAGTGATATCGACATACAGTTTTCGGCAAAAGGTTATATATCGATGGGTCGCTAGAAGTAGGTGATGTCAGATCCACTCCCTAACACCCACCCCCTTCCGCTATTTTAGATGTTATCGATAGATCTCAAATTTTAGTATGTAATAGCTAGGTCTACAAGCTTCCGGTTAAAAAAAATCAGATAAGCTTATGATATGTGAGATTCTTCTGTTTTATGAGACGGAAATTTCTTCTCATAGCTACATTTTTATTAAGGATATTATATTAATATAAAAAACTTATATAAAAAGCTAGCTTGTTGTCTCTATAATGTTATAGAGATATGAATCATACTCCCGTGGTATCAAACCACAATTCTTATGAAAAATATTTTTATAACTTATAATTGATGAACTCATAAGTGAACCTTTCTCTGTTGGAGATGCATTAAATTTCACCGCTTTCATCATCGTAAATTCATGGTGCTAGTTAGCTCAAAATAAAAAAAAGGTGCACAGAAGCACACGGTGATTTGGTGAGAATGTGAAAAATTTGGGACTATACATAGTGCTGTGAAAGAAAAGTGTAAGATGAGTGGTCTGGGACCAGCAGCGTGTTGGTTAGCACACAAGCGACTGGAATCTTGGAGATCTCTTGTGAGATCGAAGGAGCGTGCAAACTCCGTACGACAATCAGAGACCAGTGAGGAAGACCTCTCACTGGGATCACCCAATCCAGCCTCTTCATCGCAAAATAACTCAATCAGTGATTCGCAAAATGACTCAAATTCATCACTTGAGTTGCCAGAAAATGTATGTTCATATGTATATATATATTATATATATACTTTTTCATCACCCAAATTATATCATGTTTGAAAGGGAGGTTCCCATTGGGGGAAAATTTCAGCTTCAGCATAAGCTTTTTGGGAGAATGGAGACGAGAGAAACCGGATTAATTCATATTTACTGCGTATTTTCATGGCTTTTTCCATTTGACAGGCTTCAGTGGATTTGTATATATTTGAGCAAAAAAACAACACAGTATGAAATGTTATCCTCCTTGCAAATCTCCATAAGGGTATAGAAGGAAAAGGACATACATATATAAAATTGTGCTTTCTCAAGGAGCACGTGAAAAATGATAAGTTACAGATGCTCAAGTATGTAAAATTATCATTAGGGTATTGCGACAAGAAAAACCTTTTCTCAAAATTTTAAAGTTAATGTGAACGTTTTTATTACTAAAAATTTCCTATTTTATAAAAAAAACATCATTTGAACGTAAGCATACATTTATTTTAATTTATCAATATTACAATATGAAAATATGCTGAAATAAGTGCATGTGGGTTACTACATGCTTTAGAATTCTATCTTAATTATATATATATATATATGTACAATATTTTGTATCAACCCCTATCATAATATAGGGTAAGTTTGCCAAATTTCGGCATAGCAAGCATGCAAGCAACATGCAAGCGTCGAAGTCTCAAGTTTTAAATGTAATATTTTAAACACAAATTGATTTTTTTATTCTTTCTTCTGAAAGAGTGTTGCTTGGAGCATTGTAAAGAGTTTACCGTCTTGATTTACTCTAAAATCATTCTTAATACATTTTAAAACGAATAAAAATATAGACATAGCTTTGGTGCCCTATTTCGGCCACCTTCATTCTCTTAGTTCCTTGCCCTTCGGGAATTCTTCCAATGTCTTTTTCACGTCATCTCGTTTGTCGAAGCTACATTTTATGTTATTCTTTTGCATTGTATAATCTCTAGAGTATGTAAAAACTAAAAAATCATGGAAATTCGAGGAACAAAAAATGTGGCCGGAATTGCAAGCTGGCCGGAATTAGGCACACTTACCCTAAAGCATTTTAAGTGATAAAATGGCACGTGGAAACAGCCTTAGAATTATGAAATCATAACACGAAGTATTCTGGTACAACATTCACATATTGGTGTGAATTAAACTCATTGCATGATAAATTACTATGTCCAAAATGAGAAATTTATGTAAATAATTGCCGGATAAAGTATTGTTTTTAGTAGCCGAACGTGGCTGAAACACGCGAAAATTTACTCAGGAATCACTCACTTTAGCCCCAGAGTTGCCATAAAACCGAAGAAAATGGAATTATTCTGGAGAAAGTTCTTAAAAAAGTGTGGTTCAATAAAGGCTTTTTGAAATATTTCGAAGTGTGGCCCAAATGTTGATGATGGTACATTTTGGCGAGTGTCGAAAACTTGTAAAAAGTTTCTGTGGTGCTCTATTTTTAGCTAAGCGAGGGGTTGTAATTATATACTTTGCCATGAATTGCGAAATTTGTGATTCTTTCAAAGAGATTATCTTATTTTGATGCTCAAGTTTTTTTCCAGAAATAATTGGATTTCCTTTTTGATATGCCTAGGATTGTGCTGTGTCCAAAGAATCGCATGCGGTACAGCCACCAATCGCCGTTCCTGGCCACACAGTGAACATGGATGTAATGAGGGGTTCAATGGAGATGGCCCCGAGTCCTGTCCACCTGCAGCATCAGAGCAAATCCTTCCCACCGAGACTTACTAGGACACCATCTGTGTCTAGCCAGAGTAGTTTAGATAGTGCTCCTTCAAGAAATTCCGTAAGTTGTAGCTTTATTTTTAATTTACTGTAATTTTAAAACAATTTCTCAGAATTCAAGAATCTCACGTTGAAAATAAGCTAAAGGAAATTATTCTATCAATATTAATTTCATATCTAATTTCATCTCACAATTCTTATCAAAATATTTGATTTTAAGAAAGAAAATAGGATCGAAAAGTATCTCAACTCACTTTGCAATGACTTGAATATTCCATCAATCTCTATACAAATAAAGTTTCGCTTGCTTATTGTTTATATTTCTAGGGGTATTCATCTATTGGTCTTTCGGATCAACCCTATTACTAAAAACAAGGCGTTGTGTGCATAGTTTCCTTATGTGAATGTATTAGCGAAAGACATTTTTTTTTGCAGGTTAAGATCTGATATGCTGGAGTCCATATAAAAATCAAAAGAACAAAACTATTCGTTTATTGTAGCAATTTAATATCGTATATTCAATATAAATTTGTTCTTATTAGGTATTAAGTTTAAACTACAGTACCGGACAATATTGTACCAGTGTTTCAAAATTCTCTATAAAGGATTCAATATCTCAAGATCTAATTTATATTTTGATTGAAACTTTTTCCTTAGAGAGCTTTATTATAAAGCTACAAATTATGCCTTATTAGAATTTTTTAGGAGAAGGACTAATATTTTTGTAGAGCCTTTTAAAAAAAGGACAAATTTGGGTACAATTTTGTCACTTGTGCCTAAACGCTAGTTTTTGTTATAAAATTTTATTTTATGAATTATTTACGTAAAAAGGAATTTTATGTAATGACTTCCGGCTGTTATTAATGCATTTTGCATGAACACTTCCGGAATTATTTCACTTATAACCTAAGTAATGGTATATTTGAGTAAAATAAAAAATGAGTAAAATATGAAAAAAATGTATGAATAGAGTTATTAAATTCTTTATAGAGAATTTTGAAACATTGGTACAATTTTGTCCGGCACTGTAAGTATGAAGCAATACTTGTTGATGTTTTAGAAATAAGCCTAAAACCCACCAAAAAGGTGTGGCAAAGAGTCTGAGGCTTTGCGAGCTGCTCAAACTCCTGAGAAGGACCTGTGACTTATATTTTTATTCCGGAATTTTTTGGGTGCATATATGATTAAGGTCGTTTTGTTTGTTTACAAATCATCATAAAATCATAAAATGAAGTTAAAAATTGTACCGTAAGCCGATATCTTTCAGCTGTTTCAATTTTATACGGGTCAAAAGACTGAAAAAATAAAGACAGTTACATATTTGTAAAAAATCGTCAATTTACCGCTCCTTCACCTATTGTGACTGATGCAGTCGGGTTTAGAATTACAAGACTTTTAACAAAAAATTCAAATTTAACCAAATCTGTTGAAAATTGGACTCTCCAGGGTGGTTGAACTTTGACCTTCAATAACTCAAGACGATTTTTTTTTACGTTAGGTGTTGACATCGGCATATTCAGCTGAACTACCTTCAAACCATATCTGATTATTTTTAGTACGAATTTTTTGATTTTTAAATGCTTTTGGAATTTGTGAATCAATTTGATCTATATATCTTAAGAAAAAAAAATCATGCGATAAACTAATTCACGGAGTGCTCTATTAGACGGACGAGCATTCCGCAAAGCTGGGACGCTTTGCCATTTTTTTTTAAATGAAACTAAAACTAAGCTTTGGAATGATATAATATATAGCTCCAGAAACCAATTGTTACGTTATGGTAAGGCTGAATCCCATTTAAAAATAAGATTTACAGAGCGATGCAACTTTACAGATCTCGTCTATTAGTCTATTAACTTAAGAGATTTGCGATGCAACTTTATGAACGAGATGTCAAATCTCGTAATTTTATTGACAGGGTCTATTAGGAACGAGATTTTATATGAACGAGATTTGCGATGCAACTCTGAGTGGTGAATTTTATAAAATATGAATTCCAACCTCAAAACGTCTCATAACTATTGGACACTTTCAGAGGTGCCGCAAAGTACGAGATTGTCTGTTTTTGTGTGCTTTTCGAGGAGAAAGAATAAAGAATAATTCTTTTACTAGTTGTTTTCTTTATTCGACGTTGATAAATACTTAATTCATTAAAATAAAGCATTTTTTCTTTGGAAAATTGGATTTATATATTAGTAGTAATGATGAAGCAGCGTGATGTAACTAGCACAATTGCTGATGCAACGTGGTGATGAAGCACAGTGATGTTGCTGACGTTACAGGGGCTATCATGCTGGTCGACGTGCTACCATCAGGTCAATCTCCTGCTCCCTGCTCCCCACACAACCGCCCCCGCTCCCCTCCCCGCCCCCACATTTTTTATTTTTAACTTAAATTTTGAGTAAATATGGATCACAATGATGTGATGGAGCACAATGATGTGATGGGACACAATGATGTGATGGAGCACAATGATGTGATGGAGCACGATGATGTGATGAAGCACGATGATGTGATGAAGCACGATGATGTGATGAAGCACGATGATGTGATGACGTCACGGGGTTTAAATTTTGAATGTTAAACGTTTCGGACGCCATTTTGAACTCCCATCCGCCATTTTGAATTCCCATCCGCCATTTTGAATTCCCATCCTCCATTTTGAATTTTGGCCCCATTTTGAATTCGTGTCCGCCATTTTGAATTCCCATCCGCCATTTTTATTTTTATCCGCCATTTTTTTTATTACCGAACGTTGCTCCTATTCGCATTTTTAATTTCCGACCGCTATTTTTATTTTTTGTCCGCCATTTTTACCGACCGCTGCTCTTATTTTCTATGTGCGCGCCCTCTGTTATTCCTATTATTAACTATTTCCGTAATTTTTTTCGAGACATGAAAATTTTTTGGCCCGATGGTGGACTCTTTCTCATGTAACTTTTTCTCCCTATACAATTGTATGTGAAAAGATCTGCCGTCCATGGGAATTGATCACCAGACCTCTCGGTTGCGAGTCCAGCACCTTATCCATTATGCCACTCGTGGCATGATAGAAGGTTTGCCAGAAGTCTTTCCTATGCAGTAAGCGGGATTCTCTCTAGTCTCTGGCTTATATGCACTGTCCAAGTGTGGAAAAATGCAAATGCAATTTGAGACCTTTTCGCGCGCTCGAGATCATATGGGAGAGACTATTTGTATGAGTCTTTGCGCGACAATTTGATTCCTTCAGATGAATGAAGCAACATGGAAAAAGTGTCTTGCCGTGCGCAATATAATTGTCAAATTGAGTGGAATTTCGCAATATTCACTAATTTTACTGGCGATAAGAACTATCAATAATTTTCATTGGTTATTGAACAGCATGATGTTGATGCCGTCATGCAATTTAAACCATTTTCATTGGATATTGATCAATAGATATTGAAACGTCATTGAGTTGAGATTTGCATGTAAACAGTTTTTTTCAAAGCATGCAACTTTTGAGCTTGCGTATTTCAATATTGTTTGCAATATTTGTCTTTTTTATTTAAATTGTAACATAAATTACCGAAAAATATCTTAATTCTTCACTTACACGATTGTATCTCACATCATTCACATCTCTTGATGATATGATCAAACGACCAATTTTATGCAATTTGTTTAAAAAATATTTTTCATTCAGTGATTTCAGATTAGAAGTGATAAATTTCGTGAAATTTATTGAATTTCTGCTTATTGCAGATGGTGACTGCCATGAAATTTCAAGAATCTGGGTTTCAGATCCCCAATTTTCAAATAAACAAACTGATGATCAAAGATGTTGCAATGCATTTCTATACAATTGTGGGATTATTCGAAATATGATCTCTTGTAACATGCATAAAATAAAAGAATTAAAAGATGAATGAAAAAATGTCAATGAGTGCAAAATTTCATGTCTTGTGTATGAATCATTTAACTCTCTTGATCGCAAGTGGGAAAGTATGTAAAAAGTGTTAGATTTCTCATAACTTTGTATTACAATGTTCTTTTTCTCTGACATTAGAGAATTTTTACAACATTACAGAACAAAATTATTCAAAGTGAATTATTGATTTGTGTTTTCTTTTATTATAATTTAGCAAATATGAAAAAATCTGTAAATATATGTACAATATTTACCTAAGAATTTGATTATGTGGAGAAATGGCAGCAGAGTAAAATAAAATAGGAACCAAGTTTTCATACAAAATTGATTTTTATGAATGAAATATAATTCGGTACCTGGGATGCTGAATTAACTTATGCATTTTTCATTGATGACTCATTATCAAATTTATGTATATTTCTGTGACACATATCACAAAATAGAAGATGAAATCCTCTTTCTTTAGTAGAAGATCAATTTTTTTTAAGATGACTCTCAGTAGAATAGGCATAAAAAATAAAATTCAAGCGATACTCACTAAAATAAAGTCAAACATTTGCGTTCTTACACTGATAAAAGAAATTTAGCTTTGCACTCACTAGCACTTCATCACTGAATACTATTAATTTTAGTTCTTGACCGTAAAGCTTCTTCCTCCCCTGAATAAATGTTAACAAAATTTTATTTATTATATTGAAAAACAATTTAAAAAAAGTAACTTCACTTGTTATTTAGAAAAATGTTCTATTTGCCTCTCGCATCCTACCTATAGACTTTATTCTGAGATATGAACATGACATGACATGTCCAAACATGTTTCATCGTGTATGAAACAAACATTTTGCATACGTTTGCATAATTTTCTCGGGAAATTTCGTCAGTACGATCAAAAGATCCTAAAATATTTTATAGGAATTTGAACATTGGAAAAAAAAAGTCTCATTTGTATCCCTGATTTATTGATGAGTGGAAGGCATTTTCTTAGTGAAAAGTGATAAATCACAAAATAACTTATCTGCAAATATGGAGGCACAAGAAAGATCACATCAAGTTCCAAGTGTAATGAAGGGAAAGCAGCACTTCTACAAATATAATCCTGATCCTGCTGAGGAACTTCGAAAGGATGAGGAAAAATATGCAAGAAATCGACAACAAAATACAACTCCTGAGCTACTGAATGCATACACCTACTTTCTAAATCGAACATGCACATTGTTTATCACGATCGGGTTTTCCCCAGACAATTTTTCACCAGTTGCTAAAATTTGTGCCGTAAGCTACTGGGATGGAATTGACGCTGTAGAATTCACCCAAAATACATGGACAACGTTCTGTGCCAGCAAGCAAACTTTAAGAAAATTGTTGGGAGAGGATGCTGGAAAGGATGATGCTAATATGGAACTTGAGCTGCTGAATATTCAACTTGAAAACTGCATGAACATTAGTAGTTACTATGCCGTGGAAAATTCCGAACTACTTATTCTCAGTCAAAATGATGGAAATGATCGTCTATCCCTAAATATTTCAGAATTTGACAAATTAATGTTACTTTCTGAATTTATAAATGCAACTTTGATTTACAATACTTCTGTACAGTGGTATGTACAAGAATATTTTGAGAGATACAGCAATGCTTGTAAATCTTTAGGTGTGCAAAGATTGGAAAATTCTAATTTTTCAAACAGCAATACTTTTGATCCACCAGTCAATTATTTTCGCCTGTTTCATGAAATTCCTTTTGTAGCAAGTAAATCAAATATTTCTTAAAATGTAACATGTGTATAAAAATCAAATGATGTCAAATAATAAATTATGAGAAAACGTAAATGTAAATTGTTTTAATCATGTATATTTGCAATTTGAATCCTCTTAAGATAAGAAGAATGAAGAAAAAAATGAAACTTCAATTGCACAGGGTTATGCATTATGCCAATATTTATCTATACCAACATTCCCTTTTCATCTCAACATATTTGCTATGTGAGCAAGATTAAAGTTAATGAAATAAAATTATTTGTGAGAATTTTGTCTTTTTGTGAAAAGAAATTGTTTTACAATCAATTATTTCAACATCAGACAATGTTTCATCTGTGCATCAAGAAAAACACAACATGTTTCATTGATGCATGATGAAAAAATTAATATGAAAATGCACTGAAAAATTTTACCAACATAAAAAAAATCTGCAGAGAGATATCATATTTTTTATCATCTTGCATTTTTTCTTCATCAAAATATTTTTTTCACGTGAAAAAAATCTTCAAAGTGGCGTCTGGCATTTTTTCTCAACGTAATTTGATTTTTTCTTTGCAGCATTAGCAGGATTGTTTTAATTACATTTTATAGCACAATCAAAAATGATTGTATCGAACTTCTTTGACAAAATCTACTCGATTGCATGCAACTACTTTTAAACAATTCACATGATTCCTCATGTTGATGGCAACATAAAAACAAAAAACAAAAAAATAATGATACTTTGATCAGATGCGAAAGAAAACTCATTTCATTGTTTTACAATCAATTTTATTTATAACTTAGTCGGTTGTAGTTTTTCATTACACAAAAAAAATCTTGACTTCATTTTTTGTTTTCTTCACGAGAAATATATTCTTGTAGACTCAACGTATAGCTCTCGGCATATAGGGCAATGTCTTGTTTTTGAAGCACATCCTTGACAAGCAGCAACGTGTCTACAAGGTAGGAAAGCGGTATCGTATTCATTGTTGTAGCATATTTTGCAGATTTTATGTGATTGCTGTACAATATCGTATTCTGCTTCTACATTATCACAATCCAAAATTTGATCGCCAAAGAATATCTCGAACAAATTATCAATTGTATTTTCATCATTAGTGTTAAAGAATTGTACCATCAATTGTTTTTTCTCCAAAATAGTCATGCTTTTTCCATTTTTCATTTTTCTTGAAATTTTTTCCACTACACCACGACGTAAAATCTCATTTTTGTTTTCATAAAGTAGGCCGATCATTTGCGCTATTGTCTTTTTATGTAAAATAAATTGCACAAAATCAGACTCTGATTTTTCTTTTGCCAAAGCTTCTGCTAATTGTCTCAAGCTGTGCGTACTCATTGCGATATAGATTTTTTCTGAGTGATTTTTTAAGATACACCATGTTAAATAATTGTGAAAAATGTTTGTAGTGAACAATTTTCAACGAAAGAAAGAAAGGGGAGAGGGATTTTTGGGTTAAAAACGCTCTAAATTTATACTTTTAACTTTTTATTGCAAATGATATAGAAAATTATACATCACTACTAGAATTTTCAGATGAATATACATGATCTGAAGCAGGTTTCCTAGAATAATATAACGTTTGTTCCTCAAAATCAGATAAAAAATCTTCCGCAGGTACTTGATCTCCTTCTGAATCAGTCACATATTCTACAAGGTAAAGATTTTTCTCCTGTTTTTCAAAGTATTTTTCTGTGAGCTTATCTTTTATTTTACACATGAGTTGATCTTCAACTTCTTTGTTAGACTCCTCTACCTCACTCCTTTGAATTTTGTGTAACTTCTCAGAAGCTATATCACGTTCCAATTTATTTAAAATTTCTTCTATCCAAGATGGCGGGTCATCGGAATGTGGTCTTTTTCGTGTAAATCTTTCCAAAATTTTCTCAGCTTCTTTCGTAGGATTATGATTTATCAAAAACTGCAAAACAGTTTCGTCAAATATAATTTTTATGAATTTCTTTATTCAAAAATATGGAACTCACCATGTTATTGTGTATCCGAAATATGTATTCTCCGTGAATTAGGTTGGCCTCTCTTTCGTAAAACAAACTTATTGGTTTGACTGTCGATTATAGAATAACAACAATTTTACACACTTGGTTGAAATATCCAGTTCAAGTTATGCATCACTTAAAAAATTATCCAATATTGCGAAATTTAAATATTATTTTTCACACGTGCAATGAAAAATGTCTCATAAAAGTTTCAAAATTGTACGATATTTTACTGGAAAAACACCATACGTGATAAAAAGATGAAATTTGAGATTTTCCTTCTTTGTATGCACTAGGACATGTTTCGAACAAGACTTGATGGCCCTAGTAAAATACACTTACACGATCGCAACTTTTCTTGGAAAAAATCCATTCCCAGTTGAAATATGATCCTCTGCACACGTGCAATTAGGAATTTTTTAATAAAAATACTAAATTCCGGAATGATTTCCTGGAAAAGCATCATTTGCAACAAAAAAAAATGAAATGGGAGATTTTCCTTTTGCATGGACATGTTTCAAACCTCTCCTGTAGAATCCACGAAAATCGCTTTTTTAGAGCACATATTCTTGATTTATGAGTGTCAAAAACGTGTAGATCCAAAATTTGGGCCCGACCTGAGGAGGTCGCATTTCATCTCGGACAAAATGGACATACACCAATTGTACTGGGCACCCACCCCCCCCCCTCTCCCATACCTCTATACCCCCCCCACCCAACCCCTTCTCAGAATCCGATGACGTCATATTTAACTTTTGCATTAAAAT